>NC_091439.1:141224924-141824924 GCF_964237555.1 Oryctolagus cuniculus
AAATGGAATAGGTGTGGCTCATATTGGTGCTCATGTGGGATGCTGTGGGTTCAGATGGTAGCTTAATCTGCTGTGGCACTATACCATCCCCTAAAATTTATTGTTTAATAGATTTATTTAGAAAGAAAGAGATCTTCCATCATTAGTTCACTCCCCAGATGGTGGCAACAGCTGGAACTGGAACAGATGGGAGCCAGGAACTTCTCTTAGGTCTCCCAGGTGGCTGCAGGGGCCCAAGGACATGGGCCATCTTATGCTTTCCCAGGTGCATTAGCCGAGTCCTGGAAAGGAAGTTAGCAACTGGGTCTTAAACAGGTTCCCTGTGGTTTTACACACTATGCCACAAGGCCATCCTTCCAAAGTTTTTAAAACGTTGTTAGCCTGATCTACTTTGAATGGATGTCTCACTTGATCTAGCACTCTTCAGTTACACATTTGCACTTGTGTCTACAGATTAAACTGTGATCTTTTAGAGAATAAGGGAAACTCAATTATAGTAAATTTCATAATTGCAAAGTTAATATGAAATTGATATGTTTTGATTATCATTTTCCTTTCTGTTGGCCTATAGCATACAAAAATAGCTTCATCTTATATAAGAGGCAAGATAGACAAAAAGAGAAGAATGAACTCCCTGTCACCCTTCTTTGTGACCCAGAGCTGATACCTTTTGGAGAAATGCACTATTACAGTTGTGGACTGTGGACTTCACCCTGGAGGAGCAGCAGGACCTGGACACTTTAAAAGGTTTAATATTATCTGTACCCCTTGTGTAGCCCCTGCATTTCCAGGCAAAAGAAGGAAATCATTTTGCTGATGGAGCAACTGTGTTCAGCATTAAGCAGCACAATCCTTTGTCTCTGACCCAGGTGAAAATACAAAATACCCAGGATATTCAAACATGCCGCCTTCTTACAATTGGTATGTAGTAAACCCTGCAGGGTTTTTCACCCTGTCAGCCAACAGACAAGAGCATGTGGGTGGTAAATCTTAAATTACTCTTCCTGGGCTTGGTTTACATGCACAGCAGGGGTTGTATGACTTTCCCAGAGGCATCAGCAGAATCCAAAGAGGAGCCAGAAGTGAGTATGGTAGGTTGATATCAAGGTGCAGAGATTATAGGTCTTGGTGAGGGAGGCATCCTTGCCACATGCTAGCATCACAGCACTGCTTCTTTCCTACATGAAGATGGGGAGAATTACCCCTTCCTGTCTCGACCTTCTCCATTTTACTCCTTATTTCTTCTGCTTTCTTGTTTTGGCTTCAAATTTTTTTTAGCTTCAAATGTTAGAATTATAGCTATGCCACAGTGCTGGCCCCTCAAGTTTTATCCTGCTATGGAATGCATGGAACATTTCTCTTTGTATTAATACAAAAAAGTTTTAAAAGATGTTTTAATCCTATACAGATTATATTGTTCTTTTTTTTAGTGTAACCTGACAATATTTGCCTTTTTAAAATATTCAACTGAAAAATAGTTGTAGATACTTTAGGGTATGATGTGATCATTTGATGAATGTTAATTCTGGGATTTTCAAATGAGAATTCTTCACATTCTTTTTTTTTTTTTTTTTTTTTTTTGACAGGCAGAGTGGACAGTGAGAGAGAGAGAGAGAAAGGTCTTCCTTTGCTGTTAGTTCACCCTCCAATGGCCATCATGGGCAGCACGCTGTGGTCGGCGCACAACGCTGATCCGAAGGCAGGAGCCAGGTGCTTCTCCTGGTGTCCCATGGGGTGCAGGGCCCAAGCACTTGGGCCATCCTCCACTGCACTCCTGGGCCACAACAGAGAGCTGGCCTGGAAGAGGGGCAACCGGGACAGAATCCGGTGCCCCGACCAGGACTAGAACACTATGTGCCGGTGCCGCAAGGTGGAGGATTAGCCTATTGAGCCACGGCACTGGCCCAGAATTATTCACATTCTTCACCTCATATTTTATGGTGAGAACATTTAAAAACCTCTACAAGAAATTTGAAATATGAAATGCAGCATTATATTTTCATTCACGGTGTCTAGGGGAAACTTTGTGAATATTTACCAATGTGTTCCCTTTATCCTTACTCCACCATTCTTCTCTCTAACATGCATTCCAGATTTTTAGTGAGGTAATATTTGTCCTTTTGTGTCCTTCTGGGTTTGGCACTTCACATGATAATCTCTATATTCACATAAATGGTCAAAAGTGACAGAATTTCACTATGGAAGGCTCAGTGGAACCCTATTGTGTTTATGTGGCACATTTCAAGTCTATTCATGTGTAGGTAGATATGTCCACTGTTTTTACATCTAACATTCTGAGTAATGTGTAATACACATGAGAATATAGTTAGCTCTTCATTATACTGGTTCTATGCCTTTCATTTATATACCTTAGTAGAGCATTGTTAAAACTAATGGTATTTCTGTGTAAGTTTATGCTGTCTGTTTTAATACACAATTGCATATGGTACAATAAGTCTCTTAATGGTGAAACATAATTTAGTAGGCTATTTGGAAGCTGAGGAGGGACTGACAATGACCTAATTTCATTCAAAATATCACCTCATGTCAGCTTCAGTAATTCATTCCCCAAATGTCTGAAACAGCTGGGTATGGCCAGGCCAAAAGCCTGGGACTCCATCCAGGTCTCTACTTGGGTGGCAGAGATCCAAGAACTTAGGCCATCTTCCACTGCTTTTTTAGGAGCAGTAGCAGGGAGTATTTAGCACCAAAAGTGGAGTAGCCAGGACCTTAACCATATGGGATGCTGGGATCACCAAAGCATCACCGCAGTTTTACTCTATCTTGCCTCCAGCTGGGGAACATTTCCCTCACCAAAACCTTGATGGTCAATTGGTCAATGCCTATATTGGGCTAATATAGAACTCACAAGGGGATAATTGAGATGTGACAGAGCTTAGCACAAGACATTGCCTTGCATCACACAAAGAAATAGATGTGGCATAATAAACAGACTGGGTATAGAAAAATACATATCAGCATGATCCAGGCCATAGCTAGATCACTGCTCACGGTATTCAGTCATCTCCTCTAATATCAAGAAGATAAGGATCCCTGCCCTCATAATTTCTTTTGCTTGTAGCAGTAGAACTTCAAACTAGAGCTATTAGGCAAGAAAGAGAGCAAACTGATAAAAATAAGAACGTAGAGGAATTAGTTGTCTGTTACATGGCATGTGTATCATTAACAGAGACAGCAGGGGGTTGATGCTTCAAGTCGTCCCTTTCCCTCACATGAGAAACTTAGATTGAACTCTCAGATCCTAACTTTGACTTAACTCATCCCCAGCCACTGTGATCATTCGGGGCATGAACCAACACGTGGCTGCTCTCTGTCCATCCATCCCTCCCATCTCTTGGAATTTCAAATATCAAAAAACCCTAATGAGTCCACTAAAAATGTTAGAACTCAGAAAAATTACAGAATATAAAATCAAACCAATGCAATTGCAATGAAAATTTCAATGTTATTCTTTAGGGATTTTTTTTAAGATTGATTTATTTGAAAGCAGAGTCACAGAGAGACAAAAAGGGAGAAGTAGAGTTGTCAACTAGTGTTAGGGCACATATTTGCCATTTTCAGTAATGGAAAGAAGTTTGCAAAGTAGCTTGCAATATATTGGAAAGGATATAGGAAATATGAACATCATGAAAGAACTTGACAGGATAGTTGGACAAGAGAATACACTTGCTGTTCAAGTGCACATGTAATACTCTGCAGAAGAACTTTTGCTAGGTCACAAAAGAGCCTAAATAAACTGAAAAGATACAAATAAAACAATGAATGTTCTATGACCACAGGGATTTATCTTGAGTGTCAATAACAGAAGGACGTTTGAGAAGTGCACATATATATGGAAAATAGCAGCATATTCCTAAATAGAGAGCTATAGAAAATAGATAACAAGTGAAAGTAGAAAATACGAGATGATAGGAAATGAAAATGAAACATAAAAATAGGATGCAGTTAAAACAGGTTACGGATATGATCCCTCTCAATTCCTATAGCTTTTTAAGTACTAAAATGGAAAATTGGGATCACTTCAACTCTGCTATTCATCATTGTGCAGGGTGGTATGTAAGCAGTTTGTCAGTATCTAACAAAAAATGTATTAGTTGCATCAGAAGCCCAGCAGAGAGCAGTAAGAAACCACTGAACAATGAGTTTGATCCTGAACTCATCCTAGAGGCCTCATTTGGTGCGCATACTTAATCCACCAGGTGATGTAGGTGCTGTGCCTACAGTAAATGCAAGAACATTTTTCCTTCAAGACTGTGCTAAGGAAGCACCATTGCAGCTTCTGGAAGACTTGGGGCTGTTTCCACATGGAGGAAATGATCCTGCACATGAGCCTTGTTGCAGTCCAGGATGTTTCTCATTTTTAAAAATTTTTTATTTGAAAGGCAAGGAGAGACAGACACACATAAGCAAAGAGAGAAAGAGGGAGAGATAGTGATTTTGCATGGGCTGGAACTGGCCAGGCCAAAGTCAGAAGCTGGTCACTCATCTGATCTCCCATGTTGGTGGCAGAGAGACAACTATTGAGCTTGCTGCTTCCGTGGTTGTGCATGTGCAGGGAGCTGGAACAGAATCAGTACTGGGACTTGAGACAGACACCACTGTATGGAATGTGGGTCTTTAACTACCAGGCCAAGTGCTTATTCCCTGGAAGTTTCTCTTAACTAGCATCAGAGAAGCAATCATTTTCTAAGATGTTCCTGGGTGGCTTATTTTTTTTTCATATAAAGTCAATTATCCATCATTGAGTGTTTTAATCAGATGAAGCTACATTGGGCTATGTTGTTTTTATATGTATCCCGGAGTGTTTGGGAAAAGAAATCCCAACACAGATTCAGAGATTGGCAGATAATGAAAGTGTGATAACAAATTTATCAGGATTTTGCAGTACAGACTTGGGGAGCACTCACTGCTGGTTTAGTCTGAGGCAAGAGGAAAAGATGGGAGCTCCTATACTAATGCCTTCATTAATTCTCTATCACTGACTTTTTAAATCGGGAGGGAGTGTTGAGTAGTGGCCCCCCAAAGCCACACTGTATTTTTTTTTCTATTTATTTTATTGGAAATAGGTACAGAAAGAGGTAGGGAGAGCGATAGCTAGAAAGATAGCTGTGTCTTTTATGCACTGGCTCACTCACAAAATGACAATTGGCAGAGTTGAGCTAATCCAAACCCAGGGGTTTGTGCTGGGTCTCCTACATCAGTGCGGAGGCACAAGGACTTGGCCATCCCCCACTACTTTCCAAGGTACATTGCCAGGGAGCTGGATTGGAAGTGGAGCAGCCAGGTTCCCATATGGGATGCAGATGCTACAGGCTGGTGCACCACAGCACAAGCCCAAATCAGTAATTTGCAGCTTCAAAATATTTCTAAATATCTTCAAAAGCAGATGTGTGAAATATAATCATGGCTGGTGCTGTGGTATAGTGGGTAAGCCACCACCTGCAGCACTGGCATCCCATATAGGAGCTGGTTCCTATCACAGCTATTCCACTTTCAATACTGCTCCCTGTTTATGCACCTGGAAAAGCAACAGAAGATGACCCAACTGCCATCCATGAGAGAGGCCTAGAATGAGTTCTTGGCACCTCACTTTGGCCTCTAAGCCCCAACTATTGTGGACATTTAGGGACTGAACCAGCAGATGGGTGATCTCTGCTGTCTCCTTCAGTCTATCTGGAATTCAAAGAAAAAATTAGTTTGAAAATGTAAGGGAATGGGATTTGGCATAATGATTGGAGCACTCCTTGAGAAGCCTATCTTTTATGTCAGCATGCCTGGGTTCAAGTCCCATCTCTGCCCTTATTGCAGGACATACCTCCAATCTGGTTGGTGGTGTTGCTGTAGAACCCCTAACCTGTATACACTTGCCCAACACACAGTAAGCTGATCGCTGGCTTTGGTGTGGTGGAGTAAAAAAGCATTTATTTTAAAGCCCAGAGCAAGGAGCTTAACTCCAGGGCTCCCCATGAAGTTAGAGGCAAAGATTCTTATAGATTGAAATTAGAGGTGACAGATGCATGTTCAGCTTGTGTCCAAGTTCCTGATCGGTTCATGATGCTTTTGACCTTCATCTTACTAGTTGAAGATGGTATGTTCTTTAGGGAATTTTAATGGTGTTCAGGTGGGCTTTAGTTATTCTGGGAGTTTACATACAATTGGTAGTTATTTGCTGGCCCAGACTGGGATGTTTCCTTACCTAGATGTGGAACTCCCCTAAATAAACCCATCCAGACAATATTGGCCAGCAGGGTTCTATCTGTTGCAGAAAAGTGACTTCTTGTGTGCAGGCCAGCTGTATCACTCCCTCAATTTAGTGAACTATTTTTGGTACAATATGGATAAGGATGCCTTGGTTTAAGGGAGACAGAGAAGATGCTTGGTCCTGCTTTTGTTCTATAGGGGTTTTGTTTTAGATGCTTTTGTTTCTCCTCCATCCTTAAGGAATAGGGACAGTGATTGGTCAGACTGCTTCATGAAATTTGTGGGGTAATGTGGGGGTATTTTAAGGATGAAAGGAGAGGAGGTTGGAGGCATTTCTTTTACTTACTCATTTGCTTACTTAATAGTTAACACAGAGAGAGAGAGATATCTTCCATCTGCTGGTTCACTTCCCCAGGTGGCTGCATCAGCCAGGGGCACAAGTACTGAGTCATCTTCCAAGGCCATTAGCAAGGTGTTGGATTGGAAGTGGAGCAGCCAAGACTGAAAGCAGTACTCATATGGGATGCTGGGGTCATAGTTGGCAATTTTACATGCTACACCACAACAGCAGCCACCATAGGCTAGTTCTGGGTGTTGCTGTAGCAATCTTATATATAAATAGAAGGGTTACACAGCCATTTTCTGCATAGCTTTACCTTGCAGGTATATAAACATTCTACAGCATTAATAAAAGCAAGAACATGGTCGTATTTCTGTATCTCAAGAGTAACCAGAGAAATTAGTGATTTTTCTGCCAGAAAACTTCCAGTTTAAAACCAGGGATAGTCACTGATTAAGATTTGTGTGCATGTGGCTGGCACTTTGGTGTAGAGGGTAAAGCCACTGCTTGCCTTGCCAGTATCCTATGTGGGCATGGGTTTGAGTCCCAGCTGCTCCACTTCTGATCCATCTTCCTGCTAATGCACCCAGGAAATGAGCAGAGGATGGCCCAAGTACTGGGCTTCTGGAACTACTTGGGAGACCTGGAAGAAGCTCCTGGCTTTTGACATTGAATGGGTCCAGCTCTGGCTGTTGAAGCCATTTGGGGATTGAACCAGCAGTTGGAAGATCTGTCTCTTTCTCTCCTATAACTCTGTCTTTCAAATAAATGAATATTTAAAAAACAATAAAATAGAGACTTAGAGTGAGACCAGACATTGCATTTTAAGACATGTTGAGTTGGGAACCAGTTCACACAGCAGACTCATAGAATCACAATCATTTTATATAGCATAGTGACCTCAGAATGAGCCCTTAAAGCATTCTTGTATGGTTGAAAAGCCCATGAGAACATTTCAGGCATTGAATTCTAAGACACTATGGCAAAAGTAAAAAAAGTCCTACATGAAGGATTGCCGTGAATGATACCCCAGTGGAAAGAAGGAGCCATCCAAGAAGAATGTAGTTTTCTTTGAAGGGAGGACAGAACTTCCATTTTGCCTTTGGCTTTGCCTAAATACTGACAAAGACTGTGGTCTCAAAAGGCTTCCTTAGCCTGGGCAACTCATAGCAAGAGTCTTGGGTGATCACTGACGTCATACATAAGAGATTTAATTGTTAAATTACAGCAGGAATCGTTGTACACTTACTCCCCATGCAAGACCTCAGTCCTAAATGAGTCATAGTATGTGATATACCTATAAAGGTTGTTCTCAGAAAGTTTTTTTTTTTAATATTTAATGTATGTGTCTCTGTGCAAATAGTTGAAATCTTTACTTAGTGCAGAGCTGGTCTTCTATGTATAAAGTTTATTGAAAATGAATCCTTCAAGCTGGTGCTGTGGCTCAATAGGCTAATCCTCTGCCTGCCTAGTGGCACTGGCACACCAGCTTCTAGTCCCGGTCGGGGTGCCGGATTCTGTCCTGGTTGCCCCTCTTCCAGGCCAGCTCTCTGCTGTGGCCCGGGAGTGCAGTGGAGGATGGCCCAAGTGCTTGGGCCCTGCATCCCATGGGAAACAAGGAGAAGCACCTGGTTCCTGCCTTCGGATCAGCACAGTGGGCCAGCCGCAGCGTACTGCCTGCAGCGGCCATTGGAGGGTGAACCAATGGCAAAGGAAGACCTTTCTCTCTGTCTCTGTCTCTCTCTCACTGTCCACTCTGCCTGTCCAAAAAAAAAAAAAATGAATCTTAATGGAGAATGGGACTGGGAATGGGAGAGAGAGGATCAACAAGGGAGGCAGTAGGGTGGGACAGTGGATATGGTGGGACGAATCACTCTATTCTTAAAGATGTACTCATGAAATTTATAATCACTAAATAAAATGTTTCTAAAAAAAAAAAAAGATTGGCTAGTGCCGTTGCTCCCTGGTCTTCCCTTAAGCTAATAAAAATGACTAAATAAAGAATGAATCCTCAAGATAAAAAAAGACACTTTGAATATAATTTGCCAGTGCCTTATGTACAAAATCACATTCTCCAGTTCTATGTATAGAACGAAGATGAATAGCCAGTGTTCATACAAATAGAACAGAGATATGGACTAGCTTCAAAGAAAGTTTAGGAAACTCACAGATTTCTGTATATCTCTTCCATGTTTCTTGAACCCAAGGAAGTCCCAATGTATGTCTTTATTCTTTATCCCAATAAAAACTCAGACCATCAACATCCCTCTTTCCTAACTCAAGGCAGTATGAGTGTTCACCCTTACCTCCTCTGAGACATAAGGCCTGGGTGAGGACTTTGAGCTTAACCTTCTGTTCTAAGATACCTGGTAACAGTGCTGTTGCTTCCATAGATTCTGGAGGAGTTACTGCTGTGTGTTCAATGGTTGAATCTCCTTGTCTTTGAAGCTGTTTCCATCCTTTATTGTTCAAGGTCTGCAGTCTCTAAAGCAAAGGGCCTTTCTTCCAAGGGACATTTTGGTGTTTATAACATCATTCACAGGACATACAAAATTATCAACTTAAGATTTATTTTGTATAGATTAAATATCAAGTCCCATTTGTAGTTGCTTTGGCAACTTAAGATTTAGTCTGTATAGATTGAATGTCGAATCCCATTTGTAGTTGCCTTGGCAGGGTCAGACCAAATGATTTTATGGGCTTTATGTGGCTAGGGTATGGAAGTCCTCCACCCCTGCTAAAGGGCCATTAGAATAGCCTGCTGGGACACATTTGTTCAATACATGTAGTCATTCACATTTATTGTCTCCAGAGGGGCCCGTGGACAATGTGGCTGGATTAAAAAAAGCTTTTTTTTCTTTTAGTAATATTTCAGTTATCAAATAGTATGGCTTAGACTCTCCCAAATAGCCAGAAATGAGCCAGTAGCCCTCCTTTTTCCAGAAGTGAGCCCAGTATGCACAGTGAGCAGTATGCACAGTGGTAAAAAACTGCCCAAATGTGAACTATTGTGTCTAATTCAGTGAACAAGTGGCTGTAATTCTTAGACATGTCAGCTAGCCTTGGGTGACCAAGTCCACATCTTACAGTATCAGCCCCTTTATGTTTTTTTAGGATTTTATTTTATTTGAGAGGTAAAGTTACAGGCAGTGAGAGGAAGAGACAGGGAGAAAGGTCTTCCTTCCTTTCGTTCATTCCCCAAATGGCTGCAACAGCTGGAGCTGTGCCAATTGGAAACTTCTTCCCAGTCTCCCACATGGGTTCAGGGGCCCAAGGACTTGGGCCATCTTCTACTGCTTTCCCAGTCCATAGCAGAGAGGTAGATTGGAAGAGGAGCAGCTGGGACTAGAACTGGCACCCATGTGCAATGCCAGTGCCACAAGCAGAGGATTAACCTACTGTGCCATGGGGCTGGCCCCAGTTTCTTTGTTTTTGCTGGAGCTGCAAGTTGGGGCTTTAACCCACTGTGCCATAGCACTGGCCCCTCCATTACCAGTTTATGGGGTTTTTAGTTATTTTTCTTTCCCTCAAAGTTCTGGAAATTCTTGTCTAAAGTAGCCAAAAATCTGTATTCAAGAACATTTTCTGTGAAATTGATTACAAGTGTTTTTAGAGAAGAATACAAAACTATGGATGACAGAAGTCTTTAAATAAACATAGTTAAAATTATGAAATTGATTAATTGACATGAGTCATTTGTGTTCATTCCATACAGGATGTTACAAAGCAACTAAAGAGGGACCAGCATTGTGGCATTGCAGGTGAAGCTACCAGCTATGATGCTGGCATCCCCTATGGGTTACACTTCGAGTCCTGGTTGCTCCACTCTGATCCAGTTCCCTGCTAATGCACCTGGGAAAGCAGCAGAGGATGGCCAAGTGTCTGTGCTCCTGTACCCATTTGGGAGAACTTGAATTATGACCATATTTTCTGGCTTCAGCCTGGCTTAGCTTTGGTCATTGTGGCCCTTTGGAGTGTGAACCAACAGAAGAAATCCAATCTCTCTCTCTCTCTCTCTCTCTCTCTCTCTCTCTCTCTCTCCCCCCTCCTTTCTGGAATTCTGTCTTCAAATAAATAGATACATCTTTAAAAAGGAAAGAAAGAAACTGAAGGATTTTACACACCTATTGTCCCTTTTAGGACTCTGGGTCTCCTTTTTATGAAGATAACCATCATGACTAGTAACAACACAAAAGGACTATCAGATTTTAAAACTTTTATAACTTCTAGGACATTTATATCAATGGCATATCTATGTAAATATAATGTAACATTGAGCATAATTTCATGACAGTACTTTCCTAAAATGCAAGTTGCATAATAAACTATTACCTCTAAAAGATAAGACATATATCCTTTGACACATCAAGGGTTCCTGCTGAAAATCTCAAAGTGAAAAAATTTAGAACCTTGATTCTGAGAAAGTCTCAAGATGTCAAAAGGGCTTAAAATATTTGGTCAAAATAGGCTCACTTATAATTTTGAAATAGCATCCATCTGCTTAGTGTGATTCAACCAGTTCTAAACCAGATTTACTCATAAATCTGATGATTTTATAAAACAAGTATATATACAACTTTTAACTCTTAAGACTCAGCTTTTTCCAAACAATTCTGATTGTTTGCTAAGGCACAACATTTGTGGTTTTTGGTCAGTCACCAAAGTGGAAGTAAAAACCTTGAATAGAAAAATAGCATATAAAATAACCCATTACTTAGAAAAATTTAAGAGTCACAACCAGGAAGGAGAAGAAAGATTAAAGAAGCTGACTAGAAAATTCACAGATGGTTAAAAACTAAGCAAGAATTCTTAAAAGGAGATGCTGCAGTCTTTTTTTTTTTTTTTAATAAAAGATATCATGACCAGCACTATTGGCATAGCACGTGAAGCTGCCAACTGCAGTGCCAGCCTCTCATTTGGTCACTAATTTGAGTCACAGCTGCTCCACTTCTGATTCAGCTCTCTGCAATGGCTGGGAAAGCAGTAGAAGATGGCCCATGTCCTTGGGCCCCTACATTCATGTTGGAGACCTGGAGGGAGCTCCTACCTCTTGGCTCCTGGCTCAGCTCTGGCAATTGAGGACATCTGGGGAGTGAACAAGAGGATGGAAGATCTCTCTCTCTCTCTCTCTCTCTCTCTCTGCCTCTCTGGAACTCTGCCTTTCAAATAAATCAATAAATCCTTAAAAAAAAAAAAACAGATTCCAAAATTAAAGTCCAAGGCTATTTCTACATATTTACTAACATATCAATATGCACATATTTTAAACAGCTTGTTTAAAAAAGCATCAAATTCTAATTTTATTTCAGTGTACCTTTGATATTAATTCCAAGCTTTTAGAAAACAATGTAAATTTTTAAAATTATAATTGGGCAGGCATTGTGGTATAGTAGATTAGGCAGCTGTCTGGGATGCCTCATCCCAGAGTGCTGGTTTGAATAATGACTGTTCCACATTTGTAAAAAAGAGTTTATTTATTTATTTGAAAGGCAGAGTTATATATAGAGAGAGATTCCAAAAGACAGACATATTTTCATCCAGTAGTTCACTCCCGAAATGGCCACAGAATCTGGGGCTAGGCCAGGCCAAAGTCAGAAGCTTCTTCCAGGTCTCCTTATGTGCTTGTAGGGACTCAAGTACTTGGGTCATCTTTTGTTGCTTTTCCAGGTGCATTAGCAGGGAGCTGGATTGGAAATGGAATACCTGGGACATGAACTGCTGCTCAAATGGCTGCCACCATCTCAGCACTCTGCCACAGTGCTAGACCCTGCTCCACTTCTGATGAAGCTCACTGTTAATGTGCCTGGGAAAGCAGTGAGGATGGCCCAAGTGCTAGGCTCCTTCACCCATGTGGGAGATTTGGATGAAGCTTTTGGCTTTCACACACACACAATTTTTCTTACAAGATTTTTCCTTTTCAAACATTTTTTTAAAAGATTTATTTTATTTATTTGAAAGTCAGAATTAGAGAGGAGTAGAGACAGAGAGGTCTTCCATCTGCTTGTTCACTTCCCAGATGGCTGCATTGACCATTGCTGTGCCAATCCAGAGCCAGAAGCCTCCTCCAGGTCCAAGGACTTGGGCCATCTTCCATTGCTATCCCAGGCCATAGCAGAGAGCTGGATCAGAAGAGGAGCAGCCAGGACTAGAACTGGCCAAGGCATTAACCCACTGCACCATAGTGCTGGCCACTTCAAACCTTCTGTTAGGTGCTCATGCTTTCTGCAACTTACTTAAACCTTGAGTTTTTTGCCCTATTTTTTCCCTTACATTCTAGAGTATTGCAGCCTTTCTACCTTATGACAAAAATATACATTTTGAAATGATTCATTTTTTAAAGATTTATTTATTTGTTTGAAAGTCAGAATTACAGAGAGAGAGAGCACGCATTTCCATCTGCTGGATCACTCTCCATATGCCCACAGCATGCAGCACTGGGTCAGAGTGCTTCATCTGAGTCTTCCAAATGGGTGCAGGGAACTAAGCTCCTGGGCCACCTGCTGCTTTTCACCAGCCATTAGCAGGGAGCTGGGTAAGAAGTGTGGAGCCGGGACTTGAACTGGTGTCCATATGAAATAATGGAACTACAGGAATCTGCTTTAGCTGCTATGCCATTATTTTGGCCCCAAAATAATATTTTTTTCATTTTTAAAGATTTTATTTATTTGAATGGTACAGTTACAGACAATGAAAGGGAGGGAGCAAAAGAGATAAAGGTCTTCCATCTTGCTTCAGCCCCCAAATGGCCAAAATGGCTGGAGGGGTGCCAACCTGATGCCTGGAGCCAGGAGCTTCCTCCCGATCTCCCACATGGGTGCAGGGGCCCAAGGACTTGGGCCATCTTCTACTGCTTTCCCAGGCCATAGCAGAAGCTCTCTGGATTGGAAGAGGAGCAGCTGGGACTAGAACTGGTACCCATGTGGGATGCCGGCACCGCAGGCGAAGGATTAAGCTACTATGCCACAGCGTCAGTCCCATCACCATCTCAAAATAATTCTTTAAAAACTTCTAAATTAACATAATTTTCAAAATGAAACAAGATAAAAATTTCATATTTACTTTTAAACCATCTTGAATTACTTTTAAAGAATGTTAAGATGTTAAGAGTACTTAACTTTGAGAGCAGAGAAGGGGTGGGGGCTATGGGTGGATGGCAGAGTGAGCAGGGGCAGGTGCAACTGCGTGACCCTCATGAATGAGAAACGTCTCACGTGCCTGGGGCAGGGAGCCAATGGGAACACTGGGAGGGCTCGATACCCTGCCTTGAGAGCCATGGCTGTGCGCTGGCTTGCAGAGGAGCGGGACAGGCGTGCAGTGTGTGGGGGCTCTGCGCTGCCTGTCAGAGGCCGGACAGCACTGCAAGGAGGCTGCGGCAACAACGACGGCGGCGGTGATGGGCACCGCTCCAAGGGAGGCACCATAACCCAGTTGAACTCTGTCTGGAAAGCCCAAGATTGAAGAAGAAAGAACAGACACAGTGACTAACCTGGAAACTGGGACATCTTTGGTACTGTGCCTTCTCCCTGAGATATTTTTTAAAGTATCACGTGGTATTGATGTCTTCATCTTATTCTGCTTATTGGGAAGAAAAGGCTTCAAGGATTTTAAGTTTTCCTTCAGTTTTGCATGAACTCTATAGGAAACGGGGCCCTTGAAGGGCTTGGGAATAGCAAGAAGAGATTGAAGACAGAGAAGCTTGCTCTCTCTCTGTTTTCTCTCTTCTTAAAGGAAAGTATTTACAACTCAACTTGTAACAGCTGTAGTCCAGCATTAGCCACCAAGAGAGAAATAAATAACATTCAACAGTCATTGCAGACTACAAACCCTGGTGAAGTCAAGGTGTGGGAGAGGTGGCATTGAGAAGGCTGCCTAAAACTGACAAGGGCTGCAGTAAAAACAGCTCTTCTTTGAAGCTAGAAGGGGCCGCAGGTTCCTTCATGGATAAAAATGCACAGTACACACCTCTTCTAGGTGCTGCTCACATTTTGTGGGAGTGTGGTAGTCGTGGAGGTACTAGGATATCTCCTCAGGAATTTTTCCTTGCTCAGAATTTCCTGCCCTGCCTTGATATTTCCCTTTCTTTTTTTTTTCAAGACCTGCCTCTGTCCATGAGCGGTACCTTGATCTGTCTGACTCTCCATGTTCTCTACCTGCAGCCATTTGTATGTGTACAACCTACTGTTTGTCTCCTATTTCTAAGCTGTTAAACTTGTGTGTGTGTGTGTTTAAATATTTATTTACTTATTTGAAAGTTACACAGAGAGAGGAGAGGCAGAGAGAGAGAGAGAGAGAGAGAAGTCTTCCATCTGCTGGTTCACTCCCCAATTGGCTGCAATGGCTGGAGCTGTGCCAATCCAAAGCCAGGAGCTTCTTCCAGGTCTTCCACGTGGGTGCAGGGGCCCAAGGACTTGGGCCATCTTCTACTGCTTTCCCAGGCCATAGCAGAGAGTTGGATCAAAAGTGGAGCAGCCAGGACTCGAACTGGTGTCCATATAGGAAGCTGGCACTGCAAGCAGTGGCTTTACTTGCTACACCACAGTGCCAGCCCCCAGGTTGTGTTTCTTAACCTCCTCTTCTGCCTTTTTTCTGGGGAAGTGGTTATTTATCACTTGCAATCACCTTTCACCCTCCCCTATGCTTTCCTTCGTTTGAGATATTTTGACCTTCAGTTTTGTTTGGGGATGTGGAAGGATGATAATTCTAAATTTTTGGTTTCCCTTTTTTTTTCCTGTACTCTTCTCTGTTGGTTCCCTTATCCCATTGTCTTATCTGTTCTGCCTCTGTGTGGGCCTGGGCTATGCGGCAGGGCAGATCTCCCTTCAGAGCTCCAACATGCCCGCAGAGTTTGGATAGAGATTCAGACCCAGAAACACATCCTGGCCTCAGCAGCCGCTATCTTCTTAGTGGGAGCTACAACACTCTTCTTTGCTTGTACATGTCCAGAACTAAACCTGAATATGTCACCTGCAGTGCCCATCTACAATGCATTTATGTTTCTCTTTGTTCTGGAAAATTTCAGTAGGGCCACCTTCATGGACCCAGACATTTTCCCTCAAGCTGAGGAAGATGAGGAAAAAGAAGATTTTCGAGCGCCCTTTACAAAACAGTGGAGATCAAGGGCATCCAGGTGTGCATGAAAGGATGTGCCACCCGCTGCTGCTACTCTCCTCCTCGGCGTTCCCACACAGTGTCTGTGATAATTGTGTGGAGGAATTTGCTCATCCCTGCCCCTGGGTGAACAACTGTATTGGCCACCAGAACTACCATTGTTTCTTCCTCTTCTTCCTTTCCTTGACAGCCCACTCTATGGGTATATTAGGCTTTGGCCTCCTTTATGTCCTCTGCCACATAGAGGAGCTCTCAGGGGTCTTCACACTGTCACAATGGCAGTGATGTGCATGGCTGGCTTATTCTTCATCCCTGTAGCTAGCCTCACAGTGTTTCATGTGGTGCTGGTGGCCTGGGGATGCACAGCCAATGAATAGGTTATGGGTAAATTCCAGGGAGGCATGAGCCCCTTCACCAATGGCTGCTGTAACAATGCACTTTGCAATTCCCCAGCACCCAAATATTTGGGAAGACCAAAGAAAGAGAAGACGATTGAAATCAGACCTCCCTTCCTTCAGCCAGAAGTGTCAGATTACAGTGAAGATCATGGATAATGGCATCCAGGGAGAGCTTAGGGGAACTAAGTCTAAGGGAAGCTTGGAAACAACAGAGAGCCAGTCCGCAAATACCAAACCCCGGCCTCCTCCTATGCCGGACCTGAGCAGCTGCATGGGACTGCGAACACACCTTTGCCTGGCTACTAATGGAGATAGCAGCTTTTGGGGCCAGGACAGCCCCCCACACCAACCATGTACAAGTGTCGGCTGGGTTATAGTAGCAGCAGTACATCAGTTGCCCTGTCTCATTCCTCCAGCACCAAGTTAGTCATGGGGACAGTTTGAGGAAGCCAACCTCAACTGCAGAGAGCAGCCATCATCCCAGTTACCACTCAGAGCCCAGCTTGGAACCAGAGAGCTTCTGTTCGCCCACCTTTGGCAAAAGCTTTCACTTCAATCCACTTTCCAGTGGCTCTTGTTCCTCCAGCCTCAAGTCGGCGCAGAGAACAGGTTTTGTACTGGACCAGTTGCAGTGCATGCGTTCAGAAGGCACCACTTCCACCTCCTGTAAGAGCCTGGCCAATCAGACATGCAACGGAAGCCTGAGCCAGACCCAGCTTTCAGCTGCACCTCTCCCTTCCTATCAGTATTCCTGGCCCAGCAACAGGAAGCTGAGAGGCATCCACGTTTGGTGCCAATAGGTCCAACACGAGAGCCCTCACTAGTCCATTATGACAATCTGAGGCCTCCCTCCAGGCATGAGAGACGCTGCTGCACCAGTCACCCAGCTCCCAGTCCATGAGGAAGAGCCAGGCTTGGGAGTCTCAGGCATTCAGTCAACACCTGGCTCAGGCCATGCCCTCATAGGGCTTCCTCCTTAGCTGATCCAAAGAGATCACCACCGAGCAAGACTCCACTTGGATGCCCAGCTGTCCCCCATTTGGGGAAGGCAGAAAGGCTAAGGGGCCAGGGACTAGGGTCCCCTGAACCAGATCCAACCACCCCATATCTGGGCCATTAAACATCTTACAGCAGCCAAAAATCCCCACCTGGTGTCTCTGAGATAGAGGAAGTGGCCTTGCAGCCACTGCTGATGCCTGAAGATGAAGTACAGCTCAATATCTCCCACAGCAAATCCAACAGCAACCCAAGAGCATCAGCTCAGCCTCCCCTGGCCCCACAAGGGGAAGAGTCAAGAAACTGTCATGAATGGGCGGTACCACCTGAGATATGGTGTGAGCCGTCAGCACCTCCCCTTCCCCACACCACTGTGTCTACACCAAAGGGTCCTGGGTGGCTAGCTTCCTTCCCTCAAGGGGCTCCCCTCCCCTGCATGGACGTTTTTTAAAACCCTGATTCCCAGAGGGTGAGTGTTTTATAAAATGCAACCGAGTTGGAGAGTTGGGGTGCTGAGGCTGGGGTAGTAGCTCCCCCCTTTTACCTTTTAAGACCTTCCTTCCCTAGTCCCTGGACCAGACTCAGTGGACATTTGTGCAATTGCTTGCCCTGGAGGGAACCAGATCATTTTTAAACCAGAAATAATTTTTTATTATTGTTACAGATCCTATTTTTTAATTTTCTGTGTTACCAGGTGTGTGTATAAATATCAAAGAAATTATATACCTATCTTGGGATGGGAAAATGAGGGAGGGATATGTAAAAGAAGGAGGATCTTACTTTTCCTAGTCCTCAGACCAGCAGGAAAAGAGGGGAGACACCAGAGTCTTCCTTTCCCCCCATGGTCCCTCTCTTGTCTGTTACCAACTAAGGAAGTAGTAGAACCCCCTGTTGGTGCTAAGTGATCAGGAAAGAAACCTGGGGAGAGAGGAGTCTGAGCTCTTGGTTAGAAGAGGAAAGAACTTTCGGAAAGTTAGTTTTCTAGGCTTATTGGCATTTAGTTTCCCAGGAAAGGGGTCAGAGCTCCATGACATTGGTGGTGGTGGTAGGAGGGGGATCAGGAAAAGCATCTGGCCTAATTCAAAACACTATTAGAAAATCCCCCCTTTCTTAGGAGAGAGGGATTGGGTGGCTTTCTTAAGTGATCCCCTCAGAGCTTCCCCTGGCCTACAGTTAAGGTGATTTTAAAGTGCAAGGACCAAAGAGAAAAATCCAAAATGCAATGTTTTTCATCACATGCCAAAAATGGGATAGAGGAAAGGAGTGGCAGGCCTAGGCCCCTCCAGATGTCCCCTGGGGGTTACCCCTCGGTCCACCTTAGTATGGTGCTGGGTAGAGGAGATACCTGGGTTCTAATCTCTAAATAGGGGTGACCCCAGCCTCTTCACAGAGTCCCTTTCATTTTTTATTCTGATTAGCCATTTTCAACTGACAAATGAGAGAAATCCTGATCTATCAGCAAACAAAAAGAGACTACTTAAGTTTATATTTAGAAACATTTATGTCATTTGCTTTCCCCAGTTTATACTTAACAGCAATACCTAGATGTCTTAAGAAACTGAGATAGTATATAACTAAAGCTATAATTTCTTTTCACTACCCCAGAGTCAGTGAATGACTTGCTATGTCTCAGGCAAATGAACCCATTTGAAGTTGCTGTAGCAATTCCTCCAGGCAGTTTTGGGAGTGTTCAGCAGAAACATTTTTTTTAAAGATTTATTTATTTATTTATTTGAAAGGAAGAGTTACAAAGAGGCAGAGGCAAAGAGAGAGAGAGGTCTTCAATTGGCTGGTTCACCTTCCCTAAATGGTCGCAACTGCTGGAACAGGGCCAATCCAAAGCCAGGAGACAGGAGCTTCTTTGGGGTCTCCTCATGGGTGCAGGGGCCCAAAGACTTGGGCCCCCTTCTACTGCCTTCCCAGGCCATAACAGAGAGCTGGGTTAAAAGTGCAGCAGTCAAAACTCAAACCAGTGCCCATATGAGATAATGGCACTGCAGGCAGTGGTTTTACCAGCTATGACTCAGCGCCAGCTCCTTAAAGCTATGATTTTGAAAATTTTTCCTATGAAAGAAAACTCAAAAGGCTGATTCTGATTCATTGTACTTAATACACAGAACATAATTTTAACCTTAGTTAAAATTTTCATATTTTGGCTGACACTCATTGGCTGCTGGTGTTTTGAATGACCTATGAATAATGGTGTTTGCATGGGAGTTTCAGGAGCCCACTGAAAGGAAATGACAGAAGGCAGACCTCACTGACAGCTCATGAGAAAACATGTAACCATCGACTGCGAACAACTGAATTCCATTACCAAGAAGCCTCCACCCAGACCATCTGTAGTTATAGAGAAAGGGAGAGACAGAGAGAAAGGTCTCCCATCTGGTTCACTCCTCAAATGGCCACAATGGCCATGTCTGGGCCAATCCTAAGTCAGGAACAAGAGTTCCTTCTGGGTATCCTATGGGGGTGCAGAGGCCCAGGCACTTAGCAAATCTCTACTACTTTTCCAGGTCACAACATAGAGCTGGATGAGAAGAGGAGCAGCCAGGACTAGAAATCATGCCCAGATGGGATGCAGGCACCTGCAGTGGTAGCTTAGCCCACTACATCACAGTCCCAGCCCCATTCAGAGATCTTTTAAGTGGCCATTTCTTATTCAGTCTTAAGGAGGTCAAGCAGTATTATAGTAAAACAGCTTTTTCTTTTGTAGTTTCCAAATACAATTTATTTATTTTAGAAAATAAGTGCTAAGGGGCAATAAGAATAGAGCTCTGATCACAATTGCTGTTTAGTCCAGACCTGTAAAAGAACCAAGTTAGAAAACATTTTCTTGGGCTGGCACTGTGGCACAGTGGGTTAACACCCTCTCCTGAAGTGCCAGCATCCCATATGGGTGCTGGTTCTAGTCCTGGCTGCTCCTCTTCCAATCCAGCCCTCTGCTATGGCCTGGGATAACAATAGAAAATTGCCCAAGTCCATGGGCCCCTGAACCCATGTGGGAGACCCAGAAGAATCTTCTGGCTCCTGGCTTTGGATTGGAGCAGCTCTGGCTGTTGCGGCCATCTGGAGAATGAACCAGCAGATGGAAGACTTCTCTCTCCGTCTCTAGCTCTCTGTGTAACTATCTTCCAAATAAATAAAATAAATCTTAAAAAAAATAAGAAAGCAATTTCTCAGGGAAGAGATATCTAACTACAAAAGGTAGAGCTCTCTTTCTATTTTATTTAATTTTTTTGCAAATCAGAGTTACACACAGAGAGGAGAGGCAGAGGGAGAGAGACAGGTCTTCCATCCACTGGTGCACTCCCCAATTGGCCATAACAGCCAGAGCTGTGGTGATCTGAAGCCAGCATCCAGGAGCTTCTTCTGGGTCTTCCACACAGGTGCAGGGGTCCAAGGACTTGGCTGATCTTCTACTGGCTTTCCCAGGCCAGAGCAGAGACATGGATTGGAAGTGGAGCAGCCAGGACTCAAACCGGCACCACACCACAGCGCCGGCCCCAGGGAGAGCTCTCTTAAATGCAATGTTCAGGGGTCAGCATTGTAGCATAATGGGTAAAGTCACCTTCTATGTTGTCAGCTACTCCACTTCCAATCCAGCTCCATGCTATTGTGCTTGGGAAAGCAGCAGAAAATGATGCAGGAATTTGGGCCCCTGAACTCATGTGGGAGACTTGGAAGAAGAAGGTCCTGATACCTGGTTTTGGACTAACCCAATCCTGGTCATTATGGCCAATTGGGGAGTGAACCATGGATGGAAATTCTTTCTCTCTGTCTCCCTCACTCTCTGTACCTCTGTCATTCAAATCAATAAATAAATCTTTTGAAAATGAAACAAAACAAAAAAACCAATGTTCACTAACAGCTGAACAAAATATTAAAAGAGATATTACCTGGTAGCACCATGTACAAGTTTGATACTTACCAAATACATTTCCCTAGATTTCAGTTGGAATTTTAATCTGGTTTCTGCCAGTCTGAAACTCCTTAGGCCAATGACACCAGATCAACAATTAGTTGCTCAGGTTATTTCTAATTCAAAGAAATATTCAGGAAGCAGCAAGACAGCTCACAGGGGTGATTTGTACCAGGGGCTGCTTTGCCTGCTCTGGACTGTGCTCCCTTCATGATTGCTGTATCTGTCTTTCAAAATAAAATAAAATAAAATAAATCTTTTTTTTTTTTTTAATTTTTTTTTTTTTTTTGACAGGCAGAGTGGACAGTGAGAGAGAGAGACAGAGAGAAAGTTCTTCCTTTGCCGTTGGTTCACCCTCCAATGGCCGCCGCTGCAGCCAGCGCACCGCGCTGATCCTGGCAGGAGCCAGGAGCCAGGTGCTTTTCCTGGTCTCCCATGGGGTGCAGGGCCCAAGCACCTGGGCCATCCTCCACTGCACTCCCTGGCCATAGCAGAGAGCTGGCCTGGAAGAGGGGTAACCGGGACAGAATCCGGCGCCCCAACCGGGACTAGAACCCGGTGTGCCGGCGCCGCAAGGTGGAGGATTAGCCTATTGAGCCACGGCGCCGGCTAGTAAAATAAATCTTTAAGATAAATTGAAAAAGCCAGAATCATGGAGCAAATGAACCTTAAGCACCAGAACAGTGGTGCTTCTAATACAAAAGTATTAGAGGTTAAAGCATGAAATATGGATATGCAATGTAAGGTAATTATAAAAGAGATGTATATACTTGCTGACCATTCTAATAAGAGAATAAACTCTAAAATAAAGGTACTACAGATAAATGACATTTTAGAGTAATAAAAGGGTCAATCAACCCGGATAAGATTAATTCTAGATATGCATGTATCTAACAAAGAAGCCCAACATTAAATGAAAGAAAATGACAAAAATCATAGAGAAAAGACTGGTCAAGACTAGTATTAGGAAGGGGCACTGTGGTATAGAGAATAAAGCCACCAATTGTGGCACACATTCTAGTCCTGGCAGTTCTAGTGATCCAGTTCCTGGCTAACTCAGCTTTTCAAAAGATTTATTTATTTATGTGAAAGAGTTACAGAGAGTCAAACAGAGAGAGAGAGAGAGGTCATCCATACACTGGTTCACTCCCCAGATTGCCAAAATGGCTGGAGTTGGGTGCAGGGGCCCAAGGACTTGGGCCATCTTCCACTGTTTTCCCAGGCCATAGCAGAGAGCTGGATGATCAGAACTGAAACAGCCAGGACTCAAACCAGGACCCATATGGGATGCTGGCACTGCAGGCAGTGGTTTTGCCTACTGCACCACAACACTGGCCTGCTTTGTAACAATTTTGAAAGAAAATCAGCAGAGGAAGGCCTCTCTCTCTCTCGCTTGCTCTCGCTCTCACTCAGCATTAGATATAATAATTCTTAAAAAATTAATATTAGGAGACAGAAATATGTCACTTTTAATAATGGACAGAACAGGTTTGCAATATATTGGAAAGGATAAAGCAACTTGACCATGTACTTAAACAAAAGAATACACATTCTATTCAAGTACTCACAGAACATTGTCTGCAGAAGACCTTTTGCTAGATCACAAAAGAACCTAAAGAAAATTAAAAGAATAAAAATAAAAAAGGACATCCTATGACCACAATAGATTCACCTGGAATATCAGTAACAGAAGAACATTTGAGAAGTGCACAATATGTGGAAAATAAGAACACACTCCTAGGAGCTACAGAAACAAGTCACAAAGGACAATAGCAAACATTGTGAAATGATTGGAAATGAAATGCACATAAAAAAGGTAATGGGATACAGTTGAAGCTGAGATTAGAGGAGGCTCAGTCTCTCCATTCCTATAGCTTTATAAAATGGGAAGTTGTGACCACTTTAACTTGGCTATTCATCATTATGTAGAGTCTTTAAAGTTTGTAAACAATTTGTCAGTATCTGCCAAACAGTTCCACCAGAGGGCCAGCAGGGGGCAGCAAGCCACCGCTAAACAGTGAGCTTTGCACCAAAACTCACCCTGGAGAAGCCAAGCACAGGCTTGCTACTACCAGTGATGTATGCACAGCACCTACAGGAAAACAAGAGCATTTTTCCCTCAAGACTGAGCTAAGATATGATTGCAGCTTCTGGAAGACTTGGGCAGTTTCCACATGTAGGTAAAGATGCTGAACATGACCCTGATGGCTTAAGAAAAAATATTTTTCTTGTCCATGATGTTTCTCATTTTTAGAAAACATTTCATGGGGCAGCACTGTGGCATAGTGTTACCAGTAAAGCCGCCACTTGCAGTGCCGGCATCAAGTATAGGCATCGGTTTGTGTTCTGGCTGCTCAAGTTTCGATCCAGCTCTCTGCTATGGCCTGGGAAGGCAGTAGGACATGGCCCAAGTCCTTAGGTCCCTGCGACTGTGTGGGAGACCTGAAATAGGTTCTGGCTTCTGGCTTCAGATTGGTGTGGCTCCAGCTGTTGCAGTCATCTGGGAAGTGAACCAGTGGATGGAAGACTTCTCTCTCAAACTCTCTCTGCCTCTTCTCTGTAACTCTCCCTTTCAAATAAACAAATCTTTTTTTTTTTAAAATTTCATTTGAAAACAGAGATACTGATTAAGAGACAGAGGGACACACACACACACACAGAGAGAGAGAGAGACAGAGGGAGAGAGATTGTCTTTGCATCTGCTGGGACTGGCCAGGGCAGTCAGAAGCCAGAATCTTATTCTGAATCCACCACGCTGGTAACAGAGAGATAACTATTGAGCTTGCTGCTCACCTGCTTGTGTATGAACAGGAAGCTGGATCAGAATCAGTACTGGGACTTGAACCCAGGTAACATAACATGGAATGTGGGTTTTTTCACTACCATGCCAAATGCTTTTTCCCTGAATGTTTATCTCATTTTCTGAAATGCTTCCAGGTGAGTTATTCTGTGTTTCTTCATATAAAGTTTAAGGAAGAGTCATGTATCCATTATTGAGTGTTTTAATGGTTTGGAGCTATATCATGCTGTGATATTTCTACAGACTCAAGAGGGCTTGGGGAAGAAATCCCAACATAGATTCAGAGAGTGGCAGACAAAAACAGTGTGAAAATGTACATAATGTATCAGAACATTGCAGTACGGACTTGGTGGTCCTGCATTGGAGCCTGAGGTGAAAAGAAGAATCTGGCCTCCTGCAGTCCTGCTTTCAGTAATTCTATATCATTCTCTTCTACACAACTTCAATGTAGTTGTAAATGTCTTCAAAATCAGAGGTGTTAAAACTCACATTATGCTTGGTTTAGATATATTATTTGTACCCAAACCACGATCTGTTATCTTCTTACTTTCCTGAATTTATTAAAAGCAAACTTTCAAAAATATATTTAAAATAACTACTGAGTGTATCTCATTTTCATCTGTGAGAATTTCCTTGCTTAATTTACAATATTTGTCAAAGAAAAATCAGTTTTCCCTCTTTATTTATTTATTTATTTTGCAGGCAGAGTGGACAATGAGAGAGAGAGAGAGAGAAAGGTTTTCCTTTTCTGTTGATTCACTCCCCAGTGGCTGCTGTGGACAGCACGGTGTGGCCAGTGCACTGCACTAATCTGAAGCCAGAAGCCAGGTGCTTCTTCTGGTCTCCCATGCAGATGCAGGGCCCAAGGACCTGGGCCATCCTCCACTGTACTCCCGGGCCACAGCAGAGAGGTGGACTGGAAGAGGGGCAACTGGGACAGAATCTGGCACCCCGACCAGGACTAGAACCTGGTGTGCCAGCACCACAGGTGGAGCATTAGCCTATTGAGCCATGGCACCAGCCCAGTTTTCTCTCTTCTAAGTAAAGACAGAGACTTGTGAGGGAAAATATCTCAACAAAGTTAGCTGAGCTGGAATTTGGCACAACAATTAGGCTGTCACTTGGGACACTCACATCAGCTACAAGAGTGCCTAGGACAGAATCCTGGCTCTTCTCCTAATTTCATCATCTTGCTAATGGGCACCCTTGAAGGCTAAGCCACTCAGAACCATGCCAGCCATGAGGGAGACCTGGAATGAGTTCTTAGCTCCTTGCTTTGGCCTCACTCAGCCCCAGCTATTCTGGGCATTTGGGGAGTGAACCATCAGATGGATGATCTCTGCTGTCTTCTCAGTCTCTCTGGCATTCAAATAGAAAGCTAATTTAACAAACTAAGGGAATGGGATTCAGCATAGTAATTGGAGCACTGCTTGAGATGCCTACATTCTATGTCAGCATGCCTGGGTTCAAGTACCATTGCTGCTCCCATTGCACAACAATTCCCCCAAAGTCATTAACAATGTTGTTATAGAACCCCCTAACCAGGACCTGCCCCATGGCATAGTGGGTAAAATCACTAATGACAGATGTCCTAAACAGCACTCTGGCCTCAGAATCAGCCCTTAAGGCATGCGGATCCGGCTGAAATGCCCATGGGAGTATTTCAGGCATGGAAAGCCAAGACACTCTGGGGGAAAAAAACACCTAAATGAAAGATCTCCACGTGTGAGATCCCAGTGGAAAGAACGGGTCATCAAAGAAGGAGGTACCTTTCTCTGAAGGGAGGAGAGAACTTCCACTTTGACCATGGCCTTGTCTAAATATGATCAGAGTTGGTGAACTCAGAGGGCTTCCATAGCCTTGGCAGCTCATGACAAGAGCCTAGGGTGATTACTGATGCCATAAACAAGAGTGTCAATTTGTTAAGTCAACAACAGGAGTCACTGTGCACTTACTCCTCATGTAGGTTCTTTGTCCTTCGTGTGCTGTACATTGAGATTTAATGCTATAACTAGTACTCAAACAGTATTTTTCACTTTATGTTTCTGTGTGGGAGCAAGCTGTTGAAATATTTACTTAATGTATGCTAAACTGATCTTCTGTATATAAAGAGAATCAAAAATGAATCATGATGTGAATGGAAGGGGAGAGGGAGTGGGAAAGGGGAGGGTTGTGGGTGGGAGGGATAGTATGGGGGGGAAGCCATTCTAATCCATAAACTGTACTTTGGAAATTTATATTCATTAAATAAAAGTTAAAAATAAAAATAAAAAAAAATCACTGCCTGCAGTGCTGGCATACCATATGGGCACCACTTTGAGTCCCAGATGCTCCACTTTTGATCCAGCTCTCTGCTTTGGCCTGGGAAAGTAGTGGAAAATGCCCTAGGTCCTTCGGCCTCTGCACCCACATGGGAGACCTAGAAGAAGCTCCTGGTTTCAAATCAGTGCAGCTTCAGCCATTGCAGCCAATTAGAGTGAACCAGCAGTTGGAAGACCTCTCTCTCTCTCTCTCTCTCTCTCTCTCTCTCTCTCTGCCTCTCTTCTCTCTGTGTAACTCTGAGCCTCAAATAAATAAATAAATCTTTAAAACAGAAACAAAAAAAGAACCCCCTAACCTATATGTGCTTGCACAACACACAGTAAGCCAATCACTGACATTGAGTGGTGGTAGATTGAGGTATTTATGGCAAAGTCCAAAGTAAGATGAGAACTTTTGCTTCATTTCAGGGCTTCCCGAGAAGTTAGAAGTAAAGGTTTTTATAGATGAAAATTGGGGCTGACAGGTGATTGTTGAGCTTTGGCCAAGTTCCCGATTGTTCAGTGGTGCTTGTGATCTTCCTTTTATTGTTGGCAATGACATGTTCTTTAGGGAATTTTTATGATGTCCCAGTGGGCTTCAGTTGGCCTGGGGTTTACATGTAAATGATAGCTATTTACTTCCCAGACTTGGATTTTTCTTACCTGGATCTGAAACTCCCCTAAATAAACCTTTCCAGACAATTTTGGCTAACAGGGTTTTATCTATTGCAGAAACAAATGACTTCTTTTGTCCAGTGATTACTAGCTTGTCAGGCCAGCTGTATCACTCCTTTTTAAAAAAAAAAAAGATTTATTTATTTACTTCAGAGGCAGTGTTTACAGACAAGCAGGGAGAGAGAGAGAGAGAGAGAGAGAGAGAGAGAGAGAGAGAGAAAGAGAGGTCTTCCATCTGTTGGTTCACTCCCTAAATGGCCACTATGGACAGAGCTGAGCTGAGCTGAAGCCAGGTGCCAGGAGATTCTTTCCACATGGATGCAGAGGCCTAAAGACATGGGCCATCTTCTGTTGCTTTCCAAAGCCATTAGCAGGGAGCTGGATCAAAAGTGGAGCAGCTGGGACTAGAGCCATCACCCATATGAGATGCTGGCACTGCAGATAGAGGCTTAGCCTACCGTGCCACAGCATTGGTCCCAAATTTTTTTTGATACTGTATAGGCAAGGAAATTTTGGGCTAAGAGACACAGACAAGAGGCTGAGCCCTGATTTGGTATTATAGAAGTTTTGTGTCAATTGCCCCTATTTCTTGTTATTCCTCAAACCTCAGGGAAAAGGAACAATGACTGTCTGACCAGGGTATTGTAAGAATGAAAGGAGACAAAGTTTTAAGTATTTATTTTATTAGTTATTTATTTACTTAATAGTCAAGTTAACAGAGAAAGAAAGAGAGACAGAGATTTTCCATTACTGGTTCATTCTCAGATGGTTGCGTAAGCCAGGGATTGATCATGCCAAAGCTAGGAGCTTCTTCAGGGTGTTCCACATGAGTGGTAGGGGAACAAGTACTTGAGTCACCTTGTGCTGCTTTTGCAAGGCCATTAGCAGGGAGCTGGATCAGAAGTGGAGCAGCTGTGACTCAAACCAGCATCCATATGGGATACTGAGTAGAAGTTGGCAGTTTTACCTGGTACACTACAACACCAGCCCCTGTAGGCATTGCTTCAGATAAAGTTTCTAGTCTCGGGTTTAGCTTTAGAGATCCTCTGCATTATGAGAAGGATTGCACAGCCAGTTTCTGTGCAGCTATTTTTTTAGATTTATTTATTTATTTATTTGAAAAGCAGAGTTACAGAGAGGCAGAGGCAGATAGAAGTCTTCCATCTGCTGGTTCTCTGCCCAGATGGCTTCAATGGCAGAAGCTGAGCCAATTCAAAGCCAGGAGCCTTGGAGCTTCTTCCAGGTCTCTCACACAGGCGTAGGAGCCCATGTACTTGGGCCATCTTCCACTCTTCTCCCAGGCAATGGCAGAGAGTTGATTAGAAGTGGAGCAGCTAGGACTTGAAACAGTGCCCATATGGGATGCTGGCACTGTGGCATAGCAGATAAAGCCACTGCCCACAGTGCTAGCATCCCATATGGGCACTGGTTCACATTGCAGCTGCTCCACTTCCAATTCAGCTCTCTACTATGGCCTGGGAAAGCAGTAGAAGATGCCCAAGTCCTGGGGCCCTGTACCTGCTCAGGATACCCGGAAGAAGTTCCTGGATCCTGATTTGGATTGGCCCAGCTCCAGCCACTGTGGCCATTTAGAGAATGAAACAATGGATGGACGATCTCTCTCTCTCTCTCTCTCTCTCTCTCTGCTTCTCAAATAAATAAGTAAATAAATGAATCTTTTTAAAAAAGATTTAGCCTGCTACAGGTTTATTGAATTTCAAGTCCCATTTGCAGTTGCCTTAGCGAGGTCAGACCCATGGGCTTTCTATGACATGGAATGGGTGTTCCCCCCTCTGCTAAAGGGATATTGCTCAGATCCAGCCTGTTCAATATCATAAAATTATTCACATATATGTGCCCTGGAGGGGTCTCATGGCAAGGTGACTGGATTAAGCATTATAGCTTCAGGCTAGTGCCATGGCTCACTGGGCTAATCCTCCTACTGTGACACCAGCACTCAGGGTTCTAGTCCAAGTTGGGGAGCTGGATTCTGTCCCGGTTGCTCCTCTTCCAGTCCAGCTCTCTGCTGTGGCCCGGGAAGGCAGTGAAGGATGGCCCAGGTGCTTGTGCCCTGTACCTGCATGGGAGGCCAGAAGGAAGCACCTGGCTCCTGGCTTCAGATGGGCACAGTGTGCCTGCCATGGCAGCCGTTTGGGGGATGAACCAACGGAAAGAAGACCTTTCTCTCTGTCTCTCTCTGACTGTCTAACTCTGCCTGTCAAGAAAAATTTATAGCTTCAGAGTAACATTTTGGTTATCAAATAGTATGTCTTAATATCTTCCAAATAGCCCAAAATGAGCCAGTAACCTTTGCTCCAGGAGTGGAAGCACACACAGTGAGTTGTATGTATTGTGCTGGGTTGGCCAAAAGTGAGCTACTCTGTGTCCTGCAGTACACAAATGACTGTTATTCTGAGACATATCAGCCAGCCTCACGTGGCAATGCCCAGATCAATCTTACAGCATCAGTAATTTTATTTTTCCAAAGTTTGAATTAGTACTCTGCATCCTAATCCCAGCTTCTCAGGAACAACAATGTCAAAGAACTTCCTCAGAAGTTCACTGTGAGTGCTGTACAAAATTTCTAGCATTAGGTATGAGAAAACTAAGTATCACATCTAGTTAGCATGTCTCCTTCAAAATGGGAGCCCTCTCTAGAGGATATAGTTCTAACAGAATGTTCTGTTATAGTTACTATCAAACAATAATTCATTAAAAAACCCTTCCTTTATAACCACCCTGCTTCATCTAATCTGATTTAGGATTGACACTAATTACTCATTGCATCTTGATTTTTGTTTCCTCCTTGTGAACAAAATCCATTTCTGAAAATGCAGCTGATCATGTTCCAATTTTTCCACGTTTTATTTGACCTGGTTTTTGATCCAGACCCATGTAATAGAGAAACATTTGATGAGAAGGGGTCAGTGTGAGCACATTTTTAGCCAACTTTGAGCAAGAATGAGGGTTTAGAAGGAGTGGTCTTCAGGCTAGCTTTACTTGCAGTCCATTAATAAACTTAGCTATATCTGTTATGTAGCCAGAATTCACTATCTCAAAGTGCCAGGCCAGGAGTATTATGCTGGGAATTATACTTCTGAAAAATTCTGCCAGGCAAGAGGCACAAAGATCAAAAGAAAAATATATAACAATGCTGGCCCTGTGGAGTAGTGGGTAAAGATGCCGCCTGCAATGAGGGCATCTCATATAGGCACTGGTTCATGTTCTGGCTGCTTCACTTCTGATCCAGTTCTTTGCTATGGCCTGGGAAGGCAGTAGAAGACGGCCCAAATCCTTGGGACCCTGCATCTACATGGGAGACCTGGAAGAATCTCCTGGTTCCTGGCTTTGGATTGGCACAGCTCCAGCCATTACAGCCAACTGGGGAGTGAACCAGTGTGTGAAAGACCTCGCTCGCTCTCTCTGCCTCTCCTTCTCTATGTAACTCAGACATACCAACAAATAAATAAATCTTTTAAAAAAGAAAAATATGTAACCAAACCAAAGAATATAACAAATTGAGTTGTCATCCTAAACAAAGAACAGAGTTAAAAGGTAATAGTAGAATATTATACTATAATGACATTATATAAGGAAACTAGAAATGTTGATTAATCATACATTAATAAGCCCCATAAAACATTTTTTAAAAAAGGATTTATTTATTTATTTATTTGAAAAGCAGAGTTACATAGAGATAAAGGCAGAAAGGAAGTCTTCTATCCAGTAGTTCACTCCCCAAATAATCATAACAGCCAGAGATGGGCCAATCCAAAGCCAGGAGCCTTGGAACTTCTTCCAGTTCTCCTCTGTGGGTGCAGGGACCCAAGCACAGGGGCCATCTTCCACTGCTTTCCCAGGCCATAGCAGAGAGCTGGATCAAAAGTGGAGCTGCTGAGACTTGAACCAGTGTCTGAATGGGCACTGCAGGCAGTGGCTTTACCCACTATGCCATTGCACCAGCCCCCCATAAAACTTCTAAAATTAGCAAATCTAAAAACAATGAACAAAGTTGCAATTAAAAAGCAAGTGCATTATAATCTATTTTTTATTTGCATTAAACATATATAATGAGCTATGATTCAGAATCTCTCCAAGCTAAAAATCCAATGCAAAAAGGAATTATATTTTCTTTTTTACAGATTTTTGTTTATTTGAAAGGTAGACTTAGAGAGAGAGAGAGGTCTTCTAACTGCTAAATCACTCTCCTATTGGTTACAATGATCAGGGCTGTGCCAGTCTGAAGCCAGGAGCCAGGAGCTTCTTCTGGGTATCCCACATGGTTATAGGATTTGGACCATATTCCACTGCTTTCCCAGGTGGATTAGCAGGGAGTTGGAGCAGAATTGAACAGACAGGACTTGAACTGGTGTCCAAATGGGATGCTGGCATCACCAGTGGCATCTTCACCCACTCTGCTGCAGTGCCAGCCCCTTATATTTTCTTTTTTGACTTCAGTATCTAATGTTTTGATGTTTGGGAGGCTAAGAAGTGACAATTTCTATTTACTCACTGAAAGTCTAGGAACACTTGAAGCCATGTGTTCTGTGCTTAATTTGTAATATGCTAATGTTCTCAGTTATAACATGACATCATGAGTACAAATTCTTACTGAACTCACACAATCACAATGTAATAAGAAACCAAAAATCCTCCTAAAAGTTTTACATTTTAGAGGAATTAATTAGGGAAAAGGTGAACACTCCATCTATATACAAAAGTATATCAAAGCTTAATAAACGATAGAAAGTACAGATATATTCCAGAACTTAGATGAAACATTCAAATACAGAACCAAAAATATTTTAAATAAAAACATAAATCCATAAATTTGTTTGATTTATTCATTTTTTTGACAGGCAGAGTGGACAGTGAGAAAGAGAGACAGAGAGAAAGGTCTTCCTTTGCCACTGGTTCACCCTCCAATGGCCGCCACAGCCAGCGTGCTGCGGGCGACACACTGTGCTGATCTGAAGGCAGGAGCCAGGTACTTCTCCTGGTCTCCCATGGGGTGCAGGGCCCAAGCACTTGGGCCATCCTCCATTGCACTCCCGGGCCACAGCAGAGAGCTGGCCTGGAAGAAGGGCAACCGGGAGAGAATCTGGCACCCCGACCGGGACTAGAACCTGGTGTGCTGGTGTGCAAGGCGGAGGATTAGTCTAGTGAGCCACGGCACCGGCTTGATTTATTCATTCTTATAACTAATTCTTCATTGCTCTCCTTTAGAATTTTAGTGCTTTTTTTTAAAAAAAAATATTTATTTATTTATTTGAAAGTCAGAGTTACACAGAGAGAGGAGAGACAGAGAGAGAGAGAGAGGTCTTCCATTCGATGGTTTAATCCCCAATTGGCCACAACAGCCAGAGCTGCCCTGATCCAAAGGCAGGAGCCAGGAGCTTCTTCCAGGTCTCCCATGCGGGTGCAGGGTCCCAAGGACTTGGGCCATCTTCTACTACTTTCCCAGGACATAGCAGAGAGCTGGATAGGAAGGGAACAGCTAGGTCTCAAAATGGCACCCATATGGGATGCCGGCACTTCAGGCCAGAGCATTAACCCACTGTGCCACAGTGCCAGCCCCTTAGTGCTTTTTCTAAAAAAGTTTTTTTTCTTTCCCTCAGAGTTCTGGAAATTTTTATCAAAATTAGTCAAAAACCTGTATTTAAGAACATTTGGGTCTGGCACTGTGGCTTAGCAGGAAAGCTACTGCCTGCCATGCCAGCATCCCATATTGGGTGCTGGTTCGAGTCCCAACTGCTCTGCTTCAGATCCAGCTCTCTGCCGTGGCCTGGGAAAGCAGTAGGAGATGGTCCAAATCCTTGGGCCCCTGCACTTGTATAGGAGTCCCAAAAGAAGCTCCTGGCTCCTGGTTTCAGATTGGTATGGCTCTGGCCATTCATCTGGGAGTGAACCAGCAGATGGAAGACCTCACTCACTGCCTCTGCCTCTCTGTAACTTAGGTCATATATAAGGACTTTTGAAAGTCTTAATCTTGGCCCAGCACTGTAGCATAGCAGGTAAAGCCATTGCATGCAGCTTTGGCATCCCTATGGGCTTTGGTTTGAGCCTCGGCTGCTTCACTTGTGGTCCAGCTCCCTACTGATATGCCTGGAGGATGTGCCCAAGTGCTTGGGCCCTGCACCCACATGAGAGACCAGGAGAAGCACCTGGCTCCTGGCTTCAGATCAGTGTGGTGCGCCAGCCACAGTGGCCATTGGAGGGTGAACTAATGGAAAATGAAGACCTTTCTCTCTGTCTCTCTGTCTCACTGTCCACTCTGCCTGTCAAAAAATTAAAAAAAAAGTAAAACCTTCTGGAGTGTGTAGACAGTGTATAGAGTGTGTATAATCAACCAGACTCTCACAAATCCAACAAAAAGGAACCATCATCATTAAGAAATGCTTCCAGGTTTGAATTCTGGCTTTGCCACTGCTTAGCAATAGCATCTTGGGTAATCTCCACTCTTCTTCACTTGGAAAATGATGATAATAATAGTATCTTGTGCTTAAGCAAAATGAAATGGGACAACACATTTTAAAACACTACTAGCCATGTCTAGCATATAATGACTCAATGAATACTATTTTATGATTTTTACTAATACTGTGCTATCAGATTGTATCCAGTGGGCCACACTTGAGTTCCCCTACTCTGAGCTTATAAGCCCAATCAACACTTCATGCAGCTGCAGAGACTTGATGTCTCCTGTATCCCTCCCTAGAGTGCTCATATAGGACAATGCATGGGTGAGTGCATGGGAGAGAGTTGCCAGTGAGCATACAGCAGTGAAAAGACCCCCTGCCTTACAGAACAGTGGTTTATATAGAACAAAATGGACTGAAAGGGCTTGGAGATGCTGGGTTGATGAGAAAGAGGGAGAGTTTGGGCTAGATTTCAGGGTCACTTGAGATCACAGTGTGAGCTGGGAGAGGTTCAGGCTGAGGCTGGACTGTGAGGCTGAGCTGCTGAGATATGGGGAGGTAGCTTGAGAGGAGTGAGAGAGATCTTGGGCAGACAGCAGGAGTCTTCTGATAGTAACATGTCCAAAAGTCAAGGCAGGACAGGCCTGGTTAAAGTAGGTTGGAGCTGTATTGGCAAGGCCGAAAAACAGGGGCCTGCTTGTTGCTATGTAAGAGGTCAACAGGGATCCAAGGCTTTTGTCCTTGCTCCATCACTGTGTATGATAAAGTCAGAACAAAGCATGCTTTGATGAAGGTGATTTCTGGTAGAAATTCTACAATAAAAATCTATCCAGTCACAATCTGCGGCATTTCAGTTAGATTTCACTCTTTAGCTAAAGGCATTCATGTTTGGTGCCTTCCAGCTGGGAATCAGAGGAAATGTCCAACCAGGGTAAATGCCATAAGAGTGGCCGTGGACAATAGTAGAGACAACAGTGTGCACCACCAGTGACAAAGTCCAGCTCTAATTACAGAACTCCAAATCCCCAGGGAGGGGCCACACAGTTAGCATCTTTCAAGTTCACAAGGTGTACTTATATTTTGCAAGAACTCTCAGTCAAGCCTCAAGCTATGTGCATGTTTTAAGTAAATATCATTTGCTATACCTTTTGCAGGAAAGACAAACAGAAAATTAGCCACATTGGGCTCTTTACTCACAACTTCCAACATCACTACTACTAACAATTCTGATTTAAGAAGAGGTCAATTGTGCGTCTTGGGGAAGGGGCAACAGGATGTATTATTTTTGCTGTCTCTCTGCTCTGTTTCTAGCCTGCAACTCTCTCCTCTTCTCTAGTAGTCCCAGGTAAGAAGTGAGATTGCTTCACTTGCTCACCAGTCTGCCTTGCAAATCCCATGCCCCATTCTCCCTCTGTCAGAGCCTCATTCATGTTGTAGGTCAGAGGAGCATAAAGGGAAAGACATGGGGTCAGGAGACCAGCTCACCTTACCAGGGCTGTCCCTGTCACATCAACCCCTAAAAGTGTTGTTGCTATGGCAGCTCTCCAACCTTGAAGCTAGTGCTTCAGACTTCCTCTGACTGTAGGCCCCTGTGTATCCCCTGACCTCAGCAGGCACTCCAGATGCAGACTTGGTCCATGCGTGCTAAAGTGCTGGCCAGTCAGAGGCAGAGCTAGCTCAAACTCCTGCCTATCACCCATTCTTTGTGTGTCAACAGCTGGAGCCAGCACCATGAGACCACAAATATCTTCATGCCTTCTGTGCCCTGCCTACCCTGTTGGCAAATATGCAGTGAGGCCAGCCTCTGAGGCTTCTGCTGTATCCTTGGATGAATGGGTTCTGGTGGGGTGGGGCTTTTTCTCCTCACATGGTTTTGAAAGTGTCTCTCTCTCACTGTCTAACTCTACCTGTCAAAAAAAAAAAAAGGAAAAAGAAAAAGAAAAGGAAAACAAAGGAAAGGACAGGACAGGACAGGAAAGGACAGGACAGGACAGGAAATGACAGGAAAGGAAAGGAAAGTATAGGAAAGGACAGGACAGGACAGGACAGGACAGGAAATGACAGGAAAGGAAAGGAAAGGAAAGTATAGGAAAGGACAGGAAAGGAAAGGAAAGGACAGGACAGGATAGGAAAGGAAACGAAAGGACAGGAAAGGAAAGGAAACACTAGGAAAAGAAAGGAAAGGTTACAGAGAGAAGGAGAGGCAGAGAGAGAGAGAGGTCTTTCATCTGCTGGTTCACTCCCCAACTGGCTGTAATGGCTGAAGTTGTGCCCATCTGAAGTCAGGAGCCAGGAGTTTCTTCCAGGTCTCCCACATGGGTGCAGGGAAGCAAGGACTGTGCCATCTTCTTCTGCTTTCTTAGATCATAGCAGAAAGCTGGGTCTGAAGTGGAGCAGCTGGGACTCAAACCAGCACCCACATGGGATGCGAGCACTGCAGGAGGTAGCTTTACTTGCTTCACCATGGCACCAGCCTCCCTGTCTCTCATTTTTTCCCCCAGATGACAAATCTGGGGTTTTAGAAACTGAGCCCCAAGACAAAAGAATTTCTTAGACCAGTATTATATTTTAGTTAGCCTTTAACGTAGACGTTTTAATGATATTGCCATGGGCAAGTTCTAAACTCTTTGCACCTCAGTTTCCCCTTAGTGAACTCCTGATTATACTGTCTCCAGAATTAATCCAAGGTATACATGCTATGAGGTAAGGTATTTAGTCCCTTAATCTTGCTCCTAGAAGATACTTAGCAATGTTAGTTCAGTATCCAGTTCCCTTCTTTGTTTCTATGCTTGAGGAATTAAAAGATGGTGTAAACTGATTTGAGAAGAACTATAAATATCAATAAAACACAAATAAAATTGTATTATCAAATCTGCATGTTAAACTCTACCCTCTACACCTCTGCTAAAAGGTATATTGCTTTCATAATCATTTACTATGTGAGAGAAGTTTCCAGGAACAATGCAACCTGTAAGATGTTTCTGGAAGAAGACAGAGGTTATGAAGGAGCCAGGATTTGGGATCAGTTACAGAAGAGAGTGCCACGCTTTAAGATTTGATTCAGGAAAGAACACCAACTGATCCTTAAGATTTTGGGGTGGGAAGGAAAAGGAGGGATGTGAACAGAGCGAATGCCCTCTGCTGGCCAGTATTTCTCCATCCACTCCACACTGAAGCCCTAGGGGATCGCCTGCCGGTCTCTAGATTTGCACAGCCTGGACTCCATTTCCCAGAGTCGCCAGGTGCCCTGACGTATTCTGGGTTCCGAATACCTGTGCGTGTTGACGTGGGAGTACCTGTGCCTGCGTATGTGTATGTGCACGTCGGTGCCTGCCCTCTGGTGCGGAGTTGAGAACAGAGGAAGTTCATTCATGGATCGGAGTCAGCCTGAGAGGCCACGCTGCTCCTTCTCCCGCATTCACTACATTTCTTGCTCTGCACACAATCCCAGGAAGTCTGCGGAGACACCCTGAGCCGCCACCCGCTGCTTCTGTGCCTCTTCATCTGCCGCCTGTGGGTCCCACATGCCGGGGACTTTTTCTGCCCCACACTCTCTGCTTTGCTCCCTGAGTGTCCTGAAGCAGGGGGATGGGCTCCCGGGACTTTCCATGGCAAGTATGGAGAACAGAAGGGGCACAGATGTGTGTGTGGGGGAGGGGTGATGAGAGGGCGGCTGGCGGCTCCGCCATGTGGCTCACTCGCTTCTCAGTGATCCTGGTGGCTTCCCAGGGCATGGTCAGGCCTGGGACCTTGGCTCTCATTTCTCCCACCGCCAGTGCCCAGCCTCCCAGTGCCCGACTAGTCCGCGTGTTACCTTGCTCAAATTTTCCTCAATGTGCTTTATGTGGTGGTTACAAAACAGAGAGCACCGGTCAGGGCAACTGCACAAGCAGGGCAGGTGAGAGGGTGGGGAAGGAAGGCTGTGAGGCTCCCAGTTTGCTCTATTTAAATAAGCCCGGCTCCCACTTCGGGTGAGTCATGGAATGCCTTCTGGCTGCTGCTTCTGCGGGGTGGGGCTCAGTGGCCTTCAGAGGGGTGCAGGAGGCAGCAGGGGTGGGAAGGAGGGCAGAATAGGAGCTGCTCCATGGCCTCCATTCTGCACCTCATCGGGTGTTGGATTCCCCATGGACACACCTGGCAGTGGTGGCCCTGTGTGCTGAGCTTTTCACCAGAGGGAGCAGCGTGAAGGGTGAGCAGTAACTTTGGGGGTTAATCCTTCTTCCGTGTTTAGTTAACAGACTTTTCAACCTGGAGTTTGAGGCCACAGAATCTTAGCTGATGATTTAATTGTCTGCTTTTCAATTTCTGTCGTCAGCCCTTCTTCCTTCTCCTGTTAGGAAGGATGTCAACTGCTATTGCCTGTCAAGGATCCCTTTACAAAGTGAGAGTGAACTGTGCGGTCAACAACTGGAGCTATTTTAGTCTGGATTTGCATGAAGTGGAGAACGATAAACACAAATACAGAAAAGTAACACTTTCTCTGCCGAGTTCTTCAGTCACCCAGTGCTCCACCAGGCTGATTATCTTACAGTCCATACTTTTTTAAAAAAAGATTTATTTATTTATCTGAAAGTCAGAGATATAGAGGGGCAGAGGCAGAGAGAGAGGGAGAGGTCTTCCATCTGCTGGTTCATTCCCCAAATGCCTGCAATGGCCAGAGCTGGGCTGACCTGAAGCCAGGAGCCAGGAGCTTCTTCTGGGTCTCCCATTGGGTGCAGGGCCCAAGCACCTAGGCCATTGTCTACTGCTTTCCCAGGCCATAGCAGAGAGCTAGATTGAAGTGGGGTAACTGGGACCTAGAAAAAATTCCCCCCTCCCTTTTGAAACAATCCACCTGGCATGGCCCATATGGGATGCGGGCACTGAAGGGGGCAGCTTTACTCACTCTGACACAGTGCTGAACCCCACACTGAGTTAACTAAGAAGTCCAGATACTTGTCTTATTTTGGGTTCTGTGTTTAACCCATGACATTTTTTTATATAGGATGATATTAGTTCTACATTTTCATAAAGACCATGGTCTGTGGAAGCATCTGTACAAGTTGTTAATGGGAGGAGGAGTCAAAAAGAAGAGGGGAAAGAAAAAAGTTCACCTCTCCCCCCACAGAGATGTAGAGTAGAAGAAGTGACCTTGCAAACTACTGCTGAGTGAGTTTCAGTGTAATGCAGTTTTCACATGAATAGCTGAGTGATTCCAGTGTCCTGATAGAATGTCATTGTCACCAGATTACCAGTTTATGAAACTCATTTAGCATAATGAGGCCATCTAGGAAGTAAACACAGAAAGTGATTTCTGGATAGAGGGTGTTAGGGTGACAGCATTTCTCCTCTCAGCCCCAGTGTGTTGTTTTAGACCTTTTCCCCAGTGCCCTCCCTATCACAGAGCTTGTGAATGGACCAGCATTTTTGTGTTTCTGGTGGGAAGAGCTGCTTCACACCCATGAAACAACTGTAAGACCACTTTCTGAGCAACCATGTTGTTTGCCTGTTAATATGACTTGGAAAAAGCTGAGAACAGGATGCTTAGACTCGTCAGGTTAACTGGCTGTCCTTGGCACATCATTCCCCTCATGGCTATAGGTTTCTGGCAAGTTTTATAAAATGTGTAAGAGAGAAATATTTTGTATGAGATACATAAGCTGGTAATGAAGTAACAGTAGGGACTCCATTTTGGAGCACCTGAGACTCCATCTTGAGAAAGCACCCACCCACAACCATGAGACTCTGGTCTGAAACTATGATCTAAAGCACCATGCATTTGTGTCCCTTCCTCCTTCTTTCCTTCAATGCTGGAGCAGCCTTAACAGAGTTAAACTGGGTAGCACTGGTCATTTTGGCTTTGGGTGCTTGGAAAGCAAGAGAAATTGTTTTTCCTGCAGAAAGGGATTGAGGAGGCACTAGACAAAGTCAGTAGTAGCTTTCTTGGCTCCATCGTATGTCAAATTGAGTCAGAATATTTGTGGTCAGTTTTCTTTAAACAGAAAGGCAGAATGAGAGAGGGGCTTTTTTATTTGTTCTCCTTAATTTTAATCTTTTTTCTATTCTTTTTTAAAACATTTTTTTATTTATTTGAGAGGTAGAGTTATCAGCAGAGAGAGAGATAGAGAGAAAGGTCTTCCATCTGCTGGTTCACTCCCCAGTTGGCTGAAATGGCCGGAGCTTTGCTGATCCAAAGGCAGGAGACAGGAGCTTCTTCTGGGTCTCCCACATGGGTGCACAGGCCCAAGGACTTGGGCTATCTTCTCCTTTCCCAGGCCACAGCAGAGCGCTGGATTGGAAGAGGAGCAACCGGGACTAGAACTGGCGCCCATATGTGATGCCAGCACAGAAGGTGGAGGATTAACCTACTGCGCCAAAGTGACAACCCCTCTTTTTTCTATTCTAAGAGAAAGATCTTCATCTTCTGGTTCACTCCCCAAATAACCACAACAGCCTCTGCTGTGCTAGACTGAAGCCAGGAGCCAGGAGCCAGATCTCCTACTTGGGTGTAGGGGCCCAAGTACTTGATCCCAGACCATTGGCAGGGAGCTGGAGGTGAAATGAAGCCACTAGGACTGGTACCTATATGGGATGCCAGTGTTACAAGGGATGTTTTCAACTAGCTGCACCATAGTGTGGACCCCTTTCTAAAACTTTTTAAAAGAATTTATTTATTTGTGGCTGGTGCCGTGGCTCAACAGGCTAATCCTCCACCTAGCGGTGCCGGCACACCAGGTTCTAGTCCCGGTCAGGGTGCCGGATTCTGTCCCGGTTGCCCCTCTTCCAGGCCAGCTCTCTGCTGTGGCCAGGGGGTGCAGTGGAGAATGGCCCAAGTGCTTGGGCCCTGCACCCTGTGGGAGACCAGGAGAAGCACCTGGCTCCTGCTTTTGGATCAGTGCGGTGCACTGACCGCAGCACACTGGCCACAGCAGCCATTGGAGGGTGAACCAACAGTAAAGGAAGACCTTTTTCCCTGTCTCTCTCTCTCTCACTGTCCACTCTGCCTGTCCAAAAAAAAAAAAAAAAGAAATTTATTTATTTGATAGGCAGAGTTAGAGGAAAATATAAACACACACACACACACACACACAGATAATCTTCCATCCACTGGTTCACATCCTCAGTGGCTACAACAGCCAGCGCTGGACTGGATCAAAGTGGGAGCCAGGAAATTCATCCAAGTCTCCCATGAAGAAACAGGGACACAAGCACTTGGGCTATCCTCTGATAATTTCTCAGGTGCATTACCAGGGAGCTGGATTAGAAGTAGGGTAGCTGGGACATGAACCACAGCCCATGTGGGATGTCAGTGTCACAGGCAGTGGCTTTGCATATTATGCCTCAATATTGGCCCCATGTATGCTGGAAACATATTTAAGGGTTATTAGAAGGTCAGTTGATTGCCATCAAATGCCATTCAGGCCTGTCCTACAGAACCATTTTGAAATAAGTAACATTTCTCACATGATTGAACGTCAGTCTACAAGACTGCTTCCTAAGGGAGAGAGCTCCAGGGGCAAAGGGGGCAGTGATGGAGAAAGGGAGTAGGAGTAAAGGAGGAGGGAGGAGGTGGAGGTCAGTAGAGAGGTTGGGAAGTACTCAGAAGCAAAAAGTAATAGGACACGGGTCATTTGTGCAGATTGCCAAAATTAACCATGTATATTATAGCTTTTTGAAATTCAGAGTTAATTTCTGACATAATTTCTGATATAGTTAACTCTCATTTCTGTTTTTTCATATGATAATGTTTATAAGCAGTAGAGAATGGGTGTAATTAAATGCAAAACCATACTCCTGTATAAGAAATTTGTATTAGAAGCCAGCACCACAGGCAGTGTTATTTCCTATGAAATTATTCCCATGTTTCCTGATTAACATTCTCTGTTGGTTGAAGAGGATGGCAGGTTGGGAGACCAGGGAAAGAGTGAGCACCCATTTTCTGTTCAGTTGTGCTGAGCTGCAGGGAAACTATCAGGGAAGTTTGTGAGCAGGAAAAGTGAGGTTGGAGGGTGAGAGAAGGCAGTGTAGAAGGTAAGTAGAGAGGAAATAATTGCAGAACATATTCACAGATTAGTTTGGCAAAAGCCAAGTGTGATCAGAGACCTAAAAAGAGGGAAAGAAAAGTTGAAGACAGAGAGCAGAAGAAATGGGAAATTGGAAGCATCGGAAGGAATTTTGACTCTGATCACACACACTTTTGGAAGGTGTGGGGAAACAGGCCCTTGAACTCATATTGGCAGGAGAATAACACAGCACTCTCTTTGGAGGATAATTTGGCAGATCAAAGTTCTTTAAATGTAAATGTCCCTTGCTAGGATTCAACTGCAAATTTATCTAACATATATTTGGTCAAATACATAAAGACCAAGTCAGGTCTTTGTAGTATTGTTGAAGATGGGAATAAAATAGAAGCAACCTAAATGTATATTGACAGAGAAGTGGGAAAATGCATTATGGTATATCTGTACAGTCAAATACTAAATATGTAATAGGTCTGAAAAATGATGTAGGGACAGAGTACTTATGTAAAACAAGGTACAGAAAAAATTCTTCTTTGTAAAAAAAAAGGACACATGCATATGTATCTCTTTATAAAGTACTATTTACTCATTGTCATTTCATTCAGAAGGCAGAGAGACAGGCAAGGAGAGCTCTTCCATCTCTCCCTGTGAATCTGCTGATTTGCTCCCCAAGTGACTGCAATGGCTGGGGCTGAGCCAGGCCAAATCCAAGAGCCAGGAGCCAGGGGCCAGGGGCCAGAGGCCAGGAGCCAAGAGTTTCCACCAGGTCATCTTTCACTGCTTTCCCAGGCACATAAAGAGGGATTTGGATCAGAAGTGGAGCAGCTGGGACACAAACTAGTGCCAATAAGTGATGTCAGCATTAAGGTGGTGGTTTAACCCATTTATGCCACAATGCCAGCACTCTGCACAACTATCTTTATGAAGGCACTTCAAAAAGTTCATGAGAAATGGAATTAAAGATGACATTATTTTGGTGCAAAACTTGTAATTCATTCACCTCTTTTCATAATACACACTACACAAATGGTTTTGAAACTTTCTTGTATGCATGGACTTTGGAATTAGTTACAAGGGCCGACATTGTGGTACAGCAGGTAAAGCTGTCACCTGCTGTGCCCATTGGGCACTTGTTTGCGTCCCAGCTGCTCCACTTCTGATCCAGCTCTCTGCTATGGCCTGGGAAAGCAGTGGAAGATGACCCACGTCCTTAGACCCCTGTGCCCATATGGGAGACCTGAAGAAGCTCCTGGCTTTGGATCTGCTCAGCTCCAGCCATTGTGGCCATCTGGGGAGTGAACCAACAGATAGAAGACCTCGCTTTCACTCTCACTCTCTCTGTCTCTGCCTCTCTGTAACTCTGCTTTTCAAATAAATAAAAATAAAAATTTAAAAAGAAATTAATTACAGCAAATTAAACTCAATCATTTGATTACATTTTCATGATACTTTAAAGTACTCTTGTATATATGCATATAGAAATCTCAGAAGATAATGTAAGAAATAGTTAAGAGTAGTTTGTTCTGGGAAATGTGACTAGTATAGAATGAAGGGAGTCATGCTTTCATTTTATACTCTTCTGCAGTCTTTAATAGCTAATATGTGTGTTGTTACTAAAGATGTACTTTTAAAGGTAGAGAGAGAAAGAGGGAGAAGTTGAGGAAGTGAGGGAGAGAGAGAACTTCCATCTACTGTTTTCTTCCAGAAATGGCTTCAATATCTAGGGTGGGCTAGGATAAAGCCAGAGACCAGGAACCCCATCTGGATCTCCCACATAGGTGATAGGGGTCAATGTGGTGGAACGAGAAGGTGAGAAGGTCATGCCAAGATGGCCACTGGCAACAGAAACTGCCTGGCAACAGGCCATGATTGGATGGCTTCAGAAACCACATGACAACAGAGCCTAACTGACAACAGGCTGTGATTGGATGGTTTCAGAAACTGCCTGGCAACAGAGCCTGGCTGGCAACAGGCTGTGATTGGATGGCTTTGGAAACTGCCTGGCAACAGGCTGTGATTGGTTAGGGCATAGACCGCCCCTTGGCTGGATTGGCTGCCTTACTATATAAGCAGCTGTAGCAACTGCTTGCCTCAGGCCTGCTTTCACCTGACTCGCGGGGTCTGTGTGGTGACTCTGCACCTCTTTCCCCCACCACGCTCTTCCTCTCAGAAACGAATCCACAACAACAGGGATCTAGGCACTTGGGTCACTGTCTGTCCTTCCAGGTGCATTACCAGGAAACTGGGAGCTGGAACAGAAGAGCAGGCAGGACTCATATCAGGCTTTCTGTTATGGGATACTGGTATTCTAAGCAACAGCTCAACCTGCAGAATCACAATGCCACCCCATGTATTATTTTTATCATTAAAATATCTAGATTTTGATTTTAAAATGATAATTTGTGGTTACTAAGAAAAAGTATATTGTGCAATAACTGAGAAATTGAAAATGAAATAAAGACTTTAGTTAATGATATGTCAATATCAGGGCCAGTGTTGTGGCACTATGGGTTAAGCCACCTCTGCATGCAAGCAATCCCACCTGCATGTTGGTTGCAGTTTCAGCTGCTCCACTTCCAATCCAGCTCCCTGCTCATGATGTGGAAAAACTCAAGGTAGATAGATAGTTCATGAGCTGAAAGCTACACCTCCTCCACCCCAGGTAGTCCTATCACCCACATGTCAAGCAGACTATGTAAACACTGCCCTTTTGGAAGCTCATAAGAAGCTTGGTGAAGGGGAATGCAAGCTTGCTCTCTCTCCCCTCGTGGACACAGAAGAGGCTGGTATGGGAGTCTGTCTTTCCCCTTCCTGCCACACTCTGCTTTAATAAAGACTATTTGTTCCTATGTATTCTCACTATAAATAAGCCTCATCATGCTGCATGTTGTATTTGTGCCTGAACTTAGAATTCTTCTTTAAGGCCGGCGCCGTGGCTCAATAGGCTAATCCTCCACCTTGCGGCGCCGGCACACCGGGTTCTAGTCCCGGTTGGGGCGCCGGATTCTGTCCCGGTTGCCCCTCTTCCAGGCCAGCTCTCTGCTATGGCCAGGGAGTGCAGTGGAGGATGGCCCAGGTGCTTGGGCCCTGCACCCCATGGGAGACCAGGAAAAGCACCTGGCTCCTGGCTCCTGCCAGGATCAGCGCGGTGCGCCGGCTGCAGCGGCGGCCATTGGAGGGTGAACCAACGGCAAAGGAAGACCTTTCTCTCTCTGTCTCTCTCTCTCACTGTCCACTCTGCCTGTCAAAAAAAAAAAAAAAAAAAGAATTCTTCTTTAAGTAAAAGGCAAGAGCAAGAAATTGAAGTTTGAGCCTAAGCTAGCCCAGAACACTAATGCACCTGGGAAAGCAGCCCAAGTGCTTGTGTCCCTGCCATCCGTGTGGGAACTCAGATGGAGTTCCAGGCTCTTGGCTTTGGCTTATGATGGGACAAGGACATAAGCTTCAGTCATTTTAGGTTCTTGTTACCCCTGCCTTCTTTCAAGAGACCAGTTCAGTCTCACATCCTATATTGTTCCCACCTCACCCCATACATTCTTCTCCAGGTTTGGAAGCCCTTGAAAAACTTGGAAAACCTATATGGAGATGCTCATCTCTACCTACTATTCCCCACCTTTACCCTAACCCACCTAAGATATAATAAGGCCCAGGTTGCTGGTGTCTGGGACTTGAGCCACATGTTTGGTCTTTGTGCATACTGACAGCTGGTCAACTTCTGCAAGTTCATTTTCTTTGAATAAATTTAGTCTGACTGTGAGTTCATATCATCTCCTTACATGTGGTGTGCCATGTGAGGGGGGAGTGAGAGAATGATATGATATGTCAATATCAGGGCCAGTGTTGTGGCAACTGGCCCCAATCAGCCACTCCTGTATCCTTTTGGTAAGAGCTGTGCATATCAACCTTTCTCCAGACTTTCTTCTCCTTTCTGAACTCTTTTCCCTTTTTACTGCCTCTGCCCCGCCTACCTTCTCTTTCCCACCATGTCCTTTTCCCTTCTGACTCAGATGGCACTGAGAGATGCTCTCCAGATCACTTTCTCATCTGCTTGCACTTTTTCATTTCTCAATGCATTCACAGAGCTTTTGCCAGATCTCATCACTGCAGGCCACAGCAAACCTAATTCTCACCCCCCTGGCTTGGTAAGAGAGGTCTCTGCCACCTCAAGCATATTGGGGTGATGCTCATGAGGCTTCTTCCTCCCTTTAGGGCCTGGGGTATTTGGTTGGGCCAGTTCATGCCCCTCTTAGGGCCTGGCATGTTTAGTCAGTTTCCTGCTCTTGGGGGAAATGCTTATCTGTAACAGCTTAAAACTGGGACACCGGTCCGAGCTTGGGGATTCTCGTGGTCTCCTCTTAGAGAACTCAGAACTTAGGTTCTCAGTTGGGGTGACTCTTTCCTGAGGGACACCCTGTGAAAGGACCTTCTTCCCTCAGGCTGTATTTTGCTTAATTCATGGGTTCTAAATCTCAATTCCCCTCTAGCCTGTTTTTTTTTTTTTTCCAAGATTTTATTTATTGGCCAGCACCATGGCTCACTTGGCTAATCCTCTGCCTACAGCGCTGGTACCCCAGGTTCTAGTCCCTGATGGGGCATCCATTCTGTCCCAGTTGCTCCTCTTCCAGGCCAGCTCTCTGCTGTGGCCCAGGAAGGCAGTGGAAGATGGCCCAAGTGCTTGGGCCCTGCAACTGCATGGGAGTCCAGGAGAAGCACCTGGCTCCTGGCTTCAGATCAGCATAGTGCCAGCTGTAGCAGCCATTTGGGGGGGGTGAACCAATGGAAGGAAGACCTTTCTCTCTGTCTCTCTCACTGTCTAACTCTGCCTCTCAAAAAAGAAAAAAAAAGATTTTATTTATTTTATTTGAGAGTGTTGGGCATTGCCTAAAATCTCCATCACAATATGGTGCCTGGTGGGTGTTTGAGGGGTGTGTCTGTGGCTGCTGCCATTAAGCTACGTATGATCATCAGACCACTGGCAGGGATAGGTCTGCTTTAGTTCCAGACACGTGGACAGTGCATGATCTCTATACTTTGCTTAAGGTGCCCCTGTGCGTGGTCTGCCCATGGCTGCATGACCCTTTCACTGATTGGCTCCCCTATTGTGCATGTCTTTCGTAAGCTTTATAAGTCTGCACACTTCCTCAATAAAGTGGTTCCTACTTTGACAGAACTCATGGGTGCTTGTGGTGTGTTCACCTGTTGACCTTACCCTTCCCATTCACCTTTTTGGGGGGTGCTTGTGCTGCCCCTGCTGGTCAGGGGCTAGCATCGGGCTTGAGACCCAACATGAGAGTTATAATTACAGACAGAGAGAGGGAGAGACAGAAAAAGGTCTTCCTTCCATTGGTTCACTCCCCAAATGGCCGCAATGGCCGGAGCTCTGCTGATCAGAAGCCAGAAGCCAGGAACCTCTTCCTGGTCTCCCACATGGATTCAGGGACCCAAGGACTTGGGCCATCTTCTGCTCCTTTCCCAGGCCATAGCAGAGAGCTGGATTGGAAGTGGAGCAGCCAGGACACGAACCAGCACCCACATGGGATGCTGGCACTGCAAGTGGAGGCTTTATTCCCTATGCCACAGCAGTGGCCCATAAGGACTTCTTTAACTAGCTACTTCCTATCCTTCTATGAGTCCTAAAATCCTAAAACCTAACATAATGCAGCCACATCTCGCACTGCTACTCTATATCACATCTAGATTCTCTCTCACATGAAGACAAAAATCTCTGTTCCAGCCGTCTCCAGTAATATATTTGGCAGTGCTAGCAAAGAAATCTCAAGAACTGTGGCAAGTCCTGAGCAACTTCACTTGAAAGAATGTCCCATGCCTAGCCTTCTTCTATCTTTTCCCCTGCCTTGTCTAGCAGCAGCCAAAATCTCTTCGCTAATATTTCATGGAGACAAAGTCTTGCCTGTTATTTTAACCTGGCCACCTTGGAATTTCTCATGACCTCCACCAAGAGGGTCACCAAGTGCTTTGTAAAGTCCTGGTAGGATTTCAGGAATTCCACACCCATGAAGCCCTCTATCCAGCAATATTCCACACAAGGAGTGGAAAGGAAATAAAGGGCCCCTCCCATGGAAATGTTACCCTGGGAGAGCTCTCCTAACCTATGTGGAATAATGCTTGAACCAACTGGCTCTCTGGGTTCATTACTATTTCCAGGCATAGCTCTCTCTCCACACTAGCACTTCATTCTGTCACCTATTACATTGTCCTCATTGGGAATCTCTTCAACAAGAAGGTGCCCATCTGCTCTGATAAATGTCCTCCTTCATTAAATCTAATGTGATGTTGAACAATCACTAGTGAGTAACTTGTCTGTGGCACCCTGGCCACTGGGCACAGTCAACCTTGGGGTCATGGAGCTGCCTGAAGATGTAGTTGTTTCAGACAGTTCTTAGTAGCTGATGGTTGACCAGACATTATTAGCCCAAGGTGTTTTCTGGATAAAAAACTAGGCTCAAATTCAGTTTAAAATCTAAAAAGATGTCTTTGGTAAATAACGATCTCGTGCATGAAATTTTGGTTCAGCTGTAAAATTCAACTGGATATTGGGTTTGAAGGAATTTCTGTCTTGAATCTAGGAAGATTATTTAAAGAAATATTTTATTTATTTGAAAGAGTTACAGAGAGAGAGGTACAGCCAGAGAGAGAGGTTGCCCATTCCATTGGTTTACTCCCCAAATGACCACAATGGCCAGAGCTGATCTGATCTGATCCAAAGCCAGGAACCAGGAGCTTTTTACAGGTCTCCATGGGTGCAGGGACCCAAGGACATGGGCCATCTTCTACTGCTTTCCCAGGCCATAACAGAGAGCTAGATCAGAAGTGGGGCAGCTGGGACTTGAACCATCGCCCATATGGGATGCTGGTGCCACAGGCTGGGACTTTAACCCACTGCACTACAGTGCTGGCCCCTATTTTGTAATCTCTGATTTACAGTCTATAAAATAATTTAAATTTGTTAACAAATATATTTTTACAAGGGTTCATATATGAAAAATTATTCAAGATCACTTGAGATTAAGGTTGAAATTTGCTATATCCTTTTATTTAGAAAATCTCTTAATTTGGAGATTTTTAAAGGATCAATTCAAAATGTAACTCAAGGAAATCAGCAGAACTATTTGGTGATAGTCTTAATTGCTAATTCTGAAATAGATTAAAAGCATCTCCTTTTAATAGTTTTTTGTTTAATTGGTGACTCTGTCAGTTTTCTACCAACTCCAGTAAGCTCTCTTTTCTTCTCTATTTCTCTGTTAAAATTGCTTCAAATTATGAGATGATTCTGTGTGCTAACTCATTTTAGGTTTTACTTTTCCATTTTAGAGAAAGACCAAAGAGATCAATTGTTTAAAAACACTTGAGTCTTTATTAATAAGAGTTGTGGTTTGATTATATGCTCATTTTAAAGCATTTGAGGGGTCACTTTTGAACAATGATCAAGTCTGGCCTATATTACATTAAGATGTTAAGGGATCCTATTTCTACCAGACATTTTAAGCCTTCTTGGCATCTTTGCAGGCATTCAAAAAATAAAGTTCCAAATTCTTTGGACTTTGATATTTCCAGTTGGGCCCCTGGAAATGTCAAAGGATATTTCTTTCATCTTGTAGAGATATCAACTAATTAGGCTAATTGGGTTATATTAAAGGTTATATTAAAAGTATATTAAAGGTCAAGATGTGAAATGGTACTAAATGTTATGATGATGTAAAATGCTATCAATACAAATGTCCAAATGCTACAAAAGTGCTATCATCTTGTGTTGCTATCAGTCTTAATGGTTATCTTAATGAAAAGGTCCTAGAGGCCTAAAAGACATAAATGTTTTATAAAATCTTGCAGATGCTTTTGAAAATACTGTCTGGAGTAGGCAATCACCTCTTCTTTTTATTTAATGAATTTATAAACTTAACCATTTACAATTTTACCTATTTAAAGTCTTTCATCATTCACCTTTTGTACTAAAAATCAGATTTACTGCTCATGGAAATTGAAACATTGTTGGCTCTATGTTTAAAATGTGTCCTCTTCAAGGATCTGAAAGACTTTGTACAGTAAACATTTGAAACCTTCCTTTTCAAACCAAACTAAGGGAGAGAGGGTCTTAATAATTACTTCAAAATGCATGACAATTTAGATAAGATGGTCTTAATGTTTGATCTTACCTAGAGGGACATACCTTTCCTTATGGTCATAATCTTATCTTTCGTTTTTTTATTTTTATTTATTCTAAAGGTTTATTTTTATTTTATTTATCTGAAAGAATTACAAAGAGAGAGAAGTCTCCCATCTGCTGGTTCACTCTGCAAATGGCCACATGAGCAAAACTATTCCAAAGCCAGGAGCCAGGAGCTTCTTCCTAGTTCTCCCGCATGAATTCAGGGGCCCAAGGAATTGTGCCATCCTCTGCTGTTTTCCCAGGTGCATTAGCAGGGAGCTGGATCAAAAGTGAAGCATCTGGGACTTGAACTGGCATCCATATGGTGAGCCAGCACTGCATGCTGGGGCTTTAACCTGCTGTGCCACAGTACCAGCCCTGAAAAACACTGTGATAACATGCCTGTGACTACAGATTTGTAGCTCTGGCCACCAAGGATTAGGGATGGGATTGAGCACCCCCTTGGCTGACCTTCCCAAAGGCTGCCTCTGCAGTCCACTTTAACAGAGATTAGGAGGAAGAGGAGTTATTTAGGCAGCCAATGTACAGGAGCAATGTAAGGATAGATGGCAGGCCAATTAATGGCTGCCTTTCATAGGAATCTTCCACCAAGGAGACCAACAAAGCCAGTCTACTTCAAATGGCACTGATTGGCAATATGAGCAATCTGGGCATTCGGCAAGCAGCAGTCATGCTAGAAGATGGCTCCTGAAGGGGTCTGACAACTCTACCAAGAGTGACACTACTGGAAATGGAACTGCCCTGGAGGTTGAAGGACTCCTACCTGGGTCAGAGCTGCAGACCCTGTTGGCCCTCCCTAAACTGAAAAAGCCCTTCACTGTTCCCAACTTCCAAAGTAACCAGCATGGTTGAAGGGATGACCTAGGATCAGTAACATTGCAGGCAGAGCTCTAAATTTCTTTCAGAGATGTCACCTATTAAAACTAATATAGCCGGCGCCTTGGCTCAATAGGCTAATCCTCAGCCTTGTGGCGCCGGCACACCAGGTCCTAGTCCCGGTCGGGGTGCCGGATTCTGTCCCAGTTGCCCCTCTTCCAGGCCAGCTCTCTGCTGTGGCCAGGGGGTGCAGTGGAGGATGGCCCAAGTGCTTGGGCCCTGCACCCCATGGGAGACCAGGAGAAGCACCTGGCTCCTGGCTTTGGATCAGCGTGGTGCGCTGGCCACAGCACGCTGGCTGCGGCAGCCATTGGAGAGTGAACCAACAGCAAAGGAAGACATTTCTCTCTGTCTCTCTCTCACTGTCCACTCTGCCTGTCAAAAAAAAAAAAAAACAAACTAATCTCTTCAGACCAGCTCTCCTCCCAGGCCAGGTAGGTAATGAGGGTCCCCAGGACTAGAAGCAGGCCAGACTATCCCACAGCTCCTTGACTGCACATACACACTAAACAAAAGAGGAGCACTCAGGCGTACATCTGTCTTCACATTAACTGGCAGGACTCTTTTGCTCTCCTATATCCCTCTTTGTTCTCCTCATTTTGGCCATCTTTCCCACCATGGGCAATGTTTCTAATTTCTCCTTTTATCCTCATAGTCATAATGCTTCCATTATTACCATGTATAATTAACATATTTCAAAAGTCTTTACAGGAGCATATAACTACTAAATCCCCAGCAATTATGCAGGAAAAACCCAAGACTGCTATTCAATCAATCCACTCCAGAGTACAGATACTCACTCCATGTCAATGGTTCGTATCAGCAAGAATTAGCCAGAAAGAAACTGGCACCCCATGTCCTTATCTATACTCAGAGTTGGGACTGATGGAACAAGGACATAAGCCTCAGTCATTTCAGGTTCTTGTTACCCCTTCTGTTTTCTTTCTTTCTTTTTCTGTCTTCCTCCCTTCCTCCCTCCCTCCCTCCCTCCCTTCCATTCATTCATTTCAGATTTTTCTGTTTCCTTCCTTCCTTCCTTCCTTCCTTCCTTCCTTCCTTCCTTCCTTCCTTCCTTTGTCCCTTTCAAGATTTAATTTGAAAGAGTTACACAGAGAGAGAAGGAGAGGCAGAGAGAGAAAGAGGTCTTCCATTTGCTACTTCACTCCTCAAATGTCTGCAATGGCCAGAGCTGAGCTGATCTGAAGCCAGGAGCCAGGAATTTCCTCTGGGTTTCCCCATGGGTACAGGGGCCCAAGGACCTGGGCCATCTTCTACTGCTTTCCCAGGCCATAGCAGAGAACTGGATCAGAAGTGGAGCAGCTGAGTCTCAAACCAGTGCCCATATGGGGTGCTGGCACTGCAGGCAGTGGCTTTACTCGCTATGCCACAGTGCCAGCCCCTGTATTTTATAAGAAGGTATTTCAAAAGGTTCATGGACAATACACATTATCATTCAATTTTATAACCATGAAATTTTGATTGCTTTTATATAAAGCATTGTTAAAGAACTAAAAATCATTAGGATTATAGAATGTATGTAAATTCCACAGAAGAGAAAAATCTACCCAATCTGGACCTCCGTATCTGTTCAAGCTGATGTACTAAGACTTTTAAATTGGTATAATGATTGAAAATGTTAGAGATTCCCAAAGCAAATGTACCTAGTTTTAATCTATTTGATTGTAAGTAAAATATGCAACTTTTTTTTTAAATTATTTTTAAAATAAAATTGAGGCCCAACACTGTGAAAATAGTGGGTAAAGCCAGCGACTATGGTGCTGGCATCCCATATGGCCACCAGTTCAAGTCCCAGATGGTCCAAGTATTTGGGGTCCTGCACCTATGTGGGCAGCCCAGAAGGAACTCCTGGCTTCTGGATTTGGATCAGCCCAGCCCTGGCCATTGTGTTCATTTGGGATGTGAACCAACAAATGGAACGAACATCTCTCTCTTTCTCTCTCTATCTCTCTCTCCCTCCCTTTCTCTATATTTCTCTATATCTCTATCTCTATAGCTATCTCTATAATTCTTTCAAATAAATTTTAAAAATCTCTATCAAAATGGGTTTAAATATTTTCAGCTATTTCCTACAATACAGAAGAATAAAGGACCTTTGAAGAAACATTAAATAATTCATTTTAACATTGGATAAAATCAACTATTTTTCTCTTTTTAAAGATATATTGCACTCATTTGAAAGGCAGATTTGTAAGGATGGAGAAACAGAGTCAGACTTTCCATCTGCTGCTTCACTCCCCAGATGGCTGCAATGGCCAGAGCTGGGTAAAACCAAAGCCAGGAGAAAGAAGCTTCATCCTGGCCTTCCATGTGGATGGCAGAGCCCAATCATGTGGGTCATTTCAGCTGCTTTCCCAGGCCATTGGCTGGGAGCTGGATAGGAAGTGGAGCATCAGGACCTGAACAGGTACCCATATGAGATGCCAGCCTTGCAGATAGGACATAACCTCCTCAGCCACATTGATGAGCTCCTAAAATCACCTATTTCTAAAGAGTTTATTTTCATTTATATTCTTTTTATAAAAGACTTATTTGTTTATTTGAAAGTCAAAGTTACAGAGAAGAGAGAAAGACAGATCTTCCATCATCTGGTTCATTCCCCAAATGGCTACAAAGACAGGGGTTGGGTTAGGTCAAAGCCAGGAACTTCTGCCAGGCCTGCCACATGGATGAAGGAGCCCAAGCACTTGGCCAATTCTCTGATGTTTCCTCAGGCCATCATCAAGGAGCTGTAGCAGAAGTGTAGCAGCCAGAACTTGAACTGGCACCCATATAGGATTTCATTCTCACAAATGGGGGGTGGCTTAAATGCTAGCCCCTCCTTATATGCTTTATAAAATTACTTTTAAAAGTCTCCTTCTAAATAAACAAAAGATATCTCTGTTATTTACCAAGATTATTGTGCAATTTATTAATTGTCTCTATTTACAAGTCAAGCTAACACCAGGATTTGTTAGAAGACCCAAATGGGGGCAGTGCTATGGTGCAGTGGGTTAAAGCCCTAGCCTGCAGCACCAGCATCCTTTATGGGCACCAGTTCAAGTCTTGCCTGCTCCTCTTCTGATCCAGCTCTCTGCTATGGCCTGGGAAAGCAGTGGAAGATGACCCAGGTCCTTGGGCCCCTAACCTACATGGGACACCTGGAAGAAGCTCCTGGCTCTTGGCTTGGATCAGTTCAGCTCTGGCCATTGCAGTCACTGGGGAGAGAACCAGTGGAATGGAAGACATCTTCTCTCTTTCTTTCTCTCTCTTGCTCTGGCTCTGGCTCTGGCTCTGGCTCTCTCTGTAACTCTGTCTTTCAGGTAAATAAAACATATCTTTAAACAAAGAAACTTAAATGAGTCCTACCCCTTGGGCATAAACTCAGCTAAATCTACAGTGTCTGTCATCTGTCCATAGCAAAACTCAAGTCTGGTACATATCTCTCTTCAGCTAGACATTACTGTGTCCTTCCTTTAAGAATCAAGAACAGGGGCCAGCATTTGGTGCAGATTAAGCAGCTGCTCACAATGCTGGCATCCCAGATGAACTCAGGTTCCAGCCCCAGTTCTGATCCACTTCACTACTAATGTGTGTAGGAAAGCAGCAGAACATTGCTGAAATACTTCGGCACTTCCCACCTATATGGAAGAACCGTTGGAGTTCCATGCTCCTGGTTTTTGCCTGGCCCAGTCCCAGCAATGGTAGTCATTTGGGGAGCAGGTGGAAGATCTCTCTCTCTCTCATAAATAAATACTTTAATAGAGTCCAGAACAGACTATAAATTGCTACTACACTACATTTGTCACTATGATGTGCTGAATAAAAAATAATTAATGTATATTATCATGTACTTATTTGGATGATTGATTACTGGTAATTAGTCTTTAGTTTTAAAGAAAAAATTTCAAGTGACAGTATTTATCAATAGGAAAAAGTTGAAACAAAGCACTCTCTCTTTTTTTTTTTCTACAGGCACAGTGGACAGTGAGAGACAGAGAGAGAAAGGTCTTCCTTTTCCATTGGTTCAACCCCCAGTGGCCACTGCACCCGCAACCGGGACAGAATCCAGTGCTCCATCCAGGACTACAACCTGGTGTGCCAGCGCCGCAGATGGAGGATTAGCCTATTGAGCCACGGCGCTGGCCAAATCACTCTCTTAATCTCACAAAGTCATGTGGCTAGGAGAAGGCATATTTGATTTTTTCTAATCAGCCTTCCTAAAAATTACAAATTTTTTTCTGGCAACAGTGAATTTGGCTCATCATAGAAAGTTCTGCATGATACTGCAAGAGGTAAATTTTTGATTTATAGGAAATTTGAAAACCAATTATGCTTAGTCTCTAATTTCTGATTTACTTATAGAACAGAAATTACACAGATAAATGTTACTTTGTCTAATTTTTAAAAATATTTACTTCTTTATTTGACAAGCAGTCATAGATAGACAAGGGGAAAGACCAAGAGAGAGGTCTTCAATTTGCTAATTCACTCCCCAAATGGACACAATGGCCAGAGCTGGACCAACTCAAAGCCAGGAGCCATGAGCTTCTTCCCACATGGGTACAGGGGTCCAAGCACTTGCACTGTCTTCTACTGCTTTCCCAGGTCATTAGCACAGAGCTGGATTGGAAGTGGAGCAGCCAAGACATGAACCAGCACCTGTATGGGATACCAGTGCCACAGGCAGAGGCTTAATGATTATGGCACAGCACCAGCCCCCACTTTATCTAAATTTTGGTAAACCCATGAGTTGCACCACAATGCTATTTTCTTTTCTTTCCTTTTTTCCTTCCTTCCTTCCTTCCTTCTTTCCTTCCTTCCTTTCTTCCTTCCTTTTCTCCTTCCTTCCTTCCTTCCTTCCTTCCTTCCTTCCTTCCTTCCTTCCTTCCTTCCTTTCTTTTCTTCTTTCTTTCTTCCTTTCTTATTTTTCTGTGTCATGAAGCTTGCACATTGCATCCAAGGACATGGACCAGGGAGAGAGGCTTATGATTACTCTGTGCAAGAACTCTCCTCTTGGGGGTCAAAGCATCTGACAAGGAAGCTCTCCTAGATTAAGTCCTCAAGCACCTCTCTCAATAACAAGTGAGAGAAGGTGTGCTAACTGGAGAGCATCTTTGGTTTAATTAACTCTGGGAGGTCTGAGTGTTACTGCGGTCTTCATTGGGCTATAATAATGGGTCATGAATCATTTGAATGTGACTATTCACCACTAGAGGGCTCTGTAGGGTCAATTACATTTTCACAATCATTGACACGATTCCCCACTGGTGTCTCCAGCTGCTCTTTTGGGGAAGAAAGTCTGCTCCACTTGCAGGATACTTAAGTCCAGCACTGGAGGAAGCATAACTGAAAGAGCCCACAGCTGAGATAAAGGCATAAAGACACTTGCTTCCATGTGAGAATGACTAAGAATACTGTCTTGGTTGGGTTGGGTAAAAATCACCATGAAGAGGATCAGGGACCTCTGCATCTCCAAGTGTTTTTCTACCTCCCAGCTGTGAACCCAGAATAGTGCATCCATTGATTAAACAATGATTCCATGCTTCCATGTGGTGCTTCTCTGCTTAACATTGCCTGCTGAATTCTTGTTCCCATATATTTTTACCCAGCATGATTAATTTTCTCACTTCTGCCTGACAATACTCAATAATTTACACACTGTGCTCTACATTTGCACACACTGCCAGCACTTTCACTTGATGTGCATTATAAACCTGATAAATTGCCCTAATGATTTTTATTATTCCATCATTGTAAAAATCCCAGTTTCATGTTCTTTAGTAAGTTTGGCATAATACTGAAAGTTGGATGTTTGCCATTGAAGACACTGTATTTTTGCTCACTGGTATTACTTAGATTAGGAGTAGTGATATCCTCTGTTATACCTTCAATTTGAACTAAATTCTAAAACATGAATAAAATCGCTGATAATGGAGATGAGGTTAAAGAGATAGAAGACAAAATTGGGCACTCTGATAGTGTGAGTGAGCTGTTTATTGGTGATCTGTTTCTTATATAAAACCTGCTGCTGTGGGTTTGCCAAGTTATGCACCACTCAATAGCCTTCTTCATGAATCTTTAAGAATTCTGTCCCAAATTTCGTCCCTTAATTTCACTTTCACAGTTACAGAAAATGAAATTTTGAACAAAGCTGCTGATTATGGATTTCAATTATTTGCAGAAAATCTGTCTTGCTAATGTGTGAATCAGTGATGCTAAAAGATTCCTCTTATCTCTCCCAGCAAGAATCTTTCATTGCCCACACTGCTGCTTGTGCTGTAGAAACTTAGAGTGCTGAAGGTATAGTCCAAAATGGCGGCTATCATGATGAAATTATTTTAATATGCATTTTAAATAATCACCATATTTTTGTGTTGCTATTGACTAACTCACAGTATCATGTTATCCTTTGTTCAGCTGAGCTATACTGCAATCTTCTTTATGGACATGATCATCACTTTTTACCCAGAGATTAGCATTCATTACATATCTCATCCGAGTTAGGCAAGTATCAAGGAATGAGGTTGTGTTGGTAAATAATTTAGTTATACTGTGTGTTCTGTGGAATTTAAAAGTTAAAAGAGATAATTTATCATAACCACCTCAAAGGTCCTTTGGTACATCTTTCTGAATCACTTAGAGATGAGAACTCCTTGGAAAGAAGAAATGAAGTAGCTGACACATGGAGCTACTACCTGTAATGCCAGCATCTCATGTGAGCACTGGTTTGAGTCCCAGCTGCTCCATTATGATCCATCTCCCTGTTACTGCATCTTTTTTGGGGAATGAACCAGCAGAAGAAGATCTCTATCTCCACTGCAGCCTTCTCTCTCTGTATCTCTGCCTTTCAAACAAATACTGTAAATCTTATTTTAAAAGAACTTAGGGTCCAGCACTGTGGTGTAGTGGGCTAAGCCTCTGCCTGTGGTGCCAGTTTGAGTTCCAGCTGTTCTTCTTCCAATCCAGCTCTCTGATTTGGCCTGGAAAAGCAGTAGAAGATGGCCCAAATGCTTGGGATCCTGCACCCATGTGGGAGAGAAGAGTGAAGCTCCAGGCTTCTGGCCCCTGCTTCAGATCAACCCAACTCAGTCTGTTGTGTCTACTGAGAAGTAAACCAGTGGATAGAAGATTTTTCTCTGTCTCTCCCTTTGTCTGTAACTGTACCTCTCAAATAAAACAATAATTTTTTTTTATTAAAAACAGAGTTTATCCTCACATTTGGAACTTCTAGTAATTTTGATGGGTTGAGAGGAAATTTGTAAAGTCTGTGATACAACTGAGAGCCTTCCAAGTCCTAGCATGTAAGAAGAGAATAGCGAGCAGACAGCTGGTAGACAAGACCTGACAGGGTACAACCCATACATAGCATTGTCTTTCTGAAGACCATAGTAAGTCCTATGGTCCCTGTTCAAAGGTCATGGGAAACCATCCACACAGTTGAAAGAGGAGTGTGACTTGATGAGATTTTGGTTTGTAAAATGGCCTTAGTACTTAAGAACATCTCCAGAGAAAACATAGAAGAGTACTGCTGGATGGTAAATCTTCATTAATAGTAACAAGACTTGATGAAAGAAATGGCACCTTTAAGGGAAATGTAATTCAGGGAAGGGAGATAAGAATTAGTGAATCTTTTCTCCTAGGATGGTATTTACACCAACTGTAGATATTGGGGCCCTAATTTGGTGTGTTGAAGAAGATTCCTCTAGGATCTGGAATAACTTGAGCAACAGAACACATAATTTCAGACTATAATGCCTTTAACAAGATAAGAATCTATGAACTCATAATGATATAGTACATAATGACACACTAACTAGGACAGAAGAGTGAGCCCTTAGCTTTGATGCTAGATCAAAGTATAAATGGAGAAACAATATTGGGAATTAAAACACCAGCATTTCATATAGTATTGATGATTAAAAATACTATTAAAGGTAGTGGATGAAAATTTGATAGGAAGTAGGATACTGGCATAATATTGGAATAATTTTTAATAAAATCCACACATTCCAAAAAGGAATAAAAATGTGTATATAGCACAGCATATATGAATGCGGTGGTGAAGCAAGGTTTGCCACTGCCTGCCACACCAGCATTCCACATCAGAGTGCTGTGGTGCTGCCTCAAGTTCCAGCTTCCCTGCTTTTGATCAAGCACAATGTGAATGCACCTGGGAAGGCTTCAGAACATGGCCCAAGTCCTTGGGCCCTGCCACCCATGTGGAAGACTGGGAAATAGTCATTCATCCTAGCTTCAGCTTGACAAAGAACTTAACATTGCAACTCTGGAAATGAACCAGCAGAGACAGAGAGAGAGAGAGAGAGAGAGATCCAGCTTTTTGCTATGGCCTGGGAAAGCAGTAGAAGATGGCCCAAGTGCTTGGACCTCTGCACCTGCATGGGAGACCCAGAAGAAGCTCTTGGCTCCTGGCTTTGGATTGATGCAGCTCTGGCTGTTGCAGCCAATTGGTGAGTTAACCAGTAGATGGGAGACCTGTCTCTCTCTCTCACTGCCTCTCTTTCTCTCAAATAAATAAATAAATCCTTTTAAAAGATATAGATGTAGACATACACATAGATATAGATATAAATATAGATATAGATCACTCATTGTAATTCTGCATTCAAAATGGATAAATAAATCCTTAAAAGGTTGCATGTGAATCAATCTGGCAGAAATTCACTAAGTACCAAGTTGATAGCATCCATCATAGCACAGATGGGAGACTGAGCAGAGCCCAGCATCGAACCATGGTGCTTCTGAAGAGAATACAGGGCCCACATTTTCTCAGAAAGGAACACTGGAGGGTCCCAGCTTGGATCATCTCTGCTCTTGATATCTATTAAGAGTTTTCATATTAGGATTTTATATTAGAATTCCAGAAAAATAACATTGAATCACAGTGGGAGAAATGATATTTTAACACGGTTGGAAAAAGATGTGATAGTTCTGTGGATTGGGTTGTGTTGGATTAATGTTGGTTTCTTAAATTGGGGTTCATATGCTATTTATCAGGGGACCACCCTATAGTTAGCAGAAACATCTTGGGTCAGGGGCAAAAGTGCTAAAAGTTTACTAACTGGCCATTCTCAATGAATGGGACTCACTCATGGTATTTCTGTAAGTTTGAAATAATTTCAAAATTAACTACTCTTAAAATGACCAAATTGTAAGATGACAGTATCCACATCATGTTAGTAAAACAGGGACAGCATCAAATACTATAAAGGCTAAACCTTACCCAATTCCCATTAGGCCAAAGTTATAAAACTGGACCCCCTCTAAGCATCTACATGCCTGTATGGAGACTGCAGAAATAATACAATAATATTCACAATGTGTTTCCTGTTCTGAATACATTTGTGATAGTTTTGAAACAGCTTGATCTTTTTATTTTAAAGATTTTGAGAACTCTCTTGATCTTTAGAAATAATTATTTTATTTTTGTACTGAAAAGAAAATATGTGGATATGTCTCAAATCTGTTGGTTCACTCCCCAACTTTATGCCACAGCTGGGGCAGGACCAAGCCCAAGCCAGCAACCTGAAACACAATCCGGGTCTCTACAAGGGTGGCACGGACTCAACTCCTTTAACCCTCATCACCGTCTCTCAGAATGCACACCAACATGAAGCTGGAATCAGAAGCAGAGCTGGGACTTTTCCCAGGCTCTCTGACATGGGATGCAGGCATCCCAAGCAGTGGTCACACCACTATGTCAAATGACCACTCCTTCATTTTTAATTTAGTTTTGATTTGGGAATCAGAGAGACTGAGAAAGACAAGCAGCAGAAATCACTCATCTGTTGGCTTACTACACAATGCCCACCACATCAGGACTGAATTAGATGAAAGACAGGAGCCAGGAGCTTCATCCAGGTCTTCCGTATGGTTGACAGAAATGGTTGGGCCATTATCCACTGCTTTTTCCACAGACTAGCAAAAATCTAGAATGGAAGAGGAGTTGACAGGACTCAAAGCTGCACTCCAGTATGAGATGCCAATGTCAGAAGAGCAGCTTAACCTATTGAATCACGTTAGTCCCTGCATCAATTCAAACCAGTGCACTCACCCTACCCTGTATATATTCAAAGAATGCAAAGCTGGATATCCCCTCCCTTTCCTTATTATTATTATATTAGTTCCTCAGCAGAACCATTGTTCAGTTTAAACTGAGAGAACAGAGCAGCTCTGATTAGTACAGTGATATGCTTTTTGGGTTTTGGACACTTTTTTAAAGATTTATTTATGTATTTATTTATTTGAAAGTCAGAGTTACACAGAGAGAGGAGAGATGAGAGAGAAAGAGTTCTTCCATCCACTGGTTGACTCCTCAAATGGCTGCAATGGCCAGCGCTGTACCAATCTGAAGCCAGGATCCAGGAGCTTCTTCTGGGTCTCCCACACAGGTGCAGGGGCCCAAGGACTTGGGCCATCTTCTTACTGCCATAGCAGGCCATAGTAGAGAGCTGATTTGTATGCCACAGGTCCAGACCCTGGACACTTTTTTGAAGGTTGAGTAACTGATTTTAGCAATGACAGAAAGTTTCTTTTACAATGACTTTGATGGGGCTGATGCTGTAGCATAACAGTTAAAGCTGCTGCCTGGAATGCCAGCATCCCATAAAGGTGCTGGTTCAAGTGTCAGCTGCCCAACTTCCAATCCAGCACTCTGCTATGGCCTGGGAAAGCAGTAGAGGATGGCCCAAGTCCTTGGGTCCCTGCACCCACTTGGGAGACTCAGAAAAAGCTCCTGGCTCCTGGATTTGGATCAGCACAGCTGCAGCCATTGCAGCCATCTAGGGAGTGAACCAGCCAATGGAAGCCCTCTCCCCCTCTCTCTCTTCCACTGCCTATCTGTAACTCTGCCTTTCAAGTAAATAAATAAATCTTTTTAAAAAAGTGAAAGAAAAAGAAATAATAAAATGACCTTGCTTCCCACAGCTAAAGTATTTTATGTTATCAGGATATTTAAGGGCAGCAGCCAGTAAATTAGTTTTGTAAAGCTCAGTCTGTACTGTTTGAAGAAATTTATTCATTTCTGCCATCGTAGTTTCAGGTTTTGGAGACAACAGCTTTTAAAACATTTTTTAATCCTGATTTGCCTTTTCATAAGCCAGTTGTTGTAGTAATATTTTGCCAATTCCTGATTATCTACCTGATGTCCAATAGCTTTTTCTAGCCTATCCACAAAGGACATATAGCCCTCAGTCAGCCCCTGATGGACTAAAGAAAAGGAAGTGGACAGGTCTTTAACATCAAGAATCTTTTTCCATACTTTTAATTAATGTTGGAAATTTTTACATAAGCCTTCATCAAAGGATAAGCAACTTGTCGACCAAGATCCAAATACACTCCCTCTCTTAGCAACTGTTCAAAATTGGTAGGGACATTGTTATTTAGTTAATCTATGGCTTGTACAGAGGCCCAGTCTCTATTCCTGAGCCCAAACAGTGTACTGGGCTGGAGTAACCAAGATTTTAGTTAAAGTTTTCCAGTTCCATGGCACCATCTCACATCCTTCTCCAATTCCCTCTGGTATGCCCACTTACAAGAACTCTGTATCTTGTACTCCATTAAGCCCTTTTTCAACCCTCTGTAAACATTATAAAGAAGATGTTCATGACAGGGAGCTGCATTTTCAGGTCAAGCTACAGGACAAACAGTTAACACTGGTGATTCCCCTTGCTCCTTGGCTTGCAGAAGCATACCTAGTACCGATGACACACCTGAAGGGGACTCAGATATCACCACCACAACAGCAGGTGCTGAGAGTGCAGAGGTCTCTGTGAGGCAGTGGGGACAAGCCCATTGACCAACCTTCCTGGCCGGGGACAGTGGCCAAGGGAATTGTAACCTTACTAATGGCATCCCAGCAGAGATATCACACGTGCAAAAACAGAATAGGAGCTCAAGGCTCCTGATGTTATTTTTGACCAACTTTCTCTCAATCAGTTACTTTTTTTTAGATATATTTATTTATTTCAAAGTTAGAGTTACACAGAGAGCGGAGAGGTGAGAAAGAGAAAAAGGTCTTCCATCCACTGGTTGACTCCTCAAATGGCTGCAATGGCCAGTGCTGTACCAATCTCAAGCCAGGAGCTAGGAACTTCTTCCTTGTCTCCCACATGGGTGCAAGGGCCCAAGGACTTGGGTCATCTTTTTACTGCCATAGCAGGCCATAGCAGAGAGCTGGATCAGAAGTGGAGCAACCAGGACTTCAACCAGTGCCCATACAAGATGCTAGCACTGCAGGTGGTGGCTTTTACCCATTAGACCACAGTGCTGACCCAACAATCAGTTATTTTTAAAGTGCCTTCATCAGGGTTCCAAGGATAGCAACTATTAATTTTTTACAGCAAGCATCCAATTACTTTTTGGTAAAGAGGGTCCCTCTTCGGGCCAGCACCATGGCTCACTTGGCTAATCCTCTGCCTGCAGCAGTGGCATCCAATATGAGCACCAGGAGCTAGTCCCAGTTGCTCCTCTTCCAGTACAGCTCTCTGCTGTGGCCAGGGAAGGCAGTGGAGGATGGCCCAAGTGCTTGGGCCCCTGCACCCACATGGGAGACCAAGAGGAAGCACCTGGCTCTTGGCTATGGATCAGTGCAGCACCAGCCATAGCGGCCATCTGGGGAGTGAACCAATGGAAGGAAGACCTTTCTCTCTCTCTCTCTGTCTATAACTCTACCTGTGAAATAAAAAAAATAAAAGTGTCCCTCTTTCTAAAGGAGATAAAGCAGCCCAACTTTATGTTTCCATTACACCAGGTATGGAATTCCCCATCTTATGACTCACCAGGATCTTGAAGAGATGAGTGTGCAAGCGAAAGGAGAGACAGGAGAGACAGGACATGGAAACTGTTCCTCTGCAAAGTGCTGCCAGACTAACCCGGTGTGTTTTCTTTATTGTTTCTTGATAATGATTACAACAGTATATTGTACATCTCATGCATGTGCTCATCTAACTCCAAGGTTTCTCTGGAACATGTTTATCAAGACATATTAGATAAACAAGTCTAGGGAAGCTGCTGCATGTCTTTGGGAAGCCAACATTCCCACAAGGCTCAGTGCTCTTCTTGTTAGTGGACCATAAGCTATACTTAGTCCCTGCAGCCACACGCTGTGTACTAGGAAGAAAATGTCTTTGCTTTGGCAGAAATCTTTTTCTCCACAGTCACATTTGACCATCTTTATAAACCTTCCTATGAGCAACCAGGTTGACCAGATCTGAGTCCACTGTGTCTGTGAATGAACGTGACTTTGCTTTATATCCAAATACTGTTCTTCTATTTTGGATTATATATGTGTTTTGTAACTGTGCTTTGATTCATAGTAACTCAGCTTTTTATGTAATTGATTATCATTGAATGGAAACTGAAAATATAAACAAAATATTGAAAGAGAAAAAAATAATTTATCCAAATATTCCAATGTATCCCAGAAAATTTTTTAAGTGTAAAATGGTGACCACAAATAAATAACTCGCTCTTGCTCTTCTACCCAACCCTCTCATTTATCTCTCACTCAATGCTGCTCAACCTCTCCCAGTACCTCTAGTACTGATTGAGCTCACTGCAGGGGTGTCTGTCTCCCCACTGCACTGTGAACTTCTGCCTTCACTCAGCTCTATCTCCTGTGTTCACCACTCACGTAAATTCACTTTGATCACTCCAATGGTTAATGAGGGAATTATTTCCTTAGCAACTCCATGATATAGAAGAGAAAAATCAAGTCTTTCATGTTGCTTCTCTGTAGGAAAATCTTTCATGGAGAAAGAAATATTAATGTAAATGTTGGAAAGACATTATTTTATTTATTTATTTTTATTTTTATTTTATTATTATTTTTTTTGCCAGACAGAGTTAGACAGAGAGAGTTATAGACAGTGAGAGAGAGAGAGACAGATAGAAAGGTCTTCCTTCCATTGGTTCACCCCCCCAAATGGATGCTACGGCCAGCGCACTGCAGCGATCCGAAGCCAGGAGCCAGGTGCTTCCTCCTGGTCTCCCATGCAGGTTCAGAGCCCAAGCACTTGGGCCATCCTCCACTGTCTTTCTGGGCCACAGCAGAGAGCTGGACTGGAAGAGGAGCAACTGGGACAGAATCCGGTGCCCCAACCGGGACTAGAACCCTGAGTACCAGCACCACAGGTGGAGGATTAACCTTGTGAGCCATAGCACCGGTAGGAAAGACATTATTGATTATTCTCTGGCCTGATATACATGGACAAGAGTCCTACCAAAAGCACTGGAGGGATTGGCACTGTGGCACAGGGGGTTAATGCCCTGGCCTGAAGCACCGGCATTCCATATGTGTGCCAGTTCAAGACCTGGCTTCTCCACTTCTGATTTAGCTCTCTGCTATGGCCTGGGAAAGTAGTAGAAGATGGCCCAAGTCCTTGTGGCCCTGTGCCCATGTGGGAGACCCAGAGAAAGCTCCTGTCTCCTGGCTTTGGATCGGCACAATTCTGGCTATTGCAGCCAATTGGGTGTGAACCATCAGATGGAAGACCTCTCTCTCTCTCTCTCTCTCTCTCTCTCTCTCTCTCTCTGCCTCTCCTTTCTCTGTGTAACTCTGACTTTCAAATAATTCAATAAATCTTAAAAAAATAAAATAAAATAAAACTGTAACTAATATTGTTGGATGCATTTAGAATTCTCAGGCCAAGATGAGAGGCTGCCCATTTTCTTATAAAGGAAGATCCATTCATAGGATTCAATTGCAATTGCATTGTCATAAATTCAGCAGAGACTGGTGTATCTTCCTGTATTGTCACCCAAATACAGTGTGGTAACTAAGGAGACCAAGTTGGGGAGAGAAAAGAGATATGGCATTGCAGTCTTTCCCAACATTCCTAGATGACACCAGTCATGACTCTCTACTCACTTGGGAATAGCCTGCCACCAGCCCTACTCACAAACACCTGAAGAGTGACCAGAGACCAACAGAGGGAGCCCTTTTCTTATATAAGGTCAGGTAGAAGAGGGCTTGAGTACTGTATCTCACAAGGGCAGTTGTCACTGTAAGGTAAGTGATGTATACATGTATCTACACACATACACACCAGATTTCTAAGATTGTTTTCATCTAAAAATTCTATTTCTACTGAATAGCATACCTTTTCTACCATCCACAACTACCCTTCTAATTTATGCTTCTCATATTCTATTTTTTTTTAAAGATTTATTTATTTTATTTGAAAGTCAGAGTTACTCAGAGAGGAGAGGAAGAGAGAGAGAGGTCTTCCATCTGATGGTTCACCCCCCAGTTGGCTGCAATGGCCAGAACTGTGCCAGCCCAAAGCCAAAAGCCAGGAGCTTACTCTGAGTCTCCTACATGGGTACAGGGGCACAAGGGCTTGGGCCATCTTCTACTGCTCTTCCAGGCCATAGCAGAGAGCTGTATCAAAAGAGGAGCAGCCGGGACTAGAACTGATGCCCATATGGGATGCCGACGCTTCAGGCCAGGGCGTTAACCTGCTGAGCCACAGTGCTGGCCCTTCGTATTCTATTTTTTAAAAAAGATTTATTTAATTGAAAGAGTTACATAGATAGGTAGAGCCAGAGAAAGATCTTGCATCCACCAGTTCACTCTCCAAATGACCACAATGGCCAGAGCTGAGCCAATCTGAAGCCAGGAGCCACGAGCTTCTTCCAGATCTCCACAGAGGTGCAGGAGCCTAAAGACTTGGGCCATCTTCTACTGCTTTTCCAGGCCATAACAGAGAGCTGGGTCAGAAGTGGAGAAGCCAGGAATTGAAGAGGCACCCATATGGATTGCCGACACTGCAGGTGGGGCTTTAAACCATTGCACTACAGCGCTGGCCCCTCTGACTACTTTAAATACTTCATATGTTGGAATCTTGCAGTATTTATCTTTGGGGACTGACATTTCTGGTTAATTTCACTTAGGAAAATAACCTCACTGTTCATCCATGGCACAGGATTTTCTTTCCTCTGTGCCTGCATAACTTTCCACTGTGAGTGCAGGCCACACTAAAAGTCTTGGCTACAGTGAATTATGCTGTGGCAAACAGTGCTAATACTTTATTTATATTGAACTTTCAATGCTTTTAGATATTTAATAAGAACTGAGATTATCAGATAATATAAAAATTTTATTTTCAATGTAATGAAGAACATTCATACTGTTTTCCGTGGTGGTTGCATCATTTTACATTACCACTGACACTGTACATGTAGCTGAAAATATATATCTTCATCAAATTATGCACCTGGGTTCTTTGTGTTTAAAGAACAGGAGCGGGAGGTCGCATTGGCCATTACTGGCCATGGTTATGAAGATGCCTCTGCACTTGCACTCAAGTTGAATCAGCATTGGGCTTCATTGTCAGTGTGGTGAAATTGCCCATCACCCAGGGAGAAGTGTATGACTGTTAAGTACATTTTCAACTTCCTGCAGTGGTTCTAAAGCCAGGTCTGGAGGTATCATAACCCCATCTGGCTATCAATACCGTTTCTGTTCCAGGTAACTTTCTGTTAGCAAGGTCAAGCACAGATTTCCGTCTGAACATTTTTCTAGCTTGGGATTCACATAAAAGATGAGTGCCAGCACAACATTCCTCTACCCATTCTGCCTGCCATGACCTAGAGTATAGACCTAACAGGCTGACCCAGATTTTAACTCTTCCAATAAATTGTTCCTAGATGGGACAGGACAGCCTACAAAAGGGGACGTAGTGTTGCAATGCCCAAGTGGGATCAGCGTGCTGACCTTGCCTAGAGTTTCCTTCTTTGGGACAACCCATGTCACCATGGGGTCCTTCCTGCCCAAATGCCTGAGGTATCAATAGCAAGAGCTGAGACAATATCTGCAAAGTTATAAAGTATTCACATCCTAGATTTCATGAGTCTGGGCCTCTGGAAAGTCAGGACAGAGCAGAACAGATGGCTTTCTCCAGTGGGGCTTCAGCAAAGAAAGCTTAGACACCCTGAGTTCCAGGTTCTATTGTAGACTTTCATCAAGAAATTGATTTCATTTCTTGGGATCCTCTTTCATGGGATTCCTCAGCAGAAAAGACCTCTTCAAAGACTCATCCTCCATCTGCCTCATGCCGTGTCAATAATAACACACATTTATGACAATCCAAAAACCTCAGGGAGTGCCTGGGTACAATCAGGACCCAGTTTTGCAGACAAACTGAGTTCCGAGAGGGTTCCCTCTACCCTCTCAGTTATGTGACCCTGAAATATCACCATACCTCCTAAAGACTCCATAGTCTGGGCAATGGCAAGTAGAATGGCAGTTACTGGGAGTTGGTGGCGGTAGAATTGTAAAAACTTTCCTTCAAAGAGTAGAGAGTTTCAGTCTCATAAGGAAAAACAGTTCTGAATATTCATCCCACAACAATGTGCATATCCTCAACACTACTCAACTATACACTTAGAAATGCTTAAGATGATAAAATTCATCAGCTATATTTTGTTTTGTCAGGACCACAATAATAGTACATTTTAAAAGTGGTCAAATAGGAGCTAGACCTGTGGCACAGCAGGTTAAAACCCTAACCTGTAATGTCAGCATCCAACAAGGGTGCCAGTTCAAGTCCTGGGTGCTCCACTTCCCATCCAACTCTCTGCAAATGTGCCTGGAAAAGCAGTAGAAGATGGCCCAAATACTTGGGTCCCTGCACCCACATGGGGGACCTGGAAGAAACTCCTGGCTCCTGCATTCAGATTGGCCCAGCTTGGCCCATTGTGGACATTTGGGGAGTGAACCAGCCAATGAAAATTTCTCTCTGTCTCTACCTGTCTTTCTCTAACTCTGCCTTTCAATTTCAAATAAATAACACAGATCTTTAAAAAAAAAAGTTGATATGAAAAAAGTGGCCAAATACACATCTCATAAAAATTAACATTTTCTCAGAAGTGCAGTTAATACTTACTAATTTTGTACAATCTCTTATATTTGCTAGCAGTCAGGAACCTCATCTGAGTATTTCATGTGGGTGGCAAGGAGTCAAGTAATCAGGCCATTATCTGCTAATTCCTAGGCACAGGTTAGGAGATTGGATCAGAAAGAACACAGCTAGGATTCAAGTTGGCACTCTGATAGGAGATGCAGGCATCATAAGTGATAGTTTAATGTGCTGTACCACAAGGCCAGTCCCAGCAAGTGAGTTTTATGTTCATGTTCTTGATGATTATTTCCTATTCCATATTTGCACTGGAACCTGTGAATTAAACTGCAGTAGAAGGTGAAGAAAAATCTATTTTCCTGAGAACAAAAGTAGGTTTCACTCAGATTTGTTCTTGGAGGATATTTAACACATATCAGGTTGTTTCTTTGCTCTGGAACCTGTGAACTAAACTGCAGTGGAAGGTGAAGAGAAGTCGGAGAGGTCCCCTGCTCAGAGGCCTGGTCTGCCTCTGTGGTCTGCTCTGGCAGTAGGCTGATATGGACTCCAGGCAAGGTGGTGAGGCGGCATCTCAGCTGGAGCATCTCGTAGTCACCTTGTGTCGCTTAGCAAGGGGGCTAGTGAGCTGGCGCATAAGCTCCAAGTGCGAGGAGATCCAGAGGTTCGCACACACTGGGCTCATGCACACACACACACACACTCACAAAGACAGTGGGGTTACAGCTCAGGGACAGCTCTGAAGGTTGGCTTGCGCCGCTACCTGCTCCATGCAGAGTAGTGGGCTGCCTCTTCAGCTCCGGATGTGAGGAGATCCAGAGGTTCACACACACCAATTTGGAAGAGTATTCATTTGGTGAAATACGAGTGGTTCAATTTAATTTCCATCCAAAAGCACCTTGAGTTGCATTGTGGCTGATTGAGCAGCTTATAGTTACAATCCTATTACTAAGAAGAAAGTGGTGTTCTATTATAATACTACATGTCCTGTATGTGTGTTAAATTTAAGAGAAGTTGGCTGTTGAGTGGATTTTTTTAAATGTTTATTTTATTTGAAAGGCAGAGTTACAGAGAAGCAGAGGCAGAGAGAAAGAGAGAGAGAGAGAGAGAGAGAGGTCTTCCATCCACTGGTTCACTTCCCAGGTAGCTGCAATGGCCAGAGCTGGGCTGATCTGAATCTAGGAGTCAGGAGATTCCTCCCAGACTCCCTCCACCCTGGATGCAGGCCCAAGCACCTGAGCCATCCTCCACTGTTCTCCCAGGCCACAGCAGAGAGCTGGATCACAACTGAAGCAGCAGGGAGTGGCCCTAACTGGCACCCAAATGTGATGCTGGCACTGCGGGTGGCTGCTTTACCCATTATGCCACAGCATCAGCCCCTGTTAAGTGGATTTCCTATAGTAGAGGTTTTGTGAGAGATCTGCTAAATGGGATGGAGTAAACATTTAAATCCCTTAAACCATCCAGCAACTGTGTCTGTGGCTGTTGATGCCCAAGGAGACAGTTAGGAGTCCTTGTCAATTTAGAAAATGTAGGAGCTTCAGGGATATTTGTCCCATTCTTGGCTCTTTTTTTTCCCTTCCTTTCCCTTCCCTTCCCTTCCCTTCCCTTCCCTTCCCTTCCCTTCCCTTCCCTTCCCTTCCCTTCCCTTCCCTTCCCTTCCCCTCCCCTCCCCTCTCCTCTCCTTTCCCTTCCTTTACTTTCCTTTCCTTTCCATATATAAAGCATTTACTTAATGAATACAAATTTCATGGATACAGTTTTAGTTCTTGCCCCCATACCCACCCTCCCACCCCCACTCCTCCCTGTCCCACCTTCTACTCCCTCTCCTATCCCATTCTTCATAAAGATTCATTTTTAATTATCTTTATATACCAAAGACCAACTCTACACTAAGTAAAGATTTCAACAGTTTGCTCGTACACAGACACACAATGTATAAAGTACTTTTGAAGATGACAAGTTTTACCATTAATTCTCATAGTACAACTCATTAAGGACAGAGGTCCTACATGGGAAGCAAGTGCACAGTGACTCCTGTTGTTGATTGAACATTGACACTCTTAATTATGAAGTCAGTGATCACCTGAGGCTCTTGTCATGTGCTGCCAAGGCTATGGAAGCCTTTTGAGTCCACAAACTGTCGGTATTTAGACAGGGCCATAAGCAAAGTAGAAGTTCTCTTCTCCCTTCAGAGAAAGGTACCTCCTTTGATGGCCCCTTCTTTCCACTGAAGTCTAACTCACAGAGATTCTTCATGTAGATTTTTTTTTTTTTTTTTGCCACAGCATCTTAGCTTTTCATGCCTGAAATGGTGTCATGGGCTTTTCAGCTAGATCCAAAGGTCTTATGGGCTGATTCCTATGTCAATGTGCTGTTTAGGGCATTTTTCATCAGCTCCCCACAAAATTTCTCTCAGCTGCAGCCCAGACAAGCTATGCAGGGTGGGTACGGATCACGGATGGGTGAGGGTGTATAGTGCAGGAAGATGAATAGGGTTAGGACTCGTGGGAAGCCAGCCTTTATTATGTTGCTGTTTTTCCTTTTAATATATTTTGGGGAATTATTAAAATACCTTAAATGTCTCACCCCCCTGGTAGGTAGATTTGCAACCTCTACAGACTGCCACTATTTCTAAGGTATACTAACTAAATACAATGTTTGGAGATCTCTCATCTTATACTCTCACATTATGCTAGAATCTATATACAGCACCCATACTGGGGTTTTCAGATCTGAGATAGGTCTTGGAATTCTTGGTAATCAAGAAGCAAGAAATAGGACTCAGAATACTGACTCAAATTTAAAAATTTAAAAATTTAAAAATCTGGACATTGTTAGCCAAGACTGCCTAATGCATGTAAGAATAACAGCCACTGATGATGTACTATGGAGAGGCAGAGCAGTTCACTCTTGGACAGCCCATCTCACTATTGCAACCTCATAAACAACAGGGAGGTTCCCAGCTCACAGTCACATGACCTGCTCATTAATCTAAAAACGATGAGTGTCAGCCACCTTTCTTCTAAAGCCTTCCGAGGAACATGTGCATGGATGCTTAGAACACTGTAGTCCAGCAAGCCTGTATGTGATTGACATCCCCTTTAGAAATTTGGATCTGGAATTAATTGTTTTTAAAAGATTGATTTTCTTTATTTAAACAGCAGGGTTACAGAGAGAGAAAGAGGTAGGAAACTATGCTTTTTCTTATTATGCAGGTGCCTATTAGATGGTGAAGGAGAGATAATTGAGCTTAAATTTCCCTACTGAGGAAGGCAATCCCCCAAAGCCAAATGGCTTGAAACACCTCCATGGCCATCCAAAGAAGAAATTTGTGCCTCCATCAAAACAAGATATTGTGTATAAAATCCCAATAGCTCTGGGATCATTGTCCTAGCTAACATGCCCATCCAGTTTAATACTATGTCTGACCTACAAACTGAGCCCTAGTCAATGGCTTTACTTACTTGAGGTTAAAAATTCTTAGTGAAAGCTGCCAACAGTTTTATGATTTGCTGTTTAGGTAGAGTAATGTTAATATGTTGTTGCTTTTATTATTACTGCGAATGATAAGGCACCTGCAAGGTAAAACATGCGGAAACTACCTTTGTGGCTCCCCTTTCTCAAGGAGGTAGAGACTGGTTTTCAAATTCATTTCCTGGATACCATCTGGAACCAGGTCTATTTTAGGAGGAATTTTAAATTAGGACTAACATTCTAATAATATTATTGGGAATTTACTTAGGGTTTAAAGTCACTATGTTACAGAATCTTTACAAATGAACATATGAGCCAGAAGCTAAACAAATGTTCTTGCCTTTCTCTCTCTTCAAAGGGAGAAATCAAGGGTCAAAACAATGTCAATTTTCCATTCCAAAAATTCCCCTACATTACTTTCATTCAGCAGAAAGTAGCCAGAATGGAGTCAATTCCCCTATTCCATACATATGGATCAGAAAACTTAGATAGTGAGGAAGTATTAGCCATAATAAAGGCACCTTCCCTTCCCACATTTTACCTTCATGAAGGCATCTACTCTAACCCTAGTCTTGTGAATATTGTTTTCATAAGAATTTTAGGAGTCCACTGAAAGGGGATGATTTGGAATGGCAGACTTTTGACCCAGCTACAGAAAGTCTCCTCCCAACTGATGTTGAGCTCTCCCAACTGATGTTGAGCTCCATATCAAGAAACTGCCAGCTGAGGGATCCATGCTACACTCCCTTGCCAAGGTAGGACCCTCATCAGAACAAAGCATGAAAATCTGCATAATTGGTAATCAAATAGACTCATTGTTCTATTTCTAACCTCACTCTGCAACTGTCCTGTTGGCTTGTTGGGAAAGAGCTCATTTTGGATTGGGGGATCTCTCTTTCCCCCAAGAGTACTGGATTTTTTAAATTAACCCTTTCCTTTTACCAACACTCTGATGAATTGACCATCTGAGCAGCAAGAGCCTGATTATTTGGTAACTATCATTGAGATTTGATAGACTTCTGTGTCCTTGCAAAGGATTAACTGTTCTGTTTTATTCTCCCCAAAACCATGTCCTCATTATTTTAATTGGCACTTGGGACAGAGTCCAAGCCTTTGGAAACAACACTATTCTAATTTCTAATTAAATTTTAGTACTTTATCATCAGGTTTGATTTCTGAGTTATCTGGTTGAGCAGCTTGTTAAAATAAACAGACTACAAGAGAATATTTTACATTTCTGATTATTAAATGAGGAAAAGACATTTTATGTTTTGTCAAAATCTCATTCTCTACTTTTTTTGGCTTTTTAAGATTTATTTATTTATTTATTTGAAAGTCAGAGTTACACACAGAGAGAGAAGGAGAGGCAGAGAGAGAGAGAGAGGTCTTCCATCCACTGGTTCACTCGCCAATTGGCTGCAATGGCTAGAGCTGTGCCAATCCAAAGCCAGGAGCCAGGAGCTTCCTCCAGGCCTCCCATGTGGGTGCAGGGGTCCAAGGACTTGAGCCATCTTCTACTTTCCCAGGCCACTGCAGAGAGCTGGATAGCAAGGGAACAGCCAGGTCTCAAAATGGCACCCATATGGGATGCTGGCACTTCAGGCAGTGGCTTTACCTGCTAAGCTACAGCACCAGCCCCTTCATTCTCTACTTTTGTTGGTTTCCATACTTAAATTTAATAGTTGAAAAGATAGTTTTGTTATTAAGATATTTAAGTAATTTCTTTATTAATCAAATAATTTTTATTACTAGACCAATTCCCCAGAGATTACAGTTGGCTAGAGGATAAAGGTTTATTTCAAGGACTAAATAGTCTTGGGGAAAGAGATCTCAAGATCCAAAATGTGCTCTTCCTGCCCATAAGCTAGTAAAAAAAATGGAAAAAGGAGTAACTACAGTGAGATTAGAAAATTTGAGTCTAGTTAATTGATGATTTGGCAGATTTTTCAGGCTTTGTGTTCTGATGATTTACTGGGAAACCAAGGTGTCAGTCAAGCATTGGTTTGTAATTTGAATTTTGTCAGGTGCATCAGCTGAAGAGTTTCCTTGTTAGCTGGGTTGATCCTGGATTCCTTGTGTAGGGAACAAAACTTTTGCAAAGGCAAGTGAAATCCACCTTAGCTAAGTGTTGCCAGATCTGACAAGCAAATGCATTTGGTGCACACCAAGGTTGGCTATACGTCCAAAGCCAGGAGCAAGATGCTTCTTCTGGGTCTCCCCTGTGGGTGCAGGGGCCCAAGGCCTTGGACAATCTTCCACTGCTTTCCCAGGCCATAGCAGAGAGCTGGATCAGAAGGAGAGCAGCTGGGTCTTGAACTGGCACCCATATGGGATTCTGGCACTGAAGGCAGTAGCTTTACTTGGTACACCACAATGACAGCTCCAAGTCTGACATTCTAAATCAACTTTCAGTATGTTCCCAAAATTCTGAATTCAAATGTTCACAAAACAGAAGAAGAGAAAATGTCTGCATTAAGCTAAAAATCTGAAAAGGGTAAGGAACATGACTTTATTATGGTTACACGGGTTCCCTGGTGAACTTCGTGTTAAGCAGAATGCTACCCAGAGTTCATTCTCTAATACATTTATAGAAACTTGCTGCTTTTTATTTATTTTAAAAATATTTATTATGGCCAGTGCCATGGCTCACTAGGCTAATCCTCTGCCTGCGGCCCCAGCACCCCAGGTTCTAGTCCTGGTCGGGGCGCCGGATTCTGTCCCAGTTGCCCTTCTTCCAGGCCAGCTCTCTGCTGTGGCCTGGGAAGGCAGTGGAGGATGGCCCAGGTCCTTGGGTCCTGCACCCACATGGGAGACCAGGAGAAGCACCTGGCTCCTGGCTTCAGATCAGCACAGCGTGCCAGCCACAGTGGCCATTGGGGGGGTGAACCAATGGAAAAGGAAGACCTTTCTCTCTGTCTCTCTCTCTCACTAACTGCCTGTCAAAAATTTTTTATTATTTGAAAGACAGAGATAGAGAAAGAAGGCAGAAAGAACCTTAATCTGCTAGCTTACTCCCCAAATGACTGCAAAAATTGGAGCTGGGCTATGCTAAAGCAAGAAACCTAAAACTCCACCTGGATCTCCTAGATGCATGACAAGAATTCAAATATATGGGCCATGTTCTTCTGATTTCCTGGGTGCATTAGCAAGGAGCTGGATTGTAAGTGAAGCACGTGAGATCAGCAGCTATCACAAAATGAGGTTTAAGCCACTGGCCCTATTTTTTGCTTTTTACTTATGCTTTGCCAACTTATTTAGAAATGCTGTTCTATTATTTAAGTGTTAGATTGTTATTATCTTCATGGAGCATGAAATTCTTCAATGGTATGATGTGAAAAAGAAAAAAATTTTTTTTTCTTATCGATCACACAAAAGTTGTGTCTGGTTTTATTTTTCCTGTGTCAATCTCTGTCTTTTGGTGCATTTAGATAATTCACATTTAAACCGATATGGTTGAATTCATTAAAATAACCTATTTTAGCTGTCATTTTTCTTTAATGTCTTATTTATTTTTATTTTTTGAAAGGCAGAGACAGAAAGACCTTCCCATCTGCGGGCTCACTGCCCAGGGGCCTGCAGCAGCTGTGGCTAGGCAAGGCTAGAGCCAGCACCCAACTGTATTTGCATCTACATAGATAGGCAGGGGACTCAGAACTTGGATCATCATCTCTCAGGATGAACATCAGCAGGAAGATGGATCAGGTGGAATAACCAGGCTCTAACAAGGTACTCCAATATGCAATGCCATTATCACAAGTGGCATTTCTTACCCTCAAAGCTCCCTGTAATGTCCACAGAAAGCAACTCTATTTTAATAGTGCACATTTGTGGTGGCTTTGTGTTGCCAAGTTTGGAAATAGGGAGAAGATAGCAGAGGGGGGCCAAATTTATTTATTATTTTATTTCTTTCAGGCAGAGACACAAACTGACACAATGCTTTCAAGTGCTGGTTCCTTAAATGCTAACTCAAAACTAGGAGCTGCTGGGGCAGGAATTGTACTATGTCAGTTTAAGCTGCTGTTTGGGATGCTCACATCAAATACCAGAGTGTGTCCTGCCTACTGTGATTTTTTTAAAAAAAACTTTATTGTTTACAATTAATGTGAAACCTAGTTTGTCATGTTTGATATCTAGAACTATGATGAGGTACATTGACATGTCAAATGATTTGTAAATGTCACACATCCTGATTTATTTATTTATTTTTGAGTAGTGTTAATTTACCACAGTTAATTTACAAGTCATGTTTAGTTTTTTTTGTCTTTTTTGTGGCAAGGCAGCAGTGTCATTCTTTTTTTTTTTAAGATTCATTTACAGCCAGCGCCACTGCTCAATAAGCTAATCCTCCACCTGCGGTGCCGGCACACCGGGTTCTAGTCCCGGTCGGGGACTAGAATGCATATACATACATATGCATTTACTTATAGCAAATAAATAAAAATTATACAGCTATAAAATACACCCATTTTATTTGTAATTCTTACTAAGCATTTTTGGGTGGCTAGGCAGTTCATATGCTGGTGGTACCTGTGATCACAAATGAGGTTCTAGTTGTCTACTGCTTTAATTGAGGCTGCTGCCTTCAAGATTGCTTAACTCACACCAGTATGTTTTTTAAAGATTTATTTATTTGTTCATTTGAAAGGCAGAGTTATACAGAGACAAGGAGAGACAGATATTCTCTCTGCCAGTTTACTCCTCAAATGGCTTCACTAGGCTAATCCTCTGCCTGCAGCACCAGCACACCGGGTTCTAGTCCCAGTTGGGGCTCCAGATTCTGTCCCGGTTGCTCCTCTTCCAGTCCAGCTCTCCGCTGTGGCCTGGGAAGGCAGTGGAGGATGGCCCAAGTGCTTGGGCCCTGCACCCACATGGGAAACCAGGAGGAAGCGACTGGTTCCTGGCTTTGGATCAGTGCAGCGTAGTGGCCGTAGTGGCCATTTGGGGGGTGAACCAATGGAAGGAAGACCTTTCTCTCTCTCTCTCTTACTATCTAACTCTGCCTGTCAAAAAAAAAAAAAAAAAAAAAAAAAAGGCTTCAGTGGCTAGGACTGGACTAGGCCAAAGTCAGAAGAAAGGAACTCCATCCAGGTTTCCCAAGTGGGTAGAAAGGGCCTAAGTTCTTGGACTGCCTTCAGATATTTTCCCAGGTGTATTAATAAGGAGCTGGATCAAAATTGGAGGAACCAGGGTTTTAACCAGTGGTGGTAGCAACCCAGGGTTCCATATCACATATCAATACTGTTTTACTAATTTATTCATTTGAAAGGCAGAGAAAAAGACCCTCCTTCTGCTGGATAACTCTACACAAGCCCACAACAGTGAGGGAGGTAGGAATGCCATGTGGGCATCCCATGTAGATGGCAGGAAACCAAGTTTTGAGCCATGAGCTGTGGACTCAAAAGAACACTCATGGGAGCAGTGTTGTGGTGTGGTGGGTAAAGTCAGCACCTGCAGTGCTGGAATCCCATATGGGCATCAGTTCGAGTCCTGGCTGCCCACTTCTATTCCAGCTCTCTGCTATGGCCTGAGAAAGTAGAAGATCACCCATGTCCTATGGCCCCATGCCTCTGTGGGAGACCTGGAAGAAGCTCCTGTCTTCTGGCTTCGGATTGGTGCAGCTCCAGCCATTGCAGTCAATTGGGGAGTGAACCAGTGGATGGAAGACCTCCCTCTCTTTCTCTCTGCCTCTCCTTTCTCTGTGTAACTCTGTGTTTTAGATAAATAAATATATCTTAAAAAAAATTTTGCAGGAAGTTGGGTTGGAGCTGCGGAATAGCCAGGACACATACCAAGCACTCTGGTATGTGATGTGGTATGTCCAGAGAAGTAGCTTATCCTCCTGAATCATAAAACCTACCCTTCTAATGTCTGGTTTGTGCAGCCTGTGACCTAGGCCCCATGTGTCAAACAGGCAAGTCTCAGGATTCTCCACATGATTGCTATGCCAGAAGGCAAACTTCCAAAGGCAAAATACTTTTTGAACTGTGTTGGTATGATATTTACTGTTGTCTCATGGACTAGAGCAAGTGAACTGGAAAATGTCAGGGGGTCCCTGTGGTGAAGGATTATATCAAGGTTTATATACAGGAAGGAGTGTCACATGGAACAGTTACAGAGAGCTGTGCTAGTATATTATGTCAATTTTTCCTGTAGATATAATTATGGCCAAAAACTGATTTTCAAGCTGCATACTTTTATGGAATTTTAAATACATAAAATACTGTAAGGAAAACAGTATTGCCTGAGTAATTTTCTGTGTAACATGGATACTAGTGAAAGCATAATGTGTACTGCTACTTATATGACCAATCGTGATGAACATTATAAATTATTTCTATGCATTGACATTGATTTTTTTATGATTTATTTATTTGAAAGGCTGAGTTGCAGAGAGGCAGAGGCACAAAGAGAGAGGTCTTCCATCTGCTGATCACTCCCCAAATGGCCTCATTGGCTGGGGATAGGCCAATCTGAAGCCAAGAGCCTGGAGATTCTTCTAGGTTTCCCATGTACCTGCAAGGGGCCCAAGGACTTGGGTCTTCATCCCCTGCTTTCCCAGTCCATAGCAGAGAGCTAGATAAGAAGTGGAGCAGGTGTACTGGAATTGGTGCTTCACCCACTGCTCCACAGTAATGGCCCTGGCATTGATTTTTTTTTTTTACAAAATTGGTAACAAATTAATATTTTAATTAGCCTAACAATAGTCTATGTTTAATCTGAGTGATTGGTAGAGTTGTGTGTGCTCTTTCAGGGTCTTTTCTGCTCTTCCCATGTGTAAACCCTATATTCCTCCATAGGGAGGGTACTTTATTTTTGTTGCCCAGCTACTATGCCCATTTTTCTATATACATTTCCTTCATGACCTTGCTAGCACAGTAGAATCATGGAAGAATCTAGATTGTCTCACCCCTCCCTCCAAGTAATTCCTCTTGCAGATAAGATTCTAGAGACCTCTACATGTGGCCAAGTCCAATGAAAATAAATATATTGCCAGTAAGTTGTTTATTTGTTCCTTAGCTTCTTTCACATTGTATTTTAAGAGCTTTCTGAGATTTTGTTAAATAAATTGGAAAAGCATAAAGAAATATAATTCAGAATCAGGATTTATTTAAGATAAAGTAAGCACGGCTGCAAGATCTAAAGCCATCTGAGCTGAATGTACGTTGGTCTCAATTTTTTTATTGCCACAGCTACAAGACTTTTTACATGGTTTGAGTTGAAACTTAGAGAAGAATTGGCTACCTCAGACAATTAATTAAAATGGTTATATTTGGAATTGTTAATGTAGGGTGTCCTCAAAAGCTTTTTGGAGGCTGAGATTGTTTCATGGATCAGATCAGAAATTGTGCAGAGGACAGAATCTATTGCACATCCTTAAATAACTCTCCATAGTTAGGAGACTACTTAGGAATATTTCATACTTGCAAAGTTATGTTATGTATGTTTTCAGGTCAAATTATTCCATTTTTCTTTTTGACAGGAAGAGTTAGACAGTGAGAGAGAGACAGAAAGGTTTTCCTTCCACTGGTTCACCCCCGAAATGGCTGCTATGACCGGCACGCTGTGTCCATCCGAAGCCAGGAGCCAAGTGCTTCTCCTGGTCTCCTATGCGGGTGCAGGGCCCAAGCACTTGGGCCATTCTCCACTGCACTCCCGGGCCACAGCAGAGAGCTGGGCAGGAAGAGGAGCAACCAGGACAGAATCCGGCGCCCCAACCGGGACTAGAACCTGGGATGCCAGCGCTACAGATGGAGGATTAGCCTATTAAGCTTCGGCGCCGGCCCCAGAAAAGTCTTCCATCCACTGGTTCACTCTCCAAATGGCCCAAACTGCTGGAGATGGGCTGATCCAAAGCTAGGAGCTTCCTCTGGGTCTCCTAGGCCATAAACAGAGAGCTGGATCAGAAGAAGAGCAACTGGGGCCAGTGCTGTGGCTTAGTAGGTTAAGCCTCTGCCTGCAATGATGGCATCCCATATGGGCAGTGATTTGAGTCCCAGCTGCTCCCCTAATGATTCAGCTCTTTGCTATAACCTGGGAGAGCAGTAGAGGATGGCCAAAGTCTTCAGGCCACTGTGTCCACAGGGGGAGATCTGGAAGAAACTTCTGGCTCCTGGCTTTGTATTGGCCTAGCTCCAGTTGTTTGTGACCATTTTGGGAGTGAACCAGTGGATGGAAGACCTGTCTCTCCATCTCTGTAACTCTACTTTCAAATGAATGAATCTTAAAAAGAAGAAGAATAGCATCCAGAAACACATACTGTTGCCCATATGGGATGCTGGCACCATGGGTGTAGTCTTAGCCTACTATGCCACAGAGTGAGAGAGAGAGACCTTTAATTCACTGATTCACACTTCAAATGCCCACAGCAGCCAAGGCTGGAACAAAGTCATAGCTGAGAGCCAGGAATGCAGTCCTGGCCTCTCACTTGAGTTGCAGAAGCCTACTTGGTTGAGTTGTCAGCACTGACTTCTGGTGTCTAGATTTGCAAAAATCTAGATTTATGAGCCAGTGTTGGAAACACAGCCAGAAATGTTATTGTAGGACTAGGGCACAAAAGCCTAAATGACTGCCTCACTTCTAGAATCTTTTGCCTTGCCATAGTTGAAACTACTAGACAGCCTTCTGGAAGCCATCCTGTTTGTATCATGACATCACTGATGGTTTCTTCTCTTTTTACTGGTATCTTGTTGATTCTACTCTGCAATTCACATTGACTGGTTTGACCCTATCTGGTCTGACATGTCTGTTTCCTTCCAGTTTGTATTTCTTGCACAGCATGTATACCACTATATCTACACCCTGTTGAGTGTTTCTTTGTAGATGTCCAAATGGCACCTCATGCCACACAATTCTAAATTGAAAACCTGGGGCTGACATTGTGACATTGTGGTATAGTGGGTTAAACAGCTGCTTAGGATGACAGCATCCTTATGGGTTCTGGTTTGTTTCCTGGTTGCTCCACTTCAAATCCAGCTCCCTGCTTAGGGCACCTGTGAAAGCAGCAGAAGATGGTCCAAGTGCTTTGACATCTGTCACTCATGTGTGAGACCCAGATGAAGCTTCTGGCTCCTGGTTTCAGTCTGGCCCAGCTCCGGCTGTTACACTATGTGGGGAGTGGAGCAACAGCTGGAAGATCTTTCTCTGTTTTCTCCTCTCTCCCAAAACTGTCTTTCAAAACAAATCAGTTAATCATTAAAAATAAATAAGATGAAAAACACATAATTTATTTTCTTTTTAAATATTACTACCAAGTAACCTTGACCCAAATCATCAGAATGAAAATTTTCCTGGAATGCTCTTCTATCTTTTTTCCCCCAGAAACCTTTTAGTTAAGGAATACAAACTTCATGCATTTCATAATTAAAACTTGAAGAACATAGTAATTTTTCCAACCATACCCACCCTCCCACCCACACTCCTACACCCTTTCTTTCTCCTGCTAGTTGCATTCTTATTTCACTAAGATCTATTTGCAAATAACTTTATACACATATGATTAACTATACTAATTAAAGATTTCAGCAAATAATATGAAAAAAAAAAACTCTTCCTCAATAGTTGAGACAAGGGCTATTCAGTCATTGCTTCTCAAAGTGTAAATTTCATTTTTATAGATTACCTTAGCTGCTCTATTAGTTATCACAGATCAGGGAGAACATATGGTATTTATCCTTTTTGGACTGGCTTATTTCACTAAGTATGATGTTTTCCAGTTTTATCCATTTTGTTGCAAATTAAATGATGTTTTTAACCTCTGTCAGTATTCCATGGAGTACATATCCCATAAGTTCCTTTTTAAAAAAATGATTTATTTATTATTTATTTGAAAGTCGTAGTTACACAGAGAGGCAGAGAGAGAGAGAGAGTGTTCCATCTGATGGTTCACTCCCCAGTTGGCCACAACAGCCACAGCTGCACTGATCTGAATCCAGGGACCAGGAGCTTCTTCCAGGTCTCCAATGTGGGTGCAGGGGCCCAAGGACTTGGGCCATCTTCTACTGCTTTCCCAGGCCATAGCAAAGAGCTGGACTGGAAGTGGAGCATCCAAGACTCACCAAACCAGTGCCCATATGGGATGCTAGCACTGCAGGCAGCCGCTTTACCCACTACGCCACAGCACCAGCCCTGATAATCTTTTTCATTTGTATTTCTCAGCATGGCACTGGTTGTGGTAGAACTTAACCTTCAGACCTATCTTTTTTGCCCTCTTTGGGCATTCATAGGCTTCCCAACTTTCCTTTTTTTCTCATGGTAATCCAAATGATACTCATATTTTATGGTATAATTCAATAGTCATAATGTCCCATGTTGCACTCAAATCCAGAATCTTGAATAATGCCAGGCACCCATGTTATCCCCTGAGGTAGCTACCCTTGGTCCATAGACCTGTTCACAGTGAAATAAGTTATGTTCTTTCTGTGTACCCCATGTAGAGGCTTAGAGCATGGGGTAGGAGAATCATAGCAATCTGCCCATTTTGGGGGCAGAAGTAGGGAGAGACCTCTGAGTTCACACGAGGCACTCTTCACGGAGGCCTTGATTATGCACCCTTGCTGCACATGTCTCTGCCCTCTGCAGTGTCCTTCCTCTGCAATCCACACTGTATCCATTGGCAAGGACTCTCAGGACTAGATTGCTTAGGTGTTGTGTTTCTTCTGTATCACCCTTGGCCTCTCTACAGCTTAAACCCTCCATACTTTTTTGTCAGTAACGTTGCTTCTGACAAAATAAAATTTTTTGAGACATGATGTTTTAATCTTGCCTTTTATGATTTTTGAAAACCATGTTTTGTGTATATTTCATTCTCCTTTCCTTTGGCCAATTTTGAGCATTTGGAAGCATTTACTTAGGGTCTATTTAACCCATTCACATATTTAACAGTGTTGTCATTGCCATAATCTTCAGTTATCAGTTACTTGAGGGATGACAGATTGCTCTTGGTTCCCAAAGGATTGCTTGACCTTTTTAGAAGAACTGGAGGAGGCAACCTTAAACAATATATAAAATAAGAAGACTCTCTGACTCCTGTTACTTGTCCAGCAGTGGTCATGTTTCATCTTTTTTTCAATGATTTATTTATTAATTTGAAAGGAAGAGTTACAGAAAGAGGAGAGAGATTCTATCTGCCAATTCATTACACAAATGGCTGCAGTGACTGGTGCTATGAGAGTCTGAAGCCAGGATTCTGGAAGAATCTTCCACAGCTCCTATATGTGTGCAGGGGACCATGCCCTTGGCTCATCTTCTGCTTTCTGAGATACCTCAGCAGGGAACTGGATTGGAAGTGGTGCAGAGAGACTTTGAACTGGCACCTATATGGGATTCTGGTGTTGCTGGCAGTGGGTTAACCTTCTATACCACAGTGTTGGCTCCAATATTATTTTATTTTATTGAACCACCCAAATAGAGGTTTTCATGGGGATTCTTTGAGTCTTATAGGTATAAATTGTGTGCAAATAATAATTTTTTCAAGATTTAAAGGTTAAGCTACAGCCTGAATCCAATATGGGTACCAGTTTGAGTCTGGCTGCTCCACTTCTGATCCAGCTCTCCTAATGCACCTGGGAAGGCAATGGAAGATTGTCCAACTCCCTGGGCCCATGTAGCCATGTGGGAGACCCAGCAGAGCCTCCTGACTCCTGGCTTCAGTTGGTTCTAGCCCTGGCTTTTGCAACTGTTTTGGGAGTGAGCTAGCAGAAGGAAGACCTCTCTCTGTGTCTCACTTCCTCTCTCTCTAACCCTGACTTTCAATTAAATAAATATTTTTTTTACCAAAGAAATATTTTAAAATGTATTTTCTCAATGCCTTTGTTGATGATCATGAAATTTGTTTCAGTAGACCTCTGAATAGCATGAAATATGACAGGGGTACTTCATAAATGTTTGGGAAATAGAATTGAGATGTAAGTTATTTTTGGTGCTGTAAATCTTGAAACCATCTATACTCAATAAAATTTTTTTAAAAAATTTATTTATTTGAAAGACAAGAGTTACAGAGAGGCAGAGGCAGAGGGAAGAGAAGTCTTCCATCCACTGGTTCACTCCCCAAATGGCCACAAGGGCAAGACCTGGATCAATCTGAACTCAAGGGCTAGGAAATTTTCCAGCTGTCCCATGTAGGTGCTGGGCCCCAAAGACTTGACCATCTTCCACTGCTTTCCCAGTCCATATCAGAGAGCTCTATTGGAAGTGGAGCAGTCAGAACTTGAACCAGCACCCACAGGGGATGCTGGCACTGCAGGCAGCAACTTTACCCACTATGCCACATAGTTGACCCCAGATTTTTTAATATTGAGATTTTCATTATCCCTGGAATAAATATTAAAATTCCTTCTCTCCTGTCCTTTTCTTATTATGTCCTTCCCTACCAGTAGGTGTCAGAGTTTCCTCAGATCCTGTTCACATTCCTTTTCACATTATATTATCCTGTTCTTTATGATATTTCATTCACTCTGATCACTGATATTCTGCTACTTTGATCTCTACACTGAGCTCTACCTCTTATTTCTAGTTGCCCATTGTTGATCCAGACATACAGAAACTTCAAACACAATGTGTCCAATTTCAGTCTCACATCTTTTCATCATATTCTTGTTGATTTTTTCCCCAATTTCAACATCCTATACCAGTGCCCACGCAGTCTTTCATACATACATCATGGAATTGAACTCCACTTTTGATCCTTTGCCCAGCCAATTATAACTGAATTGTGTTCTTGTTTCCTGTCTTTTCTGTTCAGTATTCTTACTACTCTATCTAAAGGTTAGTGGTCATGTCTCTTTTTCATTTCTCCTCTAGTTCTTCCTCTCTATGACTCCATTCTCTTTCCAGAGTTTGTCTCTTAAAATGCAAATCTTCTGGGGGTCGGTGATGTGACATAGGCTAAGCCTCTGAATTTGGTGCCAGCATCCCATATGGGTTCCCATTTGTGTCCTGACTGCTCATCTTCTGATCCAGCTCTCTGTTTGTGTCCTGGAAAAATAGTAGAAGATGGCCCAAGTGCTCATGACATGCACCTACATGGGAAAACTTGAAGGAGCTCTTGGCTCCTGGCTTCTGAGTGACTCAACTCTAGCCATTGAGGCCATTTGGGGAGTGAACCAGCAGATGGGAGACCTCTCTCTCTCTCTCTCTGTCTCTCTGTCTCTCTCTCTGTCTCTCTCTCTTTCTCTCTCTGCCTACAACAAAGCCATCCAGTCCTGGGCTTTTCTTTTTTTGGGAGGGCCTTTATTACTGATTCAATTTCTGTCTTGGTTATGGATCTGTTTCAGTTTTCTATGTCTTCATGGCTCAATTTAGGTAGGTTTGTTGTGTCCAGGAATCTATCCATTTTCTAGGTTTCCCAGTTTGTTGGCATACAGCTCTTCATAGTAATTTCTGGTGATTCTTTATATTTTTGGGTGCCTGTTGTTACAATTCCTTTTTCATCTCTAATTTTAGTGATTTAGGTTTTCTCTTTTTTTTTTTTTTTTTTGTTTTGGTTAGTTGGTCCAATGGTGTATCAATTTTGCTTATTTTTTCAAAAAAAAAAAAACAGCATTTGCTTCTGATTACTTCTGTGTAACCTTATGATCAGTTTTTGGAATTCCATTCCTTGATTTTCTTCCATCTCATCATCTTCACAATCTAGTACTGAAATGCTGTTCTTTTGGGGGTGTCATGTTGTCTTTCTTATTGTTTCTTGAATTGGTTTGTTTGTTGTTTGGCATTTGCAAATTAAACTCTGCTGGGTTGAATATTATTTCCTTCAAATATACCTGGAATCTCAGAATGTTATTTTATTCTGAAATAGAATCTTTGCATAGGTAAGTAGCTAAAGTAAGACCTTTCAAGATCAGAATGGGCCCTAAATTTAATGTGTTTTTTCTTAATATTGTTTATTTATTTGAGAGGCAGAGTTACAGAGAGGCAGAGGCAGAGAGAGAGAGAGAGAGCAAGAGAGAGGTCTTCTACATGCTGGTTTGCTTCCCAGATGGCCACAATGGCCAGAACTGTGCTGATCCAAAGCCAGGAGCCAGGAGCTTCTTCCAGGTCTCCCATGTGGGGGCAGGGGCCCAAGGACTTGGGTCATTTTATACTGATTTCCCAGGCCACAGCAGAGAGCTGGATCAAAAGTGGAGCAGCCGGCACTCAAAGTGGTGCTTATAAGGGATACTGGCACTGCAGGTTGAAGCCCTACCTGCTATGCCACAGTGCTGGCCCCGAATATGTATTGTTTTTATAAGCAGATCATATAGGGGCCAGTGCTGTGGCACAGAAGTTTAATCTCCACCTGTGGCACCGGCATCCCATATGGGCACCAGTTCTAGTTCCGGCTGCTCCTCTTCCAATCCAGCTCTCTGCTGATGGCCTGGGAAAGCAGTAGAAGATGGCCCAAGTCCTTGGGCCCCTGTACCCATGTGGGAGACTTGGAGGCAGCTCCTGACTCATGGCTTTGGATCAGCCCAGCTCCAGCTGTTGCCACCATTTGGGGAGTCAACCAGCAGATGGAAGATCTTTCTCTCTGTCTCTGCTTCTCACTGTCTGTAACTCTACCTGTCAAAAAAATAAAATATTAAAAAAAGAAAGCCATATGAAGACACACAGAAAGGAGATGTCATGACAACAGGGGCAGAAATTAGAGAGATACAGCTTCTAGCCACTGAATGCCAAAGATTGCAGGCAATCATCAAAAGCTAGGTAAAGGCAAGGAGGCATTCTTCTCCAGAGCCATTAGAAGGAACATGGCCCTGCCGACACCCTGATATCAGACTTCCAGAACAGAAAAAGAGTATATATTTATTCCATGTTTTTATATGCCTATCCCATTTTAGTTGTTTTAAGTCACCTATTTTGTCATGATTTTATGGCAGCCTAGGAAACAATACACGTTCATATGCTTACATCTTTTACTCTGTAACATCAGATTCCACATTTATTCACTAGCAAGGCATTAATTTTTTTTATAGGCAGAGTGGACAGTGAGAGAGAGAGAGAAACATCTTCCTTTTACCGTTGGTTCACCCTCCAATAGCCGCTGCAGCCGGTGCACTGTGGCCGGTGCACCGCACTGATCTGATGGCAGGAGCCAGGTGCTTCTCCTGGTCTCCCATGCAGATGCAGGGCCCAAGCACTTGGGCCATCCTCCACTGCACTCCCAGGCCACAGCAGAGAGCTGGCCTGGAAGAGGGGCAACTGGGACAGAATCTGGCACCCCAACTGGGACTAGAACCTGGTGTACCAGTGCCGCAGGTGGAGGATTAGCCTATTGAGCTGTGGCGCCGGTTGGCATTAATCTTTCAGTCTGTCCTTCTCCAAGATAAATCTGCATTCCTTCAAACATTTTTGATGTAGCACAACTACTACAACCTGGTTGATTCTGTATCCTGCAACTTTATGGAATGCATTTTTGGATTTAATAGTTTTTTTTTTTTATTTTCCTTTTTAAAGATATATCTATTTTAGTCCAGCTACCACCTGCCATTCCACTATACCATGTGTGCACTGATTAGAGTCCTGGCTCCTCTACTTCCTATCCAGCTTCTTGCTAATGCACTGGAAAATCAGGGAAAGATGGTTCAGGTGCTTGGGCCTCTGCAACCTATGCTTCTGGCTCCCCAGCCATGTCACTGTAGACATGTGGGCAGTGAACCAAGATCAAAGATCTCTCTATCTCCCTGTAACTCTGCCTTTCAAATAAATGAAAGAAATCTTGAAAAATATTTATTTGCTATGTTTGCTTGCTATAATATTTATTTACTTGAAAGGCAGTTACAGAGAGAGAGAGAGAGAGAGAGAGAGAGAGAGAGAATCAGTTTTTCCATCTGCTGGTTCACTTCTGCAATAACCAGGGCTGGGACAGGCCAAAGCCAGGAGCCAGGAGCTTCTTTCCAGGTCTCCCATGTGGTTGCAGGGGCCCAGGCACTTGGACCTTGGACCCAGGTGTATTACCTGAGAACTGGAATGGAAGTTGAGCAGATGGAACCCACACTGGTATCCATATGAGATGTTGTTATTACAGGAGGCCACTTAACCTCCTCTGCCACAGTGCTGGTCCCTATTTGTCTTAAAAGCAGGAGACTCTGAGATAGGCAGAGACAGATGGGGAGAGAGAGTAAGAATGACAGTTTATTTCTTGAATGGCTACAACAGCTAGATCTTTGGCAGGCTGAAGCCAGCAGCCATCATTGTCTCTTACATTGGGTAACAGGCACATAAGGCTTGGACCATCCTCTGCTGCTTTCCCAGGCATATTAGCAAGAAAATGGATCAGAAGCAAAGTAGCTGGGATTAGAGCTGGTGCTCTGATATGGAATGCTGGCAACACAAACAATGGCTTGACATGCTGCACAATTCAGGACAATGAATAGCCTCTCATGGAATCATTAGGGTTTTCTAAATAGCTAAGTTCCAGTTTTATTTCTTTTTGTCACTAATTGCTCCCACTAGATGTTTCAGTCCTATACACAATTGAGGTGATGAGAGTAGACATCCTTGTATATTTTGTTGTTATAGGAAATGTTTTTCTTTTCTTTTTTTTTTAAAGATTTATTTATTTATTTCAAAGTTAGAGTTACACAGAAAGAGGAGAGGCAGAGAGAGATAGAGGGGTCTTCCATCTGCTGGTTCACTCCCCAGATGGCTGCAACAGCTGGAGCTGTGCCATCAGAGGCTAGGAGCAAGGAGCTTCCTTGGGGCCTCCCACATGGGTGCAGGGGCCCAAGGACTTGGGCCATCTTCTACTGCTTTCCCAGGCCACAGCAGAGAGCTGGATCAGAAGAGAAGCAGCTGGACTAGAACCAGCACCCATATGGGATGCCGACACTTCAGGCCAGGGCTTTAATCCACTGCACCACAGCACTGGCCCTGGAAATGTTTATATTTTCAAGGAGTCAGGAGAGACAGAGAGAAATCTTCCATGCTCTGGTTCATTCCTGATGGCTGAAATGGCCAGCCTTGGGCCAGCCCAAAGACAGGGGCTTCTTTTGGGGCTCACATGGGTTGCAGGGGCCCAAGCATTTGGAGAATCTTCTGCTGACTTTTCCTGGTCATTAAAAAGGAGCTTCATCAGAAGTGGAGTATCTGGGACACAAACCAATGCCATATGAGAGGTTGGCATTAGATGGTGACTTTACCCAGTATTCCACGATGTCTGCCTAAGAGGAAAAGTTTTCAAATTTTCACTGTTGACTGTAGTGTTAGCTGTGAGCTTGTCATTTATGGCCTTTATTTTATTGAGATACATTTTTTTAAAGATTTATTTAGTCTTTGAAAGTCAGAGTTACAAAGAGAGAGGAGAGGCAGAGATCTTCCATTCACTGGTTCAACTCCCCAAATGAATGCCCAACTGATGGCAGGGCTGGGCCAGGTCAAAGCCAGGAGCCAGGAGCTTCATCCAAGTCTCCAACATAGGTGAAAGCAGTTGGGCCATCCATTGCTGCTTTCCCTGGCACAGTAGCAGAGACCTGGCTCAGAAGTGGAGCAGCTGGGTCTTGAATCAGTGACCATGTGGGATGCTGATGCTGTAGACAGTGGCCTAACCATCTGTACTGCAACACTGGCCCTGTCTCTCTCTCTCTCTCTCTTTCTCTCTCTTTTTTAAAGATTTATTTATTTAATAGTCAGAGTTATACAGAGAGAAGAGAGGCAGAGAGAGAGAGAGAGAGAGAGAGAGAGAGGTCTTCCATCCAATGGTACACTCCGCAGATGGCGAGAGAGAGAGAGAGAAAGAGAGAAAGAGGTCTTCCATCTGATGGTTCACTCCCCAGATGGCCGCAACAGTTGGAGCTTCGCTGATCCAAAGCCAGGAGCCAGGAGCTTCTTCCAGGTCCCCACTTGGGTGCAGGGGCCCAAGGACTTGGGCCATCTTCTACTGCTTTCCCAGGCCATCAACAGATAGCTGGATTGGAAGAGGAGCAGCTGGTTCTAGAACTGGCACCCATATGGGATGCTGGCGCTTCAGGCCAGGGCTTTAATCTGCTGCACCACAGCATCAGCCCCTGGCCCTCTCTCTTGAAATTTTTAAATAATGAATCTGGGTTTGTTTTGCCAGATGCTTTTTTCTTTGCAGCTGTTATAGAATACAAAATTAAGAGAATTTATATAACCTAAGAACCAATTTTTTGAAAAACAAATTCTAGCAGAAAAAATAAATATATAGGAGTGAATTTAATCTAGGAAGATAAGTACCTGAATGCTGAACATTTTATAATGTTGATAAAAGAAATTGAATACAACAGAAATAATTGACACATTACTCACATTCCTAAATTAGAACAGTATTAGGATATTCTTACTTTGCAAAGCAATATACAGACTCAGTGCAATTGCAAAGTTTCAATGCTATTCTTTAACAAAATGTTTTAAAAGATTTATTTATTTGAAAGAATTACAGAGAGACAGAGAAAGAGAATCAAGTGTTCCATCCACTGGTTCACTCCTCAGAGGGCCACAAAGGCTGCGGCAGGGTGCTGATCCAAAGCCAAGAAACAGGATTTCTTCCAGGTCTCCAAGGACTTGGGCCATCTTCCACTGCTATCCTAGACCATAGCAGAGAGCTGAATCATAAGTGGAGTAGTCGGTACTTGACCTGGCACACTTATGGGATGCTGGTACTGCAGGTGGTGGTTTTACCCACTAAAGCACAGTGCCAACCAGCCCCTCTTTAACAAAACATTTTAAAGTCCCCAGAATTGTACAGAACTGTGAAGGATAATGAATAGTCAAGTCAATATTGAAGTAAAAGAAGAATGCTGGAATGGTCACACTACTTAATATATTTTACAAAGCTATAGTAATCAAAATAGCATATCACTGGCATTAAAGCAGATACATTAAGCAATGAGGCAGAATAGAGAGCAAGTCATTAACCTATAGTCAATTGACTTTTAAAGTGTCTAGAACAGATAAAGAAAAATGAATAGTCTCTTCAATACAAGGTGTTTGGAAAAGTCAGCAATTCTTTTTGCATTTGAAGAGAAATTATCCAGATAACATTGAGAGCCTGGAGTGCTTCATGAAATTTATGGGGTAATGTGAGGGTATTTTAAGGATGAAAAGAGAGGAGGTTGTAGGTATTTCTTTAATTTATTTATTTGCTTACTTATTAATTAACAGAGAGGGAGAGATCTTCCACCTGCTGTTTCACTTCCCCAGATGGCGGCATCAGCCAGGGCTTGATCATGCCAAATCCAGGAGCCAGGAGCTTCTTCATGGTCTCCTGCCTGGGCAGCTGGGGCACAAGTACTTGGGTCATCTTCCACTGATTTTGAAAGGCCATTAGCAAAGTGTCGGATTGGAAGTGCAGCAGCCAAGACTAAAATCAGTACTCATATAGGATGCTAGAGTCATAGTTGGCAGTTTTACCTGTTACACCACAACAGCAGCTGCTGTAGGTGTTTCTTTAAGAAGAAACTCCCTAGTTCTGGGTTTAGCTGTAGTGATTTTATGCATAAATAGAAGGTTTACATAGCCAGTTTCTGCATAGCTTTATCTTGCAGGTACATCACCATTCTACAGCAGTAATAAAAGCAACATGCTAGTATTTCTGTACCTCAAATGAAACCAGAGAAATTAGTGATTTTTCTACCTGAAAACTTTCAGTTTAAAACCAGGAAGAGTCACTGATTAAGACTTTGTGTGCATGGGGCTTCCACTTTAGTGTAGAGGATAAAGCCACCGCCTGCCTTGGCAGCATCTTATGGACATGAGTTTGAGTCCCAGATGCTCCACTTCTGATCCATCTTTGATAATGCACCTGGAAAATGAGCAGAGGATGGCCCAAGTCCTGGGCTCCTGCAACCACTTGGGAGACCTGGAAAAAGCTCTTGGCTCTTGACTTGGGTGGGCCCATCTCTGGCTGTTGCAACAATTTGGGGAGTGAACCAGCAGATGGAAGATCTCTCTGTCTCTCCCTCTCTCTCTTTGTAAGGCTATCTTTCAAATAAATAAGTATATATTTAGCAAAAATAAATAAGACTTAGAATGAGGCCAGACATTGCATTTTAAGACATGTTGAGTTGGGAAGCAGTCCACACAGCAGACTCATAGAATGACAATCATTTTAAATAGCATATAGATGTAGCATTAGGTGTGAGAATATTAAGTATCATATCTAGTTACCATCCCTTTTTCAAATTGGGAGGGCACTCTAGAGATTGTAGTTCTAGCAGAGTCTTTTTGTGCTAGTTACTATCCATCATTCATTAAAAATCTTTATTTATAACTTCTTTGCTTTATCTAATTTGCTTTAGAGTTCACACCAGTGACTCACTACATCTTGACTTTTGTTTTCTCCTTGTGATCAAGATCTATTTCTGAAATCACAGCTGATCAATCATGTTCCATCTGTCTCTTGTTGCAAAATTGTATTTGACCTGGTTTTTCATGCAGACCCATGTCAAGATAGAAACATTTGATGAGCAGATGTCAGTGTAAATATGTTTTTAGTCACATTTATTAACAATGAAGATTTAGGAGTGGTCTTCAGGCTAACTTTATCTGTAGTCCATTGCTAAACTTAGATATATTAGTTCTGTATACAGAAGTCATCGCCCCGAAGTACCTAGCCAGGATTATTTTGCTGGGAATTGTACTTCTGCAGAAGTATGCCATTCAATAGGTCCAAAGTTCAAAAGAAAAGTGTTTAACAAAACCAACAAGATGATAACAAATTGAGTTACATCTATGCATATAAGCTACGCAGAAGTTATATGTTAAAACAATGAACAAGGTTACAAGTGAATAACAGAATACCATAATTAACATCATATAAGTACACAGGAAATGCTTATTAACCTCAGTGAAAGTTTTCAGGCCCATGAACATGGGCTGGTATTGTGGCCCAGTGGTTCAGCTGCCATCTTTGATGCCTACATCCCACATGAGTGCCAATTTGAGTCACTTCTGATTTGGCTCCATGCTAATGGACCTGGGAAAGCAGTAGAGGATGGTATAAGTTCTTGGACCCTTGCCACCCATGGGGAAGACTCAGATGAAGTTCCTGATTCCTGGCTTCAGCCTTGCCCCATTCCATCTATTGCAGCCATTTGTGGAGTATACCATGGATGGAAGACCTCTCTTTCTCTGTCTCTCCCTCTTTGTCCATAATTCTGCCTTTCAAATAAATGAAAAACTAAATCTTTAAAATAAAACAAAAACAATGAACAGAGTTGTGATCTGAAAGAAGGGGTATTACTGTGTTAACTACTTACATTAAATATGTATAATGTCTGATCCAAAAATTCTGAAAGTTAAAAACTGAATCCAAGACAGGCTTATATTTTCTTTTTTAACTGCAATATCTGGTATTTTCAAATTTTGGGGTTCACGAAGAAGAGACAACTCTATTCACTAATTGCAAGGCTAGGAGTTCATGATGTCAGATATTCTGTGCATAATTTTTGTGTATGCTAATGTTTTCAAGGATGTTGTGGTATGATGAAAATAGATTCTTCTTTTTTTAAATTTATTCATTTTTACTTGAAAGCCAGAATTACAAAGAGGCAGAGGTAAGAGAGAAAGATGTCTTCCATCTGCTTGTTCACTCTTCCAAATGACCACAAAGGACAGAGATGGGCTGATCTGAAGCCAGGAGCTTCTTCTGGTTCTCCCACACTGGTGCAGGACCCAAGGGCTTGAGCCATCTTCCATTGCTTTCCCAGGCCACAGCAGATAGCCAGATCAGAAGTGGAGCAGTTGGGACCTGAATCATTGCCCATATGGGATGCCAGCATTGCAGGTAGTGACTGCTTGCTATGCCACAGTGCCGGCCCTGATAATGGATTCTTACTGAACTCATACAATAACGTTGACACAAGAAATCAAAAAAAGTTTTGCTTTTTAGAGAAATTAAGTAGGTGGAAAGGTAAACATTTCCATCTATTTACAAAACTATACTAAAGTATAGTAACCAATAGAAATTGTAGAAATCTTCCTGAATCTAGATGAAACACTGAAATGCAGAACCAAAAAAACTTAAATAAACCATAAATATGAGTAATTCAATCTCATGTAACTAATTCTATGTATTTGAAAGACAGTTACAGAGAGAGATAGAGACACAGAGAGAGCACTTGCATTTGCTGGTTCACTCCCCAAGTGGCTGAAACAGTTGGAGCTGAGCTGATCTGAAGGTAGGATCCAGGAACTTCTTCTGGGTCTCCCATGTGGATGTAGAGGCCCAAGGACCTGAGCCATCCTCTTGCTTTCTCAGGAACATTAATAGGGAGCTGGATCAACAGTGGAGCTCCCAGGACTCAAACTGGTGCCCATATGGAATGCTGGAGCTTTAACACACTGTGCCACAGCACTGGACCCTCTACTAGCAGTTTAATGGGATTTTTAGTTTTTTTCTTTCCCTCAGCATTCTGGAAACTAGTGTCTAAAGTAGCCTAAGATCTGTATTTAAGAATATTTTCTGTTAAACTGATTTCAAGTGTTTTGAGAAAGTACAAAATTATCCTTTGACATATCCAAGGGTCCAGCTAGAAATCTCAAGGTCAAAATGCTTAGAACCTTGATCCTGAGAAATCCTGTGAAGAATGCAAAAAGGGCTTCACGTGTTTGGTCAAAACTTCTCTTGTCATGAGCTGTATGGAATCCTCTCTGGATTTGGGGGACCAAAAATTGGGAATTTCTTACACCCAGGGGCCTGAAGCTTATGGCTCTAAGGTAATCACCATGCTGAAAAATGACTATCTTGACTCCTCAGGTACCCTAGTCTCTACTGTGGACCACATATTGATTGTCAGAGTGCTTTGCTTGCACACTAGAGTTTCTCACCTGATTTCACTCAGATATAAAAGCTGTAGGAAATCATGGGAGTAGCCATTAGGAGCTTAGGTCTCCAGACATCACCAGTCACATTCCCCTTCCTTCCCACAACTAAGTTCAGCTGTGTCAAAGAAAAAGGGTAGCACTTTGTATTTCCTTTCTGAAAACATCAATGCTAAAAACAATTAAGTGAAGTCTTCTTTAGAAATTTCAAGTTGGATGGGCCAGCGCCATGGCTCACTTGGTTAATCCTCTGTCTGCAGTGCTGGCATCCCCTATGGGCACCAGGTTCTAGTACCAGCTGCTCCCCTTCCAGTCCAGCTCTGCTGTGGCCCAGGAGGGCAGTGGAGGATGACCCAAGTGCTTGGGCCCCTGAACCTGCATGGGAGACCAGGAAGAAGCACCTGGCTCCTGGTTTCAGATTGGTGCAGCTCCGGCCATTGTGGCCATTTGGGGAGTGAACCAACAGAAGGAAGACCTTTCTCTCTGTCTCTCTCTCACACTGTCTATAACTCTACCTGTCAAATAAAAAAGGAAAGGAAAGGAAAGGAAAGGAAAGGAAAGGAAAGGAAAGGAAAGGAAAGGAAAGGAAAGGAAAGGAAAGAAATTTCAAGTTGGAGAGAACATTTATCCAAGGTCTATGATCTAGATAGCTGATTATTTTTAGAATCTTTGAGCAAGAATTGTTAATGAGCTTTTCATCTTAGATCACCAAAGTGTTCCAAGTTTCAGTGAAGCACCACAGAATTCAAAGGAAATCTCATCAATCTCTTCCTAGCAGTTTATTTTCTGACAGTCACCTCCCAATAAAAGCAGCCAAAAGAACTTCTAAGATCACAGACACACATTAATGGAGCCACATTCCAAGTCCATGTTTATGGTTGGGGATTGGGGTAGTAATCTTAAATCTCCATGCACAAGTCCACAAAACAAGACAAGCTGTGTGCCAAGAAAGAGGAGACAGAGCATGGAGCCACAGGCAGACCAGGTTTATTCAGAAGGTTGATTCACTCCAAGGTGAACGCATGGCAGAGAGTTCCCAGCAAACACAGCAAAGAGAGAACCCCCTGTCTTACAGACTGGTGCTTTATATAGCACAAAGTGGTGGGAAGGAGCTTGGAGGTCTGAGCTAAAGCAGGGCTGCTGAGATAGAGAAGAGCTTGGACTAGATTTCAAGGTCCTTTGAGGTCACAGTGTGAGCTGGGAGGGGTTTGGGCTGAGGCTGGACTGAGGCTGAGCACTGAGATAGAGGGAGACAGCTTGGGAGGAGTGGAGGAGATCTCAGGCTGATAGCAGATTTTCACATAGTGTTGTGTCCAAAAGTTGAGACAGGTCAAGGCTGGTCAAGGCAGGGGTGGGGCTGGGAGAGGCTGTATTAGCAAGACAGAGAAACAGGGGACTGCTTGTTGTGTAGGTGAGAGGTCAACATGGACATAAGGATTTTTGTCCTTTCTCCATCACTGTGTATGACAAAGTGAGAATAAAGCAGACTTTGGTGGGAAATTTCTGATATAAATTCTATAATAAAATTTATCCAATCACAATCTTTTGCAGTTTGGATAGATTTCTGTGGGTGATCCCATGGGACTGCCTGCCCTGCCCATGTGGGAGGTTGAGAGGGCATGGTGTGCTATGCCTCCCAGGAGGGACCCCACAGCCTGGCTGCTGGCAAGTGGCAGGAGCTCCAGGCCCATTTCCTCCATCCCCTCTTCCTGTTGGAATCCTTGTGGCTATGCTTTTGTGGTTCATAAACAGAGAGCTGATAAGCAACTCCCAGACATGGGCTGGTTGCACAAAGGAGCCCAGGGGCCTATGTGTGCTAAGTGACCTATAAGTCAATTAGTTAGAGGCCTTTTGGCATGTTGCCCCTTCTGCTCTATAGACTTGCTGTTGCCACCCAAGGTTTTTCATTCCCCTCTTCCCCTATAAATTCTGAGCCTGATTGCTAATAAACAGACAGGCTCATCAGGCCTGTCTCCATTGTTTCTTGTGGAGAGATGCTGTTGCTCTTCCAGCCCAACAGCTGAGGGTCTCACACAAAGAGACCACAGATGTCAGTCTTTAGATAATAGGATTCATGTTTGGCTGCCTTTCAGCTGGGAATCTGAGGAAATGTCTAGCAAGGGTAAATGCCATAGGAGTTGTCAGAGACCTAGTAGAGAAAATGATGTGCACCACCAATGGCAAAATCCAGCTGTAATGACAAAACTCCCAATCCCCAATATGGAGCCACACATTTAGCATCTTTCAAGTCAGCAAGGAGTACTTACATTTTGCAAGAACTCTCAGTGAAGTATCAAGCTATGTGCATGCCTATATTTTTTTAAGCAAATATCATTTGTTGGGCCATTTGTAGGAAAGACAAGCAGAATATTAGCCACATTAGGCCCTTTATTCACAAGTTCCAACATCATTACTGGCACCAATTCAGATTTAAGAGGAGGGCAATTGCTAACCTTGGGTGTACATCTTGGGGAAGGGGCAAAGGAGATGCAGTGTTTCCTGTCTCTTTGCTCATTTTCTAGCCTGCAAAGCTTTCTTCTTCTCTAGTAGCCCCAGGTAAGAAATCAGCCTGCTTCACTTGCTCATAGATTCTTCTTGAAAATCCCATGGCGCACAGGCACCGCGGCTCACTAGGCTAATCCTCCACCTTGCAGCGCCGGCACACCAGGTTCTAGTCCCGGTTGGGGCACCAGATTCTGTTCCGGTTGCCCCTCTTCCAGGCCAGCTCTCTGCTGTGGCCAGGGAATGCAGTGGAAGATGGCCCAAGTGCTTGGGCCCTGCACCCCATGGGAGACCAGGAGAAGCACCTGGCTCCTGCCACCGGATCAGCATGGTGTGCTGGCCGCAGTGCACTGGCCACAGCAGCCATTGGAGGGTGAACCAATGGCAAAAGGAAGACCTTTCTCTCTGTTTCTCTCTTACTGTCCACTCTGCCTGTCAAAAAAAAAAAAAGGAAAAAAAAGAAAATCCCATTGCCCACTTTCCCTCTGTCTGACCCTCATTCATATCAAGCATGTGAGTGAACATGTGGGACAGCACCCCACATTGCACATTCAGTTGTCATTATGACCCACGACCTGCATACATTAACCAGAATCTCATCTGGTGGTCTCTCAGCATCACCCACCCAGGTTGTTGCACTCAATTCAGGCTCATCTAAGTTCAGAGGAGCATAAGGGGAAGGACATGTATTCAGGAGTCCACCCTGCCTTGCAGGGCTACCCCTGACACATCACCTCCTGAAAATATTGTTGCTATGGCAGTTTTCCAACCTTGAGGCCAGTGCTTCATACTTCCTCTGACTGTACATCTACACACATCCCTTGGCCTCATCAGGCACTCCAGAAGCAGACTTGCTCCATGCATACTGCAATGCTGGCCAGACAGAGGCAGGATTAGCTCAAACCACTGCCAGCAGTCATCCCTGATGTGTCAACAGCTGCAGCCAGTACCACGAGGCCACAGCTCACAGCACATCTGTGACCATCCTACTCTGTGTGCAGATGTGTGATGTGGCAAGCCCCAAATCTTCTGCTGGATCCTTAAACAATGGGCTCTAGAGGGGCAGGGCTTTTCCTCCCCAAATGCTTTCTACATTGTCAAGACAGTGCCTGCCCAACTCTGGTCTTAGGGGATTTGTCATTGTTCCAGGAGCATGTACTCAGGGGTGGGTGGCTGGGCACTTCTGAAGGGTGAACAGGATTTTCTGTGTTTTGTTTTCTTTCTTTCTTTTTTTTTTTTTTTTTTGCTTTGTAAGGAGGACTCTATGGTTGAACATGACCAAAGTCCCCTGCCTCAGTTTTCTCACCTTCAAGTACACCCATAAGGCAAGAATAGATTCATGAGTCTTCCATTTCATGACACCTCAAGATTCTGTTCATTCAGCCATTCACATTCACATGTGCCCTGTGATGTGGGGCTGTGGGAGGTCTGGTGGCTTGAGAGGTTTATGCTAAGAAGACAAGGCCAGAAAAGCCTTCCTATGAAAGAGGGAATCTCAGGGTTAAAAAGATTCTGGCTTCAAATGTGGGGAGCTCCCACAGTCCCCTCAGCCAAGGCCAGAGATGATTTTCTCTTTCTTAGTTATGCCTCTCTGCAAAGACATGGGCACTGGGATAGAAGTTGGGAGATCCCAGCCTAGTCCAGGTTAATGATTGGTTTGAAAGCCTGCCAGTCAAGATCCATGTGCTGATCCCAGCTTTAGTTACCAAGCTTCTACCTACCATCTGCCTATTTTCATTTCATACAATGGTGTCATTTCTGGGCTCTGCTACCTCTGAGATCTGACTCTTTTTTAAAAAAAGATTTATTTATTTATTTGAAAGTCAGAGTTACACAGAGATAGAAGGAGAGGCAGAGAGAGAAGAGGTCTTCCATACACTGGTTCACTTCAATGTTGGTGGCTGCAATAGCCAGAGCTGCACTGCTTAGAACCCAGGAGCCAGGAGATTCCTCCAGGTCTTCCCATGAGGGTGCAGGGGCCCAAGGGCTTGTGCCATCTGTTTTCCCAGTCCACAGCAGAGTTCTTGATCAGAAGTGGAGCAGCTGGGAATTGAGTCAGTGCCCATTTGGGATGCTGGCACTGCTGGGGGTGGCTTTACTCTCTACACCACAATGCCAGCCCTGAGATCTGACCTTAACCTGGTGGTTCCTGCCTGATTGTCATGGCATCCACAAGTGATGTAGGTGATTGTATTCTGCACCCACAACTTTTGTCACATTGTTTTTAATTATCTATGTCCTTGTCATTTGTCCACCAGGACTGAAATCACCTTTAGGGTAATCATGATATTCACATTATTTGTATTGCATCAATCATACCCAGGAGAGTACCAGGCATAATGCAGACAAGTCACCCCTGTCTCCCTTCCTCCTCTGCTCCTCATTCCCACAGTGCTAGGGGCTCTTGCTCTTCTTCTCCTCCTCCACCCCTCCCTCTGCACAGCTACCCCCACCATGAGACCCACACACCATGCTCCTCTACTCCCTCTGACCCCATACACTCTCCAGTTCCAGTGGATCCTAACAGGATGACATATCAAGTGTGGAGGTTTAGTTGTACTCATGAAGCGAAGCTACAGAGCTCCACTATCACTAAGTGAATTGTGGATGTTGGACTTGAAAGCTCTAATTGTGCTCAGTTCTATGGTCCTATGACAACTGAGAACATGGCATGAATTAAGGAGATGCCTGCCTGCATATCCCATTCAGTTAGGAGCCACAGAGCTCTGCAGCATTGTTGTTGGAGCCCTTTCCATTTATCCACTGCTCAAACCTATTGCTTTCTTTTCTGCTTTGTGTCCATCCACTCATATTAGAGTAGCCAGGACAGAGTGAGTTTTTTATGAGTCATGATGGTGAGCCAGTGGCTAGACACCTTACTTGGACTTTATAATGTGCATTTTGGCTATTCCAGGAAATTGTTTTTTTTTTTAAAGATTTACTTATTTATTTGAAATAGTTATGCAGAGAGAGAAGGAGAGGAAGAAAGAGAGGGAAAGGTCCTCCATACGTTGGTTCATTCCCAATTTGCTGCAATGGCCGGAGCTGTGTCAATCTGAAGCCAGGAGCCAGGAGCCTCTTCTAGGTCTCTCACATGGGTGCAGGAGCCCAAGGCCTTGGGCCATCTTCTACTGCTTTCCCAGGCCATAGCAGAGAGCTGGATCGAGAAGTGGAGCAGCCAGGACTTGAACCGATGCCCATATGGGATGCCACACTGCAGGTGGCAGCTTTACCCACTATGCCATAGTGCTGCCCCTCCCCAAGGAATTTTTTTAACTTCTTTCCTGCTTAATTCTGCTTTATTTACCTAAGGTTGATGAATCTATAAATTGTGAATTAGCGAGGTATTCCAAATTTAGCTTTGAAATATATGATTTTGTGGGGTTTTTAACTTAATTTTTTTACAAATTTTTTTTTTTTTGACAGGCAGAGTAGACAGAGAGAGAGAAAGGTCTTCCTTTTGCCATTGGTTCACCCTCCAATGGCCGCTGTGGCCGGTGCACCGTGCTGATCTGAAAGCAGGAGCCAGGTGCTTCTCCTGGTCTCCCATGGGGTGCAGGGCCCAAGCACTTGGGCCATCCTCCACTGCACTCCCGGTCTGGCCTGGAAGAGGGGCAACTGGGACAGAATCTGGCACCCCAACCGGGACTAGAACCTGGTGTGCCAGTGCCACAAGGTGAAGGATTAGCCTATTGAGCCACGGTGCCAGCCTTTTTATAAATACTGACCATTACTACTCTTTTTAAAAAATATTTATTTACTTATTTATTTGAAAATCAGAGTTGCACAGAGAGAGGGGAGGCAGAGAGAGAGAGAGAGAGAGGTCTTCTATCTGATGTTTCACTCTCCAATTGGCCACAGTGGCTAGAAGTGTGCTGATTCAAAACCAGCAGCCAGGAGCTTCCTCCAGGTCTCCCATGTGGGTTCAGGGGACCAAGTATCCTCTACTGCTTTCCCAGGCCATAGCAGAGAGCTGGATTGAAAGTGGAGCAGCCATTGGAAACTCATGACTGGTGCATAGGGAGATTACTGATGCCATAAACAGGAGTGTCAATTTGTAAAGTCAACAACAGGAGTCACTGTGCACTTACTCCTCATGTAGGATCTCTGTCCTTAATGTGCTGTACACTGAGGCTTAATGCTATAATGAGTACTCAAACAGTATATTTCACTTTGTGTTTCTATGGGGGTGCAAACGATTGAAATCTTTACTTAATGTACACTAAACTGATCTTCTGTAAAAAAAAAAAAAAAAGAAAAGAAATTATCAATTCCCAACTTGACTCTCACTGGGATTAAACATGACAATAGGTCTGATCTGATTTCATCATCATTTAAAAAAAAATCATCTATTATTTTTCACTTTATGTTTCTGTGTGGGAGCAAACTGTTGAAATCCTTACTTAAGGTATACTAAGCTGATCTTCTGTATATTAAGATAATCGAAAATGAATCTTGATGTGAATGGAAGGGGAGAGGGAGTGGGAAAGGGGAGGGTTGTGGGTGGGAGGGACGGTATGGGGGGGGAAGCCATTGTAACCAATGAGTCGTACTTTGGAAATTTATATTCATTAAATAAAAGATAAAAAAAAAAAAAAAAAAAGTGGAGCAGCCAGGTCTTGAACAGGGGCCCATATGGGATGCTGGCACTTCAGGCCTGGGTGTTAACCTGCTGTGCCATAGCGCCAGCCCCTGAATTTTACTTTTTTATTTAGACCTTTCTTATAGAAGTGGATTATGTCTTCTAGTTTCTAAGTAACTGTATCATAATGAGGACCATTGTAGATTGTAGCAGTTAAAAGTATATGGCTTGATGATCAACATAAGGCTTATAGATAGTAGGTACCCATGAGATTGTGTCTTGGATTTAGGGGAAGTTTATAAGTCAGTTGGAGGTAGCCTTTTATTACTGATGAACATGAATGTACTGAGAACTCCTTGTCCATTAAATAATAAAATCCAAATGAAGATTTACACATGAGTTCCCTCCTGCCTTCATCTACCATTGAAATCCTGTTGTTTCTGCCTTTTGGATCTCCCTGTAATCTGTTGCCTCTTCTTCATTCCCACTACCACCATACCTTGGTTCAGGTCCTACTAAATTACCTTTGATATACTTTTTAATTGACCTCTCTGCTTTTTGTTTTTCTTACCTTTGTGTAAAGCCTCTTAGTTCATCCAAATATTTTTCTGATTGCTCAGGTTCTCTTACTTCAATAACTAGGAAAATCATGTGGCTGGTAGTTCTTTCAACACACCACACAAAAGAATGCTCAGTAAATGCTTACTAAATAATGAGTGAAATGCCTTACAAAGCTAGGGTGAACATTTAACCTGCTTGGTCCTGGATGGTTTCTCTTTATACATTTCAACCCTGTGTCATTATTAATATGTCTCTTTTATTATCAAAGTTGTCTCTGAGCAACAAATTATACATTCATCTAATTGTGTGTGTTATCAAATAGATATCTATTTCATTGTCTCTTCAACTAGGTAGTTATTGGGGACCAGAAATTATATTTGTTTAATTTTTGTAGCCTCATTTATTCATTCAACTAAAAGAATGACTCTATCAAGATGCTGAGTTTTAATCTCAAAGGAAACATGTTTCTTGCCCTCCTGAATATTCAATCTGGCAAGAAAAAGCAATCTACACAAAGAATATTGCCTGACATAATAAACATTAGTGTGAAATGAATGGACACATTTAAGCATTCCTAATCCAGCAATTCTAATCCCATGAATTATAATTGACAGAAGTAATCACAAACAGAGCTCCATGTCATCCTGCTTCCATTTACATTTCTACTTAAAATCTTAAAAATCAAATACCACACATATACCTAAGAATGAATAATATTTATATGCTATCTTGATATTAAGCATGAGAAAAATAACCATACAGCGATAGTAACTTTGAACCTCCTTTCTTTTTTAGATAAATTATAATCCTATGTGTTTCTCTACAGTGAAGATTAGGATTGTAGATACTCTTCCTCTCCCTCACTTTTTATTTTAGAGATGAGAAATCTGGGGTTTTAGAAACTGAGCCCCAAGATAAAAGAAATATTTCTTTTTTTAAAAGAAGATTTTTTTTATTTGAAAGGCAGAGTTACAGAGAGGCATGGAGAGAGAGAGAGAGAGAGAGAGAGAGAGAGAGAGAGAGAGAGAGAGAAAGTTTTCCATCAACTTGTTCACTCCCCAAATGGCTGCAATAGCCATAGTGAAGCTGATCCAAAGCCAGGAGCCAGGAAATTCTGGGTCTCTGATGTGGATGCAGGGTCCCAGGCATTTGGGCCATCTTCTACTGCTTTCCCAGGCTATAGCAGAAAGCTGGATTGGAAGTGGAGCAACAGGGATTTGAACTAGCCCCTCGTATAGAATGTCGGTGCTGAAGGTGGAGGCTTAGCCCACTATGCCACAGTGCTGGTCCCGAAAGACTTCTTAAACCAATATTTCACATTGGTTGGCCTTTAACCTAGACTTTTTTACCATACTTCCATGGGCAAATTCAATTCTAATCTCTTTCCACCTCAGCTTTCTCTTTGTAAATTGAAAATACGGTCTCCAGAATTAACCTAAGGTATAATTGATACAAAGTAAGGCATTTACTCTGTTAATCTGGCCCCCAGAAGATACTTGGCAATGTTAGTCCTGTATCCAGTTCTCTTTTTTTTCTTTGTGTGTGTGTGTGTGTGTGTTTGTGTTTGTACTTGGTGAATTAGAGGGTGGTGTAAAATGCTTTGAAAAGAACCACAAATAAAAATTGTATTCTCAAATCTAGATGTTAAACTATGCCGTGTACACCTGTGCTGAGAGTTACATTTAAATCCTTATCATGCATTACTTGAGAGAAGCTGTCCAGGAATAAAGTAGCAGGGGGATTTTCCTGAGGGAAGCAGCATGTGAGAGGGAACCAGGATTTGGGACTCAGCAGCAGTGGCTGTCACTTCTTAAGATTTTGTTCAAGAAAGGAAGAACAGCACCTGACCCTTGAGATTTGGGGTGGGAAGGAAGGGAAGGAGGGATGTAAACAAAAGCAAATGCTCTCAGGTTCCCAGCCAGTCTCCACCCACCCCGCACTGAAGCCCTAGGAGAGGGTCAGTAAGTCTATCTAGGAATGCCCTGGCCTGGACTTCATTTCCCAGAGTCACCTGGTGCTCTAACATTTCCTACTCTGAACGCCTGTGCGTGTGCATGTGGGAGAACGTGCACATGCGTGCCTTTCCCTGTGGCTTGGGGCTGGGAAAAGAAGTTCATTTACTGATCAGAGAGGTCCCTGAGAGGCCGCGCTGCTCCTTCTCCCACATTCCCTGGGGAGTCTTGCTCTGCAAGTGCAATTGCAGGCAGTTGGGGAGCACACACCCCAGACCTGCCGCCCGCTGCTTCTGTGCCTCTGCATCTGCCACCGTGGGCCCCAAGTTCCAGCGACTTCTCCTGTCCCACACTCTCTGCTTTGCTCTCCAGGTGTCCTGAAGAAAGGGGACGTGCTCCTGAGAGTTTCCACGGCAAGTATGGAGAACAGGAGGGGCATCTATGCATGTGTGGGAGAGGGGTGGGTGCAATGGCAAGTGGTGGCTCCCAGACCTCGATCACTTGGTTCTCAGTGATCCTTGGAGCTTCTCTGGCAGAGTCAAGGCTGGGGCCCAGGTGTTGTGTCTCCCACCACCACTTCCCAGTCTCCCAATGCACAGCCAGTCCCACAGGATGCCTTGCTCAAATTCTCCTTAAAGTACACTGGAAGAGGAATGGCCCAAGCAGGGCAGTTGAGAGCACTGTGAAGGAAGGAGTCCCATTCCCTAGATTTAAATAAGCCCAGTTCCCACTTTGGGTGGGTCAGAGAATGCCTTCTGGCTGGCCTCTGGCTATATCCCCTGGTAGTTCCAGCTGGGCGGGGCTCGGCGGCCCTCGGCAGCCCTCAGCTGGAGCCCAAGGCAGTGGAGAGGTGGAGATGGAAGATCAGAATAGGATCTGGCTCCTGGCCCCCATGCTGGACCCCGCGGACACATTTTCAGCTGGTGCGCTATATGTTTGGCTGACTTTCCCAGCAGCACGTGAAGCTTGTGCAGTAGCTTTGTGGATTGATCTCTCCTCCGTGTTTAATTAACACTTTTTCAATCTGGAGCTTGAGGCCATGGAAACATAGCTGATTTATTTTCCTGCATTTCAATTTCTGTCTTCAACCCTTCTTTCTTCTCATGTTATTAGGGATGTCAACTTTTTTTTTTTTTTTTTTTTTTTTTTTTTTTTTTTTTTGACAGGCAGAGTGGACAGTGAGAGAGAGAGACAGAGAGAAAGGTCTTCCTTTGCCGTTGGTTCACCCTCCAATGGCCGCCGCGGCCGGCGCGCTGCGGCCAGCGCACCGCGCTGATCCGATGGCAGGAGCCAGGAGCCAGGTGCTTTCCCTGGTCTCCCATGGGGTGCAGGGCCCAAGCACCTGGGCCATCCTCCACTGCACTCCCTGGCCACAGCAGAGGGCTGGCCTGGAAGAGGGGCAACCGGGACAGAATCCGGCGCCCCGACCGGGACTAGAACCCGGTGTGCCGGCGCCGCTAGGCGGAGGATTAGCCTAGTGAGCCGCGGCGCCGGCCAGGGATGTCAACTTTTATTACCTGCTGCTAATCCCTTTGCAAAGTGAGAAGTGAACTGAAATTAATGCAAGTCTACCGTGTGAGTTAATAATGAGCTACTTCAATCTGGATTTTCATAGTGGAGAGCTACAAGAACATAAATACAGAAAAGTATCAATTTTTCTCTTCTAGTTCTTTGCAGTCACTCAATGCTCCACCAAGCCGATTATCTTACAGTCCATACAGTTTTAATTAAGGGGGCCAGTTACTTTTTTTTTTTTTTAATTTGACAGAGTTAGAGGGGAAGGTCTTCCTTCTGGTGGTTCACCCCCAAAATGGCCACTATGGTTGGCACGCTGTGCTGATCCGAAGCCAGGAGCCAGGTGCTTCCTCCTGGCTCCCATGTAGGTGCAGGGACCCAAGCACTTGGGCCACAGCAGAGAACTGGACTGGAAGAGGAGCAAATGGGACAGAATCCGGTGTGCATATGGGATGCCGGCGCTGCAGGCAGAGGATTAACCAAGTGAGCCATGACGCCGGCCAGTTACTTTTTAAAAAATTTATTATTTATTTATTTATTTGAAAGGCAGAGTTACAGAGAGGCAAAGACACACAGAGAGAGAAAGAGAGAGAGAGCTCCCATCTGCTGGTTTACTCCCCAGATGGTCACAATGGCCAGAACTGCATGGATCTGAAGCCAAAAGCCAGGACCTTCTTCCAGGTCTCCCACACAAGTAGAGGGGACCAAGCACTTGGGCCATCTTCCACTGCTTTCCCAGGCCATAGCAGAGAGCTGGATCAGAAGTGGAGCAGCCAGGTCTCGAACCAGCACCCATATGGTTTTACCCGCTCAGCCACAACACCAGCTTCAAGTTACTTTTCTTATTCTGGGTTCTGTGTTTAACCCCATGACATTTGTAACATGGGAGGATATTAGTGATAGATTTTCAAAATGACTGGTCTGTGGAAGCCTTTGTACAAGGTGTTAATGTGAAGAGGGTAAGGAAGAAAAGAGAAAATGTGCCCCTCTCCCCCCACAGAGATGCCCACACAGTATGGTAAAAGATGTGGCTTTGGGCTGGCACTGTGGCTCAGTAGGTTAATCCTCTGCCTGTGGTGCCAGCGTCCCATATGGGCACCCATTTGAGTCCCAGCTGCTCCTCCTCTGACCCATCTCTGCTATGGCCTGGGAAGGCATGTGGGAGGTCTCCATGTGGGAGACCCAGAAGAAGCTCCTGGTTCCTGGCTTTAGAACAGAGGAGCTCTTCTGGACATCTTGACCAACTGAGGAGTGAACCAGCAGAAGGAAGACCTTTCTGTCTGTCTATCTATCTCACTATCTGTAATTCTACCTCTCAAATAAATAAATAAAACATCTTTTAAAAAAAGAGAAATGTGGCCCTGAAAACTATTGCTATAGACTTTCAGTTAATCAAGTTATCACTTGATTAACTGAGTGATTCATAGATTCTGTTAGAGTCCTGTTGTCACCAGATTACTAATCTGTGAAACTCATTTAGCATAGTAAGGTTATCTAGGAAGTAAGACTAGAAAGGGAATCCTGGATAGAGGTTGTTGGGGTAACATCTTCCTCTGAAACCCAGTGCGTTTTTGAGCTTTTCTTGCATGTACTCCCTATCACAGTGCTTGCGAGTGGACAAGCAGTTACGTGTTTCTGCTGAAAAGAACTGCTTCACACCCAGGAAACAACTGTAAGACACTTTCTCGCAACTATGTTGTGTGTACATTAATACGAACTTGAAAACAGCCAGTAACAGGATTCCTGGACTACTCAGGCTAACTCACTGTCCTTGGCACATCATTCCCTGCTCTGCAATAAGTTTCTGGCAAGTTCTTTAAAATTTTTAGGAGAGATATGTTTCATACGAGAGACATAATCTGATAATGCAGCAGTGATGGCTTTAAGAAAAGGTGCCATGTGAGGAAGCAGTCTGATGTGTCCATTCATCTTCCCATTAATGACTCTCATTCATGTCTAGCATAGGGTGACAGAAGCAATCCCCCTTCTGAACTGCATCAAGCCAGGAGGATTCCTCTACAGTTTATCTGAGCTTTCCTTGTATGAGGGAATAACCAAAATACTACATTGTATAGGTTTTTTTTTTTAAAATTCATTTTATTTACTTGAAAGGCAGATTTACAGAGAGATGGAGAGACAGAGAGAGGTCTTCCATCTGTTGGTTCACTCCTCAAATGGCCACAATGACTTGGGCTGAGCCAGGTGAACCCAGGAGCTAGGAGCTTCTTCTGGTTCTCACACTTGATTTCAGGGGCCCAAACACTTGGGCCATCATCCTCTGCTTTCCCAGGTGAATTAGTAGGGAGCTATATTGGAAATGGAGCAGCCAGGACTTGAACCCGTGCCCATGTGGGGTGCTGGCACTGCCAGGGTCTGCTTAAGCTACTACACCAGTCCCATGTGCATTTTTCAAAGAGGGGGAGGGGTTAAATTTTTTCTAATATGACTCTCAAAATAAAGATTATAATGTGTAGTAGATGATGATTTGGGTTGTATTTTGAGTTTCATTAAATTTCTATATTTTTGAAGTTAATGAGTACTAGTAGTTATTTTTTTTAAGATTTATTTATTTTACTTGAAAGAGTTACAGAGAGGAGAGGCAGAGAGAGATAAGTCTTCATCTGCTGGTTCACTCCGCAATTGGCTACAGTGGTCGGAGCTGTGCCGATCCAAAGCCAGGAGCCAGGAGCTTCTTCTGTGTAGTAGTTATGTTATGTTATCTTTGCTTTGGATAAACAAACTCTCTCCCATCTCTCAGTTAAAATGCTTTTTAAAATAGGTTTATTTTGAGGGCTGGCACTGTGGCATGGCAGGTGAGGCTGCCACCTACAGTGCTGCCATCCCGTATGGGTGCTTGTTTGAGATCCAGCTTTCTGCCGTGGCCTGGGAAAGCAGTGGAAGATGGCCCAGGTTCTTGGGTTCTGCACTGCATGGGAGACCTGACAGAAGCTTCTGGCTCCTGGCTTCAGATAGATCCAGCTCTGGCCATTGCAGTCATTTGGGGAGTGAATCAGTGCATGAAAGACCTCTCTCTGTGCCTCTGCCTCTCTGTAACTTTGCCTTTTAAATAAACAAATAAATTTTTACATGCTACCCCATGGAGCTGGCCCCAAGACCTAACAGGTTGTCTGGGTGCTTATCTTGGGGTTCACTTTGAGCACTAAGCACAGTTATTCTGTGTGACTGAATATTTCATGTTCCTTTCTCATGATCTGAGCGATTGGCTACATCTGCCCATAGTGGAAACTAAAACTTAATTTGGCATTTGAACACCCAGAGTGCTGATTCCTGTAATCTTCTGAATTTAATCAGAAAATGTGTTTTGAAACATTTGGTCTGTGGGTAGGCAGGGCAGTTTTCCTGGATCCCTGTGAGAATTGATGAACTGATGATGTGTTTCTACCCCACATTATATTCTGAAATTTACTTACTTTTATTTTCTTAAAATAACTATATTTGAAATTTGCTCCCCCCTTCTGAAACGTTTGTGCTTCTGTCCTTCTTATAACCATGGACATGAGTAGCCCTTTTCCTTCTCTCTCTCTCTTTTTTTTTTTTTTTTTTTTTTACAGGCAGAGTGGACAGTGAGAGAGAGAGAGAGACAGAGAGAAAGGTCTTCTTTGCCGTTGGTTCACACTCCAATAGCCTCCATGGCCAGTGCACTGTGCTAATCCAAAGGCAGGAGCCAGGTGCTTCTCCTGGTCTCCCATGGGGTGTAGGGCCCAAGCACCTGGGCCATCCTCCACTGCACTCCCGGGCCATAGCAGAGGGCTGGCCTGGAAGAGGGGCAACTGGGACAGAATCCAGCACCTCGAGCAGGACTAGAACCCGGTGTGCCGGTGCTGCAAGGAGAAGGATTAGCCTATTGAGCTGTGGAGCTGTTTCTTTTCCTTCCCTTTATGATGTTACAGGAGCAGTGGGACATTGCAGCTCTCTCCCCTGGCAGCACATCTCCCTCAGTACGTCTCTTTGAATTAGACCCTGGGTTAACTTGGCTGCACAAAAGGCATATATCTAAACCCAGTGTACATAATGAATGAAAGTCATCATAAAATCAATATGCCTTGTAAACCTCTCATCTCTTGCTTTGAAATGTGTTGTGAATGTGTCTTTTATGTCAGTGTCTACAAGCCGGAGACTTCCCACTTAAGACAGAAGGCTGCTGAGGGACAGCACAACTGTAGCTTTGCTCTGTTACTTTACTGTGGCTACTCTCTCACCCTCTCTCTTTATTTTATTAAGATTTAAAAATTTTATTTTAAAGGCAGAGTTACAGAGAAAGAGGCAGAGACAGAAGGATGGGGATCTTGCGTCTGCTGGTTCACTCAAGAGACTGCAATGAATAATGCTGGCCCAGCCTGGAAGTCCAACCCAGTGTCCCACATTGGTGCAAGGACCCAAGTACTTGTGCCATCTTTTTCTGCTTCCCTAGTTGCATTAGCAGGGAGCTGGATCAGAAGTGGAACAGCTGTGACTCAAACTGGCACTCATGGGGCTGGCATTGTGGCACAATGGGGAAAGCCACCATCTGCAATGCCAGCTTCCCATATGAGCAGCAGTTCATGTCCCATTTGCTCCACTTCTAACCTAGCTCCCTGCTGATGGCCTGAGAAAAGCAGCAGCAGATGACTCAAGTGTTTGGGCCATTGTAACGCATGTGGGAGACCCAGATGAAGTGCCTGGCTCCTGGTTTCTGTGTGCTTCAGCCCTGGCCATGGCAGCCATCTCAGATGGAAGATCTCTCTCTCTCTTTTAGCATTTATTTATTTATTTGCAAGGCAGAGATAGAGAAAGGGAAAGAATGAGAAAGAGATTTTCCATCTGCTGGTCTACTTCCTAGATGGCTGCAATGGCCAAGACTGGGCCAGGCCCAAGCCAGGCACCAAGAGCTTCATCCAGGTCTCCCACTTGGGTGGCAAAGGACCCAGGTATTGGGCCATCTTCTACTATTCCAGGGCCATTAGAAGAGAGCTGGATTAGAAGTGGAGCAGCCAGGACATGAACTGGTGCCTATATGGGATACCAGCATTGCAGGCAGCAGCTTTACCTGCTAGTCCACAATGCCATCCCATCTGACTCTCCCTCCTCTCCATAACTCTGGCATTTTTTTAAGATTTATTTTATTTATTTGACAGAGTTGCTGATAGAGATAGAGACAGATAGAGAGGTCTTCAGTCTGCTGCTTCACTCCCCAAATGGCCACAGTGGCCAGATCTGAGCTGATCTGAAGCCAGGAGCCAGTAGCTTCTTCTGGATCTCCCACATGGATATAGGGGACCAAGGACTTGGGCCATACTGTGCCACTTTCCCAACCACATTAGCAGGCAGCTGGATTGGAAGTGGAATAGCCAAGACCCAAACTGGTGACCATATGGGATGCAGGCCAGTGTCTCAACCAGCTGTGCCACAGCACTGGCCCCCAAAACTCTGACTTTCAAATAAATCAATCTATTTTAAAGGATGGACACACATATTGGATCCCAGCATTTTATTTGGTGGTGGTTTAATCCACTGTGCCACAAAGCCAGCCCCACCCTTTATCCTGGTGACTTGTGTGTCAAGATCTTGGTGATATCTGCTGAACAACTGTTGGCATTATGTTAGACTCTTCTGTTTTATTTTGGTTCTCATTTGTTGAGTTTATTTTGGCTGCCACTTTTGGGTAGCAAGCTGTGCTGTCATCAGTGGCTAAAGCTGCCGTGTGTTAGACTGGCACTATTTCTACCTTTCCATTTCTTCAAGTAGAAGTGGAAAATGAAATCCTCTCAAAACTAACATGCTACAAAGTAACAACTGGAAATCAAGCTTCCTTTCTTCTCACCTAACAGACCCAGCTGGTCTCTGTGTTTCTCATTTTAGCTCAAACCTACATCAGATTCCTAGAGCAGAAGGAAGCTTATTTTTCAAGGCAGAATTCATAGATGTGGTTGTCCATTCACCTCTGAGAATTAAAGCCATCACTCTGCTTTTTGACTGGTTTTCAATTTGTGGTGGTGCCATCTCACAGGAAGACAAATTCCTCACAGAAGAATACACCTAGGTGGAGAAAACTTCAAGGAGTGGGTTTTCCAAAGTGAAGTGGAATTCTGGCCTGGACATCCTTGAGATCATGATCAGCAGAGTGGGGGAAATTCTTAGCTATGTCCATTCACATCCTTTCCTTTTGTGTTCAATGTATTCCTCCCTTACATAGTGCTCTGTGCTCTCCTTCTGTTGCACACACACAAGGCGTGTCTGTGATTGAGGCTGTTTGTGTACCACTGCAGTATCTGGAGTTGCCTTTGTCTCCATCTCTGACCAGAAACTCAGATGCAGAATGAGGAGGGGACTGCCAGCCAGCCACACAGGGTTTGGGCCCCTTGCTTCTTTACTTTTCTTCAGTGCAGGAGCAGCCTTAGACAGAGCTGTACTGGGTAGTATTATTTCTTTTGGATTTGAGTGCTTGGATAGTAAAAGAAATACATATTTTTTTCCTTATAGAATGGATTGAGGAGGCACTACATAAAGTCAGCAGCAACTTTCTTGGCTCTTGTTATATGTCAAGATGAGTCAGAATATTTAGGGCCATTTGTTAAATTTTTTAAAAAATTAAAAATATTTATTTATTTGAAAGGCAGAGTTACAAAGAGAGAAAGAGAGATGTAAATCATTTATCCAGTGTTTCACACCCCTAATGGCCACAGCACCTGGGGTTGAAACTGGATTAAAGTCAGGAGCCAGTATCTTCTTCCACATTTCCCATGTGGGAGTAGGAGCATAGGCACCAAACTTTAGCTTTCCTAGGCACACAAAAAAGCTGGATCAGAAGTAGAGCAGCTGGGACATGAACTCATGCACAATATGGAATACCAGCATCACAGGCAATGGCTTTCCCACTATGCTCTACTGTCTGTTTATTATTATTATTATTATTATTATTCTTTTTATTTGAAAGAGAGTTAGAGAAGCAGAGGCAGAGAGAGAGAGTGAGAAAGGCCTTCCATCTTCTGGTTTACTCCCAGATAGCTGCAATGGCTGGAGCCACCCTGAACTGAAGCCAAGAGCCAGGAGCCTCTTCCAGTTATCCCACATGGGTGTAGAGGCCCAAGGTCTTGGGTCATCTTCTACTGCTTCCCCAGACCTTAGAAGAGAGCTGGATCAGAAATGGAGCAGCCGAGACTCAAAGCAGTGCCCGTATGGGATGCCAGCAGTGCAGGCAGCAGCTTTCCCTACTGGGACACAGTACCAGCCCCTCTATCATCTGTTTTATGGAAATATTTAAGGGACATTAGAAGGCCATTCAGGCCCTTCCTACAATACATTTTGAAATAATGATTGACAGTCCACAAGACTGCTTCCAAAGGGAGAGAGCTGCAGGGACTGAGAGGCAGTGATATTGAAAGGGTATGAGGAACAAGGGAAGATGGGAAGGCCAGAAGAAATCTTGAAAAGTATTCCAAAGGATAAAGTAATAGGACACAGGTCATTTGTGCAGGTTTCTATTATAGGGTTTTCCTTTTTTTTTTTTTTTAAATTAGAGATAATTTCTAACATAATTTGTGATATACTGGACTCACTTTTCAGTTTTCTTCTCATAGATAAGATGTACTTATAAGATGTAGGGGGCTGGTACTGTGGCTTTGTAGATTAATCCTCTGCCTGTGGCACTGGCATCCTATATGGGCACCATTCTAGTCCCAGATTCTCCTCTTCTGATCCAGCTCTCTGCTATGACATGGGAAAGTAGTAGAAGATGGCTCAAGTGCTTAGGCCCCTGTACCCAAGGGGGAACAGAGAAAAAGCTCCTGGCTCCTGGTTTCAGATCAGTGCAGCTCCATCTGTTATAGTCATTTGGGGAATGAACCAGCAGATGGAAGACTTTTATCTCTGTCTCTTCCTCTCACTGTTTATAATTCAACCTCTCAAATAAATAAAATCTTAAAAAATAAGATGTAGAGAAGTACTGGAATTAAATGCAATAATACACTCCTAAATATGCAGTTAGCATTAAATTTTTATTGAGAAAGGGGTGAGCTTGGCTTTATGCGTGTCTTGCTTAGAGCAGAATTTTTATGACTGAATTTGAGATAATTAAAAATCAGTTTCATAATTGAAACATTGACCATTTTTAGTGCTGCAGCCTCCCCCTCACTCTGTATCCCTATGCAGATAGTCCACATGAAGGTACAACAGAAAGAGAGGCCTGCATATCTGGAGTAATGCAAATATGCCCTTTGCTTAAACCAGGGGATTGATCAACTGGAGTTCTTTGTGATTCAGTTTGCATTTTTCTGTAGAGTGAAATATAGTGATTTGGGTAAAGTATCTTGTCTTCTAGTAGATGATTCCAATTGGCTTTCTTATCCATCTACCTGGCATCACAGGTGATTCCCAAGACAGGTGTTGGGCTCTATGGAAAAAAAAAAAAGTAGCCTTTTCAGAGCTGATGTATTTCTCCTGGATAATTGGAGAAATATTTTGTAAGAAGCAGTTCATGGAGGATGTGTACTTCCCTAGAAATGAGACAGAAGTGATTCCCTTTCCTTGCCCCTTCCTGAACTAGTTCCTGAGGCTTATTGATCAGGCCAAGAATGCTAATATTTATAGGCCAATTATGAATGATCCATGTTTGTCTTACACATGAGATGTCTACAGATCTGTTTCTCAAGGCCTTTAAGATAAATAAGAAAATTTTGCAACAAAAGAGAAGGTTGGCATTGCCTGTTGCCTTGGTCTAGGATCTGTGCATTTATTACCCACTTAGTACTCTGACTCCTATCGTGCACATCTCCTGATGGTTCTTTTTTGGCCATTCCTGTGTCCAGATTCCTTAATGGGTGACAATCTTTGACCAGACTTCCAGTCTGACAACTCAGCCCAAATTGGAGTTGACTAGTTTGGGTACCCACTTCAGGATTAAGGTGGTCCAAAACTGCCAGTGCCCAATGACTGGGCTGCCTTTATGCTCACTCAAGAGATAAGACTCCGGGCACAGGTCCCAAGTGGCTTTGCTTGGTCCTCTTCCCTTGATTTCCCTGGTGACCAGGCTGATTCTCAGGTAGGCAGGGAACTTGTTGGCTCACAGAAGTCTCCAGATTTCTGTTTTGCATTCATCTGCAAAATATTTGAGTTTTCTCTTGGATCTCAAAAGTCCTGAGTAGGGAGTTTTATTTTGTATTGAGATGTGTCTTTATAAAGACAGGTGTCACTGAAGACTGTGTGTCCTCAGAATCAACTGAACTCACCCAGGCCTGGATAGAGTTCCAGGATCCTGGCTTCAGGCTGAACATTGCCTGCTGTTGTAAGCATTTGGGTGTGTACCAGAAAATGGAAGAAATCTCTCTCCCTCTCCATCTCCTCCTACCTTTCAAATAAAATGAAAAACAGATAAAAATTGGAAAAAGTGTGTTTTTCCTTGTGTCCTAAGGAAAAAGTAATTACTGTTGTTAGAGGTAGAACTCATTTGTACACTTCACAAATACTCACAAATCTCAGGTTAAAGGCTTGGTGGTCACTACTGGCTGGGCTGCCTACTCAGCTCCCATTCTGTAATGCATCCCCTTCCATCATCTGCAGTTCACTTTGGGTGCTCATAAAACACCAAACTGCCTCCTGACTTTGCCATCCCTATGTTCTTTATACATAGCTTGGCCACAACCTCATTTTCTTTAGCAGCATGCTAATTTTTATGAGGACTTCATAGGCAAAGAATAATGGGGACATTGATTTTTTCTGAGCTTTTGCCCTAAGTGGTTTATTTTATGAAGCTGATTCTGGGTACTGTATAGAACTTTGCTGGATCAGAAGTTGGGGTGCAGAGGTTGACATTAGAGAAATAGGGCTATCACTGCCACTTCCACCATGAAACCCATGCCTGCCTTGGATTCTGCTTTTATAGAGTGTTGGAATGAGGCAGTTAGTGATGCAATAAAGGAATGAACTTTCAATTGTTAAACATTTTTATTTTTATTAATACAAAGAGAAAAGATTGCATAAGATTGTAATTCCAAAAGAACATAACCATACTTTTCTATTTCCCCTCCTTTCTTCCTTTCTCTTTTTAAGGATTTAATAAGCTGGCTTTTTTCCCTAACCTAGTCTTTACCCCTTCACCTCCAGCCTTCCTGTCCATTTGTTCCTACTTTTTATTAGCAAAAAAAAAAAAAATTTATTTCTTGATTTACCTTTCTGGAAGAGGCAGCTGGAAGTTCTCCAAGGTCTGTCCTTAGAATGTGAGGAGAGCCAGAGATATTGGATAGACTCTTTACAGTCTGTTTTACTGTGAGAGATGTTGTTCCACTTGCCTGTGGCAGAAAAAAATGAGATTTCAATGATTTTTTTTTCTGCATTACTAATTTTTATGATGGGTCTCTTCTTTATCAATGGATAGAGACCTGTCAAATTTGCCATGAGCAAAAAATTTCACAGACACAACTGCTTCCAGAGGAGATGCATGCCTCTCCATTCCCACGTGGCCTTCCCCTGAGATCTCCAGGTGGCTTTCCGTAGACTCCTGGAAGCAAAGAGAAGATTCCAACCATAGAAAAAGCTCACTATGACTGTGGTGTTGTTTCTTGGAAGTTCCTGTCCAAAAAGTAATCATTTAAGAACACCAGGGGCATTTCATTAGTTTCACAGGACTCTCTTCTTCCTGGCTTCAGTGGAGAGGAAAAATAACCACAGTTGAAGCATGATTCTAGCAAAGCACAATTATTTATCTGCATAACAAAAATCCTCATGTTTTTCTGCACATTGTTAGTCTTACATGGGTTAGAAAAAAATGCCATTTAATGTCTTAGAACTCTCTAATGTTAAAAAGTGCAAGAATTAAAAATTGCTATTATCTTATGCTCTTATAAAGCTCCAAAAGCATTAACATTGTGCATTTCTGGGTGATTTTGAAACTCTAAATTTAAAATCAATTACATTGACTGGCTTTGCAGAGTAGAGTAGGAAGAAAATAATTGGTTTATTATTTATAAAGAGAGACTATGAAAGAAGCTATTCATTGGTACCAATTGTCTAAGCTTTAGTGTTTATGACTATGATTTATTTATTTGTTTGTTTGTTTATTTATATTTGACAGAGTCATAGACAGTGAGAGAGAGACAGAGAGAAAGGTCTTCCTTCCATTGGTTCACTCCCCAGATGGCTGCAATGGCCAGAGCTACATGGATGTAAAGCCAGGAGCCAGCTGCTTCTTCCTGGTCTCCCATGTGGGTGCAGGGGCCCAAGCACTTGGGCCATCTTCCACTGCTTTCCCAGGCCATAGAAGAGAACTGGACTGGAAGAGGGGCAGCCAGGAGTAGAACCGGCACCCATACAGGATGCCGGCACCACAAGCAGAGGATTAACCTCTGCACTGCATCACCAGCCCCAAGTACATGAAGAATTTAGAACAGAAAATCTACCAACCTCATGGAGTTTATCTCCGTTTCAAAACTTTTAATAACCTTTGGGATGGAGAATGCTAATTTAAGATACTGTAATTAAATTCACTCAAACAAAAGATGTTTTAGGATGTTTTACTGCATTATTTAAGTTAGATACTCTTAGGAAATTCTAGATTATTTTGGGGATAAATTGTAATTTCTTTTCACACATGTATTTGAGTAGAAACACAAGCTTTTATAATCAGTTATTTATGTTTAAAATATATGCTTATGTATGTTTTGTATTAAAATAACAGTATTTTATGAAGTTTAGATACATCTTGTTCAATACAAGCCTATGCTTTTTTTAAGTTTTATTTAAAAAGAATCTTTGTATTTTTTTTTTTAACACAGCAAACTCAGGTGACACCGTAAGTCCATAATTTCCCACAAAATTCATAAACTTAACAACTGAGTATCTTAAGTCTTATAAATCTTCTGAATCATTCATAGTTATGCACTCAATGGAATGAACTCCTCAGCAGCTGAGAAGAATCTTAACTTAAAAGCACCAAGTCTGCAGACCTCTATTTTTCATTCTCTAAGACATGCAGTCAGACTGCTGATGCAGCAAATACCAATTCACCTTAAACTGAATGTATAAGAAAAGCATTTGGGAAACCAACATTATTAATATTAAGTCTGAAAGCATTTCTACCTCTTTACTGAATGTCTTTCCCTTCTGTCAATGTTAAACTGTAATGAATAAAAATTGTGTTTTGAACATAATGTTTTCAGGTTAATCTAGCACTTTAGGACATTTGTATTTGTTTTATAAGCCTTAAGGAAAACAAAAAGATAACTCTAATCTAGACAATTCTGGAATCTTTCATTAGATTTAGAATTTTACAGCAAAGTAATATGATCTGTCCAAATAGTATGCCTTTTAAAAAATTCTTTTCATGTATGTAAATTAATAAAGCTTATTTCCAATGTATATTTTCTGTATTTTCATTTGCTGAAGCAGGGTTCAAAGGGTGTTTTTAGGATCTTGCCAACATCAGCCCTTTTTACCCATAAATTATTGGAGCCATTAAATGGACAATAAAAACTGGTTGAGGCTACTGATGAATGCTTCAAAAGGAATCTGAATCTTTTCCAGGTGTCTTTTTAAGCCATTAAGGTGATTGATAACATCCCAAAACCCTGTAGTTTGGAACATGCACCCTAGTGGTTTGGACCCTACACTTTAGCCAATCATTTTAAAAAGCATCAACCCCAAAGCCATCTAACCACCTTTACTAGGTCTATTCCCCCCACTGGATTTACTAATCAATTATAAGAGATGTTCTTTAAATTCTTGCAGAATGAGATGATTTGCTGAATGGTGCTATAATATGTAGAATGTCTCTGAAAACTATATAAACCCCTCATCAGATGACCACTGTGATGATTGGAGGAGTGGACCCTAGATCAAGCTAGAACAATAAACCTCTTTGCTTTTGCATCATGGAATTCTCTCATTGGGATAATTGAGTCCCATCCAAGTTCGGTCTAACAGAAAGAGAGTCGGCCTCTGCCATCCTCTAGTTCACTCCCTAAATGGCCGCAATGGCCAGAGCTGTGCTGATATGAAGCCAGGAGCCAGGAAATTCTTCCAGGTCTCCCACATGTGTGCAGGGGCCTAAGGACTTGGGCCATCTTTCTACTTCTTTCCCAGGCCAGAGCAGAGAGCTGAGTCAGAAGTGGAGCAGCTGGGACTTGAACTGGAGCACATATGGTGTGTCAGCACTGTAGGCCAGGGCTTTAACCTGCTGCACCACAGTGCCAACCACCAACTATTTATTAAGAGCTCCTACCTGACCTGTTAATTTTTATAAAAATTTATGACACTCAGGAGTTTTATTATCAATCTTCATTCTAGTTTGCATGGCATATAAATGACCCCCTTGGTGAAATACATAATGATCAAACAATGGCTGACAACAAACACCCCTCAGATCAATTCTTGAGCAACTATTCAGTAATAGGCCACCACAGGGCCCTACTTGTCATGCTCCTGAACCACCAGGTGATGCTGTATGTTCTTTTATTTTTAAAATTTTTTATTTTTTTATTTTGACAGGTAGAGTTATAGACAGTGAGAGAGAGACAGAGAGAAAGGTCTTCCTTCTGAATGTTGTTGGTATTTTGATTGAGATCATGTTGAATCTGTAAATTGCTTTTGAGGGGCTAGCACTGTGGAATAGTAGTTTGAGCCTGTCTGTGGCATTGGCATCTCATATGGATGCCAGTTTGGGTCCCAGCTGGTTCTCTGATTCAGCTCTCTGCTCATGGCCTAGGAAGACAGTGGAAGATGGCCCAAGTGCTTGGGCTCCTGTATCCACATAGGAGATGAGGAGGAAGCTCCTAGCTCCTGGGTTCAGATCAGCCCAGCACCAGCCATTACAGCTATTTGGAGAATTAACCAACAGTTAGAAGGCATCGCTTTTTGTCTCTCCGTCTCTCTGTCTATAACTTCTTCTCAAATAAATAAATGATTGTAAAAGTAAAATTAAAAATAATTTCTATTGGTAGAATGGGAATTTTAATGATATTTGTTCTTCAATTTATGACCATCAAAGATTTTTCCTTTGTGTTTTCTTTTTTTCTTTAATGTTTTGTAATTTTTCTTATAGAGATCTTTCACACCCTTGACTAAATTTATTCCAAGGTAATAAAAAATTTTATGGTTATTGAGAATGGCACTGATCTGATAAGTTATTTTTCAGCCATGGCATTTTTGTGTATATGATGGTTATTGATTTTTGTGTGTTGATTTCATATTTTACAACTTTGCCAAACTTTCTTGTGAGTTTCAATAATCTCTTGGTGGAGTCTTTTGGTTTCCCAATATTTAGGATCATGTCGTCTGCAAACAAATTATTGGACTTTCTCCTTTCTAATTTGTTTTCCTTTGATTTCTTTTTCTTGCATTATTGCCATAGCTAAAACTGTCAGTAGTGTATTGAACAACAGTTGTGATGGAGAGCAACTTTGGTTTCAGATCTTAGTGGAAATGCTTCCACGATTTCCCATTCAATATGATGTTGGTTGAAGATTTGTCATATATTGCCTTGATTGTGATAAGGAATGTTCCTTCTATTCTCAACTTGCTTACGGTTTTTATAATGAAAGGTTGTTTTTTATCTAATACTTTCTCTTCATCTATTGATCATCATGTGGTTTTTATTCTTTAGTTTGCTAGTGTCACATATCACATTTATTGATTTGCATATGTTGAACTATCCCTGCATACCATAGGTACATTCCACTTGGTCAAGGTAAATTATCTTTATGATCTGTTGTTGGATTTTATTAGCTAGTATTTTGTTGAGAATTTTGGGATCTGTGGTTATCAGAGATATTTTTCTTTAATTCTCTTTCTCTATTGTATCATTTTCTGGTTTAGAAAATAAGGTGACACTGGCCAAATAGAAGGAGTTTGGGAATACTCTTTAAATTGCTTTAAATACCTTAAGAAGAATTGGAATTAGTTCTATTTTTTTTTTTTTTTTGGACAGGTAGAGTGGACAGTAAGAGAGAGAGAGAAATGTCTTCCTTTGTCATTGGTTCACCCTCCTATTAAGGAGGCCTTAGTAGCCATTCTCATGTTTTACTGTTCTATATCCATGGCCAAAGTCCTACTAGATAACAAGGTTTGGAGAACCACAGGCTCAAGGTGTGTAGGTGACTTTTTCCAGTAAAGCACAATTAATAGAAATCTAATTTAATTTTACTGGCACATAGCAAGGTTCCAAGAGAGGTTATTCCTTGCATCACAGCCCTTGAGAAGTAATGGATATCACAAATGATCCAGAGAATTTAGAAGATATATGAGCTCCACGAGTGAAGAAGTCACTGAGAGCACTAAGGATAGTGCCCACAGAATTCAATTTGACTTTTCATTGGAAAAGGGGCCATATAAGCTGGGCTGATTTATAGCATCCATGACAATTAATTTTTTAAATGAGGCATGCATTGCACCAAAACCCAGGAAGGACTAAAAGGTATTAGCGTTGTATGTTCTTCACAAGTGTGTCAAACAGTCTCATGAAGGGAGGAAGTCATCAATGTGATATATTCCCAGAAAGGACTAAAAGGTATTAGCATTGTATGTTCTTCACAAGTGTTTCAAATAGTCTCATGAAGGGAGGAAGTCATCAATGTGATATATTCTTGTGCTCCTGATAAAAGCTGGGTACAGTTAAATTCTTTGCAAGAATTATGTTTGATGGCCAAGTCAATGAAATGCTCATGTATACCCTAGAAAAAGTGTTTTTTCAAAGTAAAGGCAAACTAGACTGAGGAGCTGTTGGAAAAGCTTTGAGCAAAAACACATTTGCCACTTTTTTTTTTTTTGACAGGCAGAGTGGAGAGTGAGAGAGAGAGAGAGATAGAGAGAAAGGTCTTCCTTTTGCTGTTGGTTCACCCCCCAGTGGCCGCTGTGGCCGGCACATCGTGCTGAGCCGAAGCCAGGAGCCAGGTGCTTTTCCTGGTCTCCCATGCAGGTGCAGGGCCCAAGGATATGGGCCATCCTCCACTGCACTCCCGGGCCATAGCAGAGAGCTTGCCTGGAAGAGGGGCAACTGGGATAAAATCCAGCGCCCCGACCGGGACTATAACCCGGTGTGCCAGTGCCTCAAGGCAGAGGATTAGCCTATTGAGCCACGGCGCTGACATTTGCCACTTTTGTAATAGTTAAGACAGGTCATTTATCTATTAAGAGGCATCAGATATGTTAATATTAGATATAAAGTGTGGTGGACATAATCGATGTCATATAGCATTAAGATTTTAGTAATCTACCATGAGATGGCATTTACTTTTTTCCAGATTCAACAGGTAAAATTGGGCTGCCAAGTGGGAAACAGCTGGAATAATCACCTTTTTGTTTATTAAGTTTAATGTAATAAATTTTAATGCATGAAAACATTGAGTTTCCTTTTATTACATCATCTTAATTATTTTAGTTTGGGACCTGTAGAATGTTATTTTCCCTAGTTAAGTTGTAGCTTAAAATTTTTATTTTAATAATTACTTGCTGTGTTAGGCCATCTCTCCCACCTGTGGGATTTTTTGAGTACATCTGATTATTGGAAATTTAGGTCATACTATAGTTAAAATGAGATGTACCAAATAAATAATTTTTTTCTTCTGATACATATTTTGGAACTTTTCTAAAATGGTATTGAGCACCCTGCTTAAATTTAGGGGGATTCCCTGGGTAAGCCTGTTATTTGAGCCACATTACTGATTACTTCTATGAAACTCTGAATAAGTGCATCTAGAACCAGGAAAAGTTGATGTCTTATGCTGAAGAGACATAAGAATCAATGTCTTTTTATCTTTTTTAATTATATAATTTACAAATAAGTTTTAGATGTCTAAAAGGATGAAATTATGTACTTTTCAGAAATTTATACCTATATACAACTATAATTGATATATTTTACATTTTCTTTCTTTAGGTTTTTAAGACTTATTAGGGCTGGCACTGTGGTGTGGGCAGAGGCCCACACACTTGGGCCATCTTTTGCTGCCATTTTCCCAGGTTCAATAGCAGGGAGCTGGATCAGGAGTGGAGAGACTGGGACACAAACTGGCACAAATATGGGATACCATTCCCATCTAGTAAAACTTGATCAGATAACACTGGTTGCTTCTATTAGTCATAAGTAGCTCAAGCTTGACCTCAAATTTAGTCCTTGCAGGATCCTGAATTAGTTTCAGTCTGTGATCCTCACTCTCTTTATATCTTAGGGACTATATTTTTCATTATTGATTCAGTAAAATCAAGTGTTAGAGCTCCTATTTCTAAGTGCTTGAAATTATAAATGCTGGTCAGAAGGTGTATTTAGGGCTTGGTGCCATGGCTCACTTGGTTCATCCTCCACCTGTGGCACTGGCATCCCATATGGGCACTGTGTTCTAGTCCTGGTTACTCCTCTTCCAGTCCAGCTCTGTGCTGTGGCCAGGGAAGGCACTGGAGGATGGCCCAAGTACGTGGCCCCTGCACCCCCATGAGAGACCAGGAAGATGCACCTGGCTCCTGGCTTTGGATCAATTCAGCGCTGGCGACAGCAGCCATTTGGGGAGTGAACCAGCACAAGGAAGACCTTTCTGTCTCTCTCTTACTGTCTGTAACTCTACCTGTCAAATAAAAACAAAGGTGTATTTAAAATCAGTGAGAGAAAATGAATTGTAAAAGATCAATCAACAACAATTGAGTGTTGCGTGCTGCCTTCTCACTTTCTTCTCAGGAATCCCCACAGAATTTTCAACCATAATTCTAAAATCAGCAACTCCTGCTGTCAGAAGTGTGTGGCTACCACTATGGGGAGCAATAATTTTTAGAAAGGACAAGGGAATTCACTATTTCATGATACTATTCTTGTTTGATGCCTACAACTTCATTTTCTGTTTACATTGTATGATACTGGGAACTAAGTAATAATTTTATTCTGGGTCTGAGGTGAAGTTATGTAAGACTGAAGTTCAAGACTGAGGTCCTTCAATTTGCAGAATGAAGTCACTGAAAGGCAATTACCAGATAAGTGCTGATATAGGCATTTGCATGGCACAATTCATACGCTATACATAGAAAAAATGACCAATAGCTGTGGGCCAACCGTCAATGGCCCATGAGACCATCACTCAAATCCTCAAGAGTTTGTCTGTAATTCATGGCAATTCTCATTTAGACTAGAAGAGGAGTAAAAGCAGGAGCTCCGTGACACCCTAATGTTTGTCTCTTGCCTAATTTGTGTCAGAAACCACTACTTAAGTGTTTTTTTTTTTTAAATATAGCTTTGTTAAAAATACACAGATAACTGGATGTGATGGATAGATGAATTTCAGGATGTTTTGGGTAAAGAATTTCAAGATAGTGCAGCTTTAAATATTCACAAAGATTTTACAAGGCATTCACCCTGTTTTCCAGCCATATTAATGCACCAAATTATTACTATTTTACTGTAAAATATGATCCATTGATGGTCCACAAATTATTTTAATAGGTAAGATCAAACATCATTTTAAAGGATTAAAAATGATTTATTCAGGATATTATTTTCTTCTTTCAACACTAAAGTTAAAGAGAGTCCTTGGAGGTTTTTTCTAAGTATCTGTAGAAGTATTTGAGGTTTTAGAACCATAATTTAATTATGAGAATTTAAAAAATATTAATATATATGACAATTTCCAAAAATTCTTTCCACATTTTAATTTCTGCACTTATAGTATGTTTCTTTTATTTCCTTCCTTCCTTCCTTCCTTCCTTCCTTCCTTCCTTTCTTTTTGACAGGCAGAGTTAGACAGTGAGAGAGTGAAAGAAAGAGAGAGAGAGAGAAGGGTCTTCCTTTTTCCATTGGTTCACACCCCAAGTGGCTGCCATGGCCGGCACACTGTGCTGATCCAAAGCCAGGAGCCAGGTGCTTCCTCCTGGTCTCCCATGCAGGTGCAGGGCCCAAGGACCTGGGCCATCCTCCACTGCACTCCTGGGCAACAGCAGAGAGCTGGACTGGAAGAGGAGCAACTGGGACAGAATCCAGCACCCCGACTGGTACTAGAACCCAGGGTGCTGGCACCGCAGGTGGGGGATTAGCTGTGTGAGCCGTGGTGCCGGCCAACTTATAGTATGTTTCTTTCAAATGTAATTGCCAAGCCAGGAATTAATGAGGAATTGGAATATTATGCGAGCACTTCATGTGGTTAGACAAGTCTTATATATCCTTGCTGTATCCTAAGAGGTTGATTTTCCAGCAAATTTCTTCCTAATGGAGGTGTGCACTGTTTTACAGGGAAAGTAGCTTCATCAGCCCGTGATGTCAACAGGGAAAGATCATGAAAAGTCTCCTTTGTTTTCCTTCTCAGCATATGCCATTGCAACCACTCCCACCATCTATTTTTTTTTTTTAGCTTTTATTTAATGAATATAGATTTCCAAAGTGCAGCTTATGGACTACATTGGCTTCCCCCCTCCCAGGACTTCCCTCCCACCTGCAACCCTCCCCTCACCTGCTCTCTCTCCCCTTCCATTCTTATCAAGATTCATTTTCAATTTTCTTTATATACAGAAGATCAGTATAGTATACATTAAGTAAAGATTTCAACAGTTTGCACCCCCATAGAAACACAAAGTGAGAAATACTGTTTGAGTACTCGTTATAGCATTAAATCTCAATGTACAGCACATTAAGGACAGAGATCCTACATGAGGAGTAAGTGCACAGTGACTCCTGTTGTTGACTTTACAAATTGACACTCCTGTTTATGGCCTCAGTAATCTCCCTATGCTCCAGTCATGAGTTTCCAAGGCTATGGAAGCCTTTTGAGTTCTCAGACTCTTATCTTATTTGGACATGGTCATAGTCAAAGTGGAAGTTCTCTCTTCCCTTCAGAGAAAGGTACCTCCTTCTTTGACGACCTGTTCTTTCCACTGGGATCTCACTCACAGAGATCTTTCATTCAGGTGTTTTTTTGTTTGTTTGTTTGTTTGTTTGTTTGTTTTTATTAAGAAGTGAAGTAATTCCACACAGCTGAGTGGAAATGAAGGCAGTCAGTGTCTGAGCTCTGGCCCCTGTGGGTATAATATTCATCTGCTCTGTCTCAAGGACCACACAAAGGATCTGTGCAGTCCTCAATGAAGCTCAGATTCCCCTGCAGTCTTCCACCAGGTTGCCAAGGTTACCAACTTTGCAGCATCTCCCAAGAGTACTCACATGTCAGGCAATCCATGAGTTCTCTCACACACCCTCAGTTTTTTTTTTCACAGTCACAGTTCATAAGCTCCCACACATGACTAGGTCCTAACCTCCTTTTATTTCTCCCACCAGAGTCAGGTATTTCTGCTTGGCTGAGGGCGGGCGCAGCCCTGAGGTGGCACAGCTTTTACATATGTCCAAAATGGTGCCTGCTCTTTGTCTTGCTCACCTTTGTAAGGTGAGTGGAGAGAGAGAATCATGTCCATACTGGTCCCTTTTATTTTATTTTATTTTATTTTATTTTATTTTATTTTATTTTATTTTATTTTATTTATTGCTCTCTTTTAGTTAGCCTGGTGGACTTTCCCCCACAGGGCTTCAAGCCTCATTCCCACTAGGCTCTTCCTGAGAGTTCCCTGCCAGTGTCTTGGGCTACTGAGGTTTTATCTCACCTCCCTTTCCAGTGCTGGTGTGTAGACTTGGCAGCTGGGGTCCCGAGCCATGGGCACCCGTGCCCTCCACATACGTCCACCATGTCCCACTAGTTCTGGAAGAGTTTCTTCTGCAGTTTTTTTCCCCTAACTCTTCCCTGAAACTACAATATCTTCACTTTTATTAAACTATCTTTTCCTGGACTGTCAGTGTGCTCCCTCCCTATTCCACCATCTTGGAGTACTCCTGCCCCCTGTATTCTAATAGTCCTTCCTGGTAGCTCAAGGAAGTTTCACCAGGATCTCTGTAAAAAAGATGAAAAAATTGTATTTCAGGAGAAAATGCTTTGTGTAGTGTCACATGATTTGTAAATACCCAGCACCTTAACTTCTGCCTAATGTTCTCTATCTTGCCACACTTAATTAAAAAAACATTTATTTTTCAGATCCATTTCAGAAATTGTCACCAGTTCAAATAGTACTGTTTTAGAAAACTTTCATGAGCATGTCTTCCCTTTTGCTACTAAAGCTATGTTTGGAGTGTATGACTTCAAAAAGCATATCATGAGGCTGGAGCTGTGGCACAGCAGGTTAATGCCCTGGCCTGAAGTGCCCACATCTCATATTGGCACAGGTTCAAGACTCAGCTGCTCCACTTCTGATCCAGCTCTCTGCTGTGGCCTGGGAAAGCAGTAGAAGATGGCTCAAGTCCTTGGGTCCCTGCACCCATGTGGGAAACCTGGAAGAAGCTCCTGGGTCCTGGCTTTGGTTGGTGCAGCTCCGGCCATTGCAGCCATTTGCAGAGTGAGCCATCAGACCTTATGGTCTCCAGATGATTTATTTTTATGAATCCCAGGACTTTTTTTTTTTTTGTATCAACAGCTTTTCTAAGGTCTAATTGATAGGCAAAGATTGTGTTTATAGGAGCTTTTTTCTAAGTTTTTTTAAAAAAAATTATTTGAAAATATTGTATATAGAGGAGAGACCCAGAGAGATCTTCCTTCTGCTTGTTCACATCACAGATGGCTGCATTGAGCAGGGCCAGGAAAGAATGAGGCCAGGAACCAAGATCTTCATCTGGATCTCCCACATTGGCAGCATTTGCCCAAGTATTTGGATCATCTTCCATTGCTTTTCTCAGGCCATCAGCAGGAAGCTAGATCAAAAGCAGAACAGCCAGAACATGAACCAGTGCTCATATGGGGTGCTTGTATTGCAGTATTGCAGACGGCAGGTTTACTTGCTATGTGACAATGCTGGCCTTGTTTTATGGGAACTTCCAAATGAAATTTTGAAGTTGTATGCATTGTAGTTTGCATGTAATTCAACTTTCTGCCATACTTACTGATATATATCAGCATTTGATGTAGGACAAATCAGAAAACACAATGGCTTAACAAATAGCCATTTGATTTGCAGTTCAGACTCTGTGTTATGGGCTGCACTCAGCTGGGAGTTCCTATGATCAGTCCAGGAGCAGAAATGAGAGTTTAGCCATTTGGGGAACTGATTGAGGCTTCACTTAAGTGTCTGGGGTTTGTGGTGAATCTTAGCTACGTATTATCTCTTTTTTTCTTTTTTTGACAGGCAGAGTTAGTGAGAGAGAGAGAGATAGACAGAGAGAAATGTCTTCCTTCCATTGGTTCACCCTCCAAATGGCTGCTATGGTCAGCATGCTGTGCTGTCCAAAGCTAGGAGACAGGCACTTCCTCCTGGTCTCCCATGTGGGTGCAGGGCCCAAGCACTTGGGCCATCCTCCACTGCCTTCCCAGGCCACAGCTGAGAGCTGGACTGGAATAGGAGCAACCGGGTCAGAACTGGCACCCCACCTGGGACTGTCACCTGGAATACCAGTGCAGTGGGTGGAGGATTAGCCTAGTGAGCCATGGTGCCAGCTTACATACGACCTCTTCAACAGGCAGGCCCCAGGGTTTTTCAGAAGATAACTGTCAGAGAAAGAAAATCTGAGAAGGCAAATACTTTACAAATTGTCTATTTCTGGGGCTGGTTCTGTGACATTGCAGGTAAATCACCGCCTGCAGTGCCAGCATCTCATATGGGTGTCTGTTCATGACTTGGCTACTCCACTTCTGATCCAGCTCTTTGCTACACCCTGGGAAAACAGTAGAAGATGGCCCAAGTCCTTTGGCTCCTGCTCCCTTGTGGGAGACCTGAAAGAAGCTCCTGGTTCATATTTTTGGATCTACACAGCTCCAGCCATTGCAGCCATCTGGGGAGTGAACCTGCAGTTCGAAGACCTCTCTTTCTCCCTCCCTCCCTCTCTCTCTCTCTCTTCTCTGCCTCTCCTTCTCTCTTTGTGTAACTCTTTCATATAAATAAATATTTTAACAAATTGTCTATTTCTATCACATTTACTGGTATCTCATGGGGTAAATCAAGTGAAATGGTGAAATTCAGGGTCTTTTTAAAAAAGATTTATTTATTTATTTATTAGAAAGAGTTACACACAGAGAGAGGGAGAGGCAGAGAGAGAGAGAGCTCTTCCATCTGCTGGTTCACTCCCCAGTTGGCTGCAATGGCCAGAGTTGTGCCAATCCACAGCCAGGAGCCAGGAGCTTCTTCTGGGTCTTCCACATGGGTACAGGGGCCCAAGGACTTGGGCCATCTTCTACTGCTTTCCCGGGCCATAGCCGAAAGCTGGATCAGAAGTGGGGAAGCTGGGAATCAAACCAGTGCCTATATGGGATGCCAGTCTGCAGGTGGCAGTTTTACCTGCTAGGCCACAGTGCCAGCCCCAATCCAGGGTTTTGTGAAGGGATGAACACAGGGAAAGGTGCTACTTGGAATCATTACTGGTAAAATGCACTGCATTAAATATACATTATGCGTATTTGTTAACTTTCTTTAGTAGAAACTTTAATAACAACATAATGTTTATCTCTGATAACCTTATTCATTTGAACACTCAACATTTCTTTTTACTTTTATGTTATTATTTTACAAAATTTGTAGATAATGCTTTCATTAAACCAATGATAACTTCTGTTTAATCTCTGCCACTTAATATAGTTTGGGTGCATTTTCCTATGTATTTCTATTTTTACAGGTTTATTCCTCCACAGTGAAGCTGACGTTTTCTTGGTTAATGTATTTATTATTCTATATTCATTCTATTATATCCTTTTTCCCCCACTGTTCAGTGCAGAAGGAAACCAGAGTGTTTTTTTTGTTTGTTTGTTTGTTTTAAGATTTCATTTATTTATTGAAAGAGTTGCAGAGAGAAAGTCTTCTATCTGCTGGCTCACCCTCCAAATTACTGGAAAGGCTGGAGCTCAGCCAATCCAAAGCCAAGACCCAATAGCTTCTAGGTCTCCCTTGCAGGTGCAGTGGCCCAAGGACTTGGACCATGTTCCACTGCTTTCTCATGATGTAGCAGAAAGCTAGATTGTATGTTGAGCAGGCAGGACTTGAACCAGAACCCATATGGAATGCTGGCATTGCAGGCAGCAGCTTTACCCATTATGCCACAGCATTGGCCTCCAGAGTTTTCTTTGAACTCCTGCCATTCACCTTCTCTCCCAGGTATGATTCTGGGTCCTCCACATGTTTCTAAGAGGAAAGAAAATTAATATATCACCTGTAAGTGTTTTTTTTTTTTTTAATTATTCCTCAGCTTGTCAGTACTCATTTTAGGTATTTAATGCTAGTTTATTTATTTATTTTTTAAAATTTTTTTTATTTATTTGAAATTCAGAGATACAGAGAGGCAGAGGGAGAGAGAGAGTCTTCCATCTGCTGGTTCACTCCCCAGTTTGCCACAATGGCTGGAGTTACACAGATCCAAAGCTAGAAGTGAAGAGCTTCTTCTGGGTCTCCCACATGGGTTCAGGGGCCCAAGGACTTAGGCCATCTTCTACTGAATTCCCAGGACCTTGGCAGAGAGCTGGATTGGAAGTGAAGCCACTGGGACTTGAACTGGCACCAATATGGGATGCCAGCACTGAAGGCAGTGGCTTTACCTGCTAGCCACAGTGCCAGTCCCAGTATACTAGTTAATTAAAATGGAAAATATGGGGCCAGCTCTGTGGCTCAGTGGGTTAATGCCCTGGTCTAAAGCATCGACATCCCATATGGACACCGGTTTGAGACCCGGCTGCTCCACTTCTGCTCCAGCTGCTCCACTTCTGCTCCAGCTCTCTGCTATAGAAGGCCCAGGTCCTTGGGCCCCTGAACCCATGTGGGAGACCCAGAAGAAGCTCCTGGTTCCTGGCTTCAGATTGGTGCAGTTCTAGCCATTGCAGCCAATTGGGGACTGAACCAGCAGATGGAAGACCTCTCTCTTTCTGACTCTCCTCTCTCTGTGTAACTCTGACTTTCAAATAAATAAATAAATCTTTAAAAAATTTTAAAATAGAAAAATAAACATAAAATTTGTTCTCACAGAATATACAGAAATGAATTATGAATTTGGCATGATTATGAAACATTACTGTCATCTATAATAATGCAGTTTGGTCTCTTGTCTTTCTGTTGCTATAGCAAAATATATATTTGTTACATGAATTGAGTTGAAACTAAGCACAATATGCTACATTTTTGGGGTCATGTCTGAAACAGTCTACACATAGATGATGTACTGAACAGTGTTTTAGTGCTACCTATGAAGTAAACACTTAGCATTCTGCAAGAGGAAGAATTAGCTATGCTAAAACACAAATTAGTTAAGTTTGTTTTCAAATTGTTAGAGTGATGGAGTTCTTAATACCATTGAGAAGCTGAATTGGATTCTGGAATAGGATAAGGAATGTGTGGAGAAAAGAATCTACTGGAGGCTCATTTATTTTTTAAGATTATTTATTTGAAAGGTGGACTTGCAGAGATTGGGAGAGACAGGGAGACAAAAGGATATATCTTCTATCTACTGTTCATTCTCCAAATGCCCGCAATGGCTGGGACTGGGTCAGACCAAAGCCAGGAGTCTGGGACTCCTTGGGTCTCCCACATTGGTGGAAGGGTCCAAATACTCAGGCCATTTTCACTGCTCTTTCAATCAGATTAGCAGGGAACTAGATTGGAAGTGGAGCAGCAAGGACCCAAGTCCTCTGTTCACATGGGATGCCAGCATTGATGGTGGAGGCTTAGCCTGCTGGATCACAATTCTGGTGACTATTGCAGGTTCTGAAACAAATCTCTAAGCATTTTTCTGAGTGAGTCACAAATGTAGATTGTACTGCAGACATTCCCAGGTTCTCTTTTTGGGCAAATAATTCCATTGCTTTCACTTTAATTATGTATAATCTTATTTCAAATGTTTATCATTTGAATGTTTTGGGCAAGTATTTCCATTGTTTTCACTTTAATTAGGTATAACGTTATTTCAATTGTTTATCAGTAGAATAATCATAGACAAGGGCAAAAGCTAATTTGTATTCTTTGTCTTACCTGTATTTTCTCTCTTCAAAATATTTATTAGCTTGATAGAGAAAAAAGTTGATGGACTGAGATATAGAGAGCTTTGACACATTAATTCACTTCCTAGATAACCATACCAAACAGGCGGGGCAGGACTGAAGCCAGGATTGAGGAATGGAATCTAGGCCTCCTTCATTGGTGACATCACCATTGCTTCCCCAGGTTTGCATTATCTGGGAGCTAAAAACTAGAGCTGGCATTGGAAATCATAGACACTCTGAGGTGGCATCATAAACAACACTAAGCTAAATGTCTGCCCTGTCTTTTAATATATTTTTTCTCTGACATTTTGGAAATGATATGCATGGTGTTTTCCTGGAAATTGTTTTCTGTTCATTCCCATCGTAGTTTCACTGATGGTTTCTTGCCTTTTTTTCTCAATGCTTCTACATACTTCTCCTTAACATTGCCCAGTCAAGAGTCAGTATTGCCCCTCTTCTAGCCTGCTGTGCAATTCCTCTTGAATGAAGTGGCCTTTGTGATTTGAACCTCCTGTTTCCCTCCAGCTTGGGCATTTCTCACAGCCTGTAGATCATGGGTTTGACTCTGTTGAATGCTCTGTGTGGCTTTCTAAACACTCAACAAGTCTAAGGTGAAACCATATGCTTCCTTTTTTCCTTCATATCCATACACAACTGTCAGTGTTTATTTTGTGACAGAGTTAACATGTTGACTGGAAGTGTATTATTATAGGTGATGACAGCATTTGAAGACCTGGCTGTGTACTTTACATGGGAAGAATGGCAGAAAATGAACAATGCTCAGAAAATCCTGTACAGAGATGTGATGCTGGAGACCTACAGCAACCTGTTCTCCTTGGGTGAGTGACACTCATCACACACCCAGTGATAACATTTTCTTGCTATTTGACAAATAAGGGAACACTTTATAATGTTTAATATTGGGCAGGATTAGAATGTGAGTCCATGAATAATCTGAATATCTACCATCTAACTAAAGATTCAAATTGGAACATTTGTTGCATAGCTCCTGAACCAAGCTGTAGTCCTTTAAATAACCCAAGATAGTGATTTCACAAAATCTTACTTTGTTTCCATTAATAGGGCACTGCATTACCAAGTCTGACTTGATCTTCAAGTTGGAGCAAGGAGAAGAGCCATGGATGGTGGATGAACGCTTGAATCAGAGCCTTTCAGGTCAGTCTGCACATAACAGACAGGGAGGCCAAGGCAGAGTGTGCAGATGTTGACTGGTGTTCTTTCCATGAATTTTTCTCAAGCCTTACTCCCGATGACAGCTGGTTTTGTGCATCAGACACAGGTATTTAGAGATACCAGTATCTTTCTAACTTTTGTTCTTAGTGAAGATGTTCTTTGATTAAAAAAAAAAATCCAGTCATTTTCTGATGTTACTAAGGCTTTTATCTAGGTTTGATACATTCCCCAATTCTAACTTGTCCTTCTCTACACTTTCATACCTTTTCCTTCATGCACTTATTAGTTCCTTCAGTGCTTGTTAATTAGGCAACATACAGAAACTTATTTTTTTAAGATTAATTTTTCTTTTTTTTTTTTTTTTTTGACAGGCAGAGTGGACAGTGAGAGAGAGAGAAAGGTCTTCCTTTTGCCGTTGGTTCACCCTCCAATGGCCACCATGGCCGGTGTGCTGTGGCTGGCATGCCACGCTGATCCAAAGCCAGGAGCCAGGTGCTTTTCCTGGTCTCCCATGTGGGTGCAGGGCCCAAGCACTTGGGCCATCCTCCACTGCACTCCTGGGCCACAGGAGAGAGCTGGCCTGGAAGAGGGGCAACCAGGACAAAATCCGGCACCCTGACCGGGACTAGAACCTGGTGTGCCAGTGCTGCAGGCAGAGGATTAGCCTATTGAGCCGCCACACCAGCCTGTTTCTGTTTTTTTTTTTTTTTTAAGGTTTATTTATTTATTTGAAAGTCAGAGAGAGAGAAGAAGGAGAGGCAGAGAGAGAAAGAGAGGTCTTCCATCCACTGGTTCACTTCCCAATTGACTGTCCTGGCTGGAGCTGTACTGATCTGAAGCTAGGAGCCAGGAGCTTCTTCCAGGTCTCCCATATGGGTACAGGGGTCCAAGGACTTGGGCCATCTTCTACTGCTTTCCCAGGCCATAGCAGAGTGCTGGATCAGAAGTGGAGCAGCTAGGCCTTAAACTGGTGCCCATAAGTGATGTTGGCACTGCAGGTGGTGGCTTTAACTGCTATGCCACAATGCCACCCCCCAGAAACTTATTTCTAACTCATTGCTCAGATTGAGTTCCCACTCATGATTTTGCCCAGGCATAGAACTTGCTCAGGACTGAATCAATAAATGAACTCTCTCTTAGTCTCTTTCTTTTTTTTTCCTCTGTGCATCTCAAATAAGAAAATTATAGTCTGTTGGAAGCATTTGAGGAGTGAGCCTACAGTTGGCAAACCTCTTTTTCAGTCTGTGTTTATCTCTCACTCTGTCTCTCTGACTCTCAAGTATCTAAATAAGTAAATGCTAAAAGATATTCATGTGGCTGGTGCTGTGGTGCAGTGAATTAACACCCTAGCATGAAGCACCACCATCCCATATGGGCACCAGTTCGAGACCCAGTTGCTCCACTTCCAATCCAGCTCTTGGCTATGGCCTGGGAAAGCAGTAGAAGATTATCCAAGTCCTTGGACCCCTGCACCCGAGGGAGACCCAGAAGCAGCTCCTGGCTCCTGGCTTCAGATCAGCACAGTTCTGGCCGTTGTGGCCAATTGGGGAGTGAACCATTGGATCAAGACCTTACTCTCTCTTTGCCTGTCCTCTCTCTGTGTAACTCTGACTTTCAAATAAATAAATCTTTAAAAATAAAAGATGGTCATGAGTAAGCCTCTGTGCTGTGACATCAGAAATTATGAAGCTAGGAATGACACTGTGGTGCAGCGGGTTAAAGCTCCAGCCTGCAACACTAGCATTGCATATGGGTGCCAGTTCCAGTCCCAGCTAGTCCTCTTCTAACCCAGCTCTCTGCTAATGCACCTGAGAAAAGAGCAGAGGTTGGCCCAAGTCTTTGGCCCCCTGTACCCGTGTGGGAGACAAGAAAGACACTCCTGGCTCCTAACTTCATTTTGGCCCAGCATTGGTTGTTGTGCCCATATGGGGACTGAACCAGCAGATGGAAGACTTCTCTCTATCTCTCTCTCTATAATTCTAGCTTTCAAATAAATAAAGTAAATCTTTGAAAAAAAGAAATCATAAACTAAGCATGAACTTATATAAAACATGAAAATAAGTGATCCTAGACTCACCAAGAAAGTAATGAGATTTTGAGACCCAAGGTCAAATAGCCTCATGGGTTTATGTTGAGTGGCTCAGATTTCTTGAAGGGTGGAGTTTGAAGTATGATTTCTCTCCTATTTTTCAGTATCATTGAGAAATAAGCAAATAAAAAGATAAGAAAAGCATAGGAAATGAAGCTTTCAGTGAAAATAGGAGGCAACTGATCAAAAGCCTCCAGAAATTCAAATTATCACACAGGAATGCTTCTAGAAAGAATTTAGAGGAGGTAACAAGCACTGATGATTTCAGAATGAGTTAGAAAACACTTTTCAAAGAAGATGAGCACATCCCGGTTTGCAGAAACAAATTCTTCAAACTGATTGGGAGTGTTTAACTAAAGTGGTATATTGGGAATTTTCTGTTCCTGTTGTACTTCTGAGAAGCTGAAGGTGTTGGGTGTCCTTAGGAATTTGGGGAAGCTGTCATAGAGTAGAGACAAAGTAGTTTTTCATTTGAAAAATCCCACAAATGATGTTTACCTAGGAAGACTGAGCATGAGACACTCAGAGATTCAAATCATACTCTTTAAATGTTGTCCTGCTTGAAGTGCAGGCACATTTCACTCTTCTCCACCTGCAAGTAAATGATCAGTAAAACTTTTTCATGTTTATGGTTGAGATATCAGAGGAGCAAAAAGCACACAATTTTTATAAAAATAAACTGGAGAAAAAGCACAGGGAAAAAAATGGTTGCTAGGTAGTGGGTGACTATTTTTATTAAATATTTGTCCATTCTTTAAAATATTTTATAGTTATTTCATCTTTGTGAAAGGCAGAGTGATAGTGAGAGAAGAGAGAGAGAGAAAGAAGTCCTCTATTAGCTCACTTCCCAGATGCCTGCAACACTTAGGTCTAACTAGTCTGAAGCCAAAGCTCTAGAATTCCTCTAGTCTTCCCTGGTTTCTCACAGGTTCCCAGGCACATGAACCATTATCTGGTTCCTTCCAGTTTACATAGGCAGAGAGCTGTTCTGCAAGCAGAGTAGCCAGGGCTCAAACTGACACTGTTTTGAGATGCAGGCATCCCACACATCATAGCACAAATGTCATTCTACCATCCTTGACAATTTCCCATTGTAAAAAGCATCATGTTTGAACATTGGGAAACCTCATGGTATATTAATGCATTAAGGAGAAAAACCATATAATGGCCACAAATAAGTACCTCATACTGATTTTGTGAAAATCTTATGCCACTTGGATAACAAGTACCTTCAGTCCCTTTACATGAGTATGCCAGGAGAAACAGTTACATGTGATTCAGTGACATGATTGCTTTTTCTCATTTCAGTGGTCAGGAAAAGGGATGACCTGATTAGGATCAATCAGGAAAGTCAGGACAAAAATCTGAATCAGGATTTTATGAAAAATAACAAGACATCAGCTCTCAAGAGAATTGAATTAAGAAAAACACTTAGTTTAAATTCCAGCTGTATTCCAACACTGATTATTAAAAAGGGAACCTATTCACGATTGAAGCCTGAGGAATGCAATAAATGTCAAACTGTGTATCCCCACAGTGGGCCTAATCAACTACAGGCTGAAGAGAAATTTGATAACACTAAGATACCTGGAAAATCTCTCCAGTTCTGTGAGCCCTTTGGTCAGCATGACAAGATTCACATCATGAAGCAGCCATTTGGACCCACTGGACAAGCAACAGTCTTCACAAGAAAGATGTTCTGTAAATCTGAGAGGGTTCATATGACAGAAAACTGTAATAAATCAACTGTCACTTTTGGAAAAGGAACTCAAATAGAAAAAGCTATCCATGAAAATTCTAGCCTCAATATGCATCAACAAACTCACACAAGAAAGAAATTTTATAAGTACATTAGGTATGTTGAACCTGTCCTTCAACAGCCACAACTTGCAATAAATCACAGACTAAATACAAGGGGAAAACTCTATAGATGTAAACCTTGTGGAAAATCACTCAGTTTTAATTCACCTTCTGAATGTAATGACTGTGGAAAAGCCTTTGGACAAAAGTCAGTCCTAATGAAACATCAGCGAATTCACACAGGGGAGAAACCTCATGAATGTAATGACTGTGGAAAAGCCTTTACACAAAAGTCACACCTCATAAACCATCAGCGAATTCACACAGGGGAGAAACCTCATGAATGTAATGACCATGGAAAAGCTTTTGGACACAAGTCAGACCTCATGAAACATCAGAGAATTCACACAGGGGAGAAACCTCATGAATGTAATGACTGTGGAAAAGCTTTTGGACAAAAGTCAGACCTCACAATACACCAGCAAATTCACACAGGGGAGAAACCTCATAAATGTAATGACTGTGGAAAAGCCTTTGGGCGAAAGTCCCACCTCATCATACACCAGCGAGTTCACACAGGGGAGAAACCTCATAAATGTAATGACTGTGGAAAAGCTTTTGGACAAAAGTCAGCCCTCCTCATACATCAGAGAATTCACACAGGGCAGAAACCTAAAGAATGTAGTGACTGTGGAAAAGCCTTTGGACAAAAGTCAAACCTCATCATGCACCAGCAAATTCACACAGGGGAGAAACCTTATGAATGTAATGACTGTGGAAAAGCCTTTGGACAAAAGTCAAACCTCATCATACACCAGCGAATTCACACAGGGGAGAAACCTCATAAATGTAATGACTGTGGAAAAGCCTTTGGACAAAAGTCAAACCTCATCATACACCAGAGAATTCACACAGGAGAGAAACCTCATAAATGTAATGACTGTGGAAAAGCCTTTAGACAAAAGTCAGCCCTCCTCATACATCAGCGAATTAACACAGGAGAGAAACCTCATAAATGTAATGACTGTGGAAAAGCCTTTGGACAAAAGACAAACCTCATATCACAGCAGGGAATTCACACAGGGTAGAAAACTCAGGATTGTAATAACTGTGGAAAGCATTTAGCCATAAGTCAACTTTCATCATGCATCAGAGAATTCACACAGGGCAGAAACTTTATGAATGTAATGACTGGAAAAGCCTTTGGATAAAAGTTAAACCTCATAATGCACCAGAGAATACACACAATATTGAAACTTCATGAGTGTAATGACTGTGGAAAAACTTAAGTTCTAACTCCAAATGCATCAGAGGATTCACGCAGGGAAATAACCTTATAAATGTAATGACTGCCGAAAAGCCTTTTTCTATAAGTTATACTCATATCAAAACAATTCACACAGGGCAGAAACATTATGAATCTAATAAGTGTGGAAAAACCTTTATAAATCATATGTTATAAATCATAGTTCATGTCACACCAGAGAATTCACACTGGGGAGAAACTTTATGAATGCAATGAGTGTAGAAAAGCCCTTGTCAATAAGTCACATCTCAGAATGCATCAGAAAATGCACATGAAGAGAAACCTTTTGGACATAATGACTTGGAAAGCTTTTTCCCATAATTCAGCCCTCATTGCACATCATCTAATTCATATGGGGGAAAACACTTTGGATATAATGCATATGGAAAAGCCTTTATCCATAAGTAACACCTCATAAAACATCAGAATTCACATGGGGGAGAAACATTATGAATGAAATGAATATTGGAAAACTCTGCCAAAATCACACAATATAACATCAGAGAATTTATTACATGGTGGAAATCTTGTAATAAATGTGGGAAAGCCTTTTGTCAGAAGGAATACCTCATAACATGTAGATCAAACAAGGGAGAGAACTTAAGAATATAATGAATGTGAAGGACTTTTTCCAAAATCAACATAACCATGTGACAGAGCCTTTTGCTGGAAATTACATCCCATACAATAGGCACTCCCATAAGGAAGAAAGGTTGGGACCAGCGCTATGGCACAGTAGGTTAAAGCCCTGGCCTGAAATGCCGGCATACCAAGTGGGCACTGGTTCTAGTCCCAGTTGCTCCTCTTCTGATCCAGCTCTCTGCTATGGCCTGGGATAGCAGTAGAAGATGGCCCTGCACCCACGTGGGAGACCCAGAAGAAGCTCCTGACTCCTGGCTTTGGATCGCTGCAGCTCCAGCCATTGCATCCATCTGGGGAATGAACTAGCAAATGGAAGGCCTCTTTCTGCTTCTCTGTCTCTCTCTAACTTTGTCTTTCAAATAAATAAAGAAAATTGTTAAAAAAATGAAGTCCAGAAATATTAGTGTGACAAAAAGCCATTTGTCAGAAATGGCATTATACATCAGAAAATTCACACAAGGGGTTTCTTATGAGTGTAATGAATGTGCAAGTATATTTTCATAGAATTCTGGCTTGCATAAATATGCAACTCAAAAAAGGTGATATCCTTCAAGTGCAATAGACCTCAAAAAACCATAGCCAGAAATTAAACATCAGGCTGGCGCCATGGAGCAATAGGTTAATCCTCCACCTGCTATGCTGGCATCCCATATGGGTGCCAGTTCTAGTCCCAGCTGCCCCTCTTCAATCCAGCTCTCTACTGTGGCCTGGGAAAGCAATAGAAGACAGCCCAAGTGCTTGGGCCTCTGCACCCACGTGGAAGACCAGGAAGAAGCACCTGGCTCCTGGCTTCAGATCAGTGCAGCTCTGGCCATTGTGGCCATTTGAGGAGTGAACCAACAGAAGGAAGACCTTTATCTCTGTCTCTCTCACTGTCTATAAGTCTACCTGTTAAATAAATAAAAATTTTAAAAAGAAAAACAAGAAATTATACATCAACTAACACCAGAGAATTCATACAGTAAAATGTCAATTTAATGAATGTGAAAAAATTTTTCTGCCATTAATCAATTCACATGAAGAGACTCTGAAATGAGAAAACATACATGCATAGAAAAGTCATGTACCATACGTCACCTCTCAATGGTTACCTGACAACTCACAGAAAGAAAAAATCCTATGACTGTATTGTAATGGGAAATACCTTTATTATTAGGCAAACTTCCACAGAACACAGCAAGATTACAGAGAGAAGTCCCTGAAATATAATTTGGAAGAATTCTTTGGTGGAATCACACCTTAGTGAGTATTGGGCAGTTTTCATGATGAATTGTGACAGTGAGTGGTTAACTGTTCTTCAGAAATTTTTCTCTCATACAACCTGAACTTTTGGTTTCTCATTATTGTGAGTGGGATCAAGTATATGAACTGAACATGCTCTCTTGTGTAAATTTTGTTAATAAATATTTAAAAGTTGAGTAACAGTTATTTCAACAGTTATTTGGAATACCATCTTCATGAATTACTGTTATTTGTTTTATAGCTGCTTTTTTGGCCACACAGGATTCTTTCCCCACATTATTGTAGTGCAAACCAGTGATGTGACCATAGGCATATCAAGTGACACACGTTCCAGCCATAATAGTGTACCCTGGCCCTGGATAATAAGTGTTGTGTGCAACACAAGGGAATGAGTGTGTGGTGACCTATATACCCATGAGAAATTTCAACTTATCTGTGTGCACATCTGGATTAGACTCCACTACCCAAAGTCTATTTGAATATGCAAGTAGATGTCACCACGCACATTACCCTCATTCCTTAAAGGGACAACCTCAAACCCTAAAAGTTGCAACACTCATCTGAATTTTCCTGTATTACTGAGTGTATAATGCCTTTTTCATTCATGATGCCACTTTTCTATGCTTTTTCATTCTATTTCTAATTGCCTTGAGACAAGAACATGGAATGAAGTCTATCCATGTGGTACCCATTGCAATAGAGAAGCAGGAGCATAAATGTAGTATTTTTTTTTAAAGATTTATTTATTTGAAAGTCAGAGTTACACAGAAAGAGCAGAAGCATAGAGAGAATTTTCCATCCAATGGTTCACCCCTAATTGGCCACAATGGCCAGAACTGTGCTGATCCAAAACCAGGAGCTTCCTCCAGATCTCCCATGTAGGTGCAGGGACCCAAGCACTTGGGCCTTCTCCTATTTCCCAGGCCATAGCAGATAACTATATTGGAAGTGGAACAGCTGGGTCTCGAACCAGCACTCATATGGGATGCCAGCATTTCAGGTCAGGGCATTAATCTGCTGTGACACAGTGCTGGCCCCTGTAGTACACTTTTGTATTAATTTAACTTATAATTTTTTATAACCTTTTTTTGTTGCATTATTCCCTGCTCCTGCAGGTGGCCCTCATTTTTATTGAAAATATTATTTAGTATAAGTTTGATATATTTCATATATACAGACTAATGAATGTAAGTGACACTTCCCCTGATACCCTCCCTCCCACACACACGCCAACCCTTTCTCCTCTTCCCTCTCACATTCCCACCTAACTTTTACAAAATCTGTTTTAAGTTTACTGAATGATTGTATAGTTAACCCTACACTAAGAGTTCAACAAGTCAGCAAATAGTATGAAGAAAAAAAAAATAAATTAAAAAAAATCACTGTTCCTCAATGGAAGAGACAAGTGCTCTAAACAATCATCAAATCTCAAAATGTGTATATAACTCCAATACATTACATTTTAGGTACTCTATTAGCTACCTCAGATCAGGGAAAACATGATATCTGTCTTTCGGGGACTCATTTATTTTCTTAAGTATAATGGTTTCCAGTTTCATCTATCTTGTTGCAAAAGACAGGGTTTCTTTTTCTTTCTTTCTTTTTTAATAACTTAGTAGTATGCCATAGTGTGTATATACCATAATTTTCTTATCAAGTCAACAATTGATTGATATCTGGATTGTTCCCAGATCTCAGCTATTGTGAATTGTGCTGTGATGAACATGAGGTTATAGATAACTCTTGCATATGCTAATTTCTTTTGTTTTGGGTAAATTCCAAAAAGTGGGATGGCTGGATCAAATGGTAGGTCTATAATCAGATTTGTAAGATAGCTCCATATGGTCTTTCACAGTGGCTTGCACCAGTTTACATTCCCACCAACAGTGGAGCAGGGTAACTTTTTTCCACATCCTCATCAGTTTTGTCATTTGTTGATTTCTTTTTTTTTTTTTTTTTGACAGGCAGAGTTAGGCGGTGAGAGAGAGAGAGAGACAGAGAGAAAGTCTTCCTTCCATTGGTTCACCCCCCAAATGGACCCTACTGCTGGCGCGCTGCAGCCAGCATGCTGCGCTGATCTGAAACCAGGAGCCAGGTGCTTCCTCCTGGCCTCCCATGCGGGTGCTATTCTTTCTTCCCTAGTTCTGACTCTTAAAACTGTTCCAAATTATGGGATTTGATTCAATGCACCAGGTCTTAAATTTAAGGTTTTATTTCTGACTTTTGAACAACCAAAGAGACAGATTTTGTGTTATTTTAAAGTAATCTATTATGTTCTCTTAATGCCTCTTAAATTCTAATTGTTTAAAACAACTGATTTTTTTTTTTTTTGACAGGCAGAGTGGACAGTGAGAGAGAGAGACAGAGAGAAAGGTCTTCCTTTGCCATTGGTTCACCCTCCAATGGCCGCCACGGCCAGTGCGCTGCGGCCGGCGCACCGTGCTGATCCGATGGCAGGAGCCAGGAGCCAGGTGCTTTTCCTGGTCTCCCATGGGGTGCAGGACCCAAGCACTTGGGCCATCCTCCACTGCACTCCCTGGCCATACCAGAGGGCTGGCCTGGAAGAGGGGCAACCGGGACAGAATCTGGCGCCCCGACCCGGACTAGAACCCGGTGTGCCGGCGCCGCTAGGTGGAGGATTAGCCTAGTGAGCCGCGGCGCCGGCCTTAAAACAACTGAGTTTTAAAGGAGTTATGATTTGATCAAATCTGGTCTATACTCTGTCATGATGTTAAGGGATCTTATTTCAACCAGATATTTTAAGCCTTCTTGTCATCTTTTACAGGCATTCAAAAAAATCAAAGTTCCAAAGAATTTGGACTTTGATATTTCCAGTTAGGTTCCTGGAAATGTCAAAGGATATATATCTCTCATCTTGGAGAGACACCAGCTAATCAATCAGGCTATTTGGGTTATATTACAGGTATTGTTAAAATGTGAAGTCATGCTAAATTTTAAGTTTCGATAATGTAAAATGCCACTGATACAAATGTCTGAAAGTTAAAAAGTCTAATGATCTTGTGTTACTAGACATGATGGTTATCTTAATGAGAAAGGCCCAGAGGCCTAAAAGAATTAAATGTTTTGTAAAATCTTACAGGTGCTTTTGAAAATACCGTGTAAAGTAAGCAAATGCCTCTTGTTGGTTAATGAGTTTATCATTTTAAACATAGCTATTTAAAGTCTTTTCTCATCCACAGTTTTGTATATCAGATTTGGCTGCTCTAAACTAAAACATTGTTGGTTCTGTGTTTAGCTGCCCTCCTATAGGTTCTGATGGATTTTTTCCAGCCACTTCTATTGAATTCAGTAGTTTTGAATTGTTATGTAAACAGATGAAGTGAATAATGCACTACAGGTTCCAACTGGAAGAAAGTATGGTTAATCAAGTTTACCAAGAACAGAAAGTAATTTTAATTGGTTGGTAATAAAAAAAACAGCTAAAGATTTTAGGAAACTATTATTAAAACTTCTTTATTGTTCTACTTGTATGTTGTGTTATGTGTGTGTTCATATTGTATGTCTACATGGGAACATTTATTTTGAGCTCTGTCTTAATTGGTTTATAAAGGAAAGATTGCTCATAAATTTAATATCTAAAATTAATTGAAGGTACATTTGATTAGTGTGACCTGAATCTCTTTGTCAGATGTTTTAAATTTGTTGATAGAAAGAAACTAAAAAATGTTTTATGTTTCTGTTTGCTGTTTAAACAAGCCACATCATGTTAGATATTTAAGATATATTTAAATACATGTATTCTTAAAATTTATAGAAGGCATTGTACCTACAGTAAATATTTTATAAGCTATTATTTAATGGTTAAAACCACTTGCTAAGATTCCATTTGACATTGTCAGTGGGTATTCTGGCAAGCCTGACTTGCTCCCACATTTCTCTATTCTCTTTAAGATGGGACACTGACTCTGTCTTGAGGGATTCCTCAAGATGTAGTTTGATTTTTACATCTTATGAAAGGAGTGACTAACATATTCTGTGTAAAAACATAGCCAAGATGAGAGCTTAAATCATAATTTCACAGCTGGATTTACTTCACCATGGGATCCCAAATCCCCTTGGACTAGATGGTGAAAATGATATCTTAATTTTTAACATATATATATATATATATGAGTAAGTTTAAAAGTGACTGTATTTGATTGCATTAAGTTTTAAATTGGTCATATAGGAGGCACTAATTGTTAAAGTGATCATATCAATAGAATTAATAGAATTAAAGAGAAGTAAATGCTTCAACATGGGAAGCAGTCCATACAGCAGACTCATAGAATGGCAATTGCTCTAAGTAGCGCTCAATGACCTCAGAGTCATCCCTAAAGGCATTCTGGTCTGGCTAAAAAGCCCACAAGAGCATTTCAGGTCTGGAAAGTTAGGAGTGGTTAGAAACAAATAGAGGACAATCAGGGACAAAATGGAGTGACTCTGGTCAGGCCATAGCTCATTTGCACTTGAAAATCAGTAAAACTTAGCCTGAGGATCTGCAGCACCTCCTGCATGGACCCAGAGGCCCCTCTGACTTTGACCACCTTGACCTCAGCATGACCCCAGCATGGCTCCCCATTCTCTGTTAGAGGAAACTGGGTTGCCAGCATCACTACAGAGAACAAGGACAGTCCCACAGTGACAGAGGTGGAGCCTGGAGCTGGAGTCTTTACAAGGGGCAAGGACCCATGGCAGTGTGGCCAGGAGTTCCCCATGTCTCACAGAGGACAGTGAGTGTGCCTCTGGTGGACTTCCTGTTGCAGGCAGAGGATTGCTCACTTCAGAACTGGTTAGTACGTGAATCATGCTGGCTGTGAGGCCTTAGCTCCATGCAAAACTTGGCTCATGCCTTGGCTGCCTAGAATTAATCTCAGACATGGCCAAGCAGGCCCCACAGCACTGCTCAGCCAATCATCAGATAGCAGGGAGATACCTAAAGTTTCAGGTGTCTTTTCAAGCACTTAAGGTAATTGATAATATCCTGAGACCCTGCAGTTTGGCACATACACCCTAGTGGCTCAGACCCTATACTTTAGCCAATCATTTTAAAAGGCATCAACCCCAAAAGCCATCCCACCACCTTTAATAGGTCCATTCCTGCCGCTGAATGCACTAATCAATTTTAAGAGATGTTCTTTGAATTTCCCGTGGAATGAGATGATTTGCTGAATGGTGCTCTAATGTATAGATTGTCTCTGAAAACCCTATAAAAACCCCATTAACTGAAGTTGGGGCTTTCAACCAGACCCGTGGCATCAGTGATAGTTGAGCGCCCAAGCCCAGACCTGCAATAAAACTCTCATGTGTTTTACAACAGCATAGGCTCCTGGTGGTCTTTGGGGACAATCTAAGTGGGCATAACATATCATACAAAAAATTTTATTGCTAAAGGAAATGAGCTCACAAATCACGTGGGCCATTAGTATTGAATACCACATCCTGTTTCAACAGCCTGAACATGCAGATGAATATCTGTGAGATGGGATAACTTCAGTCAAAGTAAAGTTAAGTTTCAAGATAAAGTCTGGGACCTGGCACTCTGGTGTAGTGGCCTAAGCCTCTGCCTACAGTGCCGTAATCCCATATGGGCTCCAGTTCGAGTTCCTGCTCCAGCACTTCTCATCCAGCTCTCTCCTTTGGCCTGGGAAAGCAGTGGAAGATGGCCCAACTCCTTGGGCCCCTGCACCCAGGTGGCAGACTCAGCGTGAAGCTCCTGGCTTTGGATTGGCCCAGTTCTGGCCATTTGGGGAGTGACCAGCAGATGGAAGATCTTTCTCTCGGTCTCTTTTTCTCTGTCTGTAACTCTACCTGTCAAATAAATAAATAAAATCTTTAAAAAGAAAAGATAAAGTCTGCCTGATTTTTTTTTTTTTTTGGACAGGCAGAGTTAGACAGTGAGAGAGAGAGAGACAGAGAGAAAGGACTTCCTTCCATTGGTTCACCCCCCAAATGACCACTACAGCCGGTGCACTGCTCCAATCCAAAGCCAGGAGCCAGGTGCTTCCTCCTGGTCTCCCATGCCGGTGCAGGGCCCAAACACTTGGGCATCCTCCACTGCCTTCCCTTGCCACAGCAGAGAGCTGGACTGGAAGAGGAGCAACCGGGACAGAACCGGCACCCCACCTGGGACTAGAACCCAGTGTGCTGGTGCCACAGGCAGAGGATCAGCCCAGTGAGCCATGGCGTCAGCCTGAGTAGTAGTTTTACCATTAATTCACATAGTGCAACACATTCAGGACAGAGATCCTACATGCGAAGCAGGTGCACAGTGATTCCCATTATTGATTTACAATTGACAGTCATTTATGATGTCAGTAATCACCCAAGGCTCTTATCTCGAGCTGCCGAGGCTATGGAAGCCTCTTGAGTTCACAAATTCCGACCTTATTTAGATAAGGCCATAATCAAAGTGGAAGTTCTCTCCTCCCTTCAGAGAATGGTATCTCCTTTGATGGCCCATTCTTTCTGCTGGGATCTCACTCACAGAGATCTTTCATTTAGCAACCTGGTTATTTTTAAAGTAACAAGCTGATATAAGTGCATATGAAAATGCAAAGAATCTAGGATAGCCAAAATAACTCTGAAAAAATAATAAAATCAAAGGGATGATTTTTAAGTGTTATAAATTTATACTAAAGTGTGCTGTTGTCGTACAGAAAGCCAGATGACTGGAACACAAAAGAGGTTCCAGAGAAGATCCAAACACAAACAGTGAGCAGGTTTTCTACAAAGGCACTATTGCAGTGCAGGGGAGAAAGTATAGCATTTTCAACACAAGGTGTTAGCACAATGAGACACTAATTTCCAATAAAATAGCTTCTATTTACAAAATTGAAAAGAAAATATGCCACAGATCTAACTGTAGTACTGAAAACTACAATATTCCAGAAAAAAAATCATAGAAGAAATTTTTTTTTACTTGAAGTTAGGCAAAGATTTCCTAGATACAAGAAAAAATTAAAATCTATAATTGAGTACAGGGATAATTTATACTTAATCAAAGTCTAAAACTTCTTTTCTTCAAGACTTATTTATTTATTTGAAAGGCAAAATTACAGAGTGGCAGATGCAGAGAGAGAGAGAGAGAGAGAGAGAGAGATCGTCTCCATCTGCTGGTTCACTCCCCAGATGGCCACAATGACCAGAGCTGGGCTGATCTGAAGTCAGGAGCCAATAGATTCTTCTAGATTTCCCATGTGGGTGCAGGAACCCAAGCACTTGGGCCATCTTCTACTGCTTTCCCTGGCTATAGCAGTGAGCTTGATCAGAAGTGGAGCAGCCAGGACTCAAAGTCATACCCATATGGAATGCCGGCACTGCAGGCAGCAGCTTTACCCATTATGCCATAGCATGTCCCCAAAAATTCTTTTCAAAATACTGTTTAATGAATGAAAGTCAAAGCAAAAAATCCTTGAAAAATATACTATGAGACCAGCTCTGTGGCATAGTGGGTAAAGCTTCTGCCTAGAGTACCAGCATCCCATATATGCACCAGTTTGAGTACCAATTACCCAACTTCTGATTCAGCTCTCTGCTATAGCCTGGGAAAACAGTAGTAGATGGCCCAAATCCTTGGGCCCCTGCACCCTCATGGGAGATCCGGAGGAAATGCTTGGCTCCTGGCTTTGGATGGGCACAGTTCTGGCCATTGCAGCCAACTGGGGAGTGAATTAGCAGTTGGAAGACCTATCTCTCTCTGCCTCTCCTTCTCTCTCTCTGTAACTCTGACTTTCAAGTAAATAAATAAATCTTTTTAAAAAAAGAAAAAGGAAAAATGTACCTGATAAATTAAATTTTATAGTGCAATACATAAGATGCCAACAAAACAATGCTTAATTCTAAAATAGTAAGCATGTTAGAAATAGTTCACCACAGAAGACAGGAGAGGGAGCTGTTGTTTAATAATGGGTTGAGCCATCTCCTACAATACTGGGATTCTATATGAGTGCTGATTTGAATTCTGGCTGCTACACTTCCAAACCAGTTATGTTAATGCTCCTGGGAAAGCAGCAGTGGATTCCACACATATTCTGACCCCTGGCACATATGTGGGAGATTGATATGCAGTGATCCTCACCAGGTAATCAGCGAGCCCTGAGTACATGCAACTTCCCACAGTGACTGCCCAAAGTCCCAGCCACACCCTGAGCCCTCCCACACAGCATCAGTGTTCTCACAGTCCCAGCACACAAGCCTCCCACAGTCATGAGCACCCAGCCCCCCATCAGTTCTCCCCACCAAATTCAAGTTTCTTTGCTCTGCTGTTTGCTGGGTCTACAGACACTGGTGCATCTATTACATATGTCCAAAATGATGCCTGCTCTTTATCAGCTTGTTACAGAATGCCAGTTTCAGGGTGGTCAGGGAGAGAGAAACACGGCAGGTACACTGTCCTACCTAGGGCTCCTAGCTGGATTCCCACCAGGATCTTTCTGCAACTTTATCACCAGTGGCTTGGGTTGCTCCAGTCTGGTCTTACTTCCTGAACTGCTGCTGAGGTTCTTGGCTGCTGGGTTTCTGAGCTGTGCATGTCCACACCCTGCACATGGTCCACAGTGTCCCTTTAATTTGTGTGGAGTTTCCTCTGCCATTTTTTCCCTAACTCTTCCTTGAGACTGTACTCCCTCCACTTTTTTCATACTATCTTCTACAACAGTAAGCTCCCTCCATTCCTCCATCTTAATCCAATCCTTGATTTATTTTTTCTCAAGAAATTCATCAATAGGCTTTTACTCATCGGTTCAATTGTTTATTATTGAGTTCAACAAATACTTATTGAACAACCAAAGCATGTCCATAATAGTCACGGTGGAAAGAAACATGGCTTTTAAATTTTAAAATTTTATAATAAAAATGATAGGCCGGCGCCGTGGCTCAATAGGCTAATCCTCCACCTTGCGGCGCCGGCACACCGGGTTCTAGTCCCGGTTGGGGCGCCGGATTCTGTCCCGGTCGCCCCTCTTCCAGGCCAGCTCTCTGCTATGGCCAGGGAGTGCAGTGGAGGATGGCCCAGGTGCTTGGGCCCTGCACCCCATGGGAGACCAGGAAAAGCACCTGGCTCCTGGCTCCTGCCAGGATCAGCGCGGTGCGCCGGCTGCAGCGGCGGCCATTGGAGGGTGAACCAACGGCAAAAGGAAGACCTTTCTCTCTGTCTCTCTCTCTCACTGTCCACTCTGCCTGTCAAAAAAAAAAAAAAAAAAAAAAAAAAAAAAAAAAATGATAATCTCTGATAGATTGCCAATATTTTATTTTCTAAAGTACATATACCAAGTCTTCTCATTTTCCCTAGAGTATAAACAACTATTATACAGCACCCTGAAAAATCATAGCCGTTTATGATAACAGGGTCAATGACACTGTCATATATATAATGCTAAGGAATGGCTAAATTTCATCTTTCAAATTGCTTTTATTGGATGCATGCTTGTGAGAACACTATTAGAAAGGCTTCACCCTAAGCTCATTTTCCTGACCACACCTCCCTCCCTACAGACTGCCCTCTCTAACTTGGATTCTGTATCATCTTCACTCTCTGAAAAAGAATGCACCTGCCAACTAATGTGAAGAGCAAATCACTTCATCTCCTGTTTAGATGCTGCTTTTTGGACACTTGTGTGCTTCTACCTCCAAAAACAGCCACTCTGTCATTCAACAGTCACTGTTATGTCCTTCAACAAACAGGCAAAAAAAAAAAAAAAAGAGCAATCCCACACTTCATGGGTTTTGTGTCTTCCCAGAGCCTGTAGATTAAAATTCTCATGGCTAAGGTCACCAAGGAGTTGGATCAAGACAGACAGCATAGAGTTTCCTATTAAAAAAAAAGGTCAGGTCTTCCTCTAACACATTTGTGTTAGCCAATTAAAATTTATTAGATTATTACATCAGCTACTTACTACATTAGGACAAAGAGATAACATAGCACCATGGAACGAATAAGAAAATCAACCTAGGGTGCTGCTATTTTTTCCTTTTTTCATGGAGGCAGCTGGCAGTTTGAGGAAGAAAAGAGTTTGGACAAGAGTGCAAGCTCTGAGCCAGCAAAAGCCAACCTTATCTGAAAGAGTGACGGTCCACACCAAAAGTTCTTCCTTTCCAAAATTCAGAAACAAGCTTCCCAGAAACTGAGATGCCCCAGGAAGAAAAGACACCTAAAGAATCCAGTTAGGCTGACTCCAATGAGACAAGAAGAGAAACACAGTTTTCAACATGATGCTTGAAGTATGTTCTCCACCTCATGAAGCATCTGTCCAGGGTCTGGTGCCTTCTTGGTAATGTCAGCCATCAAACAGATGCCATACTTCCCCCCTAGCTGAACTGTAGCCATCATCATTCATCAGCTGGCCTGTACCCTGTTCAGCAGCACTGAAGCCTATACCCTATCCCCAAGCCCTACTTCAACATCCCCAGCTTCTGTAGCTGGATGGACCAGAGAGACTGGTAAGCCAAACTCGAGTGAAGACAAGGCACAATAAAAAGAAATATGGAGAAGTGTGTAATTCAGGTTTGAGTAGTGGAGACAACATGTGCTTAACTAACCAGTCTTGGTTCCAATACAGGTCATGCAACATGTTAGTCTGTCACAAGACTTTGAGCCAATTATCTTGCTCCTCAGCATCTGTCTCCTCAAATGCAGATAAAACACCTACTTTGCAGAGCTACTATGAAATTTAAATACATATGAAGTTGGCCTTCAGAAAACAGTAATTAAAATTCTTATTTCTTTATTAAAAGACAATCCCAAATGCACATGAGGCAAGAATCAGATTTTACTAGACACAAATCCTACAGTATAACTCTGAGAATATAAAAAAATCAAATCTGAATAACATATAGCAGCTACTTTGATGCAGCAAAATATACATGCACACACAACAGTTGTACAAATTCCCAGCTTGTGAAATCAGAATTATCTGAACAAAACAGATGTTAATAATCAAAGTGTATGATGAGTTCTGCTCATTTCTTCACCACAAGTAAAGACCTTCCAGGATGAAATCAATGTCCTCATTTGCTTTCTGTAAGTTTGTGGATGGTTAGAATCACTTCATTGGCCTCCTGGGGTTTCCAAGGCAACTAACAGGGTAATTCTCAAAAGGAAAAGAACACCAAGTCTGTGGCAACTATTCTAGAGACACTCATACAGTAATAGACATTATTACTAGAAATGCACTGCTCTCAACAGCAGCTATCCCCTTTGGTTAATTTCCTACATTCAATGTTCTAAGTAGGTAAACTTACACTTCTGTATAAAAAGGAATAATTATTACTACAAGAAACCATCAGAACTCTAAATGGAAAATAAAATTAATTTCATGAAAGTAAATTACAAAACCTAAAGCCCAAATTTGCAGCATAACCCAGTATTGTCTTTCCAATAAAAAAAAAAAAGTTAATTCTCAAGTGTCGACACCTAAGAGATTCCCACAGCTGCCTCATATCATCCTTTTCCAGGAGTCCTAGGGAGGGAAAGAAATGGCTAAATTATATTCAGAATGTCCTTAGTGTTTCTGTTTATTATCACATAAATTTATGATAGGTCAACTTTCAGTTCAGCATTTCAGTGTTCAGTTGTGCTAGAATATTTCATTTGTGGAGCAGGTATGTAACCTAGCAGTTAAGATGCCTGCATCCCATGTCAGAGTACCTGGGTTTCGTTTCTGACTCTAGAACCTGACTCAAGCTTCCTGATAATCCAGATCCTGGGAGACAGATAACTGCTCTTGCTACCCACCTAGGAGACCTTGATTGAGTTCCTTTTCTGCTGACCTAACCCCAAGTGTTTAGGCACTCATGGAGTGGACATGAAGAGTTTAGCTCTTTCATTACATTCCTATCTCTTTGTCTCTATGCCTTCCAAATTTAAAAAATGAAAGCAATTCTATTTCTGAGCCATTTAATAAAGAATCACATCTAACCATGAACTATAAAGCAATTGAAGTTCTAAATAGAATTCTTTTTTAATTTTTTATTTACATAAGGTGAACAAATTCCATGCATTTCATATGTACAGATTTAGGAGCATAGTAATACTTCCCACCCATCCTCTCTCTCGCCCTTGCTCCCATCTTCCCTCTTCCTTCTTTTCTTAATTTTTCTTTTAATTTTTACAATGACATACTTTTAAAATTCCACTAAGTAAAGAATTCAATAGATATCAAGTAAGAAAACCACTGTTCTTCAAGAGTATAGACAAGGGCACTAAACAATATTCACATTTTAAAGTCTCAATTTTGCTAGCATACATAAATTTTGTCACAGTAAATTTATAAAATATGTTTCAAGATTTGTACTGCCTACACATGCAAACAAAAGTATATAGAATAAACACAGCCTTCTCTACCAGATCACTTAAAGCACTGTAAAAACATATTGTAATTGATTTATTTTTAAAAGAAAACTTCTTAGAATTCCACATTCCTAAATTATCACCAACTTTTCTATTGCCTTTCTTAGTAAAAATGTTTTAAGTTCTCTGAACTTATCCATATCAGTCAAAATTCCATAGCAAGCATCTATTGAAATGGTTCCTTAACAAATTCAATTATCAGCTACCTGTAAAGCATTCCAGGTCACTGATATAGTGAAATATTTTCTTGCTATGATCCAGGGAAGATACAATCCTGTTTTATTTCCAGAAAAAGTTATCACTGCTAACATTTTTGCAAAAGAAAATGAAGGATTTAGTTTACCATTTTTTATCCTGATCACATAAACAGTTTTCATCATTTACTTGTAGCAGACTCCTGCATTAAAATCAATTGAGTATTTCATTTAAAAAAAATGAAGAAAAGCAATTAGCCTACTAATATAGACTGCATCTGTTGGTGAACTAAAGGTAGATATTTCTAGCCTCTGGACACATTTTCGAGGTAAACTTGATAGGATTGGTTTGCAGACAAGAGAGGAGTTGTGAAAGAAAGATTAATCAAGAATTGCACTGTAGGCAAGTGCTATGCCTCACTAGGCTAATCCTCTGCCTGCAGTGCCGGCACCCCAGGTTCTAGTTCCAGTTGGGGTGCCAGATTCTGTCCCGGTTGCTCTTCCAGTCCAGCTCTCTGCTGTGGCCTGGGAAGGCAGTGGAAGATGGCCCTGCATCCACATGGGAGACCAGAAGGAAGCACCTGGCTCCTGGTTTTGGATTAGTGCAGCGCACCAGTCATAGGCCATTTGGGGGGGGTGAGCCAATGGAAGGAAGACCTTTCTCTCTGTCTCTCTCACTGTCTATAACTCTCTCTGTGTGTGTGTCTCTTTCTCTCTCTCACTGTCTACTCTGCCTGGCAAATAAATAAATAAATAAATAAATAAATAAATAAATTGCACTGTGGATCTCAGCACAGCAACTGCAGAAGCTGCCATTAACTCAAGTAGGGAAGACTACCAAAGGGACAGGTATGAGAAAGAATGACATTAGTAATATTTTGGACTTGTTGGGATTTAAATACACAATAGATAATCAAAGAGATGTCTCAAGTAGGCAATGTGATATACCAATCTGAAATTAAGGAGGGGTTCCTGGGCTGGAGATACAAATTAGGAAACCATTAGTACAAACAAGATTGTACAAATCATTAGAAAGGCTATCAAAGATTGAGATCTACAGCACTTATATATTTAAAAAGGAGATGAGAAATAAAAACAGACTATGATGGGTACACTAGAAAAGCAATAGGAAAACTAGGTGAGTGATAGTTTTCATGCTTATTTCAGAATATGTATGGTTGATAATGAGCAGCCTTTGCCATTTTTGATTTTGGATGATAGCCACTCTAACTGGGGTGACACCACACTGTAATTGTTATTTGCATTTCCCTGAGGGCAGTGATCCTGCAGTTTTTTCATCTGTCTTTTGCCCCCCCTTTTTAAGGATTTATTCACTTATTTCAAAGTCAGAGTTACACAGAGAGACAAGGAGAGGAAGAGAGAGAGAGAGAGAGAGAGAGAGAGAGAGGTCTTTCATCCACTGGTACACTCCCCAAATGGCTGAAATGGCCGGAGCTGAGCAAATAAGGAGCTAGGAGCCAGAAGCTTCTTCTGGATCTCCCACATGGGTTCAGGGACCCAAGGACTTGGGCCATTTCTACTGCTTTCCCAGGCCACAGCAGAGAGCTGGGTCAGAAGTGGAGCAGCCAGGACTTGAACCAACATCCATATGGAATACTGGTACTGCAGGTGGTGGCTTTAACTGCTATGCCACAGTACTGGCCCCATGTTGGCCCTTTTTATTTCATCCTTTGAAAATGCTGTTTATGCCCTTGGCACATTTTTAACTGGATTATTTTGTTGTTGTTGAGTTTATGCAACTCCTTATATATTCTTTTTTTTTTTTTTTTTTTTTTTTTTTTTTTTTTTTTTTTGCTGTTTCGTTTATTTTTTTTTTTTAATTTTTTATTTATTTTTTATTTTTTTTTAACTTTTATATAATGAATATAAATTTCCAAAGTACGATTTATGGATTACAATGGCTTCCCCCCCATACCGTCCCTCCCACCCACAACCCTCCCCTTTCCCACTCCCTCTCCCCTTCCATTCACATCAAGATTCATTTTCGATTATCTTAATATACAGAAGATCAGCTTAGTATACATTAAGTAAGGCTTTCAACAGTTTGCTCCCACACAGAAACATAAAGTGAAAAATAATAGATGATTTTTTTTAATGATGATGAAATCAGATCAGACCTATTGTCATGTTTAATCCCAGTGAGAGTCAAGTTGGGAGTTGATAGTTTCTTTTCTTTTCTTTTCTTTTTTTTTTTTTTTTTTTTTTTTTTTTTTTTTTTTTTTTACAGAGGATCAGTTTAGTATGCATTAAGTAAAGATTTCAACAGTTTGCACCCCCACAGAAACACAAAGTGAAATATATTATTTGAGTACTCATTATAGCATTAAATCTCAATGCACAGCACATTAAGGACAGAGATCCTACATGAGGAGTAAGTGCACAGTGACTCCTGTTGTTGACTTTACCAATTGACACTCCTGTCTATGGCATCAGTAATCTCCCTATGCTCCAGTCATGAGTTTCCAAGGCTATGGAAGCCCCTTGAGTTCTCCGACTCTTATCTTGTTTAGACAAGGTCATAGTCAAAGTGGAGGTTCTCTCCTCCCTTCAGAGAAAGGTACCTCCTTCTTTGAAGACCTGTTCTTTCCACTGGGTTCTCACTCACAGAGATCTTTTGCCAGAGTGTCTTGGCTTTCCATGCCTGAAATACTCTCATGGGCTTTTCAGCCAGATCCGAGTGCCTTTAGGGCTGATTCTGAGGCCAGAGTGCTATTTAGGGCATCTGCCATTCTATGAGTCTGCTGAGTATCTCACTTCCCATGTTGGATCACTCTCCCCTTTATTTATTCTATCGGTTAGTGTTAGCAGGTACTAGACTTGCTTATGTGCTCCCTTTGACTCTTAGTCCTTTCATTATGATCAATTGCGAACTGATATTGATCACTTGGACTAGTGAGATGGCATTGGTACATGCCACCTTGATGGGATTAAATTGGAATCCCCTGGTATGTTTCTAACTCTACCATTTGGGGCAAGTCAGCTTGAGCATGTCCCAAATTATATATCTCTTCCCTCTCTTATTCCTACTCTTATGTTTAACAGGGATCACAATTCAGTTAAATTTCAACACTTAAGAATAACTGTGTATTAATTACAGAATTAAATCAGTCATATTAAGTAGAACAGACAAAAAAACTACTAAGAGGGATAATGTATTAAGTTGTTCATTAACAGTCAGGGCTATGCTGATCAAGTCACCGTTTCCCATAATGTCCCTTTCACTTCAACAAGTTTCCTTTTTGGTGTTCAGTCAGTTGTCACCGATCAGGGAGAACATATGGTATTTGTCCCTTTGGGACTGGCTTATTTCACTCAGCATGATGTGTTCCAGATTCCTCCATTTTGTTGCAAATGACTGGAGATCGTTGTTTCTTACTGCAGTATAGTATTCTAAAGAGTACATATCCCATAATTTCTTTATCCAGTCTACCGTTGATGGGCATTTAGGTTGGTTCCAGGTCTTAGCTATTGTGAATTGTGCTGCAATAAACATTAGGCTGCAGACCGCTTTTTTGTTTGCCAATTTAAATTCCTTTGGGTAAATTCCAAGGAGTGGGATGGCTGGGTCGAACGGTAGGGTTATCTTCAGGTTTCTGAGGAATCTCCAGACTGATTTCCATAGTGGCTTGACCAGTTTGCATTCCCACCAACAGTGGGTTATTGTCCCTTTTTCCCCACATCCTCGCCAGCATCTGTTGTTGGTAGATTTCTGAATGTGAGCCATTCTAACCGGGGTGAGGTGGAACCTCATTGTGGTTTTGATTTGCATTTCCCTGATTGCTAATGACCTTGAACATTTTTTCATGTGTCTGTTGGCCATTTGGATTTCCTCTTTTGAAAAATGTCTATTGAGGTCCTTGGCCCATCTCTTCACTGGGTTGTTGGTTTTGTTTTTGTGGAGTTTCTTGATCTCTTTGTAGATTCTGGTTATTAACCCTTTATCTGTTGCATAGTTTGCAAATATTTTTTCCCATTCTGACGGTTGTCTCTTCACTCTCCTGACTGTTTCTTTTGCAGTACAGAAACTTCTCAATTTGATGCAATCCCAATAGTTAATTTTGGCTTTGACTGCCTGTGCCTCCCGGGTCTTTTCCAGAAACTCTTTGCCTGTGCCAATATCTTGAAGGGTTTCTCCAATGTTCTCTAGTAACTTGATGGTGTCAGGTCGTAGATTTAGGTCTTTAATCCATGTTGAGTGGATTTTTGTGTAAGGTGTAAGGTAGGGGTCTTGCTTCATGCTTCTGCACGTGGAAATCCAATTTTCCCAGCACCATTTATTGAATAGACTGTCCTTGCTCAAGGAATTAGTTTTAGATCCTTGATCAAATATAAGTTGGCTGTAGATGTTTGGGTTGATTTCTGGTATTTCAATTCTGTTCCATTGGTCTATCCTTCTGTTTCTGTACCAGTACCATGCTGTTTTGATTACAACTGCCCTGTAGTATGTCCTGAAATCTGGTATTGTGATGCCTCCGGCTTTGTTTTTGTTGTACAAGATTGCTTTAGCTATTCGAGGTCTCTTGTGCCTCCATATAAATTTCAGCACCAATTTTTCCAGATCTGAGAAGAAGGTCTTCGGTATCTTGATTGGTATTGCATTGAATCTATAAATTGCTTTTGGGAGAATGGACATTTTGATGATATTGATTCTTCCAATCCATGAGCATGGAAGATTTTTCCATTTCTTGGTATCCTCTTCTATTTCTTTCTTTAAGGTTTTGTAATTTTCATCGTAGAGATCTTTAACGTCCTTGGTTAAGTTTATTCCAAGGTATTTGATTGTTTTTGTAGCTATTGTGAATGGGATTGATCTTAGAATTTCTTCCTCAGCCATGGCATTGTCTGTGTATACAAAGGCTGTTGATTTTTGTGCATTGATTTTATACCCTGCTACTTTGCCAAACTCTTCTATGAGTTCCAATAGTCTCTTGGTAGAGTTCTTTGGGTCCCCTAAATAAAGAATCATGTCATCTGCAAAGAGGGATAGTTTGAGTTCTTCCTTCCCAATTTGTATCCCTTTAATTTCTTTTTCTTGCCTAATAGCTCTGGCTAGAACCTCCAGAACTATATTGAATAGCAGTGGTGAGAGTGGACATCCCTGTCTGGTCCCAGATCTCAGTGGGAATGCTTCCAACTTTTCCCCATTCAATAGGATGTTGGCTGTGGGTTTTTCATAGATTGCTTTGATTGTATTGAGGAATGTTCCTTCCAAACCCAGTTTGCTTAGAGTTTTCATCATGAACGGGTGTTGTATTTTATCAAATGCTTTCTCGGCATCTATTGAGAGAATCATATGGTTTTTCTTCTGCAGTCTGTTAATGTGGTGTATCACATTGATTGTCTTGCGCACATTAAACCATCCCTGCATACCAGGGATAAATCCCACTTGGTCTGGGTGGATGATCTTTCTGATGTGTTGTTGCATTCTATTGGCGAGAATTTTATTGAGGATTTTTGCATCTATGTTCATCAGGGATATTGGTCTGTAATTCTCTTTCAGTGCTGCATCTTTTCCCGGCTTAGGAATTAAGGTGATGCTGGCTTCATAGAAAGAATTTGGGAGGATTCCCTCTTCTTCAATTGTTCTGAATAGTTTGAGAAGAATTGGAGTTAGTTCTTCTTTAAATGTCTGGTAGAATTCAGCAGTGAATCCATCTGGTCCTGGGCTTTTCTTTGTTGGGAGGGCCTTTATTACTGTTTCAATTTCTGTCTCAGTTATGGGTCTGTTTAGGTTTTCGATGTCTTCCTGGTTCAATTTAGGTAGGTTGCATGTGTCCAGGAATCTATCCATTTCTGATAGGTTTCCCTGTTTGCTGGCATACAAGTCCTTGTAGTAATTTCTGATGATTCTTTTTATTTCTGTGGTGTCTGTTGTTACATTTCCTTTTTCATCTCTGATTTTATTGATTTGGGTCTTTTCTCTTCTTTTTTTAGTTAGTTGGGCCAATGGGGTGTCAATTTTGTTTATTTTTTCAAAAAACCAGCTCCTCGTTTGGCTGATTTTTTGTAATGTTTTTCTTGATTCAATCCTGTTGATTTCTTCTCTGATTTTAATTATTTCTCTTCTCCTACTAGATTTGGGTCTGGTTTGCTGTAGGTTTTCTAGATCCTTGAGGTGAATAGAAAGCTCATCTATTTGGTGCCTTTCCAATTTCTTGATGTAGGCACCTATTGATATAAACTTTCCTCTTAACACTGCTTTTGCTGCGTCCCATAAGTTTTGGTATGTTGTGCTGTTATCCTCATTTACTTCCAGAAAGTTTTTGATTTCTCTTTTGATTTCTTCTATGACCCATTGTTCATTCAGGAGCATGTTGTTCAATCTCCATGTGTTTGCGTATGCTCTAGGGATTCCTGAGTTGTTCATTTCCAACTTCATTCCTTTATGGTCTGAGAAGCTGCATGGTATGATTCTAATTCTTTTGAATTTGCTGAGACTTGCTTTATGGCCTAGTATGTGGTCAATCCTAGAGAAGGTTCCATGTACTGCTGAGAAGAATGTATAATCTTTAGCTGTAGGATTGAAAGTTCTGTATATATCTGTTAGATCCATTTGGGCTATAGTGTCGTTTAAATCTACTGTATCCTTGTTGATCTTCTGTCCTATTGATCTGTCTATTTCTGAGAGTGGAGTATTGAAGTCCCCCAGTACTATTGTATTGGGGTCTAAGTCTCCCTTTAAGTCCGTTAACAAATCTTTTAGATAAACCGGTGCCCTGTAGTTAGGTGCATATACATTGATAATTGTTATATCTTCCTGTTGAATTGATCCCTTAATCATTATGTAGTGTCCCTCTTTGTCTCTCTTAATGGTTTTTGTGGTAAAGTTTATGGTGTCTGATATTAAGATGGCTACGCCTGCTCTTTTTTCATTTCTGTTGGCATGGTATATCTTTTTCCAGCCTTTCACTTTCAGTCTGTATGGATCTTTGTTGGAAAGATGTGTTTCTTGTAGGCAGCAAATAGATGGGTTTTGTTTTTTAACCCAATCAGCCAAACGGTGTCTTTTAACTGGACAGTTCAGGCCATTCACGTTCAATGTGACTAATGATAAGTGGTAACTTTGCCCTGCCATTTGCCAAAGATAAGTTCTAATATATGCTTTGAATTCCCTGTGATCTTTTGCTGTGAGCTTTCCTTCCTTGGTTTCCTTCCTTTACCTTCTTTCATATTGATGACCGTGTTTGTTTGTTTCTGTGTGTAACACATCTTTAAGCATCTTTTGCAGGGCTGGACGAGTGGCAACAAATTCTTTCAATTTCTGTTTGTTATGAAAAGTCTTTATTTCACCTTCATTCACAAATGATAGCTTTGCAGGATATAATATTCTGGGCTGGCAGTTGTTCTCTCTTAGTACCTGGGCTATATCTTGCCATTCCCTCCTAGCTTGTAGAGTTTCTGATGAGAAGTCAGCTGTGAGTCTGATTGGAGATCCTCTGAGAGTAATCTGACGTTTCTCTCTTGCACATTTTAGGATCTTTTCTTTATGTTTCACTGTGGAGAGTTTAATTACAACGTGCCGTGGTGAGGGTCTCTTTCGGTCGTGTTTATTAGGGGTTCTGTGAGCTTCCTGTACTAGGATTTCTCTGTCCTTCTCCAAACCTGGGAAATTTTCTGCTAATATCTCACTAAAAAGGCCTTCTAATCCTTTCTCCCTCTCCATGCCTTCAGGAACTCCTAGAACCCGAATGTTGGGTTTTTTAATAGTATCCTGAAGATTCCCGACAATATGTTTTAGATTCCTAATTTCCTCTTCCTTTCTTTGGTCTGACTGTATCCTTTCCTGTTCTCTGTCTTCTAAGTCCGATATTCTCTCTTCTGCTTCTCCCATTCTGTTTGTAAGGCTCTCTATTGTGTTTTTCATTTGATCTATTGAATTCTTCACTTCAGTCACTATCCCAGTTTCCTGTTGTACTAGTTGTTTCGTTTCATTTTGATTCCTCCTTAATATTTCATTTTCACGAGAGAGATTTTCTATCTTGTCCATTAAGGATTTCTGTAGTTCAAGAATTTGTTTTTGAGAACTTCTTAATGTTCTTATCAATTTTTTGAGATCTGCTTCTTGCATTTCTTCTATGTCATCATCCTCATAATCTTGAATTGGGGTGTCTTTTTCATTTGAGGGCTTCATGGTGACTTCCTTGTTTTTATTACCTTGGTTTTTGCGTTTGTTATTTGGCATATTGGAGATATTTGGTTTCTTCACTGTGGTGCTTTTTCTTGTTATACTATGACTCTAGATTAAGTGGACTATCTGTTTTTGATGGAGCCTTAGGGCTTGAGATGGGTGTGGCCTGAGAGCTCTGTTTGGTGTGCCAAAGGTGACACTCCCAGGTTAGGCGTGGTAAACCTCTCTCTCTCTCTCTCTCTCTCTCTTTTTTTTTTGATTCAACAGGGAAGTTATTCTGCACAGCTGAACAAAGTTGGAGGTAGTTAGCAGGCAAATGATATACCCACAGGAGCCAGAGATCAGAAGCTCTTTCCCAAGGACCACACAGGGAATCTGTTCGGCCCTTAGAGTGCGCTCAAATTCTCCTTCAGTCTCCCACTGGGTTGCCAAAGTTACGGAATTGTAGCGTCTCTGGAGAGTGCTCACGTGAATTCCGTGAGTTCTCTCCCCCACCGTCTCTTTTTTCACAGTCTCAGTTCAGTAGCACCATAAATTTACTAAGTCCTAATCTCCTGTTAATTCGCCCCACCCAGAGTCAGGTTTTACTGCTAGGCTCAGGGCCGGTGCAGACCTGAGGTCGCTCTGCTTATGACGTATGTCCAAGATGGCGCCTGCTCTTTGTCTTGCTCGCCCTTGAGAGGTGAGCGGAGAGAGAGAAACCCGTGTCCATACCAGTCACCTTTTTTTTTTTTTTTTTCCCTCTCTCTCTCTTCCAGTTAGCTTGGTGAAGTCCCCCCCGCCCCGGGGGTCGTTCCCTCTAGTCTCCTCTCTCCGCTTGCCTGCCGGTGTCTCGGGTTATTGAGGTTCGGCTCACCTCGCGTTCCAGCGCTGGTGTGTTGAGTCTGCCGCTGACGTCCCGAACTGTGGGCTCCCACGCTCTCCACGCAGGTCTGCTCCCCTTCCAGCGCCGATGTGTGGACTCGGAGCCCTGGACTTCCCAAGTCTCCCCGCTGTTGCACTCCCCTTCGAGCACTTGCGCGCAGCTCCGTCCCTCGGCTCGGCTTCCGCGGCTCAGTCCCGCGGCTCGGTCCTGTGGTTCGGCTTTCGCGCGCGGTGGGCGACCTTGTTCTCCCAGTAGGTCCTCCGATTCACGCCCACTGGATCCAGAAGAGTTTTGTCTGCAATATTTTCCTGGTTCTTTTTTCTGAGGCTACCGTAACTCCCCTTTTATTAAACTAAATTTTCCCGGACTATCGGTGCGCGCCCTCACTATTCCGCCATCTTGGCTCCGCCCTCGATCTATATATTCTTGATATTAATCCTTTATAGATTGCATATTTTTTCAAATATTTTCTCTCATTGTTTTGATTACCTCTTCACTTTGTTAATTATTTCCTTTTTCCTGAAACAATTTCTTTTTTTTTTTTTTTGACAGGCAGAGTGGACAGTGAGAGAGAGAGACAGAGAGAAAGGTCTTCCTTTGCCGTTGGTTCACCCTCCAATAGCCACCTCAGCCAGTGTGCTGCGGACGGCGCACCATGCTGATCTGAAGGCAGGAGCCAGGTGCTTCTCCTGGTCTCCCATGGGGTGCAGGACCCAAGCACTTGGGCCATCCTCCACAGCACTCCCAGGCCACAGCAGAGAGCTGGCCTGGAAGAGGGGCAACTGGGACAGAATCTGGTGCCCCAACCGGGACTAGAACCCGGTGTGCCAATACCCCTAGGCAGAAGATTAGCCTATTGAGCTGCAGTGCCAGACAGTTCATGAAACAATTTCTTAGATTAACGTAATCACATTAGTCTATTGGTGTTTGTTTTATTTCTTGTGCTTCTGCTATCTTATTCAAGAATTCATTGCTTAGGCCAATAGCTTTTCCCCTATGTTGTTCACCAGTAATGTGATGGTTTCAGGTATGAGGTTTAGATCCTTGATCCATTGTGAGTTGATTCTTGTATAGGGAGTAAGATATAGGTTTGATTTTGAACTACAGCAGTGGAAATCCAACTTTCCAAACATCATTTATAGAAGAGACTGAATTCATTTCTAAAATATTTATTTATTTATTTATTTATTTAAAAGACAGAGATGGGGGAGAGGAAGAGAGACAGAGAAAGTGATTTTCAGTCTGCTGGTTCTCTCCCCAAATGGCTGCAATGGTCAGGGCTGGGCCAGGTCAAATTCAGGAGCACAGAGCTCCTTCTGGGTCTCTCACATGGGGGGACAGACCCAAGGTTCATTAGAACAAAGGTGGATTGGAAGTGGAGCAGCTGAGGCTTGAACCAGCACCCATATGGGATGCAGAAACTGCAGGTGGAAGCTTGATATTCTATGCCCCAGAGCCAGCCCAGAAGCAGCTGAATTTTACCAAACTTTGAAGGAAGAACTGATCCCCAGTCTTAAATTATTCAAAACAATTGAAAGGGATAAAATCAATCCAAATCTATTCTTTGAGACAGAATTAGCTCAATTACAAAAGCACAGAGATGCAATAAATAAGAAATATATACCAATATCCATAATGGACATAGATTCAAAAATCCTCAACCAAATGGCATGAAATACATCAATAAAGTCTTCAATAATACATCAATAAGACACAAAGTAGAATTCATTCAAGGGATGCAGGGGTAGTTCAACATATGCAAATAAATATGTTATTTAAAATCAATAAAATGAAAGATAAATCCATTTGATTTTCTCGATAGATGCAGAGAACCATTTGATAAAATGACATCCTGTCATGATAAAAACCTTTAAAATTCAGGATATAAGAAGGATACCTTGATACATTCAAAGCAATATATGACTAAACAACAGGCAGCATCATATTGAATGAGGCAAAGCTGTGAGGAATTTCGTTAAGTCTGGAACCAAAGATGATCATTTTCATTATTCTTTTTCAGTATATTTCTGGAAGTTTTAGTCAGGCATTAGGCAAAAAAAAAAAAAAAAAAAAAAAAAAAAATCAAAGTGATACAAATTGGAAAGGAGAAATTCCAATTATCCCTGTTTGCAGATAATATAATCCTTTATATACAGGAACCAAAAGACTTCACTAAGAGACTATTAGAACTCATAAGAGAATTAAGAAAATTTGTAGGATATAATATCAACACAGAAAAACCAGTGTCATTCTTTTTTTCTTTTTTTTAAATTTTTTTTAAACTTTTATTTAATGAATATAAATTTCCAAAGTACAGAATATTGATTACAATGACTTCCCCCCCATAACGTCCCTCCAACCTGCAACCCTCCCCTTATCCACTCCCTCTCCCCTTCCATTCACATCAAGATTCATTTTCGATTCTCTTTATATACAGAAGATCAGTTTAGCATACATTAAGTAAAGATTTCAACAGTTTGCTCCCACACAGAAACATAAAGTGAAAAATACTGTTTCAGTACTAGTTATAGCATTAAATCTCAATGTACAGCACACTAAGGACAAAGATCCTACATGAGGAGTAAGTGCACAGTGACTCCTGTTGTTGACTTAACAAATTGACACTCGTTTATGGCAACAGTAATCACCCTAGGCTCTTGTCATGAGCTGCCAAGGCTATGGAAGCCCCCTGAGTTCACCGACTCTGATCATTTTTAGACAAGGCCATGGTCAAAGTGGAAGTTCTCTCCTCCCTTCAGAGAAAGGTACCTCCTTCTTTGATGACCCATTCTTTCCACCGGGATCTCACTCACAGAGATCTTTCATTTAGGTTTTTTTTTTTTTTCCCCAGAGTGTCTTGGCTTTCCATGCCTGAAATACTCTCATGGGCATTTCAGCTGGATCCGCATGCCTTAAGGGCTGATTCTGAGGCCAGAGTGCTGTTAGGACATCTGCCATTCTATGGGTCTGCTGTGTATCTCACTTCCCATGTTGGACCATTCTTTCCCTTTTTGATTCTATCAGCTAGTATTTGCAGACACTATTCTTGTTTATGTGATCCCTTTGGTTCTTAGTCCTATCATTATGATCAATTGTGAACAGAAATTGATCACTGGGACTAATGAGATGGCATTGGTACATGCCACTTTGATGGGATTGAATTGGAATCCCCTGGTATGTTTCTAACTCTACTGTTTGAGGTAAGTCAGCTTGAGCATGTCCCGAATTGCACATCTCTTCCCTCTCTTGTTCCCACTCTTATATTTAACAGCGATCACTTTTCAGTTAAGTTTCAGCACTTAAGAAGAATTGTGTATTGATTACAGTATTCAACCAAAAGTATTAAGTAGAACAAACAAAAAAAAATACTAAGAGGGATAACAACATGAAGAATTCTCTGCCTGAGAAAGAACTGTAAGATTAGGCCCATTCACAATAGCAAAAAAAAAAAAAAAAAAAAACCAAACAACAAAAAAAATAACCTTGGGATAAATTTAATCAAGAATGTGAAAGATCTCTGCAATGAAAATTACAAAACCTTAATTAAAGAAACAAAGGTCATAACAATGGGAAAAATCTCTCATGTTCATAGAACAGAAAAAGTAATATCATCAAAATGTCCATACTACCCCAAGGAATTGATAGAGTCAAAGCAATCCTAATCAAAACACCAAGGACATTCTTCACAATTATAGAAAAAAACTGATTTTAACGTTCATATGGAAAGAAAGAAGATCCCAATCACTCAATCTTAAGCAGAAATGAAGCTGGAGGCATCAGAATATCAGATTCCAAGACATAATAGAGGTCTGCTGTAATCAAAACAGCCTAGTACTAGAACAAAAATAGACATGTGAACAAATGGGACAGAATAGAAACCCCAGAAATGAACACACACATTGACAACCAACTAACATTTGACAAATGAGCTAAAATAATTTGCTAGATGCAAATATTTTGGAAGACAAATGAGGAAGCAATTTTGGAGAATATTTTTCTGTTGAGAACAATACTGCTGACAGGTTATATAAAATGACAATGAAGAAATGACCTCTAATTTTATTTATTTATTTTTTGACAGGCAGAGTGGACAGTGAGAGAGAGAGAGACAGAGAGAAAGGTCTTCCTTTTGCCATTGGTTCACCCTCCAATGGCCGCCGCGGCCGGCGCGCTGCTGCCGGTGCACTGCGCTGATCCAAAGGCAAGAGCCAGATGCTTCTCCTGGTCCCTCATGTGGGTGCAGGGCCCAAGCACTTGGGCCATCCTCCACTGCACTCCCGGGCCATAGCAGAGAGCTGGCCTGGAAGAGGGGCAACCGGGACAGAATCTGACGCCCCAACCAGGACTAGAACCCGGTGTGCAGGTGCTGCAAGGCAGAGGATTAGCCTATTGAGCCACAGCTCTGGGCAATGACCTCTAATTTTATAAAAATAACTGTCAACCTGGAGAGAACAAATTTTGAATGGTCAGGGGAGTGGAAATTACTGGAATGAGTTCAGGAGTAAAGGAAAAGGATACTTGAGACAATGCGTAAAGGCAGTCCTTTCACAGACATCATTGCTGAGTGATGTAATCATACACAATCTAATTTTATTTTATCTGTGTTTTCTAATCCTTAAATAATGGTTACAAATTATATTGGCAATACTTCAAAGCTTTTAAACTATGAAATGAATATATAGCAGTAAAAGGCAGACAAAAGTACTAAATGATGCATATCTAAAGCTAAAGAATAAAACGACTTCTTCAAAATTCCCAAATATGTATTATGTATACTATTTATCATCTTGCTTAGATTTGTAGATACCATAAAATGTTTGAAAATCTTAAAGACTTGGTAATTCTACCCTAGTCAAGTATAACATTCCTTAATCATATTTAAATTTTGAATTACTTAAAAATGAAAGAAAAAAAGCAGAAAGAAACCTTATTTTGTAATTAAAGATTTGAAAGTTTTATTTCAATACCCCCTTGAAAAATGTGGTGTGGCACACAATGGTATCTGTAAAGTGGGTAATAACGTGCATGCAAGATATTCTGAAAAAGGAAGATTCACCACATTAGTAGTTCCTGTAGGCCAAATACACCTCTTTTTGTAAATAAAGATTCATTGGAATCCAACCACATCTATTTACTTAAATCCCTTGAACTCAGGAACCTCATAGTACAAAAGTTCTCAGATGTTGTCACAGGCTTGTTCTGGCTTTACTTGCAGCTGTGTATAGAGAATTATAATTCTTTCTTTTTTAAAGATTTTATTTATTTGAGAGTTAGCAGACAGTGAGAAGGAGAAACAGAGAGAAAAGATCTTCCATCCACTGGTTCACTCCCCAGATGGCCACTGCAGCTGGAGCTGTGCCGATCTGAAGCCAGGAGCCAGGAGCTTCCTCTGGTATCCCAACAGGTGCAAGGGCCCAAGAACTTGCCCCATCTTCTACTGCTTTCCCAGGCCACAGCATAGAGCTGGATTGGAAGTAGAGCAACTGAGACCTGAATCGGCACCCATATGGGATGCCAGCACTTCAGGCCACGGTATTAACCCACTGCGCCACAGTGCCAGCCCCAAGAATTATAATTCTTAGAAACATAGAGCTGCTGAAAATCCAATGAGAGCATTTCAGGCATGGAAAACCAAGACACTGTGGTAAAAAATGATCTACATGAAGGATCTTTGTGAGATCCCAGTTGAAAGAAGGGTCCATCAAAGAAGGATATACTTTTCTCTTAAGGGAGGAGAGAACTTCCACTTTGCTTATGGCCTTGTCTAAATACTGATGGAGTTTGTGGACTCAAAAGGCTTCCATAGCCTTGCCAGCTTATTACAAGAGCCTCAGGTGATCACTGACATCATAAATAAGAGTGTCTATTATTAAATCAACAACAGGAGTCACTGTGCACTTGCTCCCTATGTAGAACCTCTGTCCTTAATGAATTGTATGATGAGAATTAATGGTAAAACTTGTCTTCAAACAGTACTTTATACTTGTGTGTTTGTGTGGGTGCAAACTGTTAAAATCTTTACTTAGTATAGAGTTGATCTTCTTCACATAAAGATAATTAAAAATTAATCTTAATGATGAATGGGATGGGAGAAGCAGTAGGAGGTGGGATGACCTGGGAGTGGGAGGGTGGTTATGAGGGGAAGAATTGCTATATTCCAAAAGTTGTACCTATGAAATTTATATTTATTAAATAAAAGCTTTCTTTAAAAAATAAAGATATAGGATATGTTCCCTAAGAAGCTAAAAGGGCCTGATATCATTCAGACTAACCTTAGCATTTAAAGCTCTGACTTTGAAATTGAATGATGACTATATGTGCTTGAAGATCCTCCCTCTTAGTTCCTTTTCAGTACATGTGGCTCAGGTAATCCTTGAGTGGGAAAAAAGAATTCTAAATTCTAACTTTTGCAAGTTGGATTGTGGAAATGAGGGTTGCCACTGATCTGAAAATAACTGCAGTGCAGCTGTCATCCTACCACGGATTGTTCTGTATCAGTCAAATCCTGGAGAGTGCATGTATCCAGTGTTCTCCCTTTGTGTATCTATTCCTTTGGGTATGTGTAGCCATATCTGTCCATCTTTTTTTAAAGATTGGTTTACTTATTTAATTGAAAGGCAGAGGGTCGGCACCGCAGCTCACTAGGCTAATCCTCTGCCTTGCGGCACCGGCACACTGGGTTCTAGTCCCGGTCGGGGCACCAGATTCTGTCCCGGTTGCCCCTCTTCCAGGCCAGCTCGCTGCTGTGGCCAGGGAGTGCAGTGGAGGATGGCCCAAGTGCTTGGGCCCTGCACCCACATGGGAGACCAGGATAAGCACCTGGCTCCTCCTTTGGATCAGTGCAGTGCACCTGCCACAGTGTGCCTGCAGTGGCCATTGGAGGGTGAACCAATGGCAAAAGGAAGACCTTCCTCTCTGTCTCTCTCACTGTCCACTCTGCCTGTCAAAAAAAAAAAAAGAAGAAGAAAGAAAGAAAAAAGAAAAGAAAGGCAGAGTTACAAAGAGGGAGGGAGAAGAAAAAGAGATCTTAAATTTTAAAAAAAGAAACATAGAGCCACAATGAAATAGATCTGCTATGGCCTTTTTTATGAAATGCATTTTTCATTCTCATAAACTCCACATTTTTCAAGATTTTTTCAACTATTAACCTGTTTCTATTTTCATAGTATGAAAATCATTGGTGTTTATTATTTTCTTTGCTTGAGTTCAGATCCAAATACTTGAAGAAAGAAACTTATGGCAAATTAGGTGCAGTTTTTATGCTTGAGATATTTCAGTATGTTGTGTATATTCAAACTGCTACAGCTTCATGCCTCCTGCTTCTGAGGCAGTGTATTCTGAGCACTTGAGAGAGACTGTTACGCATTTGCATGTGCATTTTTAATATAATATGTAACTTCCTTTACACTCTATGTTGCTAAGTCATAATTCACATGTGTGGTTATCCCATTAATAATGGGCCTTGTAAGCTTTGAACCATTTGCAAATAATAAATATGTACTGCTGCATATTAGTAATATTTACTTTTCTTATATTTACTTCTCTTTTGTAAAGACTAAACATTTTACATTCTTATGTAATATTTGATGCATACAAAAGGATATAATTGATATGCTGAGATATAAAACACAACAAACTAGCACTCCAAATCACTTAAGATTGGCACTAAGCGATCAATTACTGTTCATAATTGATCATAATGATAGGACTAAGAGTCAAAGGGATCACATAAACAAGACTAGTGTCTGCACATACAAACTGATAGAATAAAAAAGGGAGAGAACGATCCAACATGGGAAGTGGGATACACAGCAGACTCATAGAATAGCGGATGTCCTAAATAGCACTCTGGCCTCAAAATCAGCCCTTAAGGCATTCAGATCCAGCTGAAAAGCCAATGAGAGTATTTCAGGCATGGAAAGCCAAGATACTCTGGCAAAAACCAAAACAAAAACCTAAATGAAAGATCTCTGCGAGTGACATCCCAGTGGAAAGAACAGGTCATCAAAGAAGGAGGTACCTTTCTCTGAGGGGAGGAGAGAACTTCCACTTGGACTATGACCTTGTCCAAATATGATCAGGGTCAGCGAACTCAAAAGGCTTCCATAGCCTTGGCAACTCATGACAAGAGCCTAGGGTGACTACTGATGCCATAAACAAGAGTGTCAATTTGTTAAGTCAACAATAGGAGTCACTGTGCACTTATTCCTCATGTAGGATCTCTGTTCTTAATGTGCTGCACATTGTGATTTAATGCTGTAACTAGTACTCAAACAGTATTTTTCACTTTGTGTTTCTGTGAGGGTGCAAACTGTTGAAATTGTTACTTAATATATACTAAACTGATCTTCTGTATATAAAGAGAATTGAAAATGAATCTTGATTTGAATGGAAGGGGAGAGAGAGTGGGGGGTGGGACGGAAGTTATGGGGGGGAGCCATTGTAATCCATAAGCTGTACTTTGGAAATTATATTCATTAAATAAAAGTTAAAAAAAAATAAGCTTCAGTAAATAGGTTGAGATTTCTAGAGTATTTTAATAATGTAGCCCTCTGGGAATTTCTGTAATTGATCTCACACCTTTTTTGTTAACTTTTTAATTTGAAGTAGATTATTTATAAAAGAAATAAAAATATATTTAAACTTGCAAAAAAAGATTGGCACTGTATTTGTGTTTGGCAAGTGCTTGTTCTTTTATTTTATATGTATAATAAAATAAATAAAATAATATTATATAATATATTGATACAATATTATAGTGAATATTATATAATATATAATTATATAAATATAATAAAATATATTATATATATAAAACCTTTTACATTTGGGAAAAATTCCTTAAATGACATCTGATTTCCTGTTTATTCTACTTTACTGAGCTGGCATTGAAAGGGATCTCAGCATTTCTTCAATCCTCCCATTACAGGCCCTTGCCAAGAGCATTGTGGTTGTAAAATGAAAGCAGCTTTCCCACCTGAAAACATAAAATGTTGCAAAAAAGGAATCTTCTCTGTAATGGAAACTAGTCTGGGAGACATCTGCTGGAAAGGAATGAAAAGCACAAGTGAGCTCCACCTCTTACTGAATTGGGTAAGTTTTGCTATTGAGTTCCTCAGTTTTCATGAAACTGAAATTGGCCATGTCATGCATAGGCAGAGACAGAGACAGAGAGAGAGAGAGAGAGAGAGAGAGAGGGAGGGAGAGGTGTCTTTCAATTACTGGTTCATTCCCCAGATGGCTGCAACAGCCAGAGCTGTCCTGATCCAAACCCAGGAGCCAGGAGCTTCCTGCGGGTTTCCCACATGGATGCAGAGGTCCAAGCACTTGTGCCATCTTCTACTGCTTTGCCAGACCATGACAGAGAGCTGTATCAGAAGTGGAACACTCAAGACTCAAACTGGAGCCCATATGGGATGCCTGCACTGCAGGCGGTGCCTTTACCTGCTATAACGCGGTGGCAGCCCACTTTCAATATTTAAATTGCATTTGTTTTCTTGTTCCTGAGTTTTACAAGTTTTTGTTAAATTTTGCATGCAATTCCATCAAGCATGTATTTTTTTTGACAGGCAGAGTTAGTGAGAGAGAGACAGAGAGAAAGGTCTTTCATCCATTGGTTCAACCCCAAATGGCCACCACGGCTGGCGTGCTGTGCTTATCCAAAGCCAGGAGCCAGATGCTTCCTCCTGGTCTCCCATGCAGGTGTAGGGCCCAAGCACTTGGGCCATCCTCCACTGTCTTCTCGGGCTACAGCAGAGAGTTGGACTGGAAGAGGAGCAACCAACTGGGGAAGAACTGGTGCCCCAACCGGGACTAGAACCCAGAATACTGGCACCACAGGCAGAGGATTAGCCTAGTGAGCCATGGTGCTGGCTTCAAGCATGTATTTTTTATAAGATTGATTTGTTTATTCTAAAGGAAGAATTATAAAGACACATACAGACACACAGAATCTTTCATCTGCTGGTTCACTCCACAAATGACCACAATGGCTGTTTCTGTGCCAGACTGAAGCCAGAAGCCTGGAACTTCATCTGGATCTCCCATGAGGGTGGCAGTGGACCAAGTACTTGAGTCAACCTCTGCTGCTTCCTGAGGCTCATTAGCAGAGAACTGGATGGAACATGGACTTGAACTGTTGCTCAGATGGGATGTCAGCATCATAGGACATGGTTTAACCTGCTATGCAACAATACCAGTCACTGTTTTGCCTTTTTGATAATAGGCATTCTAACTGAAGTAACTTGGTATCTAATTGTGGTTTTTATTGTGTTTCCCTGTTGATTAGTGATGCTGAGCATTTTTTCTGTACTTGTTTGCCATTTGTATGTCTTCTTTGACAAATGAGAATTTAGCTCTATCACCAGTTTTAAAATTTCCTAATTTTTTGTTGAGTTGTTAAAATTTCTTTAACATATATACATATATAAATATATATTCTGGTTATTCATCCCTTACTAGATGTCTAGTTTGCAAATATTTTCTCCAATTTCATAGGTTGGCTGCTGTGTTGATTATATTATTTTATTTGCTGTGCTGAAGCTTTTTAACTTGAAAAAATTCCAATTGACTATTTTTTTTTCCTTGCTGCCCTTTGGTGTCTAATCCCCATAATTCTTGTGCATTGAAATGTCCTGAAGCATTTTCTCCAAATAGTCAGGTCTTACATTTAAGTCTTTAAATCATCTTTAATTAATTTTTTGACAGGCAGAGTGGACAGTGAGAGAGAGAGACAGACAGAGAGAAAGGTCTTCCTTTTGCTGTTGGTTCACCCTCCAATGGCCACTGCGGCCGGCGCGCTGCGGCTAGTGCATCACGCTGATCCGATGGCATGAGCCAGGTACCTATCCTGGTCTCCCATGCAGGTGCAGGGCCCAAGCACTTGGGCCATCCTCCACTGCACTCCCTGGCCACAGCAGAGAGCTGGCCTGGAAGAGGGGCAACCGGGACTAGAACCCGGTGTGCCAGTGCCACATGGTGGAGGATTAGCCTAGTGAGCTGCAGCACCGGCACCTTTAATTAATTTTAAAGAATATTTATTTGAGAGCAATGAGACATAGAGAAAGAGACATATAGAGAGCGCTCTCACGTTGATTGACTCCACATATGCCCACAAAGGCCAGGACTGGACCAAACAGAAATCAGTAGTGTGGAATTCAATCCAGCTCTCCCTTGTGGTAGAAGGAACCCAGAGCTTGAGTTATCATGACTCCCTCCCAGCATCTGCATTAGCAGGCAACTGGAGTCAGAAGTCAGAACTTGGTATCTAGCTCAGGTACTTTGATATGAGACCCTAGTATCTTAATGATGAGGGTAAATGAACACCCTTGAGTTCATTTTTTGGTAAATGATGAGAGATAATAGCAAGTTTAAATCTTCTGCATATGGGTATTCAATATTGCAAGCATCATTTATTGAAAAGACTGTCCTTTCTGCAGTGTATATTCTTAGCACTTTTTTGAAGATCAGCTGGCTGGAGATGTTGAAGCTTATTTTTAGGTTCTCTAAATTTTTTTTATTAATGTTAATAGAACAGATTTCATGTATTTCTTAGGTACAATTCTAAGAAGATAACCATAGTTCCCTCTATCTTTCTCTCCTTGAATCCTTCTTCACCTTTCTTTTCTTTCTTTAATTTTTGCAAAATTATAAACTTGAAAAAACATAATTTCATAACTTCCTTTATAATCTCAGATGTAGTGCAGCACTAACCATAATATTCAGCAAGTAAAAAGTACAAAGACCACAGTTTCACTAGAATATATACAAGGGTAAAAAAACAATAATCAAATCATATGTCCATTGCATTCATTTGTATCCTATGTTAATAGCATATAATAGGGGAAACATGATACTTGTCTTTCTTGAATGGCTTATTTCAATAAGCATCATGTTTTCCAGTTGCATCCATTCTTTGCAAAGACAGGATTTCATTCTTTTTTATGACTGGGTAGTATTCCATGCTACTCATTTTCTTTATCCAGTTATCAGTTAATAGAAATCTGACTTGATTTCATATCTTAGTTATTTTTAATCAAGCTGCAATAAATGTGAGGGGTACAAATAACTCCCGTAGGCTGATTTCATCTGATTTCATGTAGTAGATGTACTTTCAGATTTCTGAGGAACATCCTTACTGTCTTCCATAATGGCTGTACCACTTTACGTTCCTCCCAACAGTGTATTAGGTTAACTTTTTCCCTCACGTCCTTACCAGCATTTATCATTTTTTGGTTTTTGGATAATAAACATTCTAACTGGGATGAAGTGAAATTTCATGGTGGTTTTCTTTGCATTTCCCTGATGGTTAGAGATACCGCGCATCTTTGCATGTGTCTCTCAGCCATTTATATTGCATCCTTTGAAAAATTTCTGTTCATGTCCTTAGCCCATTTGTTAACTACATTGTTTTATTGTAGTTGAGTCCCTTCAGGTCTTTATAGATATTGGATATTAACCCTTTATCAATTATATGGAGTACAAGTATATTCTTCCATTCTGCACGTTCACTTTGCTGCTAAGTGTTTTCTTTGCAACACAGAAGCTTCTTTGCTTTTGCCTCTTTCTTTCATTGCCTGTGCTTCTGGGGTCTTTTCCAAGACATCTTTGCCTATGCCAATATCTTGCAGAGTTTCCCCAATGTTTTCCTCTAGTAATTTGATAGTATCAGGTCATAGATGTAGATCCTTGATCAATTGTGAGTTGATTTAGTAAATGGGTGTTAATACAGGTCTTATTTCATACTTCTGAAACTAGAGGTCCAAATTCTCCAGCACCATTTGTTAAAGAGACAGTCCTTTCTTCAGGGATTGATTTTCAGCTTGTTAATTTATTGTGGATGCATGGGTTAACTTCTGTGGTTTATATTTTGTTCCTTTGGTGTACATGTCTACTTTTGTGCCACTTCTAGGCTGTTTTGTTTATAACTGCCCTGTAGTACATCTTGAAATCTAGTATTGTGATGACTCTGACTTTATTTTTGTTGTTTAAATTGCTTTAGCTATTTGGGGTCTCTAGTGTTTCCATACAAATCTAAGAATAATGTCCTTGGTATGTTGACTGGGATCTCATTGAATCTATAAATTGCTTTGGCTAGTTTGAACATTTTGATGATATTAAATCTTCCAATCCACAAGCATGGAAGATTTTTCCAATTTTTTGTGTTATAATTTTTTTCTTTAATGTTTTATAATTTCACATCTTTAGTTAAATTTTTTTCCAAGGTATTTAATTTTTTGGTAAACATGTTTATAGCATCAACTTCGCAAGGGTTTCAAGGATTAATTTTTTGATACAACATTAAAATTATAAAAGGCATTGTTAAATACCCATCCCAGATAAATAATTTCTGTCAAATCATGTGTAAGTAGATATAATTATAGATGTGTACTTTAATTAGAAATGTAGATATTGATGAATCCCTCAAAATTTACTATGGTATTTTTGTTTAGATTTTAAGTCATTCCTGAATATAAACCCATGAGTATCATAAAATCTGTGGCAGTGAAGAATGTTCATAACTTACATTCCTACTTTCTCTGCATTCTGAATGATTCAAAACTAGACATGGAAGGAAATGTGAGCTTTATAGCCCACAGAGTTATTAGTCTTGGTGCTTAGCAAAAAAGACTCTCTTCTGTTGCTGCAGTACCTTATATCCTTACCTAGTCACTAACAGAGCACAGATTTTCTGCTAAATTTACAGTATAAATGAAGGCAGACAAGAACTCATGTTCATTTGTAGGCATCCTAAAAACATCCTAAGTACAACACAAGGAAGTATGGTAGCTCACTTACTCCTTCCCATATCTCCAATCATGTAAGTCATTAAGAAATCCCATATAGAGGAACAACTGAGGAGAGGTCAGGAGCAATGCTCTAATATTTAGGCATTTTTCTTTGTGGAGTGGACTGAATCCTTGTCAGTCTAAATTCAAACACTCTGCCCCCAAAAAACAAGAAGGCTAGAAAGGTGAGCATACCGAAATTCCTTATTTTAATTGTAGAAAATCATTTGTGTGGGGCCAGCATTGTGGCACAGCAGGGAAAGCTGTTGTTTGCAGTGCTGGCATCCCACATGGGTGGTGGTTTGAGACCTGGCTGCCCCCCTTCCAATCCATCTCTCTGCTATGGCCTGGGAAAGCAGTAGAAAATGGCCCAAATCCTTGGGCCCCTGCACCCATCTGGGAGACCTGGAAGAAGCTCCTGGCTACTGGCTTCAGATGAGTGCATCTCCGCCATTGCAGCCACCTGGGGAGTGTACCAGCAGATAGAAGACCTCTCCCCCACCACTTCTACCTCTGCCTCTCTGTAACTCTGCCTATCAAACAAGTCAATAAATCATAAAAAAGAGAATCTCTTGTGTCCAGCTACAGTCACTGTATTAAAGTGAATAATGAGAAGAATGTGAAAATTTTGAATTTGAGCAAGGAATTCCTCTCATATGACATGGGTATGAATCTATTGTAAGAACAATATGTATGAGTACATGTTTATAGAATATTTCTGCTGTGGTTTTAGAGTTCTTATGGACTTTAATTTTTAAAATGATGCCAAGTTATTTTATTTACTTATTTCCTCAAGAGATATAATCAACTATTTTTTTTAAATTTTTTTATTTTTTCACAGGCAGAGTGGACAGTGAGAGAGAGACAGAGAGAAAGGTCTTCCTTTTGCTGTTGGTTCACCCTCCAATGACCGCCACGGCTGGCGCACTGCGGCTGGTGCACCGCGCTGATCTGATGGCAGGAGCCAGGTACTTCTCCTGGTCTCCCATGGAGTGCAGGGCCCAAGTACTTGGGCCATCCTCCACTGCACTCCCTGGCCACAGCAGAGAGCTAGCCTAGAAGAGGGGCAACCGGGACAGAATCCAGTGCCCCGACCGGGACTAGAACCCAGTGTGCCGGTGCCGCAAGGCGGAGGATTAGCCTAGTGAGCTGCAGCGCCAGCCAATTATTTTTATTTGAAGTGAAGAAATAAATTGTAAGTGGTTGGGAAGCAATTAATTCTGGTAGGTGGTAATTTGCAATAACCGGTAAGGATGGATGAAAATATTTATATATAGATCATGTTGCAATTTTAAAATGCAAAGAAGTGAGCAGTGTGTTTCAAAATGAACATTATAAATGGTTCAAAAATGAAGATTATGAATTCTCTCCTTAAAATGTATTTCACTTTATATGCTCTCATTATTCTGAAAACATTAAACTGTGACACATTTTTATTGGGAAGGAAAGAATAATGTTCTATTTCAGAATATTAAAAACACGCAATTTTAAGTTTTGTTTAACAGTTTGTAATAGTTGAACTTGTATTTTTAGGCATAAATATATTTTCTTCATGATGTACTATTACATGTATTATTATTTAAAGGTAGTGGAATATATGGAGTAAATGATCAAACAGATTTGTTGCCATTAGAGCAAACAACTTGCCCCTGTGGTATCTAAACTTTGAATGAGTTTGATATCACAACACAATTTACCTTCTTTGCAGGAAAAGTAAAGGATGTTTTGTCCCTAGATTTCAAATAAAAAATAAGACAGTCCAATTTATTTTTTGTTCTCAGTGATATATTAATATGGTTTATAACACCATACATTCATGAAAGCTATATTTTTATTCAAAAATTCACATTTGTACCTTTTTTTCTTTAGCTCTGTAGGTCTAAAATTTTTCTAAAGGACAAGTTTTCTAAAATACACATTCATATGTGTTTTCTGCTGTAATCAATTTCTAAAGTGTATACACTGACATGAAGAACTACACAAAGTACACTCATCTAACAGGCATATCTTTGCTAAATTTGAAGATTGTGGCTTTACCCACTATGCCACATGCTGGTTCTGAGTACTTGTTTCTTTTTTTAAGATTTACTTCTTTATTTGAAAGGCAGAGTTACAGAAAGGCAGAGGCAGAGAGAGTGGTCATTCATCCACTGATTCACTCCCCAGGTGTCCACAATGGCTGGAGCTGCACTGATCCAAAGCCAGGAGCCAGGAGCTTCTTTTGAGTCTCCTTCAGGGGTTCAGGATCCTAAGGACTTGGGCCATCTTCTACTGCTTTCACAGGCCATAGCAGAGAGCTGGATCAGATGTGGAGCAGCTGGACTTGAACCAACACCATATGGGATGCCGGCTCTGGAGGCAAGCAACTTTACTTGCTATGCCACAGTGCCAGACCCTTTATTTGGTTTTGAGCAAAGTTTATCTGCAGTTTTTCATAGGTTTATCAGAAAGTGTTATTTGATATTAAGATCTCAGTAAAAAATAAGGGTGGGAATAAAAGAGGGATGAGGAAGTGGGGTTGGAGTATGAGTGGGAGGGCAAGCATGGTGGGAAGAATCTTCATGTTCCTAAAGTGGTAATTATGGAGTATATGAATGTTATAACTGTAAAGCTGTGTAGTTCTGCATATACTCCTATGAACTTACTTCTAAGGGTACAATTAAAATCTTGCCATAGGACCCCAAATACCCTGAGATGCACGGCAAAAATACCCTCTTTTTTTTAAAAAAAAAGATTTATTTTATTTATATGAAAGACAAAGTTACAGAGAGAGGTAGAGACAGAGAGAAAGATCTTCCATCCCCTGGTTCACTCCCCAGATGGCCACAAAGGCCAGAGCTACACTGATCTGAAGTGCAGGTACAGGGGTGCAAGGACTTGGGCCATCTTCTACTGCTATCCCAGGCCATAGCAGAGAGTTGGATCTGAAGATGAGCAGCCAGGACTAGAACCGGTACCCACATGGGATGCCGGCACTTCAGGACAGAACTTTAACCCACTGCGCCACAGTGCCAGCCCCTAAAATTCCATCTTAAGTGTTAAAGTGATATTATGGTTAGGATAGAATGTCAGGTAAGAATAGAAGTAAAAAGGAGTGAGTGCTCCAACATGAGAAGCAATCCACACACCAGACTCATAGAATGACAATCACTTTAAATAGCACTCTGACCTCAGAATCAGCCCTTAAGGCATTCTGGTCTGGCTTAAAAGCCAGGAGAGCATTTCAGGCATGGAAAGCCAAGACACTGTGGCAAAAAAATGTCCTACATAAAGGACCTCAGTGGGTGAGACCCCATTAGAAAGAGGTGGTCATCAAAGAAGGAGGTACTTTTCTCTGAAAGGTGGCGAGAACTTCCACTTTGCTTATGGCTTTGTCTAAATACTGGTGGCATTTGTGGATTCAAAAGGCTTCCTATTCCTAATGTTGTACTTAAGAAATTTTTATTCATTAAAAATAAATTAAAAAATAAATAAAAATTTAAAAATAGCCTTGAATGATCATTGATGTCATACATAAGAGTGTTAATTATTAAATTAACAATCAGAGTCACTGTGCACTAACTTCCCATGCAGGACCTCTGTCCCCAAAGAGTTGTATTATTATTATTATGTATAAGTTCTCGCAAAAGATATATCATTCTTGTGTGCTTCTTTAAAGTTAAGTTTCTTAAAAAAGAAAAAAAAATGAAATTAACTTTAAGATACAATGACTTTGAATAGCTATTGTCTCAGCCATTGAGGAACAGTTGGTTTTTTCATGCAAATTGTTGAACTCTCTACTTAGTATAGAGTTGGTCTTCTGTGCATAAAGTTAATCAAAAATGGATCTTAGTGGAGAATGGGACTGGGAATGGGAGACAGAGGAGGAGGAAATGTGGGAGAGTGGGTGAAAGGGTGAGTATGGTGGGAAGAATCACTGTATTTCTAAAGTTCTACTTACAAATGCATGAAGTTTTTGTTCCTTAAATAAAAGTTTCTTTGGGGGAAAAATAAAAATATATTTAAAAATATCCTTTTAATGGATATATGAAAGAGACCAAATGTTGAATTAAAAAAAATAGCTTTCATTCAGATCACACCAAGTCTAAAGCTTTGCAACCTCATGATTATATATCCTTGGGCAAACCAGTTACTTACCTTTTCTTGCCTCAGTTCCATATTCTTTAAAGTTAACATAATAGGAGCAATCTCATTTTTTTCTGGAAACATAAAATGCTGAAAACATTTTCTTATATAAAATAAATGTTAGTGATTATCATTATTATCTATTCAAATTTTCCTATATAAAAGTATTCAAGTATCTGTCAATTATGTATTATGTTGTAGTGTACACATTTAGATACAACTCACAATGTATTTGAAATAAAATTGTATACGTTTAATTTTATTAAAACTCTTCTATTTCTCTTGAGATGGTAACTCAAACTAGGTTCAATTCCTGTTTAATTCGATGAATAAGACATTTCTTGCCCAATTACCTAGGTAGTGTAACTTATTAACTCAATTGTGCTTTCTGATGGTACCTGCATATTTTGCAAAAAAGATATAAACTGTGTGTCATTTTGGTAAAAAATAAATCTCTAGGTTAAATTTGATATTTAAAGAAAGGGACTGTTCTATGGCAGTAATCTTTATTTGGTACACTGATGCATTTTGATGAATGGATTGGGGTTTGCTAATTGTGTATTTGCATTTTGAATGTATGGTGCATATATATATGCGTGTTTGCTCAATTTAAAGCTACAATAAAATAATTTTCTGCTTGGATACATTTGACCAAGAATAACAGAGCCGCATTTTAAATGAGTTTGGTGCTTCAGATTCATCATATATGTTCCTTCCCTGTACTAAACTCAAAAATCAGATTGTGAATGTTATGAAATCATTTGAAGGTAGATTATGATAAGATAAACATTAGCATATGTTCCATAAGTACAAATCACCCACCAGAATAACAAAAAGGAGCTATTCCAAGCACCCACAATATCAACAAAAAACAAGAAGTGTACCAAAAGTAGTTTATGATAAAATACAACAGAAGTAATGAAATATTAAGACTTAAATCCAAACATATAAATAATATGATTAAGTGTAAATGTTTTGAAAACACCCCTAAATTTACAGCTAAGCAGAATGAATATAAAACAAGACACAAATGTGTGTACTCAGAATGAGTATGAATTAAACATTTATGTGTTAAAAGTAAAGGACCATCTGCTAACACTTGTCAGAAGAGATCTTATCAGTGTTGGGCAGCATCAGTTTCAAAAGAAAGGGTATGATTAATGCTGAGTGTATTTGTCAGTTATAAAGGGGGCAGTTAATTATGAGATCATAATATTCTTAAGCATTTATGCTACTAATAACAAACCTTCAAAATATATGTAGCCAAACACGAACAGAACTGCAAGGAAAAGAAACATTCAATAAAATAAATGTTGAAGAGAAATTTGAATGCCATCTTGATTTCCCAAAAAAACACACTATATTCTAGATTTCAAACACATCTCAATGCATTTATAAGGATGTAATTCATTAGAACAAAATAGGGATGTTTCCTACTACCACTTCTATGCAATATTGCACTAGAGGTTCTAGGCAATTTGATTAGTCAAGAAAAGATTTAAACTCATTTTCTTGGAAAACTTTACAGCTTTCTTTAGCCTGGTATTATAGTATAGTGGGTTAAGCCTCTGCCTGTGATGCAAGCACCCAATATGGGCACCAGTTATAAAGCAGTGGAGGATGTGCTAAGTACTTGTGCCCCTGCATCCATGTGGGAGACCCAGAGAAAACTCATGACTGTTGTTTCAGACTATCTCATCCCTGGCTGGTGTGGTCATTTGGGGAGTCTCTCTCTCTCTCTCTCTCTCTCTCTCTCTCTCTCATTGGGCCTTTTAAATAAATCTTTAAAAACCCAAATTTTGAGAAGAAAACAGACTTCTTGCTGGCTTGTGAGGACTTCAAAGAATTCCAATCACTCCAGAAGCTGTCCTCAAAAGCAAAGAAAATATATGAAATCTTCTTAGAAAAAATATATAATGGCTTGGAAAAAGCAGCATAAGATGGCCCAAATACTTGGGGCCCTGTACCCATGTCAGAGACCTGGAGGGAGCTCTGGGCTTCTGGCTTCAGTCTGGCCTTCAGCCATGGCTGTTGCAGCCATCCAGGGAGTGTACCAGTGGAAGGAAGATCTTCATTAATCTTCACTCTGCCTTTCAAATAAATAAAAACCTTAAAAACTGATATATGTAAATCCAGCAATAGTACTGGGTTTCCCATTATTGTTGTGTTAGAATTTTCCATAATTTATGGCTTGTCTCAAACACAAAATTTGAATCCATAGGGGACACAAGATATTGGAATATCATGGTTCTAGCATAGTTTGATTTTTCTTACTGTTTAGAAGTCCACAGATTTCTCTGAATAATTTTTCCTCCTTTGTAGCATCACTAAGTACTTTGTCAGGCAGCTTGGACATAGTAGGTGCTGTCTAGGGAGTCACAGTGTGTTCAAACCCTTGGTAGTGACCACAGGTGAAGGTGGCATTGAAGTGGTAACAGAGATTGCATATTGTGATGGTGTTGATAACCAGCTTGTATGCTCATTTTGATCTTGATCCTTAGGAAAAATTTTTTTCCTAGGATGTCTTCTGTTCAACATGCCTTTTTTAAAAAAAGATTTATTTATATATATGAGTTACATGGTGGGGGGGGGGTGTCTTCCATCCACTGGTTCACTCCCTCAATGACTGCTGCAATGGTTGGAGCTACACTGATCCAAAGCCAGGAGCCAGAAACTTCATCCAGGTCTTCCACATGGGTTCAGGGGCCCAAGGACTTGGGCTATCTTCCACTACTTTCCCAGGCCATAGCATAGAGCTGGATCAGAAGCAGACAGCCTGGACTTGAACAGCATCCATATAGGATATGCTGGCATGGCAGGCAGTGGCTTTACCCACTATGCCACAGTGCCGGCCCCTCATTGTGCCTTTAAAATTATTTATTTATTTATTTATAAGTCATAATTAGAGAGAGAGTGAGAGCAAGAGGGAGAGAGGGAAAAAAAGGAGCATTTGCACTTCCATCTGCTGATTCACTCCCTAAATGGCTGCAAATTCTTAATTCCATTGTTTTTTTTTTATATGCAGACACATCATTCTGAAATTTTACTATCGTTGAAATGAAATAAATATTGAAAACTTCTCAACAAAAGCACCAGAATTCAGAAGAACTTTGAGCAATACTTTCCAAAAATGTAAGAGAAAATTATTTACAATGTGGAAGTCTATATCCAAACCACTAAAGTATGAGCATGGAATAATAAGAAATGCCAGGTGTTACAATAATTTATCTTCTAGCATTTGCTTCACGAGACAAGGATATGAAACAAGAAAAACAAATCTACAGTATCCAAGATACGGGGACTGGAGAAGGGAATTCCTTTCTTTTCTTTTTTTTTTTTTTTAAGATTTATTTATTTATCTGAGAGGCAGAGTTACAGACAGCAAAAGGCAGAGACAGACAGATAGGTCTTCCATCTGCTGGTTCACTCCCCAAATGGCCACAACGGCTGGAGCTGAGCTGATCCGAAGCCAGGAGCTTCTTCTGGGTCATCCACACGGGCGCAGGGGCCCAAGGACGTGGGCCGTCCTCCACTGCTAATCCCAGGCCACAGCAGAGAGACAGATGGGAAGAGGAGCAGCCAGAACATGAACCAATGGCCATATGGGATGCCAGTGCCACAGGCAGAGGCTCCACCCACTATGCCACAGCACTGGCCCCAGGAATTCCTTGAACCTTGGTGAAATAAAGTCACAGGACAGCTGTGTAGCTCCTCTGGAAAGTACCCAACCTCAGCTAGAACAGGGTGAGGGATTCAAGAAGGATGCCTCCAAGGAAAACAACTGCACTGATGAACTGTGTGTGTATCAAGCATTGAGAAGAGCCCTAGCATTCTGACAAATGGTTGAGAATGAATTAATGATAAGTATATACAAGTTAAATGATCATACAAAATAACAAGGCGGTTATATGTCACAGGCTGAATTTAAAAAATTGTACCAGAAAGGATCTGTACTCATAATTTTCTATGTGGCTCAGTAGTAAACAATAATTACATAGTCTGAGATTTAATAAAAACTGAATATTGAAGTAACCACAAACTGTGATCTAAATGTATCAGTAAAATGGGATGAGAAGAGGTAAAGGTGAGGAGAGGAAGATAGGAGTGCAGGAACATAAACTGTCAATCTGGGGGGGTGGCACGGTGGTGTAGTGGGCAAAGCTGCCACCTGCAGTGCTGGCATCTCATATGGGTGCCAGTTCAAGAACTGGTTGCTCCACTTCCGATCCAGCTCCCTGCTGTGGCCTGGGAACGCAGCAGAAGATGGCCCAAGTCCCTGGGCCCCTGCACCCACGTGGAAGACCCAGAGGAAACTTCTGGCTCCTGGCTTCGGATCGGCGCAGCCCCGGCAGCTGTGGCCAACTGGGGTGGAAGATTTCTCTCTCTCTCTCTCTCCGCATCTCCTCTCTCTGTGTAACACTTTCTTTTTTTTTAACTTTTATTTAATGAATATAAATTTCCAAAGTATGACTTATGGATTACAATGGCTCCCCCCCATACCGTCCCTCCCACCCGCAACCATCCCCTTTCCCACTCCCTCTCCCCTTCCATTCACATCAACATTCATTTTCGATTATCTTAATATACAGATCAGCTTAGTATACATTAAGTAAGGATTTCAACAGTTTGCTCCCATACTGAAACATAAAGTGAAAAATAATAGATGATTTTTTTTAAATGATGATGAAATCAGATCAGACCTATTGTCATGTTTACTCCCAGTGAGAGTCAAGTTGGGAATTGATAATTTCTTTTTTTTATAAAGGATCAGTTTAGTATACATTAAGTAAAGCTTTCAACAGTTTGCACCCCCATAGAAACACAAAGTGAAATATACTGTTTGAGTACTCGTTATAGCATTAAGTCTCAATGTACAGCACATTAAGGACAGAGATCCTACATGAGGAGTAAGTGCACCGTGACTCCTGTTGTTGACTTTACAAATTGACACTCCTGTTTATGGCATCAGTAATCTCCCTATGCTCCAGTCATGAGTTTCCAAGGCTATGGAAGCCCCTTGAGTTCTCCGACTCTTATCTTGTTTAGGCAAGGTCATAGTCAAAGTGGAGGTTCTCTCCTCCCTTCAGAGAAAGGTACCTCCTTCTGTGAAGACCTGTTCTTTCCACTGGGATTTCACTCACAGAGATCTTTTGCCAGAGTGTCTTGGCTTTCCATGCCTGAAATACTCTCATGGGCTTTTCAGCCAGATCCGAATGCCTTTAGGGCTGATTCTGAGGCCAGAGTGCTATTTAGGACATCTGCCATTCTATGAGTCTGCTGAGTATCTCACTTCCCATGTTGGATCACTCTCCCCTTTATTTATTCTATCGGTTAGTGTTAGCAGGTACTAGACTTGTTTATGTGCTCCCTTTGACTCTTAGTCCTTTCATTATGATCAATTGTGAACTGAAATTGATCACTTGGACTAGTGAGATGGCATTGGTACATGCCACCTTGATGGGATTGAATTGGAATCCCCTGGTATGTTTCTAACTCTACCATTTGGGGCAAGTCAGCTTGAGCATGTCCCAAATTATACATCGCTTCCCTCTCTTATTCCCACTCTTATGTTTAACAGGGATCACATTTCAGTTATTTTTCAACACTTAAGAATAACTGTGTGATAATTACAGAATTAAACCAGTCATATTAAGTAGAACAGACAAAAAAAACTACTAAGAGGGATAATGTATTAAGTTGTTCATTAACAGTCAGGGCTATGCTGATCAAGTCACCATTTCTCATAGTGTCCATTTCACTTCAGGAGGTTTCCTTTTTGGTGTTCAGTCAGTTGTCACCGATCAGGGAGAACATATGGTATTTGTCCCTTTGGGACTGGCTTACTTCACTCAGCATGATGTGTTCCAGATTCCTCCATTTTGTTGCAAATGACTGGATTTCGTTGTTTCTTACTGCGGGATAGTATTCTAAAGAATACATATCCCATAATTTCTTTATCCAGTCTATCGTTGATGGGCATTTAGGTTGGTTCCAGGTCTTGGCTATTGTGAATTGTGCTGCAATAAACATTAGGCTGCAGACCGCTTTTTTCATTGTCAATTTAAACTTCTTTGGGTAAATTCCAAGGAGTGGGATGGCTGGGTCGAACGGTAGGGTTATCTTCAGGTTTCTGAGGAATCTCCAGACTGACTTCCATAGTGGCTTGACCAGTTTGCATTCCCACCAACAGTGGGTTAGTGTCCCTTTTTCCCCACATCCTCACCAGCATCTGTTGTTGGTAGATTTCTGTATGTGAGCCATTCTAACCGGGGTGAGGTGAAACCTCATTGTGGTTTTGATTTGCATTTCCCTGATTGCTAGCGACCTTGAACATTTTTTCATGTGCCTGTTGGCCATTTGGATTTCTTCTTTTGAGAAATGTCTATTGAGGTCCTTGGCCCATCTCTTAAGTGGGTTGTTGGTTTTGTTTTTGTGGAGTTTCTTGATCTCTTTGTAGATTCTGGTTATTAACCCTTTATCTGTTGCATAGTTTGCAAATATTTTTTCCCATTCTGTCAGTTGTCTCTTCACTCTCCTGACTGTTTCTTTTGCAGTACAGAAACTTCTCAATTTGATGCAATCCCAATAGTTGATTTTGGTTTTGACTGCCTGTGCCTCCCGGGTCTTTTCCAGAAATTCTTTGCCTGTGCCAATATCTTGAAGGGTTTCTCCAATGTTCTCTAATAACTTAATGGTGTCAGGACGTAGATTTAGGTCTTTAATCCATGTTGAGTGGATTTTTTGTAAGGTGTAACGTAGGGGTCTTGCTTCATGCTTCTGCACGTGGAAATCCAGTTTTCCCAGCACCATTTATTGAATAGACTGTCCTTGCTCCAGGAATTGGTTTTAGATCCTTGGTCTAATATAAGTTGGCTGTAGATGTTTGGGTTGATTTCTGGTGTTTCAATTCTGTTCCATTGGTCTATCCATCTGTTTCTGTACCAGTACCATGCTGTTTTGATTACAACTGCTCTGTAGTATGTCCTGAAATCTGGTATTGTGATGCCTCCGGCTTTGTTTTTGTTGTACAAGATTGCTTTAGCTATTCGAGGTCTCTTGTGCCTCCATATGAATTTCAGCACCATTTTTTCTAGATCTGAGAAGAAGGTCTTTGGTATCTTGATTGGGATTGCATTGAATCTATAAATTGCTTTTGGGAGGATGGACATTTTGATGATGTTGATTCTTCCAATCCATGAGCATGGAAGATTTTTCCATTTTTTGGTATCCTCTTCTATTTCTTTCTTTAAGATTTTGTAATTCTCATCGTAGAGATCTTTAACGTCCTTGGTTAAGTTTATTCCAAGGTATTTGATTGTTTTTGTAGCTATTGTGAATGGGATTGATCTTAGCAGTTCTTCCTCAGCCATGGCATTGCCTGTGTATACAAAGGCTGTTGATTTTTGTGCATTGATTTTATATCCTGCCACTTTGCCAAACTCCTCTATGAGTTCCAATAGTCTCTTAGTAGAGTTCTTTGGATCCTCTAAGTACAGAATCATATCGTCTGCAAAGAGGGATAGTTTCACTTCTTCCTTCTCGATTTGTATTTCTTTGATTTCTTTTTCTTGTCTGATGGCTCTGGCTAAAACTTCCAGAACTATGTTAAATAGCAGTGGTGAGAGTGGGCATCCCTGCCTGGTGCCAGATTTCAGTGGAAATGCTTCCAACTTTTCCCCATTCAATAGAATGCTGGCTGTGGGTTTTTCATAAATTGCTTTGATTATATTGAGGAATGTTCCTTCTATACCCAATTTGCTTAGAGTTTTCATCATGAAAGGGTGTTGAATTTTATCAAATGCTTTCTCTGCATCAATTGAGATAATCATATGGTTTTTCTTTTGCAGTCTGTTAATGTGGTGAATCACATTGATTGATTTGGGAATGTTGAACCATCCCTGCATACCAGGGATGAATCCCACTTGGTCTGGGTGGATGATTTTCCTGATGTGTTGTTGTACTCTATTGGCCAGAATTTTATTGAGGATTTTTGCGTCTATGTTCATCAGGGATATTGGTCTGTAATTTTCTTTCAGTGTGCATCTTTCTCTGGCTTAGGGATTAAGGTGATGCTGGCTTCATAGAAAGAATTTGGGAGGATTCCCTCTTTTTTGATTGTTCTGAATATTTTGAGAAGAAATGGGATTAGTTCTTCTTTAAATGTCTGGTAGAATTCAGCAGTGAATCCATCTGGTCCTGGGCTTTTCTTTGTTGGGAGGGCCTTTATTACTGTTTCAATTTCTGTTTCAGTTATGGGTCTATTTAGGTTTTCTATGTCTTCATGGTTCAATTTTGGTAGATTGCATGTGTCCAGGAATCTATCCATTTCTGATAGATTTTCCTGTTTGCTGGCATACAGGTCCTTGTAGTAGTTTCTGATGATTCTTTTTATTTCTGTGGTGTCTGTTGTTACATTTCCTTTTTCATCTCTGATTTTATTGATTTGGGTCTTTTCTCTTCTTTTTTTAGTCAGTTGGGCCAATGGGGTGTCAATTTTGTTTATTTTTTCAAAAAACCAGCTTCTCGCTTGGCTGATTTTTTGTAATGTTTTTTTGGATTCAATCCTGTTAATTTCTTCTCTGGTTTTAATTATTTCTCTTCTCCTACTAGATTTGGGTTTGGTTTGCTGCAGTTTTTCTAGGTCCTTGAGATGCGCTGAAAGCTCATTTATTTGGTACCTTTCCAATTTCTTGATATAGGCACCTATTGCTTTAAATTTGCCTCTCAATACTGCTTTTGCTGTATCCCATAAGTTTTGATATGTTGTGTTGTTGTCTTCATTTACTTCCAGAAAGTTTTTGATTTCTCTTTTGATTTCTTGGATGACCCAGTGTTCATTCAGGAGCATGTTGTTCAGTCTCCATGTGTTTGCATACTTTCTGGGGTTTCCTGAGTTGCTAATTTCCAGCTTCATTCCGCTGTGGTCTGAGAAGCTGCATGGTATGATTCTAGTTCTTTTAAATTTGCTGAGACTTGCTTTATGGCCTAGTATGTGATCAATCCTAGAGAAGGTTCCATGCGCTGCTGAGAAGAATGTGAAGTCTGTAGATGTAGGGTTGAAAGTTCTGTAGATATCTGTTAGATCCATTTTGGCAATAGTGTCAATTAAATCTGCTGTTTCCTTGTTGATCTTCTGTCCAGATGATCTGTCTATTTCTGAGAGTGGAGTATTGAAGTCCCCCAGTACTATTGTATTGGAATCTAAATCTCCCTTTAAGTCCCTTAACATATCTTTTAAATAGACCGGTGCCCTGTAATTAGGTGCATATACATTTATAATAGTTACATCTTCCTGTTGAATTGAACCCTTAATCATTATATAGTGTCCCTCTTTGTCTCTCTTAACAGTTTTTGTATTAAAGTTTTTTTTGTCTGATATTAATATGGCTACACCTGCTTTTTTTTGGTTTCTGTTGGCATGGAATATCTTTTTCCAACCTTTCACTTTCAGTCTGCATGCCTCTTTGTTAGAGAGATATGTTTCTTGTAGGCAACAAATAGTTGGGTTGTGTTCTGTGAGCCAGTCAGCCAAACGGTGTCTTTTAACTAATTCAGACCATTAATGTTCAATGTGACTATTGATACGTAGTGACTTTGCCCTGCCATTTTCCCGGAAGTATTTTCTAGTATATGCTTTGAGCTTCCCATGCTCTTTTACTGGTAGGTTTTCTTCCTTTACCTTCTTTTATATTGATGGCCGTGTTTCTGTGTTTCTGAGTGTAGCACATCTTTAAGTATCTTTTGCAGGGCCGGACGAGTGGCCACAAAGTCTTTCAATTTCTGTTTGCTATGAAAAGTCTTTATTTCACCTTCATTCACAAATGAGAGCTTGGCAGGATATAATATTCTGGGCTGGCAATTTTTCTCTCTTAGCACCTGTGCTATGTCTCGCCATTCCCTCCTAGCCTGTAGGTTTCTGATGAGAAGTCTGCTGTGAGTCTGATTGGAGATCCTCTGAGAGTAATCTGAGGTTTCTCTCTTGCACATTTTAGGATCTTTTCTTTATGTTTCACTGTGGTAAGTTTAATTACCATGTGTCGTGGTGAGGATCTCTTTTGGTCGTGTTTATTGGGGGTTCTATGAGATTCCTGTACTAGGATGTCTCTGTCCTTCTCCAAACCTGGAAAGTTCTCTGCTAGTATCTCACTAAAAAGGCCTTTTAATCCTTTCTCTCTCTCCATGCCTTCAGGAACTCCTAGAACTCGAATGTTGGTTTTTTTAATAGTATCCTGTAGATTCCCAACAATATTTTTTAGATTTCTAATTTCCTCTTCTTTTCTTTGGTTTGACTGTATGTTTTCCTGTGCTCTATCTTCTAAGTCCGATATTCTCTCTTCTGCTTCACCCATTCTGTTTGTAAGGCTTTCTAATGTGTTTGTCATTTGATCTATTGAGCTCTTCATTTCATTTTGATTTCTCTTCACTATCACACTTTCCTGTTCTACTAGTTTCTGAGTTTCATTTTGATTCTTCCTTAAAATTTAATTTTCACGAGAGAGATTTTCAATCTTGTCCAATAAGGATTTCTGTAGTTCAAGGATTTGCTTTTGAAAACTTCTAAATGTTCTTATCATAAATTTTTTGAAATCCGTATCTTGCATTTCTTCTATCTCATCATCTTCATAATCTTGGTTTGGGGTGTTTTGTTTATTTGGAGGCATCATAGTGTCATCATTGATCTTGTTCCCTCGATTTCTGTGTTTGTTACTTGGCATAGTTAATTCTTCTTGCATCACTGTGCTTTTTTTTTATTATTTTATACTATGCCCGTGTTAAGTGGACTGCCTGCTGTTGGAGGAGCTTGGAGGCTTGAGATGGGTGCGGCCTGAGAGCTCTGCTTGGTTCTTCCTGGTTAAGGGTGTGCAAAGGTGACACCCTCAGGTTATGCATGGTAAATCTCTCTCTTTTTATTTATTTATTTATTTATTTTATTTATTCAGGGGGTAAGTAACACCGCATGGCACAGCTGTGCAGAATTGATGGTATTTAGCTTCCAGTCTCTGGCTTCTACCCACAGCGTCCATTTAGGCTCCTCTGGACTCCCACTGGGTTGCCTAGGCTACTGAATTGTAGTGACTCAGTTCCTTAGCTCTCCCCCATTGATATGTAAATCCAGAAAGGGGGCCTGCTCTTTGTCTCTTGGGAATTCTTCAAGCCTTGCAGCCTTGCAACCTTTGCAAGGTTAGGGGGAAGAGAAACCCCCAAGCTTTTTTTTTCCTTCTTTCCAGTAGTGAGTTTGCTGCACTTTCCGGCCCCCCTCTAGATTCTGGCCCCCGTTTCCCCGCCAATGTCTCGGGTTATTGAGCTCACCTCCCCTTCCAGCGCCGATGTGTGGACTCGGAGCCCTGGACGTCCCAAGTCTCCCCGCTGTTGTCTGTGTGGCATGAACTCCCCTTTGAGCACTGGCACGCAGACCCTGTGGATTCCATGGCTCGGTCCCGCGGCTTGGCTTCCGCGCGGCGGGTGACCTTGTTCTCCCAGTAGGTCCTCTGATTCACAGCCACTCGATCCAGAAGAGTTTCCTCTGCAATATTTTCCTGGTTCTTTTTTCTGAGGCTACCGTAACTCCCCTTTTATTAAACTAAATTTTCCCGGACTATCGGTGCACACCCTCACTATTCCGCCATCTTGCCTTTCTTATTTTTTTTAAAGGATTTATTTTATTTATTTGAAAGAGTTACAGAGAGAGGTAGACAGAGAGGTCTTCCATCTGCTGGTTCACTCCCCAGATGGTTGCAACGGCCGGAGCTGCACCAATCTGAAGCCAGGAGCCAGGAACTTCCTCCAGGTCTCCCATGTGGATGCAGAGTCCCAAGGACTTCAAATTCTTAATTCCATTGTGATTTCTTCTGTGACCCACTGGATACTGAGGGATATGCTACTGATTTTTCATGTATTTTCCGACCTGTCAAATGTCCTTTTGTTTTTGATTTTCAGGCTTTCAAAAGTTGTTTTCTTTGGGAGCCAGAAACATGGGTAGTGTTATCCATCTGCTGGTTTGCTCTTCAAATGCTTGTAACAGCTGAGCCTTTTCTGGTCACACTGAACTCAATCCAGGTTCCTCACATAACTGGCAAGGACCAAAGTGCTTGAGCTACTAACTGCTTTTTCTCAGCATTCACATTGGTGGGAACTGGAAAGGGAAACAGAGCCAAGACTTGAATCTAGGTAATATAATATACAATGGTCATACCAAATGATATCTTAACTACCAGGCAACTCATCCCTAATTTTTCAATTGAAATCCCTCATGGCCAGAGGAAATATTTTATGGTTTAAATCCTTTCAACTTTATTTAGGCTATTACATGATCTAGTAAACAGTCTTCTCTGGCAAATGTTGCATACATACTCAAATGGAATGCATTATTGAATGGTATAAAATAAACACTTTGTTATTATAGAGTGTAAATTTTCTATATCCTTTTCAGGCTTTTTTGGTAGTAGTACTTCCATTATTGAAAGATGGATATTGGCATCTCGGAGCACTGTTGTTTTATGGTTTATTTGTCCATATATTTTTGTCCATTTTATTTAATTTTAAAAAGCTTTGTTAAATATATATATATATATGACATATTTAATACATATTGGATGATCATTTTGCTACTTCATATTTCTTGTTTATTTTTAGTGGCATCTTTTGCCTTAAAGTCTAATATGGGGGTATAGTAGTTGAAGGTGCCGCCTACAACAGCCAGGATCCCATATGGGCTCCAATTCAAACCCCAGCTGCTACAATTCCAATTCATCTTTCTGTTATGGCCTGGGAAAGCAGTAGAAAATGCCCAAGTTCTTGGGACCATGCACGCACATGGCAGACCTGGAAGAGGCTCCTGGCTTTGGATTGGTGCAGCTCTAAACCTTGTGGCCATCTGGGGAGTGAACCAGTGGATGGAAGACTTCTCTCTCTCTCTCTCTCTCTCTGCCTCTGCCTCTGCCTCTCTGTAACTCTACCTTTCAAATAAATAAATCTTAAAAAAAATCTATTCTGGGGGTGATGTGACATACTGGGTAAAGCCACTGCCAGCAGTGTCAGCATCCTATATAGGCACCAGTAGAAGATGTTCCATGTCCTTGAGCCCCTTTATTTACGAAGGAGACCCTGAAGAAGTTCCTGCATTCTGGCTTCAGACTGGCTAAACTCTGGCTGTTGTGGCCATTTAGGGAGTTAACCAGCAGATGGAGCATCTGTGTTTGTCTCTCCCTCTTCCTCTCTATAACTCTTACTTCCAAATAAATTAATAAATCTTTAAAACAAAAAGATGAAAAGTTTAGTCTGAGCATTGTTTGCTAGTATAACCATCATTCTTACATGCTGGAAATTGTGTTTTTTCTTTAATTTCTGATCATTTTGCATCTTTGAATCTTAAGTGTTATCTCTTGTATATGATGTATTACTTGAACTTATCTGCTGTTTTGTTTTAATGGACAAAATTTGCCTTTTTAAAAAAGATTTCTTTCTTTACTTTTTAAAAATAACCTTGTCTTTTAATTCCTTTCACCATGTGCTTTTCTTAAAGATTTATTTAATTTATTTGAAAGGGAAAGATACAGACAGAGGGAAGACAGAGACAGAGAGATCTTCCATACACTGATCACTTCCCAAATGGCCATAATAGCCAGGGATGGGCCAGGCTGAAACCAGGAGCCAGGAGATTCTTCCAGGTCTCCCACATGGGGTCAGGGGCCCAAGTACTTGGACCATCCTCTGTTGCTTTCCCAGGCACATTAGCAGGGAGTTGGAACAGAAATGGAGCAGCTGGGACTGAAACCAGTGCCATTTAGGGATCCTGGTGCTGCAGGCAGTGACTTAACTTGCTGTACCACAGCTCTGGCCTTAACATTTTAAAATCTTAATTTATTAATATTCTCATTTTGATGTTTGATTAAAAATCTCACTCAAATATAATGTGTCTTGGGGGCAGGTGTTGTGGTATAGCAAATTAGACCACCACTAGGAATACCTGCATACTATATTGGAGTGCCTGGGGTGAAGTCCCACCTGTGTTTCTGATCCAGCTCCCTGAAAATGTACACCCTGGAGACAGAAAGTGATGGATCAACATTTGGATCCCTGACACCCAAGTGGGAAGATCAGATAGGGTTCTATGCATCAGGATTTGGACTGACTCAAGCCTGGCTGTTTTAGGCATCTGGGAAAGTGATCAAGTGTATGCAAGTTCTCTTTGTCTCTGTCACTCAGCCTTTCCAATAAATAAAAATGTTACAATAAATATACCTTAATAGTAGACAATGTGGGGCCAGCACCGTGGCTCACTTGATTAATCCTCCACCTGCAGTGCCAGCATCCCATATGGGCACCTGGATCTAGTCCCAGTTGCTCCTCTTCCAGTCCAGCTCTCTGCTGTGGCTCAGGAGGGCATTGGAGGATGGCCCAGGTGCTTGAGTCCCTGCACCCACATAGGAGACCAGGAGGAGGCACCTAGATCCTGGCTTCAGATCAGTGTAGCTCTGGCCATGGTGGCCATTTTGGGGGGGTGAACCAATGGAAAGAAGATCTTTCTGTCTCTATCTATCAAATAATAATAAAAAAAATAGACAATGTGTCCTGGGCTTAAACATGCCCCATTTCCTGTCTACCACCTTTCCCCCAAACAAGTTTAGAATCAATACTGGCAGAGGGCCTTTTGTGTAAACTGGTCCAAGAATTTGCTTTTTCCTTACCTTCCTTACTTCTGTCTAGTGATGGGATGATTGCTTTGCTTAACATCTTAGAATTAAAGTGTTTAGGAGCTCTCATTTCTTTTGCACCATTGGCAGCCTCATTTGCATTGCCACTATTTAGATATTCAGTCTCAACAGTTTCAGTTGGTTTTAGTAGTTCTTACTTTGATGGTAGATTTTTTTTTTGCTGGTCTTGGAGGGTTTCCCCTGGATAAGTGGTGGATATGTTTTGAGCCCAAGCTTAGAGGTCATGACTCAGGGTAGAGTGGTTGTGAAGATGGCCCAAGTCCTTGGGCCCCTGCACCCATGTGGGAGACCCAGAAGAATTTCCTGGCTCCTGGCTTCAGATCAGCATACTCTGGCTATTGTGGCCACCTGGGAAGTGAACCAGCAGATGGAAGACTCTCTCTCTGCCTCTCCTTCTTTCTCTGTGTAACTCTGACTTTCAGATAAATAAATAAATCTGTAAAAAAGGATGTCAAAAATTAACTTAATCTGCCAAGCAAATGGACAGCCAAGGGCAATATCTGTCTGCATTTCACTAACTGACCCTCTTCTTTCCAGGGGGATGGGCATTCCTTTTAAAGTCAGACAACAGGAAAAGATGTTTCAAAACTGTAGCTATCTTATTTCTCAGGTGTTCACGTATGCTCTACTGTCCTAATACATACACAGTACTGTCCTCTGATTTTTGAAACCCAGTTGACCCATCAATAAGAGTTAGATGCCTTCTTTTGCCCCTGATTTTCTGTCTGTAAATAGTTTTACATTACTTGAAAGCCTGCAACTATTCTGAAGAGGGAGCTGTATGAATACCTACACTTTTTCACTCTGATGTGTAATAAAAGTGTATATATAAATACATAATTATGTAATTATATTTATATGAGGATGCATCAGAAAGTTTATGGAAAACAAAAGAGAAGTTTATTTTGTTAAAATATTGTTGAACCCATGAATGGTATTTTTATTGATTGCATTTTTCATGAACTTTTTGAAGAGCAACTTATTTGCATGAGTTTTAACATTTGGTTTTCAATTTGGATTTCAATCAAAATAAACACAGCTTTTACTTCCATTTGCCACCACCTTTTAAAATTGCCCTTGCATATGTATACATGTATTTATACATGATCCAACTTGGTTATATTTTCCATACAAGAATATTTTTGCTCCAGAAAGTTATCTAATTTCCCCCAAATTCAGTTAAAATGATTTACTTTGTTGACATTAGTGGCAGGAAACATTGCTCTGAGTCAAAAATAATTCATTTTATTATTTTATTTTCTATTATCATGCATGTTTTTATGGTGCTATTAGTTACAAACTTTGCTATTTTACATATAATTTTAAAATCACAAGCAAATACAAACATATTTAATTCTCCTGGGGGAAGTCTGAATTATACATTTAGTCTGAAAGCTGCAATAACTGGAGGTTACTGCCAAACTATAGCTGTGGTGCCTCTGGGTCTACCAGGTCAAAAGGATTTCCATCAGCACAGCACAGCCCTGCAGACCTGGGCGGAATTCCAAGGGTTGACAGACACATTTGAGCAAGGGGTTGCCAGCTCCTCTGCCCCCAGAGGCTGAAGTTACCCTGGGAATCAGAGTGCATCCACCTGCCTATGTGAAAGCACAGTTCCATCCCTTAGAACCCCATTCAGCCTGGAAACTGGCTCTGGTTTTGCAGGGTTGTCTTTAGAATAAGATTTGGCTGGAACGCTTCCTACATCCATGTTAACACATGATTATTCTCTCCACCTCTTTCTGCATGCCCAGGACTTCTGCAGCAGTCCATGTGTGTGCAACACTGTTAACTGTAGAGAAAATGGTGTTATTTAGGAGTTTTAAAATATGCATTTGCCTGCTAATAGTTTACTTTCAGAGACCCATTTATGTCACTATGCATACTTACATTATTTTAAGCATGTGTAATGCTGGGTGTGTACAGTATAGTACTGAATGTGTAATTTGAATCAAGTGTAGTGCTCTTTGTTCAACCTGGATGGCCTTGCAGAAATGCTTCCTGTGTTACTTGCAGCTTTTTGTGTGGCAGCTGGGGGTGGGGAGAACAACCTTAAAATGGTGGCCCCTGGGATCTCATGATCCCAAGCTATGCTTGAAGCATTCTCATCCCCAGCACTGGACATTTCAAAGTGAACTATTACAGGACAGAATTTCTATGAAATGGAAACTGTATGAGGAGCCACTTATAGAGTAGATTTTAGTAATAGTAGGAAGCTAAGGAATAAATATCTGATATTAAGCAAAAAAAAAAGATAACTTCATTGTCAATAAACATCCAGAAAAAATTTAAAAAAAATCCTGTTTCTTTAAAATGGTGAATTATCAGACTGGCCTAGTGTGGCACTTGCAAAACTGTATACAGAACATTTCCAGGATGAATACAGATTTTTCAGGGTATTGATTACTTCACAAAAAAAAAACAAACGAAATGACTACAGTTACCCTAGGGCTAGAGTTGCCTTATACTATATTTATATATGCATAGGTTACATTTAAATATTCAAAGAACAAACAAAAAGAATGGGTGCATATGTAATGAATTAAAACAGTGATTATTTGAGAAATTAGTAATTTTTAGGAGCAATAATAGAATAACAAGCACATATAAGGAAATTTACCATAAAATAGTCTTCTGCAAATATACTACAAATGAAAATAAGATAAAAAATTGCGAAATGTAAATGAAACAAATATCTTGCTACTTTCTAAATAACCATGATGGAAAGATGTCAAAATATAGAAGTACTCTATTGAAACTTCTAAATATCAACAGTAAATTAATGGTCCTATAAAAATCCAGATTTATTTATTTATTTATTTATTTGAAAGAGTTACACACAGAGAGAAAGAGAGGCAGAGAGAGAGAGATCTTTCATCCGCTGGTTCACTCCACAATTGGTCACAATGGCCAGAGCTGTGCCGATCTGAAGTCAGGAGTCAGGAGCTTCCTTTGGGTTTCCCACGTGGGTGCAGGGGCCCAAGGACTTGGGCCAACTTCCACTGCTTTCCCAGGCCATAGTAGAGCGCTGGATCAGAAGTAGAGCAACCAGGTTCTCAAACTGCCACCCATATAGGATTTTAGCACTGCTGGTGGCAGCTTTACCAAATACACCACAGTGCTGGCCTCAGGGAAAATTATCTTACCAGGAAATGGTTAACGCTCAGTCTTTTCTAAGATGGCTCTGGAAAACTGTGTTCATGAATATCCCCAGGGAAATAATTAAAAATTTCAAGGGATTTAATTATTTTACAATGATAAAGACAATCCAGATAGCCATGAATTCATACTGCTAGGATTAACTTATATTAGCATAATAAAGATATATATAGAGGTGAGCCAAAACTGCCATGGCTCACTAGGCTAATCCTCCATCTGTAGCACTGGCATCCCAGGTTCTAGTCCTGGTTGGGGCACCAGATTCTGTCCCGGTTGCTCCTCTTCCAGTCCAGCTCTCTGCTGTGGCCCTGGAAGGCAGTGGAGGATGGCCTAAGTGCATGGGCCCTGTACCCACATGGGAGACCAGGAGGAAGCACCTGGCTCCTGGTGTCAGATCAGCACAGCACACCAGCAGTAGTGGCCATTTTTTGGGGGGTGAACCAACAGAAAACGAAGACCTTTCTCTCTGTCTCTCTCTCTCACTAAATCTGCCTGTCAAAAAAAAAGTTTACTCTCTTGTACACCCTAGTTAACATCTCTCCAATCAGAACTGGCATGTCCACTGATTCTAATAATACACAGGTTACTAATAGGCCCTTGTGTTATTAATTGCTGAACCCAATATATGACTAGCCACCTAAAAGCAGTTAAGTTGATGATACTTAGAACACAATGTAGTTCCTAAACCAAGAAGAATTGATGACTTGACTCCCAAACAAAACCAGTGGGGAATGTGATAGGGTGACTTAAAAAATTGGAAACTTAGGAAATTTGTGACAGAATGACTTAAGAAAATTTTTCCACAGGATAGATATAATACCTGAGTGTGCTTTGTTTATATGCCTGTAACCAGCATGTTTTTGGCTTCTGTACAACTGCTTGCTTGCTTGCCAGACAGTAGTTTTTGCCTTTGAAAATTCCCCCACTGACGCCATGGCTCACAAGGCTAATCCTCCACCTGCAGCGCCAGCACCCTGGGTCTAGTCCCGGTTGGGGTGCCAGATTCTGTCCTGGTTGCTCCTCTTCCAGTCCAACTCTCTGCTGTAGCCCGGGAAGGCAGTGGAAGATGGCCAAGTCCTTCGGTCCTGCACCCACATGGGAGACTAGAAGGAAGCACCTGGTTCCTGGCTTCAGATTGGCACAGTGTGCCAGCTGTAGTGGCCATTTGGGGGGTGAACCAATGGAAAAGGAAGACCTTTCTCTCTGTCTCCCTCTCTCACTATCTAGGTCTGCCTGTCAAAAAATAATTCCCCCAAAATGCAACTCAGGGCTGTCTTCTCTGGACTTGTTCTGTGAGCAGGACAGCCACCAGCTGGCTACTAAAGACTCCTCAATTTGATTTCATTGATTACAGTGGACTTTGTTTGATGTCCCCGACAACAGAAGGTAATATAGAAACAGTATAAAAATTGCATGGACATATTATTTGTGTATAGTTATAAATACTGCCTTATGATTTTATCATGCACATTATAATATACCACTTTCCCCATGCTATAATCATTGCCATGAATCCATTTTGTCATATTAATATATCTGTTTTCATAAAACTAAATACAAAATACCTCATTATAAGCTCTAGTCACCCACTGTGCTGTGAAACATTAAAATTTATTTATTCTACATTTTGATATTCCTTATCTAACCATTCTTTAGCCCACCCCCATAATTAAGAGTCTCTAGTAACTATTACTCCAATTTCAGGTCAGACAGGGTGCTGGATGAACATGACTGTGGGATCCTTGGGTGACAGGACTGTGAAAATACTGTGGCTGTGTGGGAGGCTGCAGGCTGTGACTGAGACTTTGGGCATCAATGTGGGTGGCTCTACATGCTCATAGCTACCTTATTTTCTGGTGAGGGTCATTGCTGCAGAATACATGTTCACAGGGAGTACTGCTTAGATTCTTTGTGTTGTTCTTGTGGCAGCAAGGATGAGCCCACTGGGGCTTATGCACAGGTCTCCATTGAGGAGAGGAGGTGAGCATAAGAATATGGCAACAGAGCAGAACAAATCTTCCTTCATATATATAAAAAAAGAGATTTACCACACTTAACTTGGGTGTCACCTATGGGGAGCAATTCGGACTAGACTAAGTTACTGGAATTAAGACTTATTCTATGCATCTGCTCTCCCACAATATGGCGCTGGGAGAGAAGAAAACAGCTTTTACACAGCTGCCTCCAGTTCAGCCAATAAACTGTAGGACTTGCTCCTGATTGGAGGAGAGCAGCGTGTTCGGCGTGTGGGCAGCTGAGTTAGGATTGGCGGAGGAGGACTATAAAGGAGGAGAGAGACGGCATGCACCAGGAACATCTAAGGGGAACATCTAAGGGGAACACCTGTGCAGCCCCCGAGAGAGCTGGCCGGCGGTGTGCCGCTCCCCTGCGGAAGTGGGGAAAGTGGCCAGGGGGAACCGCCCTTCCACGGAGGTGGAAGGGACAGTAGCCAACCCGGGAAGAACCAGCAGCAAACCCGGGGAGGGCCGAGCAGACGAAAGAACAGCGCAGGGTCCTGTGCCGTTCCTCCACAAAGAGGGGGAGCGACAGTCACCCTGGACACTCCCTTCACTTGAAACACTGTGCAGAACTCCCTGACCACACCCAGCATTCAACTCTAGGTATTCACTGAAAGAACACTCTTCTAAGCCAAAGAAGCAGAGTCCAAATATAAAAGACATCACAGAGGAAAAATAAACTAACAAGTATCACCACAAATGTCTAATAATAAATGAAACAATTCAATAAACAAGAAAATGGAAGACAACATGATGATCTCAAAAGGACAAAACTCTTAAATAATAGAATGTGAAGAATAGATGGAAGAAATAGCAGAAATGGAATTCAATAAATTAATCATAGAACTGTAAGTAATCAAAAACAAATTCATGAACTAATATCCAAACATGACAAAAAAGTTTCCCCATGAAATTGAGATTTTAAAATGAAATAAAATTAATTATTGGATATGAAGAATTCAAGGAACAAAAATAAATACAGTGGAAAGCCTCTCGATGAGGCAGTGGAATAGACTCAATGAGGTAGAAGAAAGAATATACAAGTTAGAAGACAAGTCTCTGGAAAATTTACAGTCAGAAAAAAAAAGAAAAAAGGAAGAAGAAATTACAGAAAACTTCCTTAATTTAGAGAAAGGAAGGGATGTCCAAGTACAGGAAAAACACAGAGCTCTTAATGGACATGACCAGAAAAGATTTTCACCATGACACATTGAAGTCAAACTCTTCACAGTAAAACATAAAAATAGATTGTAAAATGTGCACCAGAGAAACACCAATTTACTTTCAGAAGATCTCCAATTAGACTCACATCAGACTTCTCATCAGAAACCCTACAGGCTAAGAGAGAATGTCAAGATGTATTCCAAGTCTTAAGCAAAAAAAATTGTCAACCCAGAATACTATACTCAGCAAAGCTCTCACTTACAAATAAAGGTGAAATAAAGAACTTTCATAACAATCAGAAATCAAGAGTTTGTCACTGCTCCTACAGCCATAAAAAATATGCTTTAGGATGTGCTATACACAGAAACATAGTCATCGCTACAAAAGGTGAAACCAGAAAATCTCCAAGTAAAAGTTTAAAGGAAAGCCAAAGTAAACAATATGAATATTTATGGAAAAATGGCAGGGCCAAGTTGTTACTTATCAATATTCACCTTGAATGTAAATGGCCTCAACTCTCTGGTTAAAAGATAAAGAGTGGCTGAATGGATTAAAAAACAAAACCCATCTAATTGCTGCATATAAGAAACACATCCCCCAAACAAAAACACATGCAGACTGAAAGTAAACAGATGAAAAAAGTTATTCCATGTTAACAGATGGTATAGCCATCCTAATATTATACAAAATAGACTTTAACATAAAAAAAATTTAAAGAGACAAAGAAGGTATCAATTCAACAGGAGTATGTGACTACTGTTAATGGAGTTAAAGGGAGCCATAAACCCCAATACAATTGTAATGGGGTCTTTAATACTCTACTTGAAGCAAAGAACTAATCAACCAGATTGAAAATCAGCAAGAAACAACAGAGCTAATAGACCCTATAGAACAAAATAATCTAACAGATATCTACAGAACTTTTCATTTTAGATTTATTTACTTATGTGAAAGTCAGAGTTACACACAGAGAAAAGGAGAGGGAGAGAGAGAGAGAGAGAGAGAGAGAGAGAGAGAGGGATCTTCCATCTGCTGGTTCACTCATCAATTGGCTGGAATGCCCTGAGCTATGCCGATCCAAAGCCAGGAGTCAGGAGCTTCTTCTGGGTCTCCCATGAGGGTTCAGGGGCCCAAGGACTTGGGTCATTTTCAATGCTTTCCCAGGTTATAACAGAGAGCTGGATCAGAAGTGGAGCAGCCTAGATTCAAACCGGTGCCCATATGGGATGCTGGCACTGCAGGTGGCAGCTTTACCTGCTATGCCCCAGCATCAGCTCCAACAGAATTTTTCATCCTACAGATGCAGAATATACATTCTCCTCACTAGTGCATGCAACTTTCTCTAGGGTAGACCACATACTAGGCCACAAAGTAAGTCTCAGCAAATTCAAAAAAACTGAAATCATACTATGTTTCTTCTATAACCACAAAGGAATGAAGCTGGAAATCAACAAATCAAGCATCTCTAGACCACATGCAAACACATGGAGACTGGACAATATGATCCTGAATGAACAGTGGGTCACTGAAGAAATAAAAATAGAAAAAAATTCTGGAATGAATAAAGATGACAATACAATATATGAAAACTTCTGGGATACAGCAAAAGAAGTGTTAAGAGGAAAGTTTATAGCAACTGGTCACTACTTCAAGAAATTGGAGGGGCCAGCACTGTGGTGCAGTGGGTTAATGCCCTGGCCTGAAGCACCGGCATCCCATTTGGGCACCAGTTCTAGTCCCGGCTGCTCCTCTTCTGATCCAGCTCTCTGCTATGACCTGGGAAAGCAGTAGAAGATGGCCCAAGTGCTTGGGCTCCTGCACCCGTGTGGGAGACCTGGAGGAAGCTTCTGGCTTCTGGCTCCTGGCTTTGGATCAGAGCAGCTCCAGCCATTGCGGCCAACTGGGGAGTGAACCAGCAAATGGAAGACCTTTCTCTCTCTGACTCTGCCTCTCTGTAACTCTGCCTTTCAAATAAATAAATAAATCTTTTTTTAAAAAAGAAAGATATTGGAAAGGAACCAAATAAATGAGCTATCAATGCATCTCAAGGTCCTAGAAAAACAACCATAAAACAACCCAAAATTAGTAGGAGGAAGAAAAACCTTAAAACTAGAGAAAAAATAAACAAAACTGAAACCAAAAAAGAATACAAAAGATCAGCAAAATGAAAAGCAGGTTTTTTGAAAAAATAAACAAAATTGAAACAACACTGGCCTAATTAACCAAAAAAGAGGAAGAATACAAAGAAATAAAAGTAGAGCTGGAAAAGGAAATGTAACAGTGGATACCAATGAAATAAAAAGAATCATTAGCAATTACCACAAAGAACAGTATGCCAACTAATCGGGAAACCTAGAAGAAATGGTTAATTTTCTGGACTCATAAAACTTACCTAAATTGAACCATGAGGACACAGAAAACGTAAACAGACCAAAAAACAAGATAGAAATTGAATCAGTAATAAAGACCCTCCCAGCAAAAAAAAGCACAGGACTGATGGCTTTACTGCTGAATTCTACCAGACATTTAAAGAACAAACTCCAATTCTTCTAAACCTATTCAAAACAATTGAAAGAGGGAATCCTGCTAAACTCCTTTATGACACAAGATATACTGCATAACATTTATAATCAAAACATCCAAGAATTTGCAGGATGGACAGGCCAATTAAACAGAATAGAAACTCCAAAAATCAATCCACACATCTACAACCAAATTATCTTTGACAAAGGGGCTAAAATCAATCCCTGGGACAAGGATATTCTCTTCAACAAATGGTACTGGGAAATCTGGGATTCCACATGCAGAAGTATGAAACAAGAATATTACCCTACTCTCTACAAAAAATCCATTCAAAATGTATTAATGACCTAAATCTATGACTCAATATCATCATATTATTAAATAATTTTTTGGGAAACCCTACAAGGCACTGGCATGGACCAAGAGTTCTTGGAAAAGACCCCATATGCTCAGCAAATCAAAACCAAAATTGCCAAATGGGATTACATCAATTTGAGATGTAATTTCTGCACTGCAAAACAAACAAACAAAAAAAAACCCTTAGCAAAGTGAATAGGCCACCAACAGAATGGGAGAAATTATTTGCAAACCATGCCACTGATAAAGGATTAATAACCAGAATCTACTAAGAGATCAAGAAACTCCACAACAGCAAAACAAAAAACCCAGTTAAACAGTCATTTTTTCAAAATGGGAAATCCAAATGGCCAATAGACACATGAAAAAATGCTCACATTCACTAGCTATGAGGAAAATACAATCAAAACCACAATGAAGTTTCAGTTCACCCACATATGAATGGCTTTCATACAGAAATCAACAAATAACAAATTCTGGTGAGAATGTGGAGAGAAAGGTACTCTAATCCACTGTGGGTGGAATTGTAAACTGGTATAGCCACTGTGGAAGGCAGTATCAAGATACCTCAGTAACATGAATATAGAACTACCATATAACCCAGCCATTCCTCTCCTGGGATTTTTATCCAGAGGGAATGAAATTTACATATGCAAGAGTACCTGTACCCACATATTTATTGTAGCTCAATTCATAACAGATAAGATATGCAATCAATCCAAATGTCCATCAACTAAAGATGAAATAAATTATGGGGTATGTACACCACAGAACACTTACTACACAGCAGTTAAAAAAAAATGGAATCCTTTCAGTTGGACCAAAATGGATGTAATTGGACAAATCATACTTAGTGAAATAAGCCAACCCCAAAAGGACAAATACAATCTCTGATATTTGATAACTAATAGAACACCTAAATGGTAATCTATAGAAGTAGAATTAGAATTTTAAGATTTCATGACTTTGAATAGCACTTGTCTTGACTGTGGAGAAATTTTTTTTTTCATACAACTTGTGAAAATCACACACACACACACACACACACACACACACAGAAAATATTCCAGATTGCATACAAGAGAGCAAACATGATTTGTAACACCTAAGACATATCTTGCAAGCAAAAGACATTCTGAGGTATTCACAAAAATGCCAAAGTAAAACTCAGTGACGTTCAGATTATAAAATAAAGATATAAGTATCAAATATATTCCTGTGTATCAAAAATAAACATTATGAAAGTACAATTAGCATTAACATTCAATGTAGCATTAAAGTGAAAATACCACCAAGAAAAATAAAAAAAACTTGGATTTCATATTTGAAAAATACAAAATATAAGAACATGCAATTTTTAAAATAAAGCAGTGATTTCAGTAAGAGACTTAAATTTTAATACAGCAAAAAATAGTAGTCATTTGAAATGCAATCAAATCTTCAGGAAGATATAAATTCATATATAGTAAAATGACTGATTCAGCCATAGATAAATGTTGACAGGGACATTAAGAACATGGAAGCATCATATACCTAAATAAAATAGTGCAGGCATTATGAAAAATAATTTGACAGTTTTTCAGCATGTTCTACATGGGACTATTTATAGCCTCAGCAGGTTATCTCCCAGGTAGGCCATTAAAAGATACAAAATTTATATGCCCATAATGGCTCACTGCAGCAATATTCATGAAAGCCAAATATGAAAGCAACCCAAATACTAATGTGCAAGAAAAACAGAGTTCAGTATATCTTTTATAATGGCATACTATTTGGCAATAAAAATTAATGAAGAAATGAAAGACCACAAAAATAATGAAAGTCAAAATATTTTTTAATAAAGAGAGAAGAAATCAGAAGCAAAACCCCACACATTGTATCATATTCAAAAAATGGCTAATCTCTGGATCTGAGTTTAGATTAATGCCTGTCTGCAGCTAATGGTGGATGAGAATTTAATGTAGTTACCTGGTCTATGGAACTTATGTTGGCAACATAAAATGAGGTCAGATCCCAGACACAGCTATGCTGAGAGATCAAGGTCTGGGACAGAGACCTTGCTTCCAATGTCTTCTGAAAACTTGGGGAATCAGGTCACCCTGGGAAGAAAAGAGGAGCCAGGCACCTCATAAATGACAGCCTCTCACCTGCATGAACCCCAACACACAGCCTGGATTCTCTCTAGTAACCATCTGGTCCCCACTGCACTATCAGGGAAAATGCAAGGCTGCCACCACACAGGTGCCCAGAGATGACTCCCGGACTCCTGGGCCAACAAGTCCCTGCCAGGAAGGGACAAGACTTGTGGAGTCCAGGTGCCAGCCCAGCCCCGAAACTGTGGACAGAGGAGCTGAGGGAAGCACTGTGCCAGTAGCAAGATGGGACCACAGATTCCAGAGCCCTCACCACCTTCCCCATCTCTGCATGCCTGCCCTGTGCTCATCTTCTCATGGCTGCTGAGGGGTGCGGAATTCTGTGGAGAAAGACTGTCTGAGAACAATGGATGAATCTCCCAGCAGCACAACCCCCTCCTAGGACCTCTGTCTGCCATAGAACTGGACAACGATTAATATGTCAAGATCCCATGTGATTATGTAATATTTATTCCACCACCACTGATTGGACAGTTTAGATAGCATGTACAACATCACAAAAGATGCAACCAATCACCATCCTCACAGCGCTGACGTGCCAGATGGGAAAAAATAAGAGGGGAGTCCTGGGTTCAGTACCAAAACTTCATTCTCTATGGCTCTGCCCTACCTGTAGTGGGAGGGCTTTTCACCCCTGGTTCTACCTCCTGCTGGGCTTCCTCCTGCTTTCTGGTCCCTGTCACTCAGAGGATCCTACCTGGAGGTCACAGCACCTGTTTCAGGTGAATTACAATCTAATGGCTATTTACTGGCATCTGAGCCTTCTTTTCAGCTTGCATGTGACACATTTCTCTGTTGAGACTGTTGGGCACCAAAAAATATGTTGTGCCCAGATCATTAGATCCCCGCAGAGACCCCAGAGAGTCGACCACACTGAACTGCAAAAGTAAGGTTTACTCGGGAGTACAAGCCGTGACAGGGACCTCATCCATCCAACCAGCACAGTGGAGGAAGGAATGAGGCCCCGGTCTTTGGGAGAGTTTTTAAAGGAAAAAAGGGCTACATCAGCAGTAACAAGAGTTACATACAGCATGGAAGCTTTGGGTACAGGGAGTTACTTTGTTTAGCAATCTCTACTGTGCTGTCCGTGGTCTACCGAGCTAGCTGTCCCTGGTAAGCTTTGATATCTCCAGAATGCCTGAATGCCTGCTTTTACAAGGATTCAGGTCTGCTATGGGAAATGGAGGCTGCTTTTTTTATTGTTTTAAAATGGAGTCACTTTGGTTCTTCAGAGACATTTGTGAGTGTTTTTTTTTTTTTAAATAGTGACTTAAAGAACATTTAAAGACATCGCATTATTTACTCATTTCCCTTTCCCTTTTCATTTTTTTCTAATTTGCCTATTGTCTTAATTTTCTATTCACTTCCTGCTCATGTGTGTGTGTATGTGAGAGTGTGTCTTTCCAGTAATCTCATTTATAAGTTGTATTTGTTTTTGTATTTCATGGATTAGCCATTATATAAACATCATCCAATATATTCATATTTTACTGCTCAGAAATTGACATTTAAACCTTATACTTCCTTTTTTATTGTAATATTTCACTGACTACTCCTGCAGTAGAAAGTTGAAGAGATAGTGCAGGCATCAGGGACTAGGTTTACCCCTAGAGAAAACAATTTCAATGATTCTGCATTAGTGGTGGTTGTTGTAGGTTCCCTTCTCTGTTGATTAGATTAAGACACTGGATTGTTGTTTTCTTTGTTACTCTGTATTTTTTTTTTAACTGGATGCTGAACTTTGCTTTTAAACATGTGACCAGAGTGAGCATGTGATTTTTGTCGCTCCCCCTCTTCGTGGAGGAACAACACAGGACCCTGCGTTGTTCTTTTGTCTGCTCGGCCCTTCCCGGGTTTGCTGCTGGTTCTTCCTGGGTTGGCTGCCGTCCCTTCCACCTCTATGGAAGGGCGGTGCCCCCTGCCACTTTCCCCACTTCCACGGGGGAGTGGCACACTGCTGGCCGGCTCTCTCAGGGGCTGCTCAGATGTTCCTAGGTGTTCCCCTTAGATGTTCCTGGTACATGTTGTCTCTCTCCTCCTTTATAGTCCTCTTCCACCAATCCCAACTCTGCTACCCACATGCCAAGTACGCTGCTCTCGTGCAATCAGGAGCAGGATCAGCTCCTGCAGGTTATTGGTCAAACTGGAGGCAGCTGCGTAGAAGCTGTTTACTCCTCTCCCAGTGCCATATTGTGGGAGAGCAGGTGCATAGAATAAGTCTTAATTCCAGTAACTTAGTCTAGTCCGAGTTGCTCCCCACAATTTTCTTCTTGTAATTTTTTACCTGCCTGGATGACTTGTAAGGGAATCTTAACAACCCTTGCATTTTTATTATATATTGCTTACTTTTGATTTTTTATGTTTTCATATGTAATTTCATTTATTATATTAATATTTTGTTTAGGATAGTTCTAGCTCTGTTTTTGAAAGGGATACTTTTAAGAAACTTAATTTTTCTTTCAAGTCATGTTCCACCTGCATCATTATCATTGTAATGCTGATTTTCCAAAAGAAATTTTAAACCTTTCTCTGTTTATTTCTACTTTGGGTAGGTCTGGGAAACATAGATTTTTCTTCCTAAAAGTTTGAATTATTCTGTAAATGTGGATCAAAATTTAGATTTTTGTGACTCTTTTCCTTCCTGTACTCTTTGGAACAGGGTCACTATGAATAGCCCATGCTTAAGAAGTAGAGTTGACACATATCCTTGAGGTTGGAATTTGTTTGGGATTCTTTGCCTGGAAGTATTATCTCTCATTTATTTATGTATTCAGTCATTCATCCATGTCACTGTTGATTCAGCAATATTTACTTTATATTTTGAATATTGTCCAATTACACAGAAAATACACATTATGAAAAAAGAACCCTATACATGTGTATGTTATTATTTAACTTATTCCAGTTTTGGCCATTGGGGAATTTTTCATCTGGTTCCATTGTCACACCCCCTCATGATGGAATTATTTATTCATTAGGGGAACATCTTATTCTCTGGCACTGTGACATGTCCCAGGCTCATATTTGTATATCTCCTTGCCTGAGACAGACTCAGCCATTTTTCCAAAGAGCCCTGGATCCTTTGATTGTAGAATAGTTTTGGAAATCAAGATCTGGGCACTATGTATGTTCAATGCTGCTGGGTTGTTGTTACTTCCAAGCCCTATCAGCTGTCAGAGCAAGGGAATGTATGTAAACAACTCCGTATATATGGATTTATAAATATTCCTATCCTTTATCTATCTATCGTAAGCTGAATGTGTTCTCATTGTTGTCTCCAACTCCAATCCTTGACCACAAGAATCTTCTTAGTCATCTCCCTTTGATTTTCTGTAAACTTCCTTTCCAGAATCCTAATTTTAAAACATTTCTGGAGGCCAGCATTGAGGTGCAGTAGGTTAAGCCACTAGCTGTGATGCTGGCATCTCATATGATCATTGGTTCAAGTACTGGCTGCTCCACTTCTGATCCAGCTCCCTTTTAATTTACCCTGGCAAAGCAGCAGAAGAAGGGCAAGTACTTGACTCCTACCATCCATGTGGGAGACCTGGATAGAGTTCTTGGCTCCTGGCTTCTGCATGGCCCAGTGCTGGCCATCGTGGCCATTTGGAGAGTGGACCATCAGATGGAAGATCTCTCTTTTCTCTCTTTCTCCCTCACCATCTCTATAACTGCCTTTAAACTATATAAATATTTTTAAGATTTTCCTTAACTTCATTCTAAAATGTGTCTCTGTTTATATGTATGTGTTATATGTACATCACAGAACATTTGGAAATGTAATATAGGCTATGGGTAGAGATCAAACCTCCTTCTATATTTAGTCACTTAACATTTACACACAGATAACCACATATATACATATACTTTTACAAACAAAACTATGACCAAGGTAGACATGGTATTTTGTAGTCTATTTTTCCTACTCAACAGTGTGTAATGAACTTTTCCCTTCAAGTTGTTAACTATTCTTTTTAAAGGTCATAATTTTAATTGGCTGAAAATATTAACCTTTCCTTTTGACCACTTAAGTTTTACAATTTTTCTATGATGAATAACTATAGTAAACACTCTTCATATAAGTCATTATGCATATGTCTGATTTTTAAGTTTAGACTGCATTATGTAAGTTGAACTACTAAGCCTGAGAGGTAATTACTGGGTCCCAGAGTAGTGGCATTTTAAGGACTATGGTAAAAAATGCTAACCTTCCCTATAGAAAAGAGAGCAGTAATTTATCTAGCTACCAAAATTGTAGAAGAGTAATTTTCTTGAGAAAATGCTTAGTAATAAGAGGTATTGAAAAATTTTAAAAGAATCAACTGAGTCATTAAAATGTCATCTCATTGTTTTGCATTAAACTTGTTTCATTATTAATGTGTGAATTTTATTTCCTAAGTTAATTGTATATTTATATTTCTTCATTTCTATACTGCATTTACTAATTTTAAAATAGTTTATACTTAAATGGATGGAGGGGCCGGTGCTGTGGCATAGTGGCTAAATCTGCCATCTGCCGTGCTGGTATTCCTTATGGGTACTGATTCAAGACCTGACTGCTCCACTTCCTATCCAGAAACCTGCTGTAGCCTGGGAAAGCTGTAGAAGTTGGCCCAAGTCTTGGGCCCCTTCACCCCTATGGGAGGCCTGGAAGAAGCTCCTGACCCCTGGTTTCAGACTGGTCCAGCTCTGATTGGCTGGGCCAATTGGGGATTAAACTAACAGATGGAAGACCTCTCTCTCTCTTTCTCTCTCTCTCTCTCTCTCTCTCGCTCTCCTCCCCCCCTCTCTGCCTCTCTGTAACTGTGTCTTTCAAATAAATAAATAAATCTTTAAAAAATTTTTAAATGAATGGAACAAATTTATATATTTCATATATATGGTTTTAAGAGAATAATGATATTCCCCACTTTACCTTCTCTCTCTCCCTCTCTCCCTCCCTCCTTCTTTTCTTATTTTCCTTTTTATTTTTACAACGACATTCTGTTTCTTTAAGATTTATTCATTTTATTTGAAACTCAGAGATACACAGAGAGAGAAAGACAGGCACAGACCCCCAGAGACACCTGGGACCCCCAGAGACTCCCCTGAGAACCTGAGATTCCCTGAGACCCCAGAGACCCCCCCAGAAATCCCCACAGTCCCCCAGAGATTACCAGAGAGCCCTGACCCCCTGAGACCCGCTGAGACCCCCAGACACCCCCTGAGACCCTCAGAGATGCCTAGGACCCCAGAGACACTTGGGACCCCCAGAAACTCTCAGAGACCCCCAGAGAACCCCTGGACCTCCAGTGACTCCAAGAGAGGCCCAGGGACCCCCTGAGATCCCAGAGACTGTGAGAGAACCTCAGAGACCCCCAGAGAGACCAGAGACCCTGAGAGACCCCCAAAAGACCCCATAGACCCTCACAGACACCTGGGACCCTCAGAGACTGTCCTGAGACACCCTGAGATCCCAAGAGAACCCCTGGGACCCCCAGAGATTTCCAAGACACCCAGAGATGCCCAGGGACCCCCTGAGGCCCCCAGAGATCTCCTGGGACAACAAAGAATCTCAGAGACCCCCCAGAGACCCTGAAATACTTGGGACACCAGAAGTGGACTGAAAGTGACTTAGGAACCCGGAAGTGGACCAGAAGTGAGTCTGAGAACCATGAAGCTGACTGGAAGTGACATGAAATGGACTGAAAGTGAAATTAGGAACCTGGAAGTGGATCAGAAGTGACCCTGGGAACCCAGAAGTGGACCTGGAAATACCGGAAGTGACTCTGTGAACCTGAAAATGAACCAGAAGTGGGTTTAAAATGACTGGAAGTGGGTCTGGGAACCCATATGTGGTCTGGAAGTCTACTGGCAGTGGGCCCAGGAACCCAGAAGTGGGCCAGATGTGACTGGCAGGAGGGAAGGAGGGAAGGAAGGAAAGAGTGAAAGAAGGGAAGGAAGGAAGGAGGAAGGGAGGAAAGAAAGGAGTGAAGGAAGAAAGGAAGGAAGGAAAGGAGGGAGGGAGAAAGGAAGGGGAAAGGAGGGAAGGAAGGAAGGAAGGAAGGAAGGAGGGAGGGAAGGAAGAAGGAAGGAGGGAGGGAAGGAATGAGGAAAGGAATGAGGGAAGGAAGGAAGGAAGGAGGGAGGAAAGGAAGGAAAGAAGGAATTCATGAGTCAAGCTGAAATTCCTGCTGAGTCATCATAACATTTCTGCTGACTCATCATTATTACATACTCACTCACTCAGCATTATTATTTACCTAGTGAGTCATCATTATTACACACCTGGTGAGTCATCATTTCATACTTGCTGAGTCATGACTATTATACACTTAGTTACACACCTGCTAATGCATCACTATTGCATACCTTCTGAGTCATCATTATTACATACCTGCTGACTCATCATTATTACATACCCAGTGAGTCATCCTGACATATACACTCAGTCATCCTACTATAATTGCTGAGTCATCCTACAATACATGCTGAATCATTCTACTATACTTGCAGAGTCATCCTACTACACTTCCTGAGTCATCATTTCACACCCACTGACTCATCATTACCTGCCTGCTGATGCATCATTAACATACATGGTAAGACATTATTACACACCAGCTGAACCATTGTTATGACATACCTGGTGAGTCATCGTTATTACACACCTGCGGAGTCACCGTTTCAAACCTACTCATTCATCATTACATATCAACTCAGACATCGTTCTGTACCTACTGACTCACCATTTCATACATGCTGAGTCATCATTACCTACCACAAGTACACACCTACAGTCATAAAACTACACCTACTAAGTCATACTCCTTGACCTACTGAGTTGTACTTCTAAAATTGCCAAGTCATGCTTCTAGACTTCCTGAGTCATGCTTCTAACACTAACCCAAACCCAAATCCCAAACCAACGCTAACCCTAACACCAAACCTAACCTGCTGAGTCATGGCACTAGGCCTGCTGAGTCATGCTTCTAACCCTAACCCTTACCCAACCCCAACCCCAACCCTAACCTAGCCCCTACCCCTACCCGAACCCAAACCTGAAACCTAACCATAAACTCAACCCTAACCCTAACACTAAGCCATACCCCAACCCCAACCCCAACCCTGGCCTTGGCTCCCAGGCCCAGCCCCAACCCCAACACCAGCCCCAGCCCCAGCCCCAACCCTAACCCCAACCCTAACCTGACCCTAACCCTAACCCAACCCTAACCCTAGCCCTAGCCCTAACCCTAACCCCAACCCTAACCCTAACCCTAACCTAACCATAACCCTAACCCTAGCCCTAGCCCTAACCCTAACCCCAACTTTAGGGTTGTTGTTTTATCTGTGTATGCTTAGAAATAGGTGAGTTTGTTGATCGACTTATGGATGGTTCTGTGGATTAATTGTCCATGTCCCACCTTAGAGGACCCGTGTTCAAATCCCAGCCCTGGCTCCCCAGTCTGGCCTCCTGCTCTTGCTGACCCCCAGAAGGCAGTGTAGATGGATAGAGTCCCGGGAGGCAGTGTAGATGGATACCAAACCCCGGGAGGCAGTGGCCATGACATCATAAAGACAGCAATGTCATTATGAGAATTTAGAAGGCAGTGAGTTGACACAGACTATGGACTTTGGGCCAAGCGTGGAGGGCTCAGCAGAGAGAGAGAGGAGGGTTAAGGGTGTGCTGGTGACCCCTCCTCTAGTTGGGGGTAGGGAGGAGAGATGAGAACCTATGGCTGCAGTGTCTATCCTGAGGGGCCCGCAAGCCACCAGCCTTTTTCTCACACCACGTCTGGTTCATTTGGACACTGCACAGCGGGTGAGTGGACCCTGACTCCCCCTGCTGGGGACCAGGATGGAGGTCCTGGGGGTGGGCTCAGGGCTCCATGCACCTGTAGAGACCTGGATGGATTTCAGGCTCAGGACCATTTGTGCACCTGCTGAAACCCGGATGGAGCTCCTGGGGACCCCGTGCACCTGCTGAGACCCGGATGGATTTCTGAGTCAGGGCCCTTTGTGTACCTGCTGAGACCCAGATGGATTTCTGGGTCAGGGCCCCTGTGCACCTACTGAGACCCGGATGGAGGTTCTGGGGGCAGGCTCAGGGCCCTATACATCTGCTGAGACCTGGATGGATTTCAGGCTCAGGGCCCCACAATCCTCCCTGAACAGTGGTTCATGAAATCTGTGTTTTTTGTTGTTGTTGTTGTTTCCTCTCTAGTGTGCGTCTCTGCCGTGAAGCCGTGGGTCTGTCGGCTGCTCAGCGTCCTGTGTGTGGCGTTGTCCTGGGCCCTGGCCTTGAGCCTCGTCTGCAGCACCTCGTGGCACCTCTAGGAGTTCTGCAGCAATTTGGTGCCCTTTGTGTCCATCGAGTTCTGGGCGGCCGTCTACTACCAGTGGGTCAACGTGTCGGGGGCCCTGCGGGCGGTGCCCATGTGCAGCCACATCGACAGCAGCTGGGTGCTCCCGGCCAAGATGGAGTATGGCCGGGACCTGCTGTTCTTCACCAACTTTGCCAAGGCTGCGGCGCTGCTGCTGGGTTGGGCCCAGCCAGGGTTCCGGGAGCTGCCGGAGCTAGACTCCAAGACATCCACCTTGTTCCTGGCACTAAGTGGCGGCTGCACCTTGACCGCCATGACCTGGAACGTGGCAGCTGATCGGTGGGGGCACAACGCCCTGGGCTTCCCCTTCCTGCTGCACTTCCCCACGTCCAGGGAGAGCCTGGCGAGGGCGCACGGCACCTACGTGCTGCCTCTGAGCCTGGCCACCGCCGCACTGACACTGGCCGGTGCCCTCCTGGGAGGTGTCCTGGTACAGCGGCATAAGCAGGTAGCGCCTGGAGCAGACAACCTGGGCTGATAACCCCGCCCCCTGGGCTGAGAGCCCCCAACCAGGGCTTTTTTTTTTTTTTTTTTTTGTCCCCTTCCAAGTCTTCTTATCATGAATATGCAAATATTGCAAACATCTGAAAAAAAATTCCGAGAACCAAAACACTTCTGGCCCCAAGCATTTCGGATAAGGGACACTCAGCCCGTGCAAACCTGCGGCGGGCACCATTTGTAGAGCCTCATGTCAAGTCCCCACAAATTTTATATGTTCTCAGAAGTGCTGTAAGTGCCAGCATAATGCCAGCAGACAGAAATAGCTCTGAGGAAGGCTCCTGCCTCCATCGTGGCAGGACCAGGGTCTCTGCTGGAACAGTTGGCACGCTGTGCTCTTGCTGGCCGAGTGTGTGGCTCCAAACGGCACAGCTCTTCCCACCCGGCACATCCCATCTCGTCTGTTGTAGCTTAGTATCTCCAGCCCAAGTCAACATCTTGCCCCTGAGAGCCCCGCCCCCGCCTGGGCGGAGAGCCCTGCCCCCCTGGGCTGAGAGCTCCCCCACCTGCACTGAGAACTCCACCTGGGCTGAAAACACCACCCTACCTGGGAAAAGAGAGCCCCCCATCTGGGCTGAGCACCCCCTACCTGGGCTGAGAGCCCCCCCCACCTGAGCTGAGAGCACCCCCCCACCTGAGTTGAGAGCACCCCCAATCCTCCTTTGGAAAATTTTTTAAAGAAATTTTGGCATCCTTGGCTCTTGTCTACCCAGTCCATGTCCTAGCACAGCGTCCTGCTCCCTCTGCCATCCACTGGGTCCATTCCTGAAATGCCCACAGCAACAGCCACGGCGTGGGGCCAGGCTGGAGTCAGGAGCCTGGAGCTCTCCATCCGGGTCTCTAGCAGGTGCACAGGGCCCCTGCGGCCTCCATCCGGGTCTCTAGGGGCTCCATCTGGATCTCTAGGGGCTCCATCCGGGTCTCTATCAGGTGCATGGGCTCCATATGGGTCTCTAGGGACTCCATCTGGGTCCCCCCAGGGCTCCATCTGGTCTCTAGGGCTCCATCTGGGTCCCCCAGGGCTCCATCCGGGTCTCTATCAGGTACATGGGGCTCCATACGGGTCTCTAGGGCTTCCATCCTGGTTCCCCCAGGAGCTCCATCCGGGTCTCTAGCAGGTGCACCGGGCCCCCAGGACTGGAATGCATGTAAACAGTGACAGGCAGACAGAAGAAAAGAGGAAACACAAAATGGAGGTTGTGGAGACCATTCATGCATTTTACACTTGGGTGATGATTTATAACGCCTAATAAAATGTAACCTATATGTTGAGTTATTATGACAAGAAAAAAAACATGAAAGAATCAAGATGGTGGGCAGCAGCGTTGCACAGGGGGCGGAGCTGCCTGGGAGGCGTGACCGTCGCGGGCCCCGCCCTTCCGAGGAACAAACATGGCCGCTTGGAGCGTGGCCTCCTCGAGCCCCGCCCCTCCCGAGAAACCAAGATGTCCGCTCGCAGCGGGAACGGAGGGGCGGCCGGCACGGTGACTCCACACTGGCTGATGGCGCGGCCAGGCGGGGCCAGGATGCCAAGGCTGAGCGGGGGCGGCCGGCGGCGGGGACGGGGACCGCAGGGCGATGCCGCCCGGGAGTCGCCATCCCCGTCCCCGCCGCCCTCACCGCCCGCGTCCCCAGCGCCCGCAGCGCCTCAGCCACCGCTGCCGCCAGCCCGGGAGAGCCCTGAGCTGCCGCTGCCCGCCGGCTGGGAGCGGACGAGCGACTACGACGGCCTCCTCTTCTACATCGACCACGACACGCGTCAGACCTCGTGGATGGACCCCGCGACCGGTCAGTGTGGGGTCATCGACAGCGCCCCGGGTCCGGAAGGCAGGGGTGGAACCCATCCCCAGGGCCGTGGGCTCGGTGTGACCCCCTGGGAGGGTCCAGGTCGCCAGATCCCTGCCCCAGGGCCCTGGGCTCTGTGTGGTGTCCCCAGGAGGGTCCAGGTCGCCCCGACCCCATCCCCAGGGCCGTGGGCTCGGTGTGACCCCCTGGGAGGGTCCAGGTCGCCAGATCCCTCCCCCAGGGCCCTGGGCTCTGTGTGGGGTCCCCAGGAGGGTCCAGGTCGCCCCGACCCCATCCCCAGGGCCGTGGGCTCGGTGTGACCCCCTGGGAGGATCCAGGTAGCCCCGACCTCACCCCCAGGTCCCTGGGCTCAGTGTAGGGTCCCTGGGAGGGTCCAGGTCACCCCGATCCCACCCCTAGGGCCCTGGCCTCCCTCCAGTCACCTTTCGCAGGGCGGACACTGGGTTCCCTCACATCACCCGCCATTCCGGCCCTTGGAATTTCCTCTCCCGAGCTGATGGGCTGATGGACGGCCCTGTCTTCCTGTCCCTGTCCTGGACCTCTGGGAATACCCCTCCCACCCCCCCGGAACACCCCACCCACCCCAGTGCCTGATTCCCATCCTGTGAGACCAGGTGTAGTTGGCTTCGTGGCTCTGTTCCCATAGCCATTGAGGGAAAGCATCTGTCCAAGCCCAGAATTGAGCTCGGATCCACTGCCTGTCACTCTGAGAACGGCCGGCCCCCTCTTTGTCACTCTGAGCCAAGTCACACCCCCTCCCTGTCACTGTGAGCCAAATCGCGCCCCCTCCCTGTCACTCTCACCCAAGTCCCGCCCCCTGCCTGTCACTCTGAGCCTGGCCCTGCTCCCTCCCTGTCTCTCTAAATCAAGCCCCATCCCCTACCTGTCACTCTTGAGCCCGGCCCCGCCCCCTCCAGTCACTCTGACCCAAGTTCCTGCCCCCTGCCTGTCAGCCAGTAGAGGGGATTGGCAGTAAGATGAGGTTGGTAAACTGTATTTTGATTGTAATGAGAATGAAGCACCACCAGAAAGCATAGATGACATTCACTTTCGGAAAGGAAGGGGTGTGGTGCATCTAGGCAGATGCACAGCCCTAGGACATTTCCAGCTAAGGATGTGTCTTTGGTTACAAAGAGTAAATCAGGGACCTTCTGGAGCTCAGCCACTGGAATCAGCTGATGGCATTGTGGAGTTCCATTTCACCATGCCCTTTCTTTTTTTTTTTTTTTTTAATTTTTTTTTTTTTTTTATTTTTTGACAGGCAGAGTGGACAGTGAGAGAGAGAGACAGAGAGAAAGGTCTTCCTTTTGCCGTTGGTTCACCCTCCAATGGCTGCCGCGGCCAGTGCGCTGTGGCCAGCGCACCGCGCTGATCCGATGGCAGGAGCCAGGAGCCAGGTGCTTTTCCTGGTCTCCCATGGGGTGCAGGGCCCAAGCACCTGGGCCATCCTCCACTGCACTTCCTGGCCACAGCAGAGAGCCAGCCTGGAAGAGGGGCAACCGGGACAGAATCCGGCGCCCCAACCGGGACTAGAACCCGGTGTGCTGGCGCCACTAGGCGGAGGATTAGCCTAGTGAGCCATGGCGCCGGCCCACCATGCCCTTTCAAATACTCAAAGCAGATATATCTGCCATGAAATGGATAGTGTTTTCACATATTCCAATAAATCAATCAAATTTGTGCCGAGGGTTAACTTAAAATTCAAAGTCTCTTGAACATATGTGTTATTTATATTGTACCTTCAGTTTCTGTTTTTTTTTTTAATATAGATGGCAGATTAAAAATAAGTAAATAAAATTCTTCATTGCTATAAATTCTCTAGATTATTATCTATTCTACTTTGACCAATAAGCTTGCTTCTTGCTCTTCAAAGTTTTGGAAACCAACTTATTTTCTAGTCTAAATCTTGTTCAAAGATGTCATGATGGGATACCTCATTGTAACTTTCATGAGGTAACACTATACTACTTTTTATTCTCTTTCCAATTTTTTTTTTACATTTTATTTCAGATTAGTTTTAAATTTATAAAAGATAAATTGTGAAGTGGTTATACAAAGAGTTCCCATATATCCTTCTCCCCATTTCCTTTGTTAACATCTCATAAACTAAACTCGGCTTCCCTTTTTTTTTTTTTTTTTAATCTGGAAACCTTTTATCCTTCCTATTCTGACCAGCCTCTAGTAATCAACATTCTGTGTTCAGGTTGGTTTTTTTCCCTTTTAGCTTTAGCTCCCACGTGTAAAGGAGAATGTATGCTACCTGTCTTTCTGTGTCTGGCTTATTTCACTCAATGTGGTGTCCTCCAGTCTCATCAGTTTTGCTGTAAATGACAGGATTTCATTCATTTTTTAAACCTGAATTCCACTCTGTGTGTGTGTGTGTGTGTGTGTATGAGATTTTTCTTTATACATTAGAGAAATGGACAGTGTGGTTTATTCCATATCTTGGATACTGTGAACAATGTTGTTATAAAAGTATATTCATTTTTTGGGGGGGGTATATACCCAGATGTGGATTTCTGGATTTTATGGCAGATCCTTTTCCAGTTTTTTAGAAATGTCCATGCAGTTTTCCACAGTGGCTGAACTAATTTAGTTACACCAAAGTATGTAAGGGTTCCCTTTTCTCCATATACTTGCTAGAATTTCTCTCTATGTCTCTCTCTGTCTCTCTCTCTGTCTCTCTCTCTCTCTCAGAATAGCCATTCTGACAGGATGAGGCGATACCTCATTGTGGTTTTGATTTGCATTTCTTATTTTGAGAACTATTAGGTCCTTTGCCAATTTCTTAAATTATTTGGTTTTTTTTTGCTATTGAACTTTTTTTTAAGATTTATTTTATTTATTTGAAAGACATAGTTACAAAGGGGGGGGGGAGAGAGAGAGAGAGAGAGAGAGAAGTCTTCCATCCACTGAGTCACTCCCCAAATGGCCACAACAGCCAGAGCTGAGCCTATCCAAAACCAGGATCCAGAATCTTCTTGCAGATCCCCCTTGTTGGTGCAGGGGCCCAAGGACTTAGGCCATCCTCAGTTGCTTTCCCAAGTACATTAGTGGGGAGTTGGATTGGAAGTGGAGCAACCAGGACATGCACAGGCACCCATATTGGATACTGGTGCTGCAGGCCAGTCCTTTAACCTGCTGTGCCACAGCAGCTTCGCAGTTGTCGAGTTTTTTGAGTTGTTGCTATATTTTGGATATTAATCCTCCCTATCACAATGGGTTACAAATATTTTTGACTGTTTTGTTGGATGTCTCATCTTTACTGATTGCATCCATTTCTGCATAGAGCTTCTTAGTCCAATTTTCCTGATTTTTACTTCCTTTTGAGTTATGTCCTTAGAGCTACACATTTACAAATCTAATTAGAAATGCATTTTGACTGATTATCATATCTGAAAGCATATTTGTCTTGTATAGATTTGGTATAGGTTGTTTATGTCAGAGTCATTGAGCCAGTAGATTTGTTATCATATTTATGAACATTCTGCTAGCATCCAAACTTGGATTTCTAATACTAGATTTTTTTCCTTTGCTGGTTATTATGTTTTCACATTAATGGTTGTAATCATGTTCTCTCTTGCACTGACATTGTGAAGTTTTGGTAGGATAAGCCTCTTGTAAATTTTCCTTCACTCTTGACATATGATGACCCCATTAAAATGAAGATTTCAGACCTGGAATTTTTTGCCTTATATATATTTTATTTTATCTTTCTTAAAGTCTAATTGAAGTCATAGAAAACTCCCCTTTTGTTTTTTAAATTATTCCAGTTTAATAAAATTATTTGATTATTAAACTCCATATTTAAGTTCTTCCTTAATTTTATTTAAGCAATTACATTTTTAATTTCAAAGAGCTGTTATTCTTTCTCATTTTTCTTTTCTGTACCATTCTTATATTGTTCTGTGCAATATACAATTCCTTGCAAATACCTAGAAAAACTAGAAATTTGCTGCTGTATATTTAATCTTTCCCGGAAACTATGTTGATCATTCATCGACTAATTCATTTTTGATTGATGACTATGTTATATATAGTTTTGTATCTTTATATAGATGGTTGGTTGTCTCTTCAGGTGTAAATACGAAGCTCATGTGAAACTGTGACATTCTAAGCTATTTCATTTCTATATGCAAACAATATTCTGAGTATTCCCTAGATTCTGCTTGTAAAAGGGAAGGCAGTTGAGAGTCAATGTGTTGGATAATGACAAAGCTTTGCTTTACAGTGAAGCCTGAGTCCTGGATGATAAAATCCTCCATCAGTGCCAGGAAGTGCATAATGCCTAGTAATTAGGCATTCAATGTTTATATCAGGTGACTTAATAAATATTTCTGTGGAGACCATGAATGTTACTGAAACTATCCTAAATTTTAGATTATAAAATGATGATTGTATCTTTATGGGATATACCCTGGATTGAGCATTTAGTTATTTTATATGAGCAATAAGAAAAAGATATTAAATACTCTTTTGGCTCTGTTATAAATTATGTATGACTTACAATGTATATCTCTAATAGTCTAGAGATTCAGAGTATTCAGCATGCATGCATAATAAATTTCATGTAAAATATCAGTCCATCGAAATTTTTTCAAGAAGATTTGTTAAATGTATGACTGAAAAAATTGGAATTTATTACAATTGATTGTGAATTCTTTTTTTAAGATTTATTTTATTTATTTGAAATACAGAGCTACAGAGAGAGATAGAGGCAGAGAGAAGGGTCTTCGTCTGCTGGTTCACTCTCCAGATGGCCACAATGGATAGAGGTTCAATAGATAGTTGGTTCACCCCTCATTGGCCAGTGCGGCTGGTGCGCTGCACTGATCCAAAGCCAAGAGCCAGGTGCTTCTCCTGGTCTCCCATGTGGGTGCAGGGCCCAAGCACTTCGGCCATCCTCTACTGCATTCCTGGGCCCCAGCAGAGAGCTGGACTGGAAGAGAAGCAACCGGGACTAGAACCCAGTGTGCTGGCACTGCAGGCGGAGGATTAACCTATTGATCCATGGTGCTGACCAATTCTTTAGTGGTAAATTTAATTTATCTTTCACTTTTTTCTGATTTAATTTTGTAAATAATGAAGTAGAACAGAGAGAAATTCAAATCATCTTCTTTAAAAAGGAACAAAATTTACATTTCACCACATTTCATATTGGAAACAGAAATAAAGTTTCAAAAAGACTTTAAAATAGTTATTTTAAAATACTGAATTTATTATTTAACAATAGAAGATGATATTGTTATGCCATAATATAAATATGTGAATCTTATTTCATAAGAATTAGAAACTAACTAGAATACATGTGGCCACAAACTTTCCTCTCACATTTCTAAATCTCAGAACTGCTGCTTTGATCCAGGTATTACAATGTCTAGAGATATTTGACAAAAATAATAATTTTTAAGTAAATGTTAGCAATATCAATGCATGCGATATGTTATAAAGTTTCTAAATTGTAATACCTTTTCAAAAATTTTATCATATAGGTACATTATTATACACTGACTATATGACACTATCATTTTAAGCAATATAGAACATATGTATACATTCAGCACTCATTTCCCAGAATCCATTTGGTAAGTGAATTGAAAAAAGCAAATGGCATTAATAGTCCTTTTCCTACAGAAACTCATGAGTTGAGGGTACTTCAAAAAGTTCATGGGAATATATTTGTGAGATAACTAAACATGGATTTCAATTTTTATACCAAATAAATTTATCATTTAATTCAATTTCTCATGAACTTAAAGTATCCTTTTATATGGCATTGGTCCCAAAAAGACAAGTACCATTTTTTCCCTGATCTAAGGTATCAAACAGAGTACAAAAAATGTGTAGAAGTGAAATTTCCACTTTGAGATTGGATGATTGTTTACAGTCCTTGTCTATACTGTTGAGGAACAGTGTTTTTTTCTTCTTACTATTTATTGAACTCTTAGTGTATGGTTATTCTTATGAGTATCTACTTTATGCTTATACTGATGAGAATCTACTTTATGCTTTATACCCACATATATGCTGTGGTATATTATATCTGAGTTACTTTTTTTTTGAGTTGTTTTGCTGATAAATAGAAGTATAATTGTTTTACAACTTATGATCAAAAGTAAAAATTGATATTATCTCTCATTTCAGTATTTAATATATAGCTCAGATATAGTAATCTGTTGTGGGATTTTTCTTTGTAAGATTGTTTCATAGTTGTGGTAAGATTTATGCCGTATATTTTATCTGTTCATTTTTGAAAGTGCTATTTTCTTAGCGATTTATCTCTTTGGTCTAGCTTTTCAAACTTATTGATGTAAATTTTCTTGTAATTCCCTCTTAGCATTTCAATATTATATTAGATTTTCAGGTTTGTAGTTATGACACTTTTTGATCATTGTTGTTGAATATCTGCATTTCTTTCCTTTATTCTTTTTAGTTTTGTCAGCTAGTTGGTTAGATTATCAAAGGAATCAACACCTGCCTTTGTTGCCTTATGTTTTATACATTTTTTTTTTGACAGGCAGAGTGGACAGTGAGAGAGAGAGACAGACAGAGAGCAAGGTCTTCTTTTGCCGTTGGTTCACCCTCCAATGGCCACCACCGCCCGCGCGCTGCGGCTGGCACACTGTGCTGATCCGATGGCAGGAGCCAGGTACTTATCCTGGTCTCCCATGGGGTACAGGGCCCAAGCACTTGGGCCATCCTCCACTGCACTCCCTGGCCACAGCCGAGAGCCAGCCTGGAAGAGGGGCGACCGGGACAGAATCTGGCGCCCCGACCGGGACTAGAACCCGGTGTGCCGGCGCCACAAGGCGGAGCATTAGCCTAGTGAGCCGCAGCACCGGCATGTGTTATACATTTTCTATTCCATTATTTCCCAAAGTTATCCTTATGATATTTATTATTCTTGTCTTCTTTTAGCTTATTTTTTATTTACACAAGTTCTTATTTTTTTATTTTTTTAAAAAGATTTATTTAGTTATCTTAAAGGGAGAGAGAGAGAGTTCTTCTCTGCACTGGTTCACATCACATCTGCTATTTGCAACAGCTGGCACTGGCCAAGCTGAAGCCAGGAGCCCATAACTTAATTTCAGCCTCCCACATTGGTGGCAAGAGTCCAAGAACTTAGATAATCTTCCACTGCTTTCTAAAGCACATTAGCAAAGAGATCAGAAGCTAAGCAGCTGGGACTTGAACCAGTACTCCAAATGGGATGTAGGCATTGGAGGAGGCAGTTTAGCTATCCTCACAATGCCAGCCCCTTTATACAACTTCTTGGGTTAGTTTTTTTTTTTTTTTTTATTATTTGACAGAATTACAGACAGTGAGAGAGAGAGAGACAGAGAGAAAGATCTACCTTCTGTTGGTTCACTCCCCAAATGGCTGTTATGGAGCTGCACCGATCCAAAGCCAGGAGCCAGGTTCTTCTTCCTGGTCTCCCGTGTGGGTGCAGGCGCCCAAGCACTTGGGCCATCCTTCACTGCTTTCCCAGGCCACAGCAGAGAGCTGGACTGCAAGAGGTGCAATCGGGACTAGAACCGGTGCCCATATGGGATGCCAGTGCCACAGGCAGAGGATTAACCTAGTGAGCCAAGGCACCGGCCCCAAGTTAGATTTTTAATCATTAATTTTCTGTTGTGTTCGTTTGGTCATATAGGCATTTTAGGTAATATTGTGTCAACACTCATATAAACATTTCCAAGTTTTGTTTTCTAACATTTTGATTACATTTATTATAAAATTTTTACTTAATTCCACTGTTATTGTTATTTTTGAAGAATGAGTTACTTAGGTGTTAGCTGGATATGTTTTCTTTGTTGTATTATATTTCCAGTGCCAAGAAAAGTATTTTTTTCATTTCTGAATAATTTTTTGCAGTACTCTTGTTCCAGGTTACTCATTCAGACAACATTGGCACTGGTTTTGAAGCACCTAAAATGTATACATTCACATAAATTTATAAATGTGTACATAAAATGGATAATAAATATGTATATTGCATCAAATCCTTCATTTGCTTAATATTGAAAATGATGCTTGTAGCATCGTGAATGTCAAAAAGCAGATTATAGAGTGGTGCCGTGGCTCACTAGGTTAATCCTCTGCCTGCGGCGCCGGCACCCCAGGTTCTAGTCCCAGTTGAGGTGCCAGTTCTGTTCCCGTTGCTCCTCTTCCAGTCCAGCTCTCTGCTGTGGCCCGGGAAGGCAGTGGAGGGTGGCCCAAGTGCTTGGGCCCTGCACCCACATGGGAGACCAGGAGGAAGTACCTGGCTCCTAGCTTCAGACCAGCACAGTGTGCTGGCCATAGCAGCCATTTGAGGGGTGAACCAATGGAAGGAAGACCTTTCTCTCTGTCTCTCTCTCACTGTCTAACTCTCCCTGTCAAAAAAAGAATTAAAAAAAGCAGATTATTTGTGAAATGGGAACAATTAACTTACAGGAATAACTGCAATGAGGAACATGCCTAGGGTAACAGTTATATATTTACATGTATTTCACAGTGAACATAATGAAATGATCATATTTCAATATAAAATTTTAAAGTACATTATAGGACCAACACAAATAACTATAAAGAATTCATGTTACACTATATTACGTTTAGCACTGCTTTTGCTAGACTTTGCTTAGTCATTGCAAATACAGATTTCCTAGGCTAAATATGGTAAATCCCAGGGAGTTTCAGTTAATTTTGTGTCAACATGTTTAATTAGTTAACATGCTATCTAAAACTGGGAAACTACCTCATTTTTATTATTTTAATATTTTTCCATAGCCGTCATCCTCTGATTTACAGTCATGAGAAATGACATTTTGTTATTTTCATACAAGAAAGAGAAATTATTACTTAGTTATTTATTTGTTATCAACAATGTGACTCATTTTCATAATTACAAAACAACTAAATAGTCAAGTTAGGAAATGCATCAAAATCAGCATCTTGTTAGCTAAAATAAATATTTTTTTCTTTTCTTTTTTTTTTTGTAATTTCAGTTATTTTTTAACTTTTATTTAATGAATATAAATTTCCAAAGTACAGAATATGGATTACAATGGCTTCCCCCCCATAACGTCCCTCTCACCCGCAACCCTCCCCTTATCCACTCCCTCTCCCCTTCCATTCACATCAAGATTCATTTTTAATTCTCTTTATATACTGAAGATCAGTTTAGCATACATTAAATAAAGATTTCAACAGTTTGCTCCCACACAGAAACATAAAGTGAAAAAAACTGTTTGAGTACTAGTTATAGCATTAAATCTCAATGTACAGCACACTAAGGACAAAGATCCTACATGAGGAGTAAGTGCACAGTGACTCCTGTTGTTGACTTAACAAATTGACACTCTTGTTTATGGCATCAGTAATCTCCCTATGCTCCAGTCATGAGTTTCCAAGGCTATGGAAGCATTTTGAGTTCACCAACTCTTATCTTATTTGGACAAGGTCATAGTCCAAGTGGAAGTTCTCTCCTCCCTTCAGAGAAAGGTACCTCCTTCTTTGAAGGCCTGTTCTTTCCACTGGGATCTCACTCGCAGAGATCTTTCATTTAGGTTTTGTTTGTTTGTTTGTTTACCCCCAGAGTGTCTTGGCTTTCCATGCCTGAAATACTCTCATGGGCCTTTCAGCCGGATCCGCATGCCTTAGGGGCTGATTATGAGGCCAGAGTGCTGTTTAGGACATTTGCCATTCTATGGGTCTGCTGTGTATCTCACTTCCCATGTTGGATCATTCTCTCCCTTTTTGATTCTATCAGCTAGTATTTGCAGACACTATTCTTATTTATGTGATCTCTTTGGTTCTTAGTCCTATCATAAAATAAATATTACTACTCTATTGAATTCAAAATTTAGAGAATTTTTTGAAAGATTTATTTATTTATTTGAAAGGCAGAGTTACACAAAGAGAAAGAGGCACAGAAAAAGAGGTCTTCCATCCTCTTGTTCACTCCCCAATTGGCTGCAATAGCTGGAGCTGTGCCAACCTGAAGTCAGGAGCCAGGAGCTTCTTCCGGGTCTCCCACATGGGTGCAGGGACCCTAGCACTTGGGCCATCTTCTACTGCTTTCTCAGGCCACAGCAGAGAGCTGGATCAGAAGTGGAGCAGCCAGAACTCGAACCGTTGCCCATGTGGGATGCTGGCACTGTGGGCGACGGCTTTACCCACTATGCCACAGCGCCAGCCCCTCAAAATTTAAAGAATTTGAAGATTCTTCTTCTGAAAAATATCTTTCTTTTTTTTTAAAGAAAATGTTATTTGTTTTATTTGAATGGAAAAGGGACAGAGACACACAGAGAGAGACAGAGAAACAAATCTCCCATTCACTGGTTCATTCATCAGATTTCTGTGACAGTGAGGCTCTGATTTTGGGTTTTCCACATGAGTGGCAGGAACCCAACAACTTGAAACTTCACAGTAATCTTGAATTCCTGTATCATTAGTCTTCCAAATTTCTTCTTCATTTTATGTATTTTGTTGACTATTCTGTCTTTATTTCCAAATAATTTATAGAATTATTTTGTTGATATTGACAAAATAGTAAAATAGTTTGCTTGGGATAATACAGATTTTGTTGGCTTTAGAGATCAGGTTGGGAAGAATGAATGAATCTTCCCACACTTCAGGTAGAAATATCTCTGAATTTATCTTTTTAAAGATTTATTTATTTGAAAGGCACAGTTACAGAGAGGCAGAGAGTCAGAGAGGCAGAAATAGAGAGAGAGAGAAAGAGGAAGAGAGAGAGAGAAAGTGAAGGAGTCAGTCTTCCATCCACTGAATCACTCCCCAGTTGGTGGCAATGGCTGGAGCTGGGCCAATCTAAGCCAGGAGCCAGAAGCGTCTTCTGGGTGTCCAATGTGGATGCAGGGGCCCAGGGACTTGCACCATCTTCTACTGCTTTCCCAGACTACAGCAGAAAGCTGGATTGGAAGTGGAGCCACCAGACAGGAACCAATGCCCAAATGGGATGCTGGCACTGCAGGTGGTGGCTTTACCTGCTGCACCACAGTGCTGGCTCCTGAATTTATTTATATAGCTTATTATTTTTGAGAGTTTTCTGATATTGCACTTGTACATCTTCTATGTATTTTGTATCCAAATATTTCATTTTATGCTAATTAAATGGTATTGTATCATTAATCATGCATTCTAAGTTTAAACAATTGATGTTTGTATGTTAACATTTTAGCCTGAAATTTGGCTATAAGTGTATGTTAGTTCAGAATTTTTTTCTCGGTACCTAGGAATTTTGGGGATAGATGGTACAATAATCAGTGAAAACATTTAGTTGCTTCCCTAAAACTCTATCTCTTTGGTATCCTTTTTGGTTCTTACTGCACTAGCTAGGTTTAACATTATGATGTTGCATAGAAAAGTTCTGAAGTAGCATCCATACGTTGTTCTTCATGGTGGAGAAAGCTACAGTTTCTTACCTTTATGTATGATGTCAACTATAGGGTTGTTTTGTAGATGCTATTTATGAAGTTGTAGAAATGCTCCTGATTCCTAATTTACTGAGAGTTATTGCAATAAATGTGTATTAGATTTTGTTGAATGCTTCAACAATTTATAATGTATAGCTTTTCTTCTTTTATTGGTGCGTAGTTTGGTTACAATTTTTGACTTTTTAATCTTGAATTGGCCTCATATAACTCAATTTTGATAACATTTCTCCAGAGCATGTTGTGTTTATATATTATTGTATTTAATTTGCTAATAGTTGAGGATTTTAGACCTATATTCATAAGAGTTAAGGCTGAGTTTTCTTTCATGTTATGATTTTATGTGGTTTGGTTTTACTCTAACACTGATTGCATAAAATGAATTAGGAGGTATCCCCTCTGCTTCTTTGTTTTTGAAGAGATTTCAGAGAAATAGTATATTTCTTCATTTTAGCATTTGTTATAATTCACTAGTAAAACCATTTGGATCTGTTACTTTGTGATTTGGGATGATATTAACAACTATTTCTTCAATTTCTCCTCTAGTTTTACAGGACTTTTCAGACTATTTTTGTCTCCCTGCAAGATCATTTTTAATTGGGTATTTCTGCATTTGCCATTAGGTTGCTTAACTTTTGAATTTTAGTATCTCATATATTTTGGATTTTAACATTTTATTATATGTAGCATTTGGAAATATTTTTGCTCAGTCTGCAGAGTGTCTTTTCATCTGTTGATTGCTGAAGAAGCTTTTTAGTTTGATGTAACCTCACTTGTCTATATTTGCTTTTATTCCAATACTTTTGCAGTCATATCCAAAAAATCTTTGCCATGTTAACGTTAAGCTTTCCCTCTGCATACCTTTATAGAATCATTTTCTTAAGATTTGTTTTATTTGCAGGAAAGGCAGAATGACAGAGACAGGGGGAGAAAGGGAAGGAGAGAGAGAGTGCAAGAGCCAGGAGTCAGGGACTTCATCCAGGTCTTTCATGTGGATGGCAGTAGCTTCTTTTTGAAGACCAATTCACTGTATGTGCATGGATTTATTTTTGGGATCTCTATTCTGTTCCATAGTCTGTTTAGGCCAGTAGTATGTTTTATTACTGTAGCATTAAAATCATTTTTAAATTTTTTTTATTTCTTTATTTGAGAGTTAGAGTTATAGACAGAGAGGAGAGACAGAGAGAAAGGTCTTCCATCCTTTGGTTCACTCCCCAAATGGGCATAATGGCCAGAGTTGTGTTGATCCACAGCCAGGAGACATTACCTCCCTTTGGGTCTCCCATGTGGGTGCAGGGACCCAATCACTTGGGCCATCTTCCACTGCTTTCTGAGGCAATAGCAGAGAGCTGGATCTGAAGAGGATCAGCAGGGATGAGATGGGATGTTGGCACCACAGGTGAAGGCTTACCCCACTACATCACAGTGCCCACCCTTGTAATTCATTTTTAAATCAAGAAGAATTATATCTTCCTCCAGTGTTTTCTTTGCTCAAGTTTGTGTGCTTATTATATTATATTGTGGTCACAACTGAACTTTAGAATTGTTTCCTGTATTTATATAAAGGATATTGATCTTCTTGTAGGGATTGCATAGATCAGTTTATATGCCATTTTCCTTTTAATAATAATTCTTCCAAATCACGATTAGAGGATGATCTCCTATTTGTGTATCTAATTTTATCATTGATATTTTGAAATTGTCAGTATGGAAGTGTTTCACCTCTTTGGTTAATAGTATTACTGAGTATTTTATTATTTTTGTTGCTATTGTGCCTGAGTTTGCTTTTTTATCCTTAATTCTTTTTTCTTTTTAATTTTTATTTGAAAGAATTATAAAGAGGGAGAGGCAGAGAGAGAGAGGGAGGGAGGGAGAGAGAGAGCGATTGAGAGATTGAGAGAGAGAGAGAGATTATCCATCCTGTGGTTCAATCCCCAAATGGCTGCAATGGCCAGAACTGGGCCAGGCCCAAGCCAGGAGCTGGGGGGCTTCATCTGGGACTCCCATGTGGTTACAGGGTCCCAAGGACTGGGCTATTTTTTGCTCTTTTCTGTGGCACATTAGCAGGGATCTGGATTGGAAGTGGAGCAGCCGGGAGTTAAACTGTCACCCACACGGGGTGCCAGTGTTGCAGGCCTGTCCCTTAATACATTTTAACAAATTTAGAAGTATTATTTAAAAATGTGTCATTAATCTCCACATATACTGAGATTTTTCTGACTATATTTCAAATGCTGATTTCAAGTTTAAATCATCATCAACTGACTGAATAATTTTTATTTCACTAATTTATTAAGGTATATTTTATTCACCAAAATGTGGTTTATCTTTTTTCATTATCTATGCGAAGTTGAGAAGAGTGAATGTTCTGCTGTTGGTGGCTGAAATATATTATTAATGTTAATTCAATCTTTTTGATTTATGATCTTGTTCATTTCAAATATGTTTTCTGAGTTTGAACTTGTGGAATCTATAAATTACTAAAATACAGGTTTGGAAATCTCCAAATATAACATGATGTCTATTCTTCCTTATAGTTCTCTCAGTTTTGGCCTCATGTATTTTGATGCTCTGATATAAGCTACTAACATACTAAAGAAACTTTTGTCTTATAGGAGATCATTATTTGATATGTCTGATAACTTACCTGGCCTTGAAATATCCTTTATTTTAAATTAGCATAGATATTCCAGTTTTGTGTGTTTTTTTTTTTAGATTAGTGTTATTGTGCTCTTTCTCTTTTCATGTCTGTGCCCTTATATTTAAAGGGGGTTTCTTAGAGACAACATGTAGAAGGATCTTGCTTTTATGTCTCCCTATCCTGTGGTTGTCCATGTCTTTAAGCTGATAGAATATTCACATTGATAGTGATTATTGGCATCATTTAATTCCTGTCTGTTTGTGATTCTTTTCTATTTATTATTACTGTTCTTTGTTTCCCTTTTCTATCCTTATCTCATTTCTGCTTTCTCAGATTTTAATTGTTTATTTTGAAAGTACATTCCTTCTTCTATTTTAACAAATATACTTCTTTAAAAATTATTTTTAGGGATTGTCCTAAAATTTTTGATATGCATTTACAGCTAGTCTAAGTGCATTTTTAAATAACACTATGCTATATCCTGGGTAGTCTAAATGACACATATCAAGATATTATCAATATTATCTTCTCTGATATCTATTATAATATTGTCACTCATTTAATTTATGTATATATTAAATTCACCTAATATTTCTTCTATTATAACTTGAGAGTTGTCATTTAGGTCAATTAAGGATAGAAGAAATAAAAATTTATTTTTACTTTGATTTATTTCCTCCTTGACACTGTTCATTATATAAATCTTTGCTTTATGACCTATATTATTTTCTTTTCTATGAATAACTTATTTTATGATAAACCTCCTCTACTTTCTTGTCATATGTCTTTTTTCTACTTCCTGAAGAATAATTTCATTATCCATAAATTTCTAAGTCTGTTTTTCTTTCAATAGATTAAATATTTCACTCCTTGCTTACATGGCTTCTGAAGAGAAATCCAATACATTCCTTCCCCTCCACCTCCTTTAAGGTTAATGTAATCATTTTCTTCCAGTTTATTTCATTTCAAGATTTTCACTTTAGGGTTTTTTACAGTTTAATATGATTTGACCTTGTGTTAATTTGCATACCTTTTATCCTGAATGCTGTTCTGTAGGCTTCTGGGATCCATAGTTCAGAATCTATCTTTAATTTGGGAAAACTTCATCCATTTTCAGTTTTTGGGATGTTTCTGTTGGCATGTCTCAAACTCACTGATATTTTTCACCACTTGACTAAGTGCAGTCTACTGATAAGCCTAAAAAAGGCATTGTTTTTTTCATTTGTGTACAGTTATTTAGATGTTCAGTATTTTCTGCTGATTCTTTGCTAACATTATCATATCTCTGCTTACGTTACCCACTATATTTGCATTTGTAAACATGTTTTCATTTCAGTCCTTACCATGTAGTTGTATTTATTACATATTTCTTATCTACTAATTTCCAAAAACACACCCTGTCTAGATCTGATCCTGTTTCTTACTTGATCTTTTCAAACTAAGATTTCTCTTGGCTTCTAACATGACTTACAGTTTTTGTTAATATGTGGAACTTATGTATACATTTTTTCTTACTTTACATTATTCATTGGTTTTGTTTTCCATTTTTCCTGATTAATCCTTTTTTTTTCTTCCCAAGAATTTTTCTTAAATACAGTATCTGTTTCATAGCTCTTTCCATTTTTACTCATTACTGCTCTACTGGAGGAGTCCTGTTGATGTGACATAAAATATGGCTGAGCAAAGTATTCCACGATGTTACTGAATTCTGGGGATTTGATCTTTGTAGCTGTTAGATTCTTTTGCTTATCTTTCTGGGTGACACAGTAAGACTAAAGAGATTTGAAATTGTCTCATTGCCATTCTCCAGGTTCATGAGGTCCTGATAAACTTATTTTCTCTTGGGAAGGAGGAGCTTGTCATTAAGAAACTTTGGAGCATATTTCAAAATGGTTGTTTCCCTCTTCCTGCTGCTTGAATAAAGACCTTTCTCATCTCTTTACTGTGAGAAATTGATGTGGTTCCTGGAACTGAAATTCACAAAAATGTGGAGTACCCCAAGACTGTGGCTCAAAGGAGTTTTCAGTCTCAAAGCCAATCTACACTTAGCTTCCCTCAGTTCACTAAAACTCCATACTGCACATTTTTCTATAAAAACACTAAGAAATGATTTTAAATATTTCTATCAAAGTAAATGATAATGTTAAAAAGATAGATATATTTAGCCTGATTGGGCATTAAATAATTTATGCATATGTTGAAATAAATATATCTGATGGCTACTTACAATTTTTATTTAAGTTAATTTTTTTAAATAATGAAAATAGGGGCCAGTGTTGTGTTGTGACACAATATGGCAAGCTGCTATTTGTAATACCATCATCCTATGTTGGAGTGCTGATTTGAATCCCTGCTGCTCTGTGTGGGGAGCAATTCGGACTAGACTAAGTTACTGGAATTAAGACTTATTCTATGCATCTGCTCTCCCACAATATGGCGCTGGGAGAGAAGAAAACAGCTTTTACACAGCTGCCTCCAGTTCAACCAATAAACTGTAGGACTTGCTCCTGATTGGAGAGCAGCGTACTCGGCGTGTGGGCAGCCGAGTTGGGATTGGCAGAGGAGGACTATAAAGGAGGAGAGAGACGGCATGCACAAGGAACATCTAAGGGGAACATCTAAGGGGAACACCTGTGCAGCCCCCGAGAGAGCCGGCTGGCGGTGTGCCGCTCCCCTGCGGAAGTGGGGAATGTGGCAGGGGGAACCGCCCTTCCATGGAGGTGGAAGGGACAGTAGCCAACCCGGGAAGAACCAGCAGCAAACCCGGGGAGGGCCGAGCAGACGAAAGAACAGCGCAGGGTCCTGTGTCGTTCCTCCACGAAGAGGGGGAGCGACATAATGGTGCCGTGACTCGGATGTGAAGCCTAGGCAGGGCTTAGTGTCGTTCCTCCACGAAGAGGGGGAGCGACATAATGGTGCCGTGACTCAGATAGGAAACCTAGGACAGATAGGAAACTTAGGAGGGAAGAAACGGGAAGAAGTGGAAAATATCGGAGAGAGAGACTAGCAAACAGCCTAGGGAAAAGCCGGACGAAAAAGGTGCCGGAAGGAGCTATTGAAAGCCTAGGCATAGACTCAGATACGGACTACGGGGGGAAGCTGGGAGAAATCTCTAAGGTCGAAAGCGAAAGTGAAAGCTAGAACAAACAGACTCGGATGCGGACTGTGGGGAGAGGCCAGGAGAAATGAGGGAGGAGTATTGTTGGAAGAAAGCTTGGGGAAACATACTGGGTAGAGAAAAATGTTAGGGAAATTGAAGCCGCGGGGGGCAGGCCGAGGCGGAGATGAAAGCCACTTTGGGATTCTCAAGTTAGCCTGGGAATAGGGGGCGAAAAGTTGAAACCAGAAGCAGAAACGTAAGCCAGATTGGGATCCGTCTGATTAGCCCGGGGAGCAAAGGACGGGAAGCCAAATCGTGGGGCGGAGACGTGAGCTGGGTTGAATTCGCCAGGCTAGCCCGGGGAACTTGGATTGAATGCTAGTGGTGGAGACGTGAGCTGATGCTGTGTGATTCGCGGAGGCTGCCGCGCGCAGAGAGAGCGTGCGGGGCTCAAGTAGATAGGGAACGCTGGGCTAGTGCGAAGCCGTGCAGATGAGAGAGGTGCGGGCTGAAGCGGCTCAGAGCCGGAAAGCTGCTGAGAAGCAGCCTCGGGGCGGGCGCCGCCGGGAAGCCGCAGGGATAAGAGAAACAGAAGTTTAGAAGTAAAATGAGAGAAATAGGAATGCTGGAAGATAGAAGTAAAATGGGAGAAATAGGAATGCCCGGAGATAGAGAAATAGAGAAATAGAAAGGCCTCCCCACAACATGGCAATGAGAAAGCTTGGATTCGGTCTGCCTGATTAAGTGAGGCGATGAGCACCTGCGGGCAGCTAGCAGCTTATGCGCCGCAGGTCACCGAAGACAGGCACGAATTAACATCAGTAAGGCCTCCCCACAATACAGCAATTAGGAGGCTTGGATTCGGTCTGCCTGATTAAGGCGGTAAGCACCAGCAGGCGGCTCGACCAGAGTATGAGCCGCAGGTCACCGAACACAGGCATGCATCAGCACCTAAAAACCTCCTCACAACATGGCGAAGAGAGGACCCGGATTCGGTTTGCCTGATTGATAGGACTTGTAAGAACCTGTGGCAACTCTAGCAAGTAGAGCAGAGTGTGTGCCGCGGGACACCGAAGACAGGCACGTATCAACGCCAAAAAATAAAAAGAAAGGGGGATCTGTGGGGAGCAATTCGGACTAGACTAAGTTACTGGAATTAAGACTTATTCTATGCATCTGCTCTCCCACAATATGGCGCTGGGAGAGAAGAAAACAGCTTTTACACAGCTGCCTCCAGTTCAACCAATAAACTGTAGGACTTGCTCCTGATTGGAGAGCAGTGTACTCGGCATGTGGGCAGCCGAGTTGGGATTGGCGGAGGAGGACTATAAAGGAGGAGAGAGACGGCATGCACCAGGAACATCTAAGGGGAACATCTAAGGGGAACACCTGTGCAGCCCCCGAGAGAGCTGGCCGGCGGTGTGCCGCTCCCCTGCAGAAGTGGGGAATGTGGCAGGGGGAACCGCCCTTCCATGGAGGTGGAAGGGACAGTAGCCAACCCGGGAAGAACCAGCAGCAAACCCGGGGAGGGCCGAGCAGACGAAAGAACAGCGCAGGGTCCTGTGTCGTTCCTCCACGAAGAGGGGGAGCGACATAATGGTGCCGTGACTCGGATGTGAAGCCTAGGCAGGGCTTAGTGTCGTTCCTCCACGAAGAGGGGGAGCGACACTCTGGTTCAAATACATCTCCCTGCTAATGCACCTGGATAGACAGTGGAAAATGGCCCAAATTCTTGGGCCCCCACAATGCATGTGGGACATCAGGATGCAGTTCCTGGCTTTTGGCTTCAGCCTAGCCCAAACCTAACTCTTGTGGCTATTTGGGGAATAAATCAGCAGATTAAAGACCTTTCTCATGGTGTTTGGGTGCTGTGGTGTAGCAGGTAAAGCTGCTGCCTGCAGTGCCGGCATCCCATATGGGTGCCGGTTTGAATCCTGGCTGCTCCACTTCTGATCCAGCTCTCTGCTATGGCCTGGGAAAGCAGTATAAGATGATCCCTGTACCCATTTGGGAGACCTGGAAGAAGCTCCTGGCTCCTGGCTTCAGATGAGAACTGCTCCGGCCATTGTGGCCCATTGGGAGTGAACCAGCACATGGAAGACTTCTGTCTGTCTCTCTCTCTCTCTCTCTCTCTCTCTCTCTCTCTCTCTGTTTCTCTCTCCTTCTACTCACTATCTGTTTAACTCTTTCAAATAAATAAAGAAATCTTTTTAAAAGAGACCTCACTCTCTCTCCCTCATTTTCTGTCTCTTTCTCTGTCACTCTGCCTTTCAAATAAATAAATATATAAATAAATACTTAATAAAATTAAACAAAAATTAGCTATGTACCAATGAATCCTAAATTTATATATTTATTCTGGACCTCTTCTTTTTACTCACTTCTATTAATCTGCTGTACAATAACCCATTTAAATGTTTAATAAGAACATTCTCTAATCTGACATTCATCTCAATAGCTGAGAATTTCAGTTTTCAATTGTCCAACTGCAAATAATCATAGTGATGCTCATCAACTCATCAATCATCTTCTCTCTCTTTTCCTTTCACATAAACTAATTAATACATAAAAACCTCCCTGTTACTGTCTTTGAAATATTTCCCTTATATGACAATTTTTGACCCTATCCTTTCCTAGCACTCTGGTTCATGTAATCACCATTTTTATTATGGGTTATTGAAATAGGCAGCTCTATTGTCTTTACTTCAATTGCATAGTTTTCCATTTTCAATACTATCTATCTGGTTTTATTATTAATTTAGAAAATAGAGCAATTTACTTTCAAATGAAATTAAAGCATGTCATTCCACTTACAGAATTCTCTGATTGCCATTATTTCAGAACTAAACTTAAATCCTTTACCATGATCTAGAAGACATTCTCAAACTTACTTCCTGCTGTATTTTTATTGCTTTTATGTTAATGATGAAATTGGGTATTTTGAATTGGTCCTCTGGACCCAGTTTAGATGATTCCAATTTTGCTATAAAATCCAAGCATCATAATCCAGAGCCATTTCATTAAATGCTTTCTTCTCTCCATCAGCCTGATCAGCATGTTCACCTTGGCCACATCTAAGTCGGAGTTGCTTCACAGCTTGTCTGATCTGGTGATAGCTGGCCTTGACATCCTCAAGAAATGCAAGTGTGTGTGGCCTTCCGTCTTCCTCATGGAAGCTCTGCTGTCAGGGGGAATTGATGGCATGCCAATCCAACTTGTTTCTCCTGGAGGTGCACTTTCAGGGTTCTTTGGGCTTCCTCCAGAGTTACACTGTTTTATTTGTTTTTCTTCATTCTTTCCTTCCTTCTTCCCTCCCTATGTTTTTTTTTCCTTTTCCTCCTCTTCCTCTTTGTCCACCTCTACTTCTACTGCTACTACTACTACTACTTCTCCTTCCTTATCTTTTGCTCTTTCTCCCTTCTTCCCTCCCTTTCTCTATCTCTCTCTCCCTTTTTCTCCCTCTCTCCCTGTCTCTCTATTACAGGTGGCTGTAGATAGCTTTCAGTGCTGTTTTCTTGTCCTCAGCATTTGCCTTGACATCCACTTTGGAAGGGGCAGGAGCTTTTTTGTTTTGGTGCCATCTTGTTCAAAAAGGCCATATTTTCTCACTCTGTTTAAATATAACTTATGAGTCATTTTGTTTCAGAATTACACTGAAGGAGGAAAATCTAGTCACTCTGTATTTTTTTTGAAGATTTTCTTATGTATTGGAAAGGCAGTTACAGAGAGAGAAGGAGAAACAGAAAAAGAGAAGAGAGAGAGAGAGAGATCTTCTATTGGCTGATTCACTTTGCAAATGGCAGCAGTGGGCAGGACTGGCCAGGATGAAGCTAGAGGCTTCATCTGGATCTCCTACATTGGTGGCAGGGGCCCGTACCCCTACTCCATCTTCTCATCTTCTGCTTTTCTTGAGCCACCAATAGGGAGCTGGATAGGGCATGGAAGAGGTGGGACTCAAACAGGTGGCCTTATGGGATTTCAGTGTTGCAGGCTGTGGCTTTACCAGTTACACCAGGATGCTGGTTCTAGTTATTATGAAAATTTATATAGTTAAGTATGTGAAAGTTTTAAGCAAACAATATCCTATGTCTATTGTCATTAACAGGAAGTTTGTAGAAAAATATATCTTGTAGCACTTTTTATCAGTGAAAAATGTATGTATTTTGGTAGTCAACCTCATTCACTATCTCATAGTTTTAAATAAAAATACCATCTGGTGCCGTGGCTCAGTAGGCTAATCCTTCACCTGCAGTGCCGGCACACCAGGTTCTAGTCCCGGTCGGGGCACAAGATTCTATCCTGGTTGCTCCTCTTCCAGTCCAGCTCTCTGCTGTGGCCTGGGAGTGCAGTGGAGGATGCCCCAGGTTCTTGGATCAGCACAGTGCACCGGCTGCAGCGCGCCGGCCACAGTGGCCATTGGGGGGGTGAGCCAACGGAAAAGGAAGACCTTTCTCTCTGTCTCTCTCTCTCACTGTCCACTCTGCCTGTCCAAAAAAATTATAAAAAAATCAAAAGACTATGTTATGTTGAAAGAATCACATCACCTCCTGAGTTATAATAGGAAAATAAACAATGCAATATTAAAATAAACTAGTATATGCTCTGAAAACATATTTAACCTCTCTTAATGGCATAAATAGTAATTAAAACATTAAACATTGATACACATATATATGTAAAACATTTACTCATAACAGAAGTTAAATAGTATAAATGGTATAGAATATTAGCAATGGGTTTCCATCCTCAAGCCAAGTTTAATTGTTTGGTAGTGACTGGTTCAAACATGTTGATTGTGAGTAATGACTTCTCAGGAATGATTGCTATGGAGTTCAGAGGGAAGAACTGAATTAAAGATAGTGTGCTTCACTGTCTGTGTGTCTCATCAGTCATGGTAGAGAGACCTAACATTATTTTTCTCTCAGACATGTAGTTTACCTATTTTCCAGTTGAAGACACATAGATATGAATACAAAAAGGATAGTAACAAATATATAATATAGGCATTAGGTATATTAAATTTCATGTACTGGCATTAAAATGAATAGGTATCATTAAAAAGTGAGTATGACAGACTCCGAAGATTATGCAATGCTAATTTGTGTTTTTGATACTGATCTTCTGTAATTTGAATCTTGCTTCTACAACATACCAAGTACATGATGCTAGTAAATATTCTTAACAAAATATGAATAACAACTCACTTCATAGGGTTATGTTGAAAAAATCACCTTAATACAGTAAGTAAAATCAACATTGTTATGAAAATTAAAGTGTATTTTAAAGGCATCTGCCTAAATAACCTGGCTATTTTGCTACCAGTTACAATGAAAGTGGATATAGAGCTTGTTAGCTTCCAAGATGTCTTATTAATTGCAAAGGGGGACCCTAGATTTTATCTTTTTCTAATTTTTTAAAATTTAAAGTAAACAACATTAATGTGTTTAATATATACAGATTTAGGGACATAGTGATACTTTCTACCCTACCCTCCCTCTGACCAACACCCCCATCCTTCCTCATTCTTCCTCTCTCATTCCCTCTTAATTTTTACAATGATATATTTTCAGTTTTTGTTATGCTCATAAGATTAACTTTTTCATATGCTGATTTCCTTTTCCTTGGGTAAATTTTCAAGAGTGAGAATGCTCATCTTATAGTATATCTATTTTTATCTTTCCAAGGTATCTCCATTCTTTTGAATTCGTTTTCAGGCATTTCATCAATCTCTTGATCTTCATTCTTTTAATTAATTAATTTTTTTGACAGGCAGAGTGGACAGTGAGAGAGACAGAGAGAAAGGTCTTCCTTTTCCGTTGGTTCACCCCCCAGTGGCTGCTGCGGCCGGTGGGCTGTGGTTGGTGCACCGTGCTCATCTGAAGCCAGTAGCCAGGTGCTTCTCCTGGTCTCCCATGTGGGCACAGGGCCCAAAGGCCTGGGCCATCCTCCACTGTACTCCTGGGCCACAGCAGAGAGCTGGCCTGGAAGAGGAGCAACCAGGACCGAATCCAGCGCCCCAATTGGGACTGGAACCCAGAGGATTAGCCTATTGAGCCACGGCTCTGGCCTTCATCTTCACATTCTAATATTGATGTGTTGTCGTGTTTCTTTGGGGAAATCATGCTTTCTTTCTTATTCTGATTTCCTGCCTTTCTGCATTTATTTTTAGTCTTTTGTAAAAAACTTGGTGTTCTCCTCTGATGGATTTCATCTTTAAACCATGCCTCTGTGGCTTAGTGAATTGTCTGTTCTTTCAGATGCTTCTCCCCAACCGGTACTAGAACCCCAGGGTACTGGCACTGCAGGTGGAGGATTAGCCTAGTGAGCCATGGCCCCAGACCAATATGATGTTCTAATACATGAATACCATTTGCAATGATCAAATCAGAATATTTAGCACACCCATGAACTCAGATATTTATTTCTCCATTGTGGTGAGTACAATAAAAATTATGTTAATTTTTACAAGATCATTTTGACTTGAATGTAAGCAATGCTTAACATAAGGTTAAGTTACAGCTATGCAAAACAAGGAGGATATTATTGCACCAAATGAAAGAGATAATTGGGAGGTTGTTACAGTACTGAGTTCATCTTCTGTTGCTGTAACTGGTTAATTTATAATGAGGTTGATTTTGGCTGCTGATTCTGGAAGCCAGTGGGTTCTAGAGCATGGCCACAGCATCTGGCAGATAGGTAACCATATGCATAGAGGAGACAAAGCATGTAGCATTCCCAGGCTTCACAGCAACTTGTCCTTGAAGTAACTAATCCAGTGTTGCAAGAGCAATAACTCACACACCTCTGAGAAGAAACCCAGTCCTTCCAGGACAACATGAATCCTAAATGACCTAATGACTCCTGAAAGTCCTCACTTCCTGATACCGTATAAAAGACAATCAAATTTCAACATGTGTTACAGAGAAAACCATATTCAAACCTAGCATAGTGCAGAGAAACTAACAAATTGTAAAGGAAAAATGATTTTGAAAGGTAGGAAGTTTCTGATTGGATGCTGGAGATGAATCAGACTCCACAAAAGGATTAATGAATATAAATCATATTTAGGGCATAATAAGAGATGCTAGGGAAGAAAGTAAGATAAATGAGAAATATACAAATGAGAACTTTTCCATTTTAGTCCTTTCCAAAAACATGAGCACATATCTAGGAATAGTTCCAATTCTGTGAAAACCTGAAAGTCACATTTGAAGAATGCTTAATGAATGTGAAAGTGATTTTTCACAAAAGACAAAGGATCTTTTAGGTAGTAAAGTAGCTGTTAGATTGATGTGAGGTATTTTTTTTTTCAAATTGGACAATGAGTAGATATCATAGGTAAAGACTTCTGAATCCAACTTAATAATCAAACATAAAATAAATTTAAATTTGATTTTGTATATAAAATCAACAACTAAAAATACATGATAGTGGTTGGCATTATGACACGGTTGGTTATGTCAGTTTGCTGCTCTGCTTCTCATTCAGCTCCCTGCTAATGCACCTGGGAAAGAAGTACAATGGAGCTTGAATGCTTGGCCTTTGCCACCTTTGTGGGAAATCCAGATGGATTTCAAGTTTCTTGGCTTCAGGCTGTCCCAGAGTTGTCCCTTGCAACCATTTGAGTAGTGAACCAGCAGATTGAATATCTCTGTCTGTCCCTCTGTCTCTGTAAACTCTGAATTTTAAGTAAATAAATAAATAAAATATTTTAAAAAGCATGTGAAATAAATCACATATTGTTGCTTATCCCTTATCTTAGAAAAATACTGTTCACAATTTTGTAATTTAGTTCATTCAGATGAAATCTGAATTCCATTCTTAAGCAATGCTAACCAAGATAAATGAAAACATGTCCACAGAAAAACTTCTACACGAATATTCCTTCCCATAGTTTTTCACTGTAGTTGGTGAACAAAAATCTACTTGGAGGTAGAAATGGGAAACAAGCCAGAGTGTTAGGGGTATGTCAAGACTTTTCCTAGGAACTGATAGAATCAGCCATTGTTTTCTGGGTAGGTTCTGGGTAGCTGGGCAATATGTTGAGAGGAAATGGGATCCCAGAGGAATATAACTTCTTCTGGTGGTAATACCCATTTTTCTGGATCTGAGATAGGTGGGGCTTCCTTTTATAATATGGATAATACATCTATTCTTGATACTTTTAATGATTCTTTTGCACAAGTTATTTTATTCTTTTTCTAAACTGGAACAGATTCTAAACATGAAATCTCTTCAGTAACAGATTAAGTACTTCAGAAATCATAATTTTTCTGTTTTTTAGAGGCAACTTAAGCCAGTAAATTTAGTCTCAGTAATTGCTGATTTGTAAGGATTTATTGCTGAGTATCAAAATAGGGTTTTCTCCATTTTTGACAGCTTTAAAAATATGGTAGTGGGGCTGGTACTGTGGAACAGCAGGTTAAAGCCCTGGCCTGCAGTGCCGGCATCCCATATGGGTGCTGGTTTGAGGCTCGGCTGCTCCACTTCCAATCCAGCACTCTGCTATAACCTGGGAAAGCAGAAGAGGTGGCCAAGTCCTTGGGCCCCTGCATCTGCATGGGAGACCTGGAAGAAGCTCCTGGCTCCTGGCCTCAGATCAGCTCCGCTCTGGCCATTGCAGTCATCTGGGGAGTGAGCCAGCAAATGGAAGACCTACCTCTGGCTCTATCACTCTCTGAAACTCTTTCAAAAAATAAAATAAATCTTTTAAATAAATAAACAAAATACGGTTGTTATTCAATTTCATAGATGTTATAGGGGTATCAATTGTCATGTGCTTTGAAATTCTAACACAAAATGAGAATCATGTTACTTAACATATCAACAAAACATGTTAAAAATTAAAAATAACATAAAAATCCATCAACTGATGAATGGAAAATCACAAATATATCTGTTCAATGAAACATTATGTGGTCATAAAAAGGAATGAAGTTATACATACTACAACATGATTTTTTTTAATGATTTTTTTATTTATTTGAGAGGCAGAGTTACAGAGAGAGGGAGAAACAGAGAAAGGTCTTCCATCCATTATTTTAAATGGCCACTATTGCAGGAGCTGGGCCAGTACAAAGCCAGGAGCCAGGAGCTTCTTCTGGGTCTTCCATGCAGGTGCAAGGACCCAAGCAATTTGATTGGACTGTATTCTACTGCTTTCCCAGGCCATTAGCAAAGAACTAGATCAGAAGAGAAGCAGCTGGGACAAAAGCCTGTACCCCTAATGGAATATCAGCACCATAGGCAGAGGCTTAACCCCCTGCACCACAGCACTGGCCCCCATGGATGTGTTTTGAAAGCATTATGCTAAATGAAAGAAGCTGTTCACAAAAAACAAACAAACAAACAACAAAATACCATGTTGTATGATTCCACTTATATAAAATGTTTAGAATCAGCTAAGCAATAATATTTTGAATCATTGAGTTTCTTCCTTTTGTGGCTCATATTCCCTCCAGCCCTGCTACCAATTCCATATATTCCTCCTGGTTGAAAAAAGTCTTCCTTTTCTCTCAGTATGTTATTTGTTTCTTATGTTATGTGCCAGCAAATATTTGAATTTTGCTTAAATTATTTTGGCAGGAACCAATTTTAGTACATATCCTTAAATATATTTATGGGTGAATAAACATGATAGTTTTTCTTGTCCCTAGCTATAGATACAAAGCCAATTTGGGAAACATTTGGCTACATATCACTACTTTTTTTCCCTAATAAGTCTACCACTGTACTGATCAACTTGTATGCCCTAGGGACATTTCCTGACGTAGTATCCCCAGCAGGGTCCTTTTTAGTCATTTGGAGTTGGCTTACAGCATGAGACCTGTTTGTCATTCCTGAGATGAATGTAACTGAAGTCTAGAAAATTTTAGAATATGACATTTTGTTTCATTATATCTCTTGGAGAGCATGTCAAAAAAAGGTAATTTATTTTGTTATATTATTAAAAGTGAAACTTCCTAAGAAGTTAAAAAAAATTTTTTTGACAGGCAGAGATAGACAGTGAGAGAGAGAGACAGAGAGAAAGGTCTTCCTTTTCTGTTGGCTCACCCCCCAAATGGCCGCTACAGCCAGCATGCTGCACTGATCCGAAGCCAGGAGCCAGTTGCTTCCTCCTGGTCTCCCATGCGGGAGCAGGGCCCAAGCATTTGGGCCATTCTCCACTGCCTTCCCAGGCCACAGGAGAGAGCTGGACTGGAAGAGGGGTAACCAGGACCGAACCTGTGCCCCAACCGGAACTAGAACCCGGAGTGCTGGCACCACAGGCGGAGGATTAGCCTAGTGAGCAGCGGCACTGGCCAAGAAGTTAAACTTTAATATAATGATAATAGTTGTGGATGGTTAGATTTATATAATGTTTACCTTCAACCTGAAAAATCCTCCTTTTTCTTTTGTTTTTAAAATTGAAATCATCATTACCAGAAGGGAAGAAACTGTTAACTTCTGTGGCTTAGGAGCTAAATATTACCCTCTGTCTCCCTCTCTCTCTCTTGTTTTTTTGTAATAATAATTTTCTTAAATCATTCAAATCTTGGAAAAGAGATGAATTAGTGTTTAAACTTGCTTCATTTTTATCTTTGGTAAATGGAATAGTGGCAAACAGAATTGCTTCTTTTGAATAGCTATGCAAGGTCAAAAGTGAAGACTTCCTATTTATTTAACTGTCATATTGAAAGGAAACTGGAAGGATTTCTTTTAGTACAGTGTAATGTGAAAATTCATAAGGTTAGAAATAATTCCCATCCCAACTGAAAACTCATAGGTAACTTTTAAAAAAGATTGAATTACAGTTTTCATTTCTGTGATTTCAACAGAGAAAGCAGTAGGGAGAATACCTCACTGAATGTTCTCCCTCATTTCTGAATAATTACTACATTCTTTGAATAATGACCTTGTCAGGTGACACTTTACTGGGAAGGCCAGAGAGCATATGATTTTCGAAGTGCTTGAATTCATGCATAGTAATTGCACCTTTTTTTTTTTAAAGTAGCATTTTGACTAAGTGAATCCTTTAACTTTTAGTGGTACTCTAATATTGGCTCAAGTGAGTATTTGCCCTTGATATATTGATTGAAAAACAGAAAAATCATTTTGAGCTTTGATGTTTGGGGAAACTTTAAATTTATTGGTTCATGGCATTTTTGTGTGTTAAAATATATTTTAATCTCTAAAAAGAAAGATGGAGACTAATCAAAGCAGTGTCTATTTGACTATTATACAAGTTAATAAATGAATATTTTGTTCTGATTGCTGTCGCTCGCTCCGCAGGCTTGCGGAGGAGCTGCAACGGATTTGCTGTTGTCTCTTTCCCCGGTCTTCCCTGGATTAGCTGCCGCACCCCCCACCTCCATGGAGGGGAGGCACCCCGCCACTTCCCCCACTTCTGTGGAGGAGCAGCAACCTGCCAGCCGGCTCTCTCAGGGGTTCCTCAGGGGTTCCCTCAGGTGTTCCTCTTGCATGTTGTCTCTCTCCTCCTTTATAGTCCTCTTCCACCAATCCCGACTCTGCTGGCGTTCTCTCCCCACGCACTGAGCACGCTGCTCTCCTCCAATCAGGGGCAGGATCAGCTCCTGCAGCTTGTTAGTTGATTTGGTGAGGCAGCTGTGTGGAAGTTGTTTACTCCCTCTCAGCACCATATGGTGGGAGATCAGATGCATAGCGTTAGTCTTAGCAGTTCCAGTAATTTAGTCTAGTCTCGGTAATCTCAGTATTTATCCTCAGTATTTATTTGTCCATAGTCTTGGTATTTATTTGTCTCCTGGGTGATGGGCCCTGCTCCCCATTAGGCCCTGCTCCCCACAGATTCCCCCTTCTTTTTATTCTTTGGCGTTGATACATGCCTGTCTTCGGTGCCCCACGGTGCACACTCTATTCTGCTCTGCTCTGCCCACAGGTGCTTATCGCCTTACTAATCAGGCAGACTGAACCTGGGTTTTCTCATTGCCATGTTGTGGGGAGGCTTTTAGGTGCTGATGAGTGCCTGTGTTCGGTGACCCGCGGCGCATACTCTGCTCTGCTAGAGTTGCCCGCAGGTGCTTATCACCTTACTAATCAGGCAGACTGAATCCGAGCCCTCTCATTGCTATGTTGTGGGGAGGCTTTTAGGCGCTGATGCGTGCCTGTGTTCAGTGACCCACGGCGCATACTCTGCTCTGCTCTGCTAGAGTTGCATGCAGGTGCTTATCGCCTTACCAATCAGGCAAACGAAATCCAGGTCCTCTCATTGCTATGTTGTGGGGAGGCTTTTAGGTGCTGATGCATGCCTGTGTTCGGTGTCCTGTGGTGCATACTCTGCTCTGCTAGAGTTGCATGCAGGTGCTTATCGCCTTACTAATCAGGCAGACCGAATCCGAGCCCTCTCATCACCATGTTGTGGGGAGACTTCCTTATTTTTCTCTATTTTGTTTTTCTCTATCCGGCTTTCTTATTCCTCTCTTATTTTACTTCTATCTCCAGGCATTCTTATTCCTCTCTTATTTTACTTCTATCTCTGGGCATTCTTATTCCTATTATTTTACTTCTATCTCTGGGCATTCTTATTTCTGTCTTATCCCTGCGGGTTCCCGGCACCCACCCCGCAGCGGCTTCCCGGCATCACACAGCTTCCATGCCCCACTGCTTCTCGCGTGCGCTCCATGGTCTTTGTGCCCTTCACGCTCGCCCCGCGGCCTCCATGCTCTGCGGTTTCTCCGAATCACGGCCTAGCTTACATCTCCACTTTTGGCTTAGTTTTCTGTCTTTGCTCCCCGGGCTAATCTGACGAATCCCAACCTAGCTTACGTCTCTGCTTTCGGCTTAGATTTTCGTCTTTGCTCCCTGGGCTAATCTGACGAATCCCAACCTAGCTTACATCTCCACTTCAGCCAACCCCCGGCTTCACTTTCCCCTAGCTTATATTTTTCTCTCCCTGGTACTTTTCCTAGCTTTCTTCCAGCAGTATTTTTCTCTCTATTCTATTACTCTTTATCTCTCTATTCTATTTCTCTATCTCCCTCTAAGCTTTCTTCCAACAGTATTTCTCTCTCATTTCTCCTAGCTTCTCCCTGCAGTCCATATCCAACTCTAAGTTTTTTCTAGCTTTCACTTTTGCTTTCAATCTTAGATTTCTCCTAGCTTCTCCTGGGCATTTTCCAGCTTCTTCCCCCAGTCCGTATCCGAGTTTTTCCCCAGGTTTTCGCTAGCTTCTCCCGGAACTTTTTTCCATCTGGCTTTTCCCTAGGCTCTCCCTAGTCTCTCTCCAGTATTTTCATGCTTCTTCCCTCCTAGGTTTCATATCTGAGTCACAGCACCATTTGTCACTCACTCCCCAGGCTCGCGGAGGAGTGGCAACAGATTTGCTATTGTTTCTTTCCCCGGTCTTCCCTGGATTAGCTGCCGCACCCCCCACCTCCACGGAGGGGAGGCACCCCGCCACTTCCCCCACTTCTGTGGAGAGCAGCAACCCACTGGCCGGCTCTCTCAGGGGTTCCTCAGGGGTTCCCTCAGGTGTTCCTCTTGCATGTTGTCTCTCTCCTCCTTTATAGTCCTCTTCCACCAATCCTGACTCTGCTGGCATTCTCTCCCCATGCACTGAGCACGCTGCTCTCCTCCAATCAGGGGCAGGATCAGCTCCTGCAGCTTGTTAGTTGATTTGGTGAGGCAGCTGTGTGGAAGTTGTTTACTCCCTCTCAGCGCCATATGGTGGGAGATCAGATGCATAGCGTTAGTCTTAGCAGTTCCAGTAATTTAGTCTAGTCTTGGTGATCTCAGTATTTATCCTCAGTATTTATTTGTCCATAGTCTTGGTATTTATTTGTCTCCCGGGCAATGGGCCCTGCCATGTTACGGGAGACGGGCCCTGCTCCCCACTAGGCCCTGCTCCCCACAATTCCTACAGAATTTTTGATAATAATAATGTTACACTGTAGATAAAATTCATTACCAGGAATTAGTTTTAGATCCTTGATCAAATATAAGTTGGCTGTAGATGTTTGGATTGATTTCTGGTGTTTCAATTCTGTTCCATTGGTCTATCCATCTGTTTCTGTACCAGTACCATGCTGTTTTGATTACAACTGCCCTGTAGTATGTCCTGAAATCTGGTATTGTGATGCCTCCGGCTTTGTTTTTGTTGTACAAGATTGCTTTAGCTATTCGAGGTCTCTTGTGCCTCCATATGAATTTCAGCATCATTTTTTCTAGATCTGCGAAGAATGTCTTTGGTATCTTGCTTGGGATTGCATTGAATCTATAAATTGCTTTTGGGAGAATGAACATTTTGATGATATTGATTCTTCCAATCCATGAGCATGGAAGATTTTTCCATTTTTTGGTATCCTCTTCTATTTCTTTCTTAAAGATTTTGTAATTCTCATCGTAGAGATCTTTAACGTCCTTGGTTAAGTTTATTCCAAGGTATTTGATTGTTTTTGTAGCTATTGTGAATGGGATTGATCTTAGCAGTTCTTTCTCAGTCGTGGCATTACTTGTGTATACAAAGGCTGTTGATTTTTGTGCATTGATTTTATATCCTGCCACTTTGCCAAACTCCTCTATGAGTTCCAATAGTCTCTTAGTAGAGTTCTTTGGATCCTCTAAGTACAGAATCATATCGTCTGCAAAGAGGGATAGTTTGACTTCTTCCTTCTTGATTTGTATTCCTTTGATTTCTATTTCTTGTCTGATGGCTCTGGCTAAAACTTCCAGAACTATGTTAAATAGCAGTGGTGAGAGTGGGCATCCCTGCCTGGTGCCAGATCTCAGTGGAAATGCTTCCAACTTTTCCCCATTCAATAGGATGCTGGCTGTGGGTTTTTTATAAATTGCTTTGATTATATTGAGGAATGTTCCTTCTATACCCAATTTGCTTAGAGTTTTCATCATGAAAGGGTGTTGAATTTTATCAAATGCTTTCTCTGCATCAATTGAGATAATCATATGGTTTTTCTTCTGCAGTCTGTTAATGTGGTGAATCACATTGATTGATTTGCGAATGTTGAACCATCCCTGCATACCAGGGATGAATCCCACTTGGTCTGGGTGGATGATTTTCCTGATATGTTGTTGTATTCTATTGGCCAGAATTTTATTGAGGATTTTTGCATCTATGTTCATCAGGGATATTGGTCTATAATTTTCTTTCAGTGCTGCATCTTTCTCTGGCTTAGGGATTAAGGTGATGCTGGCTTCATAGAAAGAATTTGGGAGGATTCCCTCTTTTTTGATTGTTCTGAATAGTTTGAGAAGAATTGGAGTTAGTTCTTCTTTAAATGTCTGGTAGAATTCAGCAGTGAATCCATCTGGTCCTGGGCTTTTCTTTGTTGGGAGGGCCTTTATTACTGTTTGAACTTCTGTCTCAGTTATGGGTCTATTTAGGTTTTCTATGTCTTCCTGGTTCAATTTAGGTAGGTTGCATTTGTCCAGGAATTTATCCATTTCTGATAGGTTTCCCTGTTTGCTGGCATACAAGTCTTTGTAGTAATTTCTGATGATTCTTTATTTCTGTGGTGTCTGTTGTTACGTTTCCTTTTTCATCTCTGATTTTATTGATTTGGGTCTTTTCTCTTCTTTTTTTAGTTAGTTGGGCCAATGGGGTGTCAATTTTGTTTATTTTTTCAAAAAACCAGCTTCTCGCTTAGCTGATTTTTTGTAATGTTTTTTTGGATTCAATCCTGTTAATTTCTTCTCTGGTTTTAATTATTTCTCTTCTCCTACTAGATTTGGGTTTGGTTTGCTGCAGTTTTTCTAGGTCCTTGAGGTGCGCTGAAAGCTCATTTATTTGGTACCTTTCCAATTTCTTGATATAGGCACCTATTGCTATAAATTTGCCTCTCAATACTGCTTTTGCTGTTTCCCATAAGTTTTGATATGTTGTGTTGTTGTCTTCATTTACTTCCAGAAAGTTTTTGATTTCTCTTTTGATTTCTTGAATGACCCAGTGTTCATTCAGGAGCATGTTGTTCAGTCTCCATGTGTTTGCATACTTTCTGGGGTTTCCTGAGTTGCTAATTTCCAGCTTCATCCCGCTGTGGTCTGAGAAGCTGCATGGTATGATTCTAATTCTTTTAAATTTGCTGAGACTTGCTTTATGGCCTAGTATGTGATCAATCCTAGAGAAGGTTCCATGCGCTGCTGAGAAGAATGTGAAGTCTGTAGATGTAGGATTGAAAGTTCTGTAGATATCTGTTAGATCCATTTGGGCAATAGTGTCAATTAAATCTGCTGTTTCCTTGTTGATCTTCTGTCCGGATGATCTGTCTATTTCTGAGAGTGGAGTATTGAAGTCCCCCAGTACTATTGTATTGGAATCTAAATCTCCCTTTAAGTCCCTTAACATATCTTTTAAATAGACCGGTGCCCTGTAATTAGGTGCATATACATTTATAATAGTTACATCTTCCTGTTGAATTGAACCCTTAATCATTATATAGTGTCCCTCTTTGTCTCTCTTAACAGTTTTGTATTAAAGTTTATTTTGTCTGATATTAATATGGCTACACCTGGTCAAGCCACTATGGAAATCAGTCTGGAGATTCCTCAGAAACCTGAAGATAACCCTACCGTTCGACCCAGCCATCCCACTCCTTGGAATTTACCCAAAGGAGTTTAAATTGATAAACAAAAAAGCGGTCTGCACCCTAATGTTTATTGCAGCACAATTCACAATAGCCAAGACCTGGAACCAACCTAAATGCCCATCAATGGTAGACTGGATAAAGAAATTATGGGATATGTATTCTTTAGAATACTATACCGCAGTAAGAAACAACGAAATCCAGTCATTTGCAACAAAATGGAGGAATCTGGAACACATCATGCTGAGTGAAGTAAGCCAGTCCCAAAGGGACAAATACCATATGTTCTCCCTGATCGGTGACAACTGACTGAACACCAAAAAGGAAACCTCCTGAAGTGAAATGGACACTATGAGAAATGGTGACTTGATCAGCATAGCCCTGACTGCCAATGGACAACTTAATACATTATCCCTCATAGTATTTTTTTTTTGTCTGTTCTACTTAATATGACTGGTTTAATTCTGTAATTATCACACAGTTATTCTTAAGTGTTGAAAATTAACTAAAATGTGATCCCTGTTAAACATAAAAGTGGGAATAAGAGAGGGAAGAGATGTATAATTTGGGGCATGCTCGGGCTGACTTGCACCAATTCGTAGAGTTGGAAACATACTAGGGGATTCCAATTCAATCCCATCAAGGTGGCATGTGCCAATGCCATCTCACTATTCCAAGTGATCAATTTCAGTTCACAATTGATCATAATGAAAGGACTAAGAGTCAAAGGGAGCACATAAGCAAGTCTAGTATCTGCTAACACTAACCGATAGAATAAATAAAGGGGAGAGTGATCCAACATGGGAAGTGAGATACGCAGCAGACTCATAGAATGGCGGATGTCCTAAATAGCACTCTGGCCTCAGAATCAGCCCTAAAGGCACTCGGATCTGGCTGAAAAGCCCATGAGAGTATTTCAGGCATGGAAAGCCAAGACACTCTGGCAAAAGATCTCTGTGAGTGAGATCCCAGTGGAAAGAACAGGTCTTCAAAGAGGGAGGTGCCTTTCTCTGAAGGGAGGAGAGAACCTCCACTTTGACTATGACCTTGTCTAAACAAGATAAGAGTCGGAGAACTCAAGGGGCTTCCATAGCCTTGGAAACTCATGACTGGTGCATAGGGAGATTACTGATGCCATAGACAGGAGTGTCAATTTGTAAAGTCAACAACAGGAGTCACTGTGCACTTACTCCTCATGTAGGATCTCTGTCCTTAATGTGCTGTACACTGAGGCTTAATGCTATAACGAGTACTCAAACAGTATATTTCACTTTGTGTTTCTATAGGGGTGCAAACGATTGAAATCCTTACTTAATGTACACTAAACTGATCTTCTGTTAAAAAAAAAAAAAAAGAAACTATCAATTCCCAACTTGACTCTCACTGGGATTAAACATGACAATAGGTCTGATCTGATTTCATCATCATTTAAAAAAAATCATCTATTATTTTTCACTTTATGTTTCTGTGTGGGAACAAACTGTTGAAATCCTTACTTAAGGTATACTAAGCTGATCTGTATACTAAGATAATCAAAAATGAATCTTGATGTGAATGGAAGGGGAGAGGGAGTGGGAAAGGGGAGGGTGGTGGGTGGGAGGGACGGTATGGGGGGGAAAGCCATTGTAACCCATGAGACGTACTTTGGAAATTTATATTCATTAAATAAAAGATAAAAAAATAATTCATTACCAGACCCATCACCTTTCTTAGCTGTTACACCATGAACTTAGCATTTTTTAAAGATTTTTTCTTTATTTGAAAGGCAGTTACAGAGGGAGAGACAGAGACAGAGACTTCCTTCCACTGGTACACTACCCAAATGCAACAGCCAGAGCTGAGGCATACTGAAGCCAGGAGCTAGGAACTTCATCCCTGTCTCTCACATGTGTGCAGGGGCCCAAACATTTGGACCATCCTCCACTGTCTTCCCAGACATTAGTGGAGAGCTAGATCAGAAGTGGAGCAGCCAGGTGCCAGCACTGTAACACAGCAGGTAAAGCCGCCACTTGCAGTGCCGGCATCCCAGACAGCTTTTTTGTTTGCCAATTTAATTTCCTTTGGGTGAATTCCAAGGAGTGGGATGGCTGGGTTGAATGGTAGGGGTATATTCAGGTTTCTGAGAAATCTCCAGACTGACTTCCATAGTGGCTTAACCAATTTGCATTCCCACTAACAGTGGGTTAGTGTCCCTTTTTCCCCACATCCTCTCCAGCATCTATTGTTGGTAGATTTCTGTATGTGAGCCATTCTAACCGGGGTGAGGTGAAACCTCATTGTGGTTTTGATTTGCATTTCCCTGATTGCTAGCGACCTTGAACATTTTTTCATGTGCCTGTTGGCCATTTGGATTTCCTCTTTTGAAAAATGTCTATTGAGGTCCTTGGCCCATCTCTTAAGTGGGTTGTTGGTTTTGATGTTGTGGAGTTTCTTGATCTCTTTGTAGATTCTGGTTATCAACCCTTTATCTGTTGCATAGTTTGCAAATATTTTTTCCCATTCTGACGGTTGCCTCTTACTTTCCTCACTGTTTCTTTTGCAGTACAGAAACTTCTCAATCTGATGCAATCACAAATGTTAATTTTGTCTTTGACTACCTGTGCTTCTGGAGTGTATTCCAAGAAGTCATTGCCGGTCCCTATATCTTGCAGGGTTTTTCCAATGCTCTCTAATAATTTGATGGTGTTGGGTTGTAGATTTAAGTCTTTAATCCATGTTGAGTGGATTTTTGTGTAAGGTGAAAGGTAGGGGTCTTGCTTCATGATTCTGCACATGGAAATCCAATTTTACCAGCACCGTTTATTAAATAGACTGTCCTTACTGCAGGGATTGGTTTTGGATCCTTGATCAAACATGAATTGTCTGTAGATGTTTGGATTGATTTCTGGTGTTTCAATTCTGTTCCATTGGTCTATCCATCTGTTTCTGTACCAGTACCATGCTTTTTTGATTACAACTGCCCTGTAGTATGTCCTGAAATCTGGTATTGTGATGCCTCTGGCTTTGTTTTTGTTGTACAAGATTGCTTTAGCTATTCGAGGTCTCCTGTGTCACCATATGAATTTCAGCATCATTTTTTCTAGATCTGAGAAGAAGGTCTTCGGTATCTTGATTGGGATTGCATTGAATGTATAAATTGATTTTGGGAGAATGGACATTTTGATGATATTGATTCTTCCAATCCATGAGCATGGAAGATTTTTCCATTTCTTGGTATCCTCTTCTATTTCTTTCTTTAAGGTTTTGTAATTTTCATTGTGGAGATCCTTAAAGTCCTTGGTTAAGTTTATTCCAAGGTATTTGATTGTTTTTGTAGCTATTGTGAATGGGATTGATCTTAGAAGTTCTTCCTCAGCCATGGCATTGCCTGTGTATACAAAGGCTGTTGATTTTTGTGCATTGATTTTATACCTGCTACTTTGCCAAACTCTTCTATGAGTTCCAATAGTCTCTTAGTAGAGTTCTTTGGATCCTCTAAGTACAGAATCATATCATCTGCAAAGAGGGATAGTTTTACTTCTTCCTTCCCAATTTGTATCCCTTTAATTTCTTTTTCTTGCCTAATAGCTCTGGCTAGAACTTCCAGAAGTATATTGAATAGCAGTGGTGAGAGTGTGCATCCCTGTCTGGTACCAGATCTCAGTGGAAATGCTTCCAACTTTTCCTCATTCAATAGGATGTTGGCTGTGGGTTTTTCATAAATTGCTTTGATTGTATTGAGGAATGTTCCTTCCATACCCAGTTTGCTTAGAGTTTTCATCATGAAAGGGTGTTGAATTTTGTCGAATGCTTTCTCAGCGTCTATTGAGATAATCATGTGGTTTTTCTTCTGCAGTCTGTTAATGTAGTGTATCACATTGATTGATTTGCGAATGTTGAACCATCCCTGCATACCAGGGATAAATCCCACTTGGTCTGGGTGGATGATCTTTCTGATGTGTTGATGCATTCTATTGGCCAGAATTTTATTGAGGATTTTTGCGTCTATGTTCATTAGGGATATTGGTCTGTAATTCTCTTTCAATGCTGCATCTTTTTCCAGCTTAGGAATTAAGGTGATGATGGCTTCATAGAAAGAATTTGGGAGGATTCCCTCTTTTTTGATTGTTCTGAATAGTTTGAGAAGAATTGGAGTTAATTCTTCTTTAAATGTCTGGTAGAATTCAGCAGTGAATCCATCTGGTCCTGGGCTTTTCTTTGTTGGGAGGGCCTTTATTACTGTTTGAACTTCTGTCTCAGTTATGGGTCTATTTAGGTTTTCTATGTCTTCCTGGTTCAATTTAGGTAGGTTGCATTTGTCCAGTAATTTATCCATTTCTGATAGGTTTCCCTGTTTGCTGGCATACAAGTCTTTGTAGCAGTTTCTGATGATTCCTTTTATTTCTGTGGTGTCTGTTGTTACGTGTCCTTTTTCATCTCTGATTTTATTGATTTGGGTCTTTTCTTTTTTTAGTTAGTTGGACCAATGGGGTGTCAATTTTGTTTATTTTTTCGAAAAACCAGCTCCTCATTTGGCTGATTCTTTGAAATGTTTTTTTTGATTCAATCCTGTTGATTTCTTCTCTGATTTGAATGATTTCTCTTCTACTACTAGATTTGGGTCTGGTTTGCTGCAGATTTTCTAGATCCTTGAGGTGACTGAAAGCTCATCTATTTGGTGCCTTTCCAATTTCTTGATGTAGGCACCTATTGATATAAACTTTCCTCTTAACACTGTTTTTGCTGCATCCCATAAGTTTTGGTATGTTGTGCTGTTATCCTCATTTACTTCCCAAAAATTTTTGACTTCTCTTTTAATTTCTTCTATGACCCATTGTTCATTCAGGAGCATGTTGTTCAATCTCCATGTGTTCGCGTATGCTCTAGGGATTCCTGAGTTGCTAATTTCCAACTTCATTCCTTTATGGTCTGAGAAGCTGCATGGTATGATTCTAATTCTTTTGAATTTGCTGAGACTTGCTTTATGGCCTAGTATGTGGTCAATCCTAGAAAAGGTTCCATGTACTGCTGAGAAGAATGTAAAATCTTTAGCTGTAGGCTTGAAAGTTCTGTACATATCTATTAGATCCATTTGGGCTATAGTGTCATTTAAATCTACTGTATCCTTGTTGATCTTCTGTCCTGTTGATCTGTCTATTTCTGAGAGTGGAGTATTGAAGTCCCCCAGTACTATTGTATTGGGGTCTAAGTCTCCCTTTAAGTCCATTAATAAATCTTTTAGATAAACTGGTGCCCTGTAATTAGGTGCATATACATTGATAATTGTTATATCTTCCTGTTGAATTGATCCCTTAATCATTATATAGTGTCCCTCTTTGTCTCTCTTAACAGTTTTTGTGGTAAAGTTTATGTTGTCCGATATTAAGATGGCTACGCCCGCTCTTTTTTCATTTCTGTTGGCATGGTATATCTTTTTCCAGCCTTTCACTTTCAGTCTGTATGGATCTTTGTTAGAGAGATGTGTTTCTTGTAAGCAGCAAATAGATGGGTTTTGTTCCTTAAGCCAATCAGCCAATTGGTGTCTTTTTTTTTTAATCTAACATTTTATTTATTTTTTAATTTTTTTTTAATTTTTACCTTTTATTTAATGAATATAAATTTCCAAAGCACGACTTATGGATTACAATGGCTTCCCCCCCATACCATCCCTCCCACCCACAACCCTCCCCTTTCCCAATCCCTCTCCTCTTCCATTCACATCAAGATTCATTTTCAATTATCTTAATATACAGAAGATCAGCTTAGGATACATTAAGTAAGGATTTCAACGGTTTGCTCCCACACAGAAACATAAAGTGAAAAATAATAGATGATTTTTTTAAATGATGATGAAATCAGATCAGACCTATTGTCATGTTTAATCCCAGTGAGAGTCAAGTTGGGAATTGATAATTTCTTTCTTTTTTTTTTTTTTACAGAAGATCAGTTTAGTATGCATTAAGTAAAGATTTCAACAGTTTGCACCCCCATAAAAACACAAAGTGAAATATATTGTTTGAGTACTCATGATAGCATTAAATCTCAATGCACAGCACATTAAGGACAGAGATCCTACATGAGGAGTAAGTGCACAGTGACTCCTGTTGTTGACTTTACAAATTGACACTCCTGTCTATGGCATCAGTAATCTCCCTATGCTCCAGTCATGAGTTTCCAAGGCTATGGAAGCCCTCTGAGTTCTCCGACTCTTATCTTGTTTAGGCAAGGTCATAGTCAAAGTGGAGGTTCTCTCCTCCCTTCAGAGAAAGGTACCTCCCTCTTTGAAGACCTGTTCTTTCCACTGGGATCTCACTCACAGAGATCTTTTGCCAAAGTGTCTTGGCTTTCCATGCCTGAAATACTCTCATGGGCTTTTCAGCCAGATCCAAATGCCTTTAGGGCTGATTCTGAGGCCAGAGTGCTATTAAGGACATCTGCCATTCTATGAGTCTGCTGAGTATCTCACTTCCCATGTTGGATCACTCTCCCCTTTATTTATTCTATCAGTTAGTGTTAGCAGGTACTAGACTTGTTTATGTGCTCCCTTTGACTCTTAGTCCTTTCATTATGATCAATTGTGAACTGAAATTGATCACTTGGACTAGTGAGATGGCATTGGTACATGCCACCTTGATGGGATTGAATTGGAATCCCCTGGTATGTTTCTAACTCTACCATTTGGGGCAGGTCAGCTTGAGCATGTCCCAAATTATACATCTCTTCCCTCTCTTATTCCCACTCTTATGTTTAACAGTGATCACATTTCAGTTAATTTTCAACACTTAAGAATAACTGTGTGATAATTACAGAATTAAACCAGTCATATTAAGTAGAACAGAGAAAATAACTACTAGGCTCAGGGCCGGTGCAGACCTGAGGTCGCTCTGCTTATGACGTATGTCCAAGATGGCGCCTGCTCTTTGACTTCCTCGCCCTTGAGACGTGATCGGAGAGAGAGAAACCTGTGTCCGTACCAGTCACCTTTTTTTTTTCTCTCTCTCTCTCTTCCAGTTAGCCTAGTGAACTTTCCCCTCCCGGGGGTCGTTCCTTCTAGTCTCCTCTCTCCGCTTGCCTGCCGGTGTCTCGGGCTATTGAGGTTCGGCTCACCTCACGTTCCAGCGCTGTTGTGTTGAGTCTGCCGCTGGTGTCCCGAACTGTGGGCTCCCACGCTCTCCACTCAGGTCTGCTGTGAATCACGCGTTCCGGAAGAGTTTATTCTGCTGTTTGCTCCCCTACCCTTCCTTGAACCTGCAGTATCTCCACTTTTATAAAACTGTCTCTCCCCAGACTATCAGTGTGCTCCCTTCCTATTTCGCCATCTTGCCTCCTCCCTGTCCAATCGGTGTCTTTTAAATGGACAGTTCAGGCCATTAATGTTCAATGTGACTAATGATAAGTGGTAACTTTGCCCTGCCATTTGCCAAAGTTCTAATATATGCTTTGAATTCCTTTGTGATCTTTTGCTGTGAGGTTTCCTTCCTTTACCTTCTTTCATATTGATGACCGTGTTTCTGTGTTTCTGTGTGCAACACATCTTTAAGCATCTTTTGCAGGGCTGGACGAGTGGCAACAAATTCTTTCAATTTCTGTTTGCTATGAAAAGTCTTTATTTCACCTTCATTCACAAATGATAGCTTTGCAGGATATAATATTCTGGGCTGGCAGTTTTTCTCTCTTAGTACCTGGGCTATGTCTCGCCATTCCCTCCTAGCTTTTAGAGTTTCTGATGAGAAGTCAGCTGTGAGTCTGATTGGAGATCCTCTGAGAGTAATCTGACGTTTCTCTCTTGCACATTTTAGGATCTTTTCTTTATGTTTCACTGTGGAGAGTTTAATTACAACGTGTCGTGGTGAGGATCTCTTTTGGTCGTGTTTATTAGGGGTTCTATGAGATTCCTGTACTAGGATTTCTCTGTCCTTCTCCAAACCTGGGAAATTTTCTGCTAATATCTCAGTAAAAAGGCATTATAATCCTTTCTCCCTCTCCATGCCTTCAGGAACTCCTAGAACCCGAATGTTGCACTTTTTAATAGTATCCTTAAGATTCCCGACAATATGTTTTAGATTTCTAATTTCCTCTTCTTTTCTTTGGTCTCACTGTATCCTTTCCTGTTCTCTATCTTCTAAGTCCGATATTCTCTCTCTGCTTCACCCATTCTGTTTGTAAGGCTCTCTAATGTGTTTGTCATTTGATCTATTGAATTCTTCACTTCATTATGATTTCTCGTCACTATCAGTTTCCTGTTGTACTAGTTGTTTCATTTCATTTTGATTCCTCCTTAATATTTCATTTTCACGAGAGAGATTTTCTATCTTGTCCATTAAGGATTTGTGTAGTTCAAGAATTTGTTTTTGAGAACTTCTTAATGTTCTTATCAATTTTTTGAGATCTGCTTCTTGCATTTCTTCTATGTCATCATCTTCATAATCTTGAATTGGGGTGTCTTTTTCATTTGGGGGGGTCATAATGACTTCCTTGTTTCTATTATCTCGGTTTTTGCGTTTGTTGTTGGGCATATTGGAGATATTTGGTTTCTTCACTGTGGTGCTTTTTCTTGTTATACTATGACTCTAGATTAAGTGGACTGTTTGCTTTTGATGGAGCCTTAGAGGCTTGAGATGGGTGTGGCCTGAGAGCTCTGTTTGGTGTGCCAAAGGTGACACTCCCACTTTAGGCATGGTAAATCTCTCTCTCTCTCTCTTTCTTTTTTTGATTCAAAAGGGAAGTAATTCCTCACAGCTGAATGAAGTTGGAGGTAGTTAGCAGGCAAATGATATACCCACAGGAGCCAGAGATCGGAAGCTCTTTCCCAACGACCACACAGGGAATCTGTTCTGCCCTCAGTGTGGGCTCAAATTCTCCTTCAGTATCCCACTGGGTTGCCAAGGTTATGGAATTGTAGCGTCTCTGGAGAGTACTCATGTGAATTCCGTGAGTTCTCTCCCCCACCGTCTCTTTTCACAGTCTCAGTTCAGTAGCACCACAAATTCACTAGGTCCTAATCTCCTGTTAATTCGCCCCATCCAGAGTCAGGTTTTTGTGCTAGGCTCAGGGCTGGTTCAGACCTGAGGTTGCTATGCTTATGGTGTATGTCCAAGATGGTGCCTGCTCTTTGTCTTGCTCACCTTTGAGAGGTGAGCGGAGAGAGAGAAACCCGTGTCCGTATCAGCCACTTTTTTTCTCTCTCTCTTCTAGTTAGCCTGGTGAACTTTTCCCCCTGGGGTCGTTCCCTCTAGTCTCCTCTTTCCGCTTGCCTGCCGGTGTCTTGGGCTATTGAGGTTCGGCTCACCTCGCGTTCCAGCGCTAGTGTGTTGAGTCTGCGGCTGGTCCCGAACTGTGGGCTCCCACGCTCTCCATGCAGGTCCACTGTGAATCACTAGTTCTGGAAGAGTTTTCTCTGCTGTTTCTTCCCCTACTCTTCCTTGAACCTGCAGTATCTCCACTTTTATTAAACTGTCTCTCCCCAGACTATCAGTGTGCTCCCTTCCTATTTCGCCATCTTGCCGCTCTCCGTCCACAATATTTCTGATGTCCATATTGTCACATGTGCGTGTGTTTCATTATTTGCTTTTGTAGAATAGTACTACCACATTTCATTTATTTGTTATCATTTGATGATTATTTGGGTTATTTCTGCTTCCTGGTGAGAGTGAATAATCATACTATGAATATAGATGGGTAAGATTTTTATGGATATATTTTTATTTCTCTTGGGTATATGTCTGGGGGTAGAATTTATCTGGATGATCAAGACAACTATATTTAACATTTTGAGGAAGTGGCAAAAATACCTACACTATCTTATAATCACCCCAGCAATATCTGAAATGTTCAGTTTCTGTGTACCTTCTAATATCTGTTATTGTATCTTTATACATCCTCATATACATGAAGTGGTAGCTTGGAGTTTTGGTTTGCATCTCCTTAATAACTAATGACTAATGAACATCTCTCCATATATTTGTGGCATTTCTGTATCTTTTTTAGAGAAATTTCTGTTCAGATCTTTTACTCATTTTTAAAACTGGATTTTTAGTCTTTTCATTGTTAATTTTATGTGTGTTTTACACATTTTGAATATGTGTTCTTTTTTAGCTATATCATTTTCAAATAGTTTCTATGAGTTATCTTTTCACTTGCTTCATGGTGTCCTTTGAAAAACAAAAGCTTTTAATTTTGATAAAGTCCTGTTCATTAAGTCTTCCTTTTATTGCTTGTGCTTTTGGTATCATATCCTAAGCAAGTGTGAAGAATATTATCCCTATGTTTTCTTTCCTTTTTTTTTAAGATTTGTTTATTTGGAAGGCAGAGTTACAGAGAGGCAGAGGCAGATAGAGAGAGAGAGAAAGAGTGAGAGCGAGAGAGAGAGAGATCTTCCATCTGCTGACTCAGTCCCCAAATGCCCGCAACAGCTGGAACTGAACCAATCCGAAGCCACGATCCAAGAGTTTCTTCTGGGTCTCCCACATGGGTGCGAGGGCCTAAGGACTTGGGCCATCTTATACTGTTTTCCCAGGCCATAGCAGAGAGCTAGATCAGAAGTGGAACATCTGAGTCTTGAACTGGCGCCCATATGGGATGCCAGCATTGCAGGCTGCAGCTTTACCCACTACACCACAGTGCCAGCCCCCTTCTGTTTTCTTTTAGCATTTTTTATAGGTCTTTAATCTGTTTTGACTTAATTTTGTATATGCTGTGAGGTAAGGGATTACATAATTTATTTGTATGTGGATAACACAGCATATTTGTTGAAAAGATTTTTCTTTCCTCCATCAAATTATCTTGGCACCCTTGTTGACACTCAATTGACCAGAAATATATGGGTGTGCTTTTAGGATCTTAATTCTCTTTCCTGGGGTATTCTGGGTCCCTTGCATTTCCACTTAAATTTTAGGATTGGTTTGTCAGTTTTTTAAAGAAAGTATCTGAAATTTTAATAGGGATCCTTTTGAATCTATACATTAATTTGAGGAGCATTGCTGTCAACAGGTCTTTCTGTTTACTTGAAAACTGTTAGATATCTTTACAGTTATTTTGATCTCTTAAGATTTTTTAACATTTTTACTTTAAGGTATAGAAATACACCTTTTTCTTTTAACATTTATTTCTATGTATTTATTTTTGTTGATGCCACTTTAAAAAGAATTATTTACTTAATTTTCAAATATTGTAGCCCATATATTGGTAGCATATTGATATGCATTTGATCTTTGCACAGCATATTGATATATTCTACAATTTGTTGACCCCATTTAATAGATCTAATAGCAATTTTGGCTGATTCCTCAGGATTTTGTATATACAAATTCAAGTCCAGAGTTTATCCATGTTATTGAGTTAATTTCATTGAATACTTCACGTCTTTTGACCCTATCTTCCTGTTCTTATTTTATTCTTCCTTTTTGATGTTACAATTTCTGACTTTGGCCAGAAATTCTTCCTTCATTTATATTTTCAAACATTGTAAATGTACTTCTCTTAACTCTTTGTCAGATGGTTTTTTTTTTAAGATTTATTTTATTTATTTGAATGAGTTTCAGAGAGAGGTAGAGACAGAGAGAGTTCTTCCATCCAATGGTTCACTCCCCAGATGGCCACAACAGCCAGAGCTGTGCCGATTCTAAGTCACAAGCCAGGAGCTTCTTCCAGGTCTCCCACACAGGTGCAGGGGCCCAAGCACTTATGCCATCTTCAACTGCCTTCCCAGGTCATAGCAGAGAACTGGATCAGAAGTGGAGCAGTGGAATTAGACCAGCACCCATATGGGATGCCTGCACTTCAGGCCAGGGCTTTAACCCACTGTACCACAGTGCTGGCCCCTGTCAAACTGTTTCAATTAAACTAATTTTACATGGAATGATAGAATTTTCTGACTGTCAATTGTTCATTCTATTCGATACCTTTTTGTTGTTGTTGTTTAAAGATTTATTTATTTATTTGAAAGTCAGGGTTACACAGAGAGATGAGAGGCAGAGAGAGTGAGAGGTCTTCCATTTGCTGGTTCACTCCCTAATTGGCTGCAATGACCAGAGCTGCACCAATCTGAAGCCAGGAGCCAGGATCTTCTTCCAGGTCTCCTATGTGGCTTTAGGGGCCCAAGTCCTTGGGCCATCTTCCATTGCTTTTCCAGGCCACAGCAAAGACCTGGATCAGAAGCAGAGCAGCTGGGACTTGAACTGGTGCCCATATGGGATGCTGGCACTACAAGCAGCAACTTTTCCCACTATGCCACAGCACCTGCCCTGATACCTTGTTTGTATTAGATTTTTGTGAATTTTGGTTTGCAGGCCTATTTTGAGTGGGAGGTTTTATGAGCTTAGTGTTCTTTTTATTTGACTTTGCTCTTTACTCCCTATGATGATTTTTCAATTACCTGCATCTGGTTCCCTAACATGCCCGTCCATAGGTTTTATAATGACAGTTTGATGTTCAACCCAGAGTATTACTGGGTATTGGTTTACACATTCAGCTACTGCATTTTCTTTCTTTTTTAAAGATTTTGTTTGTTTGTTTGAAATACAGGATAACAGAGAGAAGAGGAGAAAGATCTTCCACTTCTTGATTCATTCCCCAAATGTCCACAGTAGCCAGGTTTGGGCTATACCAAAGCCAGGATCCAGGAACTCCATCCAGACTTCCATCATGGGTGGCTGGGACCCAAGTGCTTGAAACATCTTCCACTGCTACCCTAGCCTGTTGGCAGGAAGCCAACTTGGGAGCAGAGTGTTTGGGACTTGACCAAGCACTCCTATATGAGATGCTAGTATTGCAAGGGGTGCCTTAATCCCCTGCTCCACAACCACAGCCCCCACTGTACTCTATTTCAGGTGAGCAGGAGCCTTGTACCAGCCCTCAATGTCCCATGTACTCTTTTCACAGCCAGTGCACTGCAGCCAGCGCACTGCGCTGATCCGAAGGCAGGAGCCAGGTGCTTCTCCTGGTCTCCCATGGGGTGCAGGGCCCAAGCACTTGGGCCATCCTCCACTGCACTCCTGGGCCACAGCAGAGAGCTGCCCTGGAAGAGGGGCTACCGGGACAGAATCTGGCACCCCGACTGGGACTAGAACCTGGTGTGCCAGCGCCTCTAGGCGGAGGATTAGCCTGTTGAGCCACGGCGCCGGCTGTCCCATGTACTCTTTCCTTCCCATTTCTATGAAACATATGTTCTTACCTCACTGGAGCCCCACCTCTGGCTACCATCATTTCTCTTTGGATCCAGCATGCCAGTAGCCTCAGCCCTGCACCCTGCTTTGAATTTCTTTTTCTATGTTGGGCCATGGAGGTTTTTATCTTATTTCTGAGCTTGGTTATGCTTTTTGTTTTCCATTTTATATTTCATATACAATGTTTTCTGTTTTGAGTAGCTGCTCTACTTCTGATCCAGCTCTCTGCTAATGTGCCTGGCAAAGCATCAAAGGATGGCCCATGTGCTTGGATCCCTGTGCCCACATGGGAGGCCTGAAAGAACCTCCTGGCTCCTGGCTTCAGTCTAGCTCAGCCCTGTCTCTTACAACCAGAGGATGGAAGATATTCTCTCTCTCTCTCCCCCTCTCCCCCTCTCCTCCTTTCCCTCTCTCCCTCTCTCCCTCTCTTTCTGTATGTTATTCTGCCCTTGAAATAAAACTTTTTTAAAAAATGAATATATCTCCAGTGGATTTTCCCCCAACTCACAGGAAAATCCTTTCAGTTTCAACTAACAGTTGAATATTTACTTGCTATATTACATTTGCTATGCTGAACATTTTACCTATTTCATTCAATTACAGCAACCCTACAAAATTTATATGATTGTCATTGTATAAAAGAATAATTTGAATCTTAGACTGTTGAAGAACTTGTCAGTAGTCAGTAGAATCAGTACTCAAATGCAGGTATATCTCATTTGAGTCTGTGCTTTAAATCACTTTTTTATGCATTTCTATGCTAATTGAGAGAAGTTTGCATTATATTCTCTTCTCCTTTCTGACAGATTAGTACAATTTAATGATATTTTCATACAAAAAATAAGAAATTAGAGAAGGGAACAGACTGCATGATTTCTGCATTTGTCAGAACTTCAGCTTGTGTTTACTGTAATATAGGATTTCATAATGTGTTTGAGGAACATTCCCTGAACTGCTGGGATTTTTCCTAATAGACTATCATTTATGCTATTGTTAATGTTTAGGAGGTGGTGATGAGAGACTTTGTTTTTCCCCATTCTTCCATTTTTATTAATATGATATTTGTAGATGACTTCCAAAGAGGCATACTTGTGATTGTGTGGCTTTGGTATATTTTTTAAAATGCTAGATTAATCACAATAACTTTTTACAATCTAAAGGAAAGCATCATTTTTTCCAAGTTAATATTTCAGACTCTTGGTATCTGTTGTGCATGCAATCACTCTAAGAAATGAGACAGACATACTTTACAGAAGGGTAAAAGATGGTGAGAGTTGTCATTACTGAACTGAGTAGTATATTGAGAAGTTTTAGCAACATTCCAAGTATAGGAATTTGTGGGTGAAGAATTAAACTTAAATCTCATGCCTTGCCTGCATTAACTAACTAAAATATGCCCATTATTTACTTAGTAGCAATTGTTAGGCCAGTAAGAAAAAAAGGAAGCTATGCAAGCTTTCAACCTATACTAGGTAATTGGACTTATAGCTGAAGAATAATAATGACTGGGGCAGGTGCTGTACCTCAATGTGTTAAATACCTGGCCTGCAGTACCAGCATCTGATGTGGGTGCCAGTTGTAGTCCCAGCTGTGGTACTTCCAATCCAGCTCCCTGCTAATGGCCCTGGGAAAGCAGTGGAAGATGGTCCAAATACATGAGCGCCTATACCCTCATGGGAGACCCAGAAGTTTCTGGTTCCTGGCTTTGGCCTGGCTCAGTCCTGGCTCTTGCAACCATCTGGGGAGCGAACCAGAGGATGGAAGGTCTCTCTCCCTCTCCCACTCTCTGTCTCTCCTCCTCTCTCTTTATAACTCTGCCTTTCAAATAAAATAATAAATTTTAAAGAATAATAATGACTGTATAAGAGTAGTGCTTATTTAAGTTTGCAAGAAATCAAGAATTAAGATAATGAGTATTACAGTCAGGTAATAAAAAGAACATGTGTGCATGCTAGTGCTTTACTAGGCTGATTATAAATGAGCTTTTGTGTTAGCTTGGAGTGAAACATTGAAGGAATACAATTTTAGTTAGATTGCTAGTGATGAAATAAGTAAGGAAGTATAGAATAATTCTTAATGGGTTGCAACTCTTTGATGAAGTGAATTTCCTCTATGCCTTTCCTCTAATTGTGGAGAGGGTTTATTGGAAATCGCAAGTTTGAGCTACTCAGACTGTATCCCATGTATCCCATTTCTCTAGGGCCAGCTCAGCCCTTCATCCTGTCAAAGCAGATAAAATAGAACAGGTTGCAATTTGCTATAGAGGGGTCTTGGGATGAAGCATTTTAATGTCTATAAAGAGTAGGCAAGACCTTCATTTTTAAAGACTCCCATGGAACATTTCAAATGGCATGGATATTTCTTGGTGCCTTTGCCAAAATTAATGGATTTGTGCTATGGAATTAAAGGAAAGCTAAGCATTTAGGCCTGCTTATCAACCATTAACATTTTACTAAGTTTATTTTAGCTGACTTCCCCTAAAACTATCACATATTTGAGTAAATAATACCTTGAAAAGAAAGTCCATTAATTTTTTTTAACTTTTATTTAATGAATATAAATTTCCAAAGCACGACTTATGGATTACAATGGCTTCCCCCCCATACCATCCCTCCCACCCGCAACCCTCCCCTTTTCCACTCCCTCTCCCCTTCCATTCACATCAAGATTCATTTTCAATTATCTTAATATACAGAAGATCAGCTTAGCATACATTAAGTAAGGATTTCAACAGTTTGCTCCCACACAGAAACATAAAGTGAAAAATAATAGATGATTTTTTTAAATGATGATGAAATCAGATCAGACCTATTGTCATGTTTAATCCCAGTGAGAGTCAAGTTGGGAATTGATAATTTCTTTTTTCTTTTTTTTTTTACAGAAGATCAGTTTAGTATGCATTAAGTAAAGATTTCAACAGTTTGCACCCCCATAAAAACACAAAGTGAAAAATACTGTTAGGGTACTCGTTATAGCATTAAATCTCAATGCACAGCACATTAAGGACAGAGATCCTACATGAGGAGTAAGTGCACCGTGACTCCTGTTGTTGACTTTACAAATTGACACTCCTGTCTATGGCATCAGTAATCTCCCTATGCTCCAGTCATGAGTTTCCAAGGCTATGGAAGTCCTCTGAGTTCTCCGACTCTTATCTTGTTTAGGCAAGGTCATAGTCAAAGTGGAGGTTCTTTCCTCCCTTCAGAGAAAGGTACCTCCTTCTTTGAAGACCTGTTCTTTCCACTGGGATCTCACTCACAGAGATCTTTTTGCCAGAGTGTCTTGGCTTTCCATGCCTGAAATACTCTCATGGGCTTTTCAGCCAGATCCAAATGCCTTTAGGGCTGATTCTGAGGCCAGAGTGCTATTTAGGACATCTGCCATTCCATGAGTCTGCTGAGTATCTCGCTTCCCATGTTGGATCACTCTCCCCTTTATTTATTCTATCGGTTAGTGTTAGCAGATACTAGACTTGTTTATGTGCTCCCTTTGACTCTTAGTCCTTTCATTATGATCAATTGTGAACTGAAATTGATCACTTGGACTAGTGAGATGGCATTGGTACATGCCACCTTGATGGGATTGAATTGGAATCCCCTGGTATGTTTCTAACTCTACCATTTGGGGCAGGTCAGCTTGAGCATGTCCCAAATTATACATCTCTTCCCTCTCTTGAAAGTCCATTAATTTTTAGAACTGTGTCACTTCAACATAGGAAGAATACAGATTTACAAAAATATCATTTTAAAAATTAAGAATCATGTGTTATGGTCAAGATAATACATCAGATTGGTACAGTTTGACCATTGTTTTTAAAATTTTTGACTCAGTCTGAGATTGAATTGCCTTTTTTATGATTTCAAATAGCTATTCCAGCCAAGAACCCTGATGAGGAGATGGCACGGAGAAACTGGAATGTAATAAAGTGCCAAGTATGAATTTTTGGATTCTTCTCATGCTTTGAGAATAGGAGTATCTTAAGACTTGATAAAATGGTGCAATTTTATATTTCCCATTTGACTTACATTAAAAGGTTGATTGTCTTTTAGTTAAACTATAGAGGGGAAGAGCAGAGATTAAAAGATGTAGTTCTTAAAAGGGGATGGCTTTAACTGCAAGTTACATGAGTGACGACACCCCACTAAAACAAGATGCAGTGCAGCAACAAATATTTTTCATTGAAGGCTCCTCTTTTCTGCAGTAATTTAGAGTTAATTGGTGCAGCTTCTCAATAGAAGACTTTGTGTTTTATGTTCTTTGATTCTTCCTTCTATCTCTTCCCAGCTGCTCTTTTATCTTCCCTTTCATGTAGTGCAGTACAGCTTAGGCAACTAGATGTAATAATGATGTAAACTAGTTTAGGTGAGAAACTTAGATCAGCATGCAGATAGCAAGAAAACAGTGCACACTAACCATTGCCAATTTGTGTTTGCTTAGCCTTTGCTTGGACTGTGTACATGCTAAAACTATAGGTTCCCATAAAATCAATAGATAATGCTAGCAAAACTATTATCACTCTCTCTTCAGGAAATTGGCTAATAACAGAGAACCTCATGAAGTTTGGTATTAAATAATTTTAAGACTTGCGAGAATCTTTCCTCTACTATCTTACATAACTGAATAGAAATGTAGAGGTATCAGGCAACAAAGTGTGACTATCAATGTAACTATAGAACTTCCCATCTCTATAATGTCACCTTAGGGTGGTATGGGATGGGGAATACCCAAGAGACTAAAGATTGGTTAAAAGTGAGTGAAAACTGGCAATAAGAAAATGCCTACTGAACATATGATTGGAGCCAATTTATGAAAATCTGTTTTATAAGTGTTTTCCTACCATTATCTTTGCAAAACAGATAATGAACTTAGAAATAAAGTAATATTGGGTTGTAGTATTAGCAAGATAAATGAACTTTCATAAAATTACACAGGAAAATATGTACACATTATATACCTTATGCCATATCTAAGCTCTTTGTCTCATCCTTTGCTCAAATATTGCATATCCAATGGGTAATATATGTATTTATATTTAGTTCAGAACCCATTACTTTTATTACTACAATATAATAAAAATGAAGTCAAAGACACATCGCATACTGATTTCCAAACAGATGGTATATAGCTGGAAAATAGACTAAAGCTATAATAAAATGGGGAAAATGGGTTCATGAAATTAAAAGAAAGCTTAAAATACTCAGGGTGTCAATGAGTAACAAAATATGTAGTAACCGTGGGAGATGATGGCTTTATTTGAAGTGAGGGGAAGGAGGAGAAAGCTAGAAGGAGGCAAAAACACAATTGGGTCTAAAATTGAATTTCTCTGATAAGGCATTTCAGAAGCAGCTTGTCTTATTCACTCAGCAGCAAAATAATCATATGCACTTTAATAATCTTTATTTCACAGGAGTGCATTGCCAGAGTAACAGAATGTAAGCAGAGGAACAGCACCTTGCAGATCACAAAGGCAAATTTATGGAAAGAAATTTCACTGAGTTTCCCTTTTTCTTGCCAGGGTAATAACGGCTCTTATTTTTCCTGCACTATTTAATAATCTCACATAGACATTCTTTTACCTTTCCCTTTTTCATATCTGTTCAAACATGGACTATAGCATAAATCAGGAACTGTCAAGCTCAGTGGGCTAAGCAAAAAGCAGATGTTATATCTTTAGCATTTTTATATAAGTATTTTTATTGCTATTTTACCACTGTCTCCAACCCTTCCAACTTTATTGTTGTTTTCTTCTCTCCATAAACCAATCTGATGATAATATTCCAAGAAAGAGGGCTTAAGGTGGGAATTGGTATTCAGCTATATTAATCTGTATTTATTAACTAAGCTTGCTTGCATGAAGATTTTAAGGAGGAGATGATTGCAACTGAGGCATTATTTTTAGAAGGAAGTAAATTGATTTGTAGCAAGTGGACTAAAATGCATTTAGGCCAGAAATGCATTTACTGCAAAAATAATGATTTCTTTATACTCATGAACACACACTCAAATATACATACACAAGGGGGGAAGTTAGAACCAAAAGGAAGCAGAGTTAGGTTCTTTCAGCTGTCCGTAGGACACAGAATCTAATAAATTGGCCTTTTTTAATATTAACAAAATGAAAGTTTCCAGTGCTTTTTTTTTTAAACAGAGTAAAAACTGGAGCTAATACTATGCTTACTAAACATCTGATTGGGGCCAATTTATGAAAATCAATGGTTTAGGCCAGCGCCACGGCTCACTAGGCTAATCCTCCACCTTGTGGTGCTGGCACACTGGGTTCTAGTCCCGGTCAGGGCGCCGGAGTCTGTCCCGGTTGCCCTTCTTCCAGGCCAGCTCTCTACTGTGGCCAGGTAGTGCAGTGGAGGATGGCCCAAGTGCTTGGGCCCTGTACCCCATGGGAGACCAGGATAAGTACCTGGCTCCTGCCATCGGATCAGCGCGGTGCACCGGCTGCAGCGTGCAGGCGGTGGCGGCCATTGGAGGGTGAACCAACGGCAAAGGAAGACCTTTCTCTCTGTCTCTCTCTCTCACTGTCCACTCTGCCTGTCAAAAAGAAAAAAAAAAATCAATGGTTTATAAATGTTTTCCTACTATTATCTTTGCAAAAAGCTATACCTTGTAAAAGTGAATTTAGAAATAAAGTTATATTGGACTGTGGTATTAGCAAGATAAATAAATGAGCTTTCATGAAATTACACAGGAAAATATGTTTACATGATAAAGGTTTGACTTCCACCAAGAATTTTAAGTCAATGCTACCTCTTAGTTTTAGCATGTCCTCTGAATGCAAATCTGTGTAGTTTATATAGTTCTTTCTGTGGGTATGAAGGAAAGGTATCATCCACAAAGTAAACTGTGCATAGTTTCATCCTAACATATTCTGAACTTTGATAAGATTTATTAAAATGTAATTTTTAGAAATTATTCTTTCTTACCAGGTAAATCTTGCACAAATACCAAAACTTAAATTCATAAAGCTACCCTAGAAATAGTTAATGGCAAAAGAAAAAGTAAAATTTGAAAATGCCAAGCAAAAACATGTTAAAACAGCAAATTACAGGAAAAACATTCCACAGTGTTGTAGTTAGTGTGTTTCTGATGCTCGTGGAAATGGGTCGTGTTGAAATACTAAGATTTCTGATATTCAAGAGGAATTCCAAACCCAAATGCTGTGGAAGTCAAAGCCTGATTCTCATTAAGCACAATTCAGAGTTCTAGAGATTTTTAAACCCAGCAGACTCTATTTTAGATTGTTTCTCCATATTACAAAACTATTGATTTAAAATCGGCTCCTGATTTTCATTCTACATAGAGTCACTTTATTTGGGGCTTTCCGGGAGCCACTATCTTCTTTGATGGAAAATCTATTATTTGACCTATCTGATGTTAATTATTTCTTAATAGCCTATGAGTTCCCTAAGATAGTATTACCAGAAAGGCAGATATTCCTCTCCTTGAGTTCTTCTTGACCTGTAGATTCTCTAAGGAGAGTCCTCTGTGGAAGAAAGATTATTGGTTTGTGAAAAGAGTAGCGTATCTGTTTTCTTGGGATTTGAGCCTTTATCCCTGCTACATGAAAATCATCAACTCCACCACATTTTTAATTGTTATAAAGATGAGCATGCGGCTGCCAATAAAAGCTTGGAGATAGGTGAATACAGGTCAAATGGTGATCTCACTTCAGCTGTAAATATCTTGAAATCATCTGCTGATAGGGCAAGCATTTAGCCCAGGGTAAGATGCTGTTTATAATGCCCATGTCCCATACATGCCTGAGTTCAAAGCCCACCTGTGGCTCCTGACTCCAGCTTTCTGCTAATGCAGACTCAGGGAGTCAACAGTGGCAGCTCAAGTATTTGGGCTCCTGCCACCCACATAAGGTTTCTAGACTGGGTTCGCAGCTTCTAGTTTTGGTATTGGCCAAACCCTGGCTGTTGGGACATCTTAGGAGTGAACCAACCAAAGGGAGCTCCCTGTCTATATGTCTTTCTGCCTCTCAAAAAAAAATCACCTGTCACCATTTGGTCTACCTCATTTAATAAAAAAAAAATAATTATTTTTCCTTACTTGAATTCGAGGCAGTTTTGGAACCACATGAGACAGAATCTTAAAATGAGACTCCTTATTTATGTTAGCTGAGGCACTAGACAAAGGGTTTGAAGGTGAGAGAATAAAACATGATCTAGTTCTTACATGAGGAGGAGGAGGAAATGAGTTACATGATTTTCAAGATATTTAACCATGTCAAGTTTATAAAGGATTGGGAGTGTATGAGTCAGGGAACAGACTGGTCTTCCTGTCAATAAAAACAAAAACAAAAACAAAAACAAAAACAGAGACTAGCTACTGTGCTAAGTGTCCTATCACACTTCCAAGGGGAAGGAGTCAGGATGCAACAACTCCCTTCATATGATCAGGAGAGAGGGGCTTTCAGAAGATTATCTGGGGAGCATAAATAGTGACTCCTGCCATGTTGGACTTGAATCTGACTCATGCCCAAGACTGATTGGCCACATGTTTTGAAAGTGGAATGACAAAGAGATGGCTTTTTTAAGTGACCTGTATTTTTAGAGTTTGTAAGAACAATTGTTGCTTAAGTTTATGTCATGGAACAGAGGTGGTCCATGTGCACAGGAGAGATGATACAGATTGCCTTAGACCCATATACCTGACTAGAAAGTGCCAGTGATGCCAAAAGTCAAGTGAATTACCATCTTTTCTAGCATAGTAAGTGAAGAGAGAGCTTAACTAAATCAGATTATCTGCAGGTACCTGTCACATCCTATTTCTCCTGTAAATGGTCAGCCTGTATTAGGATTGAATTGGGAAAAAAAGGTAGCTATAATTTTGATTATTGAAAGTTTTTATTATTTTACTAAGATTAGATGTGCCCATGGTGTATTTTGATTATCTGTTAGTGAAGAAAAACATCAACTCTACCCTAAATTTCATGAACAGACATGGGAAGCCCCATAGAATAAATTAAGACATTCTGAATGTCAACAGTAAAGTTTCTTTATAATAAAGAAGTTTTGCTTTTTCAGCCTAATGAGTATGTATGTGTGTGTGTGTGTGTGTGTGTTGGAAAATGGTGATCTTGAAAGAATAGAAAAGTTTGGTGTTGGGGAAAAAACATTGCCAATTTGATCCTTTTGATCCTCAGATTATTATCTCTGGCTCTGGGGCCAGTAAATCAATGCTTTATTCTTGGCCCTGTCCATACTTTAGTGAGAAGATACTAAAGTCAGACAAAAATCATAGTTATCAGGAAGATTTTCATTAGATTATTTTATCCATGTAATCTTTTCTCTTCTTTAGAAGTCCTTCTACAGCTTTACTTGTTCTGATATCGCCCTACTTTCTGTTTTTGCCCAGAGCTCAAGTAACGGAATCAAAATCAAGGAGAATTGATTAACCTTAAAAATCAATCAGATTTTCACTAAGTATCTGAATGTTCCAGATAGTATTTTTTAAAAAGATTTATTTACTTATTTGAAAGGCAGAGTTACAGAGAGAGGCAGAGGCAGAGAGAGAGACAGAAAAAGAGAGAGAGACAGAGAGAGAGGTCTTCCATCTGCTGGTTCTCTCCCCAGATGGCCACAATGGCCAGAGCTGAGATGATCTGAAGCCAGGATCCAGGAGCTTCTTCCTGGTCTCCTACATGGGTTTAGAGGCTCAGGACTTGAACCAGTTTCTACTGCTTTTCCAGGCCATAGCAGAGAGCTGGATTGGAAATGGAGCAGCCGGGATTTGAACTGGAGCCCATATGGGATGCTGGCATTGCAGGTGGCGGCTTTATCTGCTACATCACAGTGCTGGCTGTGCTTTAAAGAAAAAAAAAATGGCTGCTTTAAAGAAAAAAAATAAAAGAGTTGTTTTACTGCCTTGCTAAAAGTAGGCCTAGACAAAGGGATTCCTTCCCAGTGAGGTCTGTTTGTTGAGTGCATATGAGATGGGCTTTCTATAAAGCTAGTTGCAAGGAGGTGTTTGTTCTGAGAAAGCAGCAGCACCAAGGAAATCTGTGCAAATCCTGCTGGCTTTTAGAGTCACTGGTCCAGAATGAACAAAACATGAGCAGGAGATGGGTGTGGTCCTATCAAGTCAAGTCAGACTCTAGTTGAGGAAACAAGGGACTCTCACTTCAAGTTGAGGGGACCTGACCAATGTGTGCCATGCCCAGGTGCCTGAGAGTTCTGTCAGTGCAGATTTTTTAGCTGTGTTCACTGCTGCTATGAACACGTACTCATTATTTGGGTCATGCACACTTGATTGATATTTCTCTTTTGTAAGCTGAAAAATAAATATGCATTCAAAAATGTAGACTACTGCAAAAGCTGCACATCCTATGGGTAACCAGAACTTCACCTGGCAACAGAGCTTGTGATTCATAAATATGCAAATATTCTCCTCTGAGAATCTCTACTTGAAAAGGAGGAGGGTCAAAAATTGATAGTTTGCAGAAGTAATAGCTGGCATGAGAACTGTCCAAATTATATAGGAAAAAAGAAACTGTTGCTGCATAATTGATATTGACAGAATTTCAGAGCCTTAATGGACACCATGTTTCCACTCTCCTTTGTCTGCCTGAAGTCACAGAGGACTTGTCTCCCTGTCAGCAGCTGCATTTTGAATTGCAGGACAATCTTGGGGTATTTGCATAAAATTTGAACACCTCCATTCTGAAATGTAAACATCTCATACTTGGCAGAGTCATTGATGTCTCCTTAAAGCGATTCCAACACAGCCAAGGAAAGGTTCAGGTGTCTGGAGTTCTCTGCTGAAGACCTCACTGCCAAGCCCCATCTTTGGGCTTTAAAAGCTGTGGCAGGGGCCAGCACTGTGGTATAGTGGGTAAAGCCACCACCTGCAGTGCCAGCATCCCATATGGCTGCAGGTTCCAGTCCAGGCTACTCCTCCTCCGATCTGGCTCTCTGCTATGGCCTGCAAAAGCAGTAGAAGATGGCCCACATGGGAAACCCAAAAGAAGTTCCTGGCTCCTCATTTCGGATTGACGCAACTCTGGCCATTGTGGCCAAATGGGGAGTTAACCAGTGGATGGAAGACCTCTCTCTCTCTCTCTCTCTCTCTCTCTCTCTCAGACTCTCCTTCTTTCTCTGTGTAACTCTTTCAAGTAAATAAATGAATCTTTTTTTAAAAAAAAGCTGTGAAAGACTAGTTACAAATACTGGCAAATTTTCAGATTCCCTTAATTGATACCATCTTTAATTTACATTTACAGAAAAGGTTGTTTTTTAAATGTAATTATAATGAGCTACTTCTCAGCAATTTCCCTTTTATCTCTGTCATTTTATTATAGTTCTGACCAAGCTACTGATTTTTTTTTCACAGTAATGACAATATATTGTATATCGTAAGGTGTGTATCACTTTTAAACTTTCTTTTCTTTGAATTTAGACATATCACTTATGAGCATCTTTAGTATCTTAGCTGAAGGCAGTACTTACACTGTGAAGCTGAGTCACCAGCTTCCTCAGAGTTCTATAAGTTGTCCTGATGATGTTCATATACAAAATTTTTCAGGGCTATCTTTGTCCAATGTAGTCATTCACAAGTACCAGGTAATATACTTAGTACATTTCTTGATTATTATGGAACTTTAAATTTCACTAGATTTAAAAACTAACATATTTTGAGCTAATTCTAATAAGCAGCACAATCTTTGACTTACAATTTTATTGTTTTTTTAAAAATATTTCTTTTTTAATGTATTATAATAGTCTATTTTTCACTAGCTTTCCCATTATCTCATTGCCTGTCTATTATGGCTCCTACTGAATTACTCCTTTCTACTCACAGTCATCATTTTATTTCATAAAAATCCAACATGTTTTTATTACTGTCTTTAAGATTACCATCACCTGTATTTTTCTTTAATATCTCAGTGTATTCCAGACCTGCCACTGTGAATTCATGGCCATGTTGGTTAAGTGTTCATTATGAGGTCATGAACTCCATCAAAATTCTCTAAGTTGTGCTAGCAACCGTCATGCACACATGTTTTCAGAGACATTTTAGACCCACATGATAGTCACTCTTTTCAGGTACTATATTAGGTTCTTTTCAAGTTCTTTTTTATATTTCATGAAATTCTAAACTTCCTATTAATATATGAAAGTTTCAATAGAATGAGTTAAAATCCATCTATTTTAAAGATTTCTCTGATAAGTGTATGATCTTCATTTGTTTTACATTTTGTGAAAATTATTTCATTTTCCTTTTTTAAGGTAATTATTATCATTTCCAGTAATTTCCCTCATATTTGCTTGTCATTCTGCTATTACTTCTAGAAAATAATTGTTACTTACCCTGGTCACAGTGTATTTTATTTCATAACACCTGGATTCTCTTTTTATGTATTTATTTTGTGTGTGTGTGTGTGTTTGAGCTTATATCACCCACATGTATCCTTGGTATCCCATTTAAAGCTAATCTAACCACTGTGAACTTGAGGCCATCTTGGTTGTATTTTTTTTAACTTTTATTTAGTAAATATAAATTTCCAAAGTACAGTTTATGGATTACAATGGCTCTCCCCCATAATTTCCCTCCCACTTGCACCCCTCCCATCTCCTGCTCCCTCTCCCATTCCATTCACATCAAGATTCATTTCCTTTTTTTTTTTTTTAATTTTTTTGACAGGCAGAGTGGACAGTGAGAGAGAGAGACAGAGAGAAAGGTCTTCCTTTTGCCATTGGTTCAGTCTCCAATGGCCGCCACGGCCAGTGTGCTGTGGCTGGCACACCACGCTGATCCGAAGGCAGGAGCCACATGCTTCTCCTGGTCTCCCATGGGGTGCAGGGCCTAAGCACTTGGGCCATCCTCCACTGCACTCCCGGGCCATAGCAGAGAGCTGGCCTGGAAGAGGGGCAACTGGGACAGAATCTGGCACCCTGCCTGGGACTAGAACCTGGTGTGCCAGCGCCGCAAGGCAGAAGATTAGCCTATTGAGCCACGGCACTGGCCAAGATTCATTTTCAATTATCTTTATATACAGAAGATCGATTTAGTATATATTAAGTAAAGATTTCATCTGTTTGCACCCACACAGAAACACACAGTGTAAAATACTGTTTCAGTTCTAGTTATAGCATTACTTCACATTGGACAACACATTAAGGACAGATCCCACATGAGGAGTAAGTGCACAGTGACTCCTGTTGTTGACTTAACAATTTGACACTCTTGTTTATGGCATCAGTAATCTCCCTAGGCTCTAGTCATGAGTTGACAAGGCTATGGAAGCCTTTTGAGTTTGCCGACTTCAATCTTATTCCGACAGGGTTGTATTTTGTTTTTAAAGAAACTTTCATTGGCCACAAAATTGCATAAGTTTTTCTGACAATTTTCATGTATACAATTTTTCAGAGACTTCTTAGGCAAATTTGGTCATTCTCCCTTTCCAAGTATCATATTTGATGGCAATTATGAATTTTTCCAGAACTATGACATTTATCTTTGATTTCTGAAAGTGTCAATAGTTTAATTCAAGTTACTGACACTTTTCCTTCATGGTTATAATGGTATTTGATGTGGATTTTTAAATTTTGTGAAAATTTTTAATTTATATTTCTTCTTAATATATTGTAATTGTTTAGTTTTCAACAATTTCATTTATATCTGTTGGTCACTCTATATTGCTCCTACAAAATTTCTCACATCTTTCAAAGTGATCATCATTTATTTATTTCATATCATCTGCATGCTTTTTCATCTGTTTTATAAATTATAGTTAATACTAATACCTGTATATTAACATCCTAGTGCAAGTCAATCTTAGCAGTAGAATCCCATGGCCATCTTGGTTGGCTTTGTTATTATGAGGTCCCCAACTCCATCACAATACTACAACTGTTCCTGGCTACCATATTTTACACATATTTTTAGAAATATCTTAGACTCATTTGATAATTCATCATTTTCAAGTTTTTTTTTACTTTTTCTGGACTTTATGGAATTTTAACTTTCTCTTTGCTTTTTAAAGGTTCTAATAGAATATTTCCAGATATAGACATCTTTCCCTCAAGATTTTTGAGGTACATTACAAATTTCCCCATACCTCTGGCCCCTTATGCTCTAATAATATTTCATATCATTATACTTATATACTTATCACAATTAATGAACCACAGCTATATTTCTAAACTTTTTAATCCAAATTTCTTTTATCTCTTTCACCCAGCCCAGTGTCTGTCAATTAACATTCTGTGTTCAGGATAAGTTTTTCTTTTAATATTAACTTCCACATGCAAAGGAGAACAAGCAGTTTTTGTGTCTCTGAGTCTGGCTTATTTCACTCAATGTTATGTTCTCTATTTGTAGCACCCATTTTGCTACAAATGACAGGACTTCATTCTTTTCATAGTTGAATAATAGTTCATTGTGAATATATATCCCATTGTCTTTATCCATTCATCTTATTAAGCATATTTGGTTGATTCCATATTTTCGTTATTGTGAACAGTTCTGCTATAAACATGGTTGAGCAGAATCTCTTTGATACAATGAGTTTAAATATTTTGGATAATACTCAGTGTTGGGATCATTGGAGCATATAGAAATTCTATTTCTAGATTTCTAGGACATCTCAATATTGTTTTCAATGGTGACTGTATAAAGTACACTCCTGATAACAGTGTATAAAATTCTAGTTTTTCTATATCCTCACCAACATATTAATGCTTTCTCCTTTTTGGATAATATTCATTGTGATAAGGGTGAAGTGATATTAATTTGCACTTCCCTGATAGCTAACATTATTGAGCATATATGTGTGTGTGTGTGTGAGTGTGTGTGTTGATCATTTGCATTTATACTTTTGAGAACTGTCTATTCAGGTCCTTTGCTCATTTTTTAAATATGTATTTATTTATTTGAAAGTCTGAGTTACACAGAGAGAGGAGAGGCAGGGAGTCAGAGAGAGAGAGAGGTCCTCCATCCAATGGTTCACTCCCCAATTGGCCACAATGGCTGGAGCTGTGCCAATCCGAAGCCAGGAGCCAGGAGCTTCCTCTAGGTCTCTCACACGTGTGCAGGGGTCCAAGGACTTGGGTCATCGTCCACTGCTTTCCTAGCCAATAGCAGAGAGCTGGATTGGAAATGGAGCAGCTGGGTCTCGAACTGGCATCCATATAGGATGCCGGCACTTCAGGCCAGGGTGTTAACCTGCTGTGCCACAGTGCCAGCCCCTCTTTGCTCATTTTTAAACTGGTATCTATAGGGATATGGAATACACTTTATGTGAAAAACCTCATGAAAATCACTCATAGAGTTTTTATTTTCTCATTTATGTTCAAATAACATGTTCATGGTGCTGAATGCCCCTCATCATCCTCAAAGAACTGAGACTGGGATCTCATTAGTACCCATGATGGTGGATGCAGCTGTATTCTGCGCAGAGCTGTAAGGGAGGAAGCAAAGGCAAGTTCAGGGACCAAAAGGATTCATGACAATGGATAAACTAGATCGACAGCATAATATATAATTATGTATCTTTAAAATTATGAGATTAAACTTTTATATATACATACTTAAATAAAAGTTAATATGAGCTTTTCAAAAAAATATATGGATATACTCTCATATTAACCCTTTGTTGGAGCTTGCAAATATTTTCTCCCAATTTTTCAGACTTCTCTTAACTCCCTGATTGCTTCTTTTGCTGTGCAGAAGCTTCTGAGTTTGATATAAATTCATTTGTCTAGTTCTTCATTTGTCAGTGTTTTGGGGGTCTTATCCAAGAAGTCATCATGTTACACAAATATCTTGGAGAGTTTCCCCTTATATTTTCTTTCAGAAAGTTCAGAGCCATAGATTAAAATCTTAAATTTAGGTTTTTGATCCACCTTGAGTTGATTTTATATATAATGAGAGGTTAATACCACACACACACACACACACACACTTTAGTTTTGAAGAACTGTTTATTGAAAAGACTACCCCTTTTTAAATGTACATTCTATAGAACTTTGGTCAAAAATCAGTTGCCTGAATGCACATGAAGTGATTTCTGGACATTTTATTTTCTTCCATTGATCTATTTGACAATTTTATGTTATTACTGAAACTTTGTAATATGCTTTGAATTAGGTACTATGATGCCTCGACCTTTATTGAAAAATGAAATGACACAGATTGCTAGGTACAAGATCAATATAGGGCTTGGCATTGTGGCATAGCATGTAAAGCTACTGCCTGCAAAGCTAGCATTCCAAATCGGTACCAGTTTGAGTCCTGGTACCTCCATTTCTGATCCAGCTCCCTGCTAATAGCCTGGGAAAGCTGTGGAAGATGCCCCATGTTCTTGGACCCCTGAACCCATGTGGGAGACCAGAAAAAGTTCCTGGTTTCTGGCTGGCTCTGGCCTGGCCTAGTTTAGTTGTTGTAGCCATTTGGAGAGTGAATCAGTAGATGGAAGATTCTCTCTCTCTCTCTCTGTGTCTCTCCTCTTTCTCTCTCTCTCTGTAACTCTGCCTTTCAAATTAATAAAGAAAAAAGTTAAAAATTATTTTAAATGAGACATATCTATCTATCCATCTAATCAACAGAATTGCTATGTACAAAGAAGACACAAATAGGAAACAATTTTAAAGGACACAGACAGACTAGAAAATGAATACCCATACAAGAAATGAAACAAGGAAGGACTAATCTATGTAATATCTTCAAGTGTTATTTAAAAAATATAGAGTAGTACATAATTCCTATCAGTTTGTTTGACAAAGATTTTAAACGAAGTTTGAGAAAACATTGTATTCTCATCAAAATTGATACAGGCCTTTCTTTTTGGTGATTTTAGCTCCCTCATATAAAGGAGAACCTGTGGTATTAGTCTTTCTGTGTCTGTCCAGCATGTTTTTGTTTTTGTTTTTGCTTTTTTGCTCAAGTTTACTTTGCTATTCTGGGTAGTTTTTTCATACATATTTTTGGATTGTTTTTCTACTTCTATAAAGAATGTCATTTGTATATTGACAAGGATTGCACTGAATGCATACTTAAGATGCTATAGATTCTTAATGATAATAAATCTTACAATCCATGAGCAAGAAATATCTTCACATTTTTATGTCCTTGATGATTTCTTTCATCCATATTTTATAAATTTTATTGTAGAGATCTTTCATTTCTTTGGTTAAATTTATTCCTAAATATTGGATTGTGTTTGTGATATTGTGAATGGGATTTCAAACCTGATGTCTCTTTCAGTGAGATCATTGTTGGTACATAAAAATCCTACTGTTTTGGTTTGCTCCCTTTGTAACTGTGATTTCACTGAACTGATTTATAAATTCTAACAGCTTTCTGCTGTAGTGCTTGGTTTTCATCCAGGTACAACATCATGAAATTTACAAATGTTAATTTTAAAAGTTTATTTATTTATTTGAAAGGCAATTACAGAGAGGGCAAGGCATAGAAAGAGAAATATTCCATCTATTTGTTCACTCCCCAAATCGCAGCAACAACCAGGCCTGGGTCAGTCTGAAGCCAGGAGCTAGAGATTATCCAAGTCTCCCACATGGGTTCAGGGGCCCAAGCACTTGGTCCATCCTCTGCTGCTTTCCCAGGTGCATCAGTAGAGAGGTGGATCATGAGTGGAGTATCCAAGAATCCAACTGGTGATCATATGGGATGCTAATGCTGCAGGCGGTAGCTTTACCCATGATACCACAGAGCTGGTCCCAAATATGGCTATTTCGAATTACTACTTTCCAATTTTAATTACCTTATTTATTTTCCCTTCCAAAATGTTCTTGCTAGTACTTCCAACAATATACTGAATAAGACTGGTGAAAAATGGACATTTTTCTCTTATTCCGTATTTGAAAAGAAGTGATTTCTGCTTTATACTTTTCAGTATAAAAGTAGCTGTTGGTCTGTCTTATAAAGGCTTTATAATTTTGAGATGTGTTCTTTTTAACCTAATTTGTAGAGGATTTTTTTATTATAGAGATATTCGATTTTATCAACTGCTTTCTGTGTCTGTTAAAATGCTCACATGATTTTTCCCTCATTCTGTTGATGTGATTTATGAGGTTTTTGATTTCCAAATGTTGAATCACCCTTGCATCTTTAGATGAAATCAAACTTACTGTTTTGTATAATCACTGATGTAGCTTTGGATTTGGTTTACTAATGTTTTGTTGAAAACTTCTGCATTTATGTTCATCAAGCATACTGGTCTGTAGTTTTATTTTTTGTGTTGTGTCTTTGGTTTTGGTATTGGTAATGCCAGCTTTCTGAAAAGTATTTTATAGTTTTCTTTTTTAAAAGTATTTATTTACTTGAAAGGCAGTTACACAGAGGCAGGGGGAGGGTAAGATAAATAGCAAAAGCAAGAGTGAGCAAGAGAGAAAGAGTCTTTCATCCATTGGTTTACTTCCCAAATGGCTGCAATGGCCAGGGCTGAGCCAATCCTAAGACAGAAGCCAGGAGCTTCTTCTGGGTTTTCCTCATGGGTGCAGGGGTCCAAGGACTTGGGCCATCTTCTACTGCTTTCCAAGGCCATTAGCAGAGAGCTGGATCTGAAGTGGAGCTGCCAGGCTTCAAATTTTCAAATTGGCACCCACGTGGGATGCTGGCACTCAGGCCAGGGCTTTACCTGCTTCTGCCACAGTGCTGGCCCCTTACAGTTTTGTATACTCTAAAATATTTTGCAGTAATTAGAAGAGTATTTGAGTTATTCCTTTTTAAATGTTTTATAGAATTTAGGGTTTTCTTTGTTGGGAAACTTTTATTAATTACTACTTCAGTAGTATTATTCAGGAATTTACTTGAGGCTTTTAATTTGTTAACACACAGTTCATAGCAGCTTTTTATGACACATCATATTCTGTAGTATCAACTGTAATGTCTACTTTTCTTCTCAACTTTTATTTATTGAGGTTTTTTTCTTCTTTTTTTGTTATTCTGGATAAAGGCTTTTCTATTTTGTTTATCTTCTTAAAGAACCAGCTATTTGTTTTATATCTCTAATATTCTTTTAGTTTCAATTTCATTTATGACTGTTCTTATATTTATTTTTTCTTGTGCCCTGCTAATTTTTGCCTATGGCTTATTTTTCTTTTTCTGTTTTTTTTTTTTTTTAAGATTTATATTTTTTTGAAAGTCAGAGTTTTTTTTTTTTTTTTGAAAGTCAGAGAGAAGAGGCAGAGAGAGAGGTCTTCCATTCACTGGTTCACTCCCCAATTGGCCATAACGACCAGCGCTGTGCGAATCTGAAGCCAGGAGCTTCCTCCAGGTCTCCCACACAGGTGCAGGTTCCCAAGGACTTGGGTCATCTTCTACTGCTTTCCCAGGCCATAGCAAAGAGCTGGATAGAGGCTGGCACCATGGCTCACTTGGCTGATCCTCCACCTGTGGTGCTGGCACCTCAGGTTCTAGTCCGGGTTGGAGCACCAGGTACTAGTCCCAGTTGCTCCTCTTCCAGTCCAGCTCTCTGCTGTGGCCTGGGAGGGTAATGGAGGATGACCCAAGTGCTTGGGTCCCTGCACCCACATGGGAGACCGGGAGGAAGCACCTGGCTCCTGGCTTCAGATTGGCACAGCACCAGTTGTGGCAGCCAATAGGGGAGTGAACCAACAGAAGGAAGACCTTTCTGTCTCTCTCTAACTGTCTATAACTGTCTCTGTCTCTCTCTCTCTCACTGTCTAACTCAGCCTGTCCAAAAAAGAAGAAGAAGAAGAAGAAGAAGAAGAAGAAGAAGAAGAAGAGCTGGATAGAAAGTGGTGGAGCAGCCGGCTCTCCAACCGGTGCCCATATGGGATGCCAGCACTTCAGGACAGGGTGTTAAACCACTGCGCCACAGTGCTGGCCACTTTTTCTGGGTTTTTGAGATGCAGCATTAGACCATTTATTTAAGATCTTTCAAATTTAAATGTAAGCACTTGTCATTATAAAATTTCCTCTTAATACTGCTTTTGCTGTGTTCTATGCTTTGATATGTTGTGTTTTCATATTCATTTGGTTTAAGAAATTTTCTGACCTCTTTTTAATTTTTTAAAATGATACATTGGTCATCATGTTGTTTAATTTTCATGTACCTGTGAACTTTCCAGTGCCCTTTTTTATTATTATTGATGTCTAGTTTGATTGATTTCAGTCTGAGAAGGTAGGTACATGGTATGATTTCAATCTTTTGAAGTTTTTGAGACTTGATTTCTTCATTAGTAATCAGTGTCAGCATTGTCTACATGTGCCACAGGTTTTCGTTCTTCAGCCTTTTGTGGATGTTACAGTATGACTTTGAAGTGGCGTGAGCTTCCATAGGTTCTTAGTCCCTAGAGTTGTCAGTCATACTGGGGTTTGTGATGTCTGTATCCACATTTCTGGTCATGCTACCCTTTTCTACCAGGCAAACATGAATATTTCTGGTGCTTGTGGCAGCAAAATTTATGGCCTTTTTACTATACTATGTGGATAAGACATTCCCCAGGTCCTGATATGTTAGCCTGAATAATACCCAGAAATTTAGCATCATGAGTTCAAGTCCCAAGTCTGGGAAATGTTAAGGAGACATTCCCTGAGTCCTACAGGGTGAATACAGTTTATGCTGAGGGTTGTGTATCAGCAGGTCTGGGGCTGGAGCACTGGAATGCTTATAGGCTCCATTCCCTAGGGTCTAGGTGTATTTACATGACTCTCTGAAATACAGTACACAGAGTGCCAGCCCTGGAGATACAGGATACAGCGGGGTCCTTATCCAGGTCTCTCAGGTTGACTGCCAATTATTCCAGGGATTGAATTCCAGCCTGAAGCATACAAAGATAGGACTGTATAACTCCCACAGATGAGTGTTATTCCAGGGCTTATAACACCAGCAGCAGCAATCCTAGAGCTTCAGATAGTGGAGAGAACTTTCCTTTGTGCCTACAAGGCATGCAAAAATGATGCACTGTCCTGCCTTCCAGCACCATGTGCCAAGAGTTTCAGAAGAGGCCTCTTTAGTTCTGGTACTCTGGAATTCTGTATGAGATGCTACTGGTTACTAGCCATATGAGGCTGTGAGAATTTCTCTATATCATACAGAGCAAGCAAGTAGAGCTCCAGAGCTCCTGCAGTTGCAGAATTCACAAGGGCTGTCTCTACCATGGAAAATGCCCATGCTGTTTCTGGTGAATTCTGGTAGCAAAGGGGCTGCTTGCTTCATCCAAGGCAGGTGGAGTACAGTAGCTTCTTAAAAGTAGCTTGGGTCTGGCACTTTAGGGACAGATGAAGGTAATGTTGGTTTTGTCTTTGAAGCAAGGAAGTTGCTCAAAACCCAATCATCCCCCACAAATCTGCTTTCACTTGTAGGAAGCCTCCAAAAGGAGACACTGTATTGAATATTTTCCCATTTTGTATTAAAATGAGTATCTTGGCTGGGAAAGAAGGTTTTAAAACATAGTCTTATGTTTATATAAGGTAAATAAATTTTTTACTAACCACTTTTTATGCAAACTTAAAGTTATCATTAAATTCTAGAATTAATTCCAAAGACTGAAATGACTACCTCCACTGAGATAGCTACACCCTTATAGCTAATGTGTGCTCTTCCCCTCCTCCCTTTTGTTCAACAAACAGACCCACCAATCATCATTTCACTAGCTGAAAGGCACTAAATAATTTTCTTCATAGTACCACAGTGACCTAATATCTCCAAGTCAAACAGATAATTGGTTTCTTGATTTTGACAGCAAGAAATGAATCAGTAAGTTATCAGAGGATGACTTCATAATTGCAGAAGGGTTTTAACTTGCTAGCCTTTTTGGGAAATGAAATTATATTTTCCAATAGACATATCTACCACAGTACCTGACAGAGATGATCAATACATCATCATAAATAAAACCAGCAAACATACCATAGTGATTATTTGCACTTTTAATGCATTTGTTAATCTTTATTGAATAGATTTATTGTCATACAATGAAGATAACTGGGTAAAAGCTCTGTCAATCATATGGAAAAACATAAAGGTCACTTTTTATAAGTAAAACTTTCAAGTTTGCACTTAAAAAGCAAAACTAAACAAAAAGCACACTGGCAAGGTGGTTTTCACAGAATGACACACTATATTCAAAACTGAGAAAAGGAAACAATATTGATGCCCCATTCTTAAAAATTAGTCAGATTTTTCCCAAAAATTGAGGTAGACACTCCTAGGGCTGAGTTCTGCTGAACTTTAAAATATATATTAAAATAAAAATACCAAAAGTGGACAGCTCCACATAAAATGAGAACACATTTCCCTAACAAAATTCAGAAAGAGTCCTGATTTCCCCACCACTGAAATCCTGTCATTGGGCTAATGATGCTTCACTGCCCTACTCTGTTATTAGTGGTCAACAAATGTAGATTCTGAATCTACTTTTTTTCTATCCAACTAAAGAACTACATTGGTGATGAGGCAGAAAATGAACAAATTAAATGCAAATACTTTAATTTTCAGAAATTTTGATTTTTTCATTACTTTACCTCTCCCCAAATTGAAAGAGATATTTTTGAAATGTTTCTAATAAATTAGTATAGAAAAATTATTTTTGGTACATTAACAGAGCAGTTATCCATTTTCTCAAAGTATAGGAATTTCAATTATTTTATTATTTGGTTTGTGGTCATTTGTATTATCACATTGCCATAAAAATGATAACTTCAAATTTAAGCCTACAACTAGAGATAAATAGCTATATTTCTATGAATTGTCCATGAGGCAAATGTTATCCAAACATCTCTTGTAGATTTCCATTATTCATTATTCCTGAAAAATCACTTCAGAGACAAAACAATTTTTTGTTTCAAATTTGTGACAACATCTTAATACTTCTGATAACTATAATCAATAGCAGGTAGTAAGACTTGTTTTCCAATGTGTTATATTAATGTATTTAAGTAATTAATAATGTATTTTAAGATAATTCTATTAATGTGTAAGTTTAGTGAAGAAATCTTAATAACACCAGAGATTGCTTAAAAGTGAAAAAATATTATAATTTTAATGAAACTGGCTGATATTGAAGGTTCCCTTCCAAAAATGAAATTCTATAAATCAATAAACTTAAAATTTGCTTTTATTACTAGGCATTTATCTTCATAAAAATATAACATTTAATTTATATGTAATAGTATAGTTCATTTGTATATTATAAGTACTACAGGATTTTTCTTCGCTTATTCTTAAAAAAAAAAAAAAAAAAAACTACAAGATAACACTTTGGCTCTCCTGAACTGAAAATAATGAAAATGTTGTTCAGTATGAACTGCTTAAAAAAAGTACATAGGCTGGCGCCATGACTCACTTGGCTGATCCTCTGCCTGCGGCGCCAGTACCCTGGGTTCTAATCCCGGTTGGGGCCCCAAGTTCTATTCCCAGTTGCTCCTCTTCCAGTCTAGCTCTCTGCTGCTGCCCAGGAAGGCAGGAGGGTGGCCCAAGTGCTTGGGCCCTGCACCCACATGGGAGACCAGGAGGAAGCACCTGGCTCCTGGCTTTGGATCAGCACAGCACACCAGCCATAGCAGCCATTTGGGGGATGAACCAATGGAAGGAAGACCTTTCTCTCTGTCTCTCACTGTCTAACTCTGCCTGTCAAAAACAAATATAAACATATGACCTTGGGAACATTTTTTGAAGCACAAAATCCCTGACATGACACCAGAAGTACATAAGGACATTTAACACACATGGGTCCTTTCTAGCATGTCACATGACAACTTGTAAGATTTTCTTGGTAATACTCAGGCAATATGCATGTTCGTGATTCAGAAAATCTGATGAGGTTGCAAGCAATGAAAATAATAGGTGATCCTAGTAAGAAGAAAAACTTGAAGTCCTTTCCTTTTTTCCTTGAAAGCCCTAAGAAAGGGTGCCTTCTTCCACATGAGGGACACAAGCACTAAATCTCAAAACTAGGTGGGAGGAGACCTGGAAATTTAGGGACCTCCTGCTAGCCTGCATGCTCTCTATTAAACATGGTTTATCCCCTCTGAAACTCATGGGCACGGTTAATCCAGTGATGAGAAATTCAGCAGTGAGAACAGGTGAGGCCTGTAGGAAGTGATCAGGATCCATTCATGTGTTCATGGATTAATGCCTTATCCTTAGGGGACCGCAACATAGACCACTTTGGATTGGCCCCCTCTGCACCCCTTCTGTCTGTCCACTGGTCTCTGTGCCACCCCAGGACTCTACCAACAAGAAGATCATCACCTGATGCTGCCCCTAGACCCTGCACCAAAACCATGAGGTCAATAATACCGCTTCCTTCTCACACACCAAGCCTGTGCTGCTGCACGATTAGCAACAAGAAAACTGACCCAGACCCCTACGCTGAGAGGACTGCTTGAGATCTGCTGCCTCAAGGAAATCAGGTCATACTGGAAGTTCAAGTTCTCCCTCACCACACAGAGACTGGAAAGCTGATGCCCCAGGGTTCAAAGAAGCTGCAGGCGGGGACTGCACACCACCCTGTGGTCCTGACAGCCAGCCCACTGCATACCAGAGTCCTAGCATCCTCCTGAGGGCTCCTGTGGTGTCGGAAACACAAACAGTAGCACTGGCTGAGCCGCCTGGAGCCCCTCTCAGGAGATATACCTTGTTCGATGACCGTACTTTGTGTAGTTCTTCTTGTCAGTGTATACACTTTAGAAATTGATTACAGCAGAAAACACATATGAACATGTATTTTTTAAAAAAAACTTGTTCTTTAGGAAAATTTTAGACCTATAGAGCTAAAGAAAAAAAAAGGTACAAATGTGAATTTTTGAATAAACATCTAGCTTTCATGAATGCATGGTGTTCTAAACCACACTAAATATATCACTGAGAACCAGAAGTAAATTGGACTGTCTTATTTTGTGATTTGAAATCTAACATCCTTTACTTTTCCTGCACAGAAGGTAAATTATGTTGTGATATGAAACTCAGTCTAAGTTTAGATACACAGGGGCAAGTTGCTTGCTCTAATGAAAACTTAGATCACTTACCCCAGATATTCCACTACCTTTAAAATAATATATCTATCATGGTGCATCATGAAGAAAATATACTTATGCCTAAAAATTTAAGTACAACTATTATAAACTGTTCAACAAAACTTAAAATTGTATGTTTTCAATATTGTGAAATGGAACATTTTTCTTTGCTTCCCAATAAAAGCATGTCGCAGTTTAATGTCTTGAGAATAAGAAGTGAGAGTTTATAAAGTGAAATACATTTTAAGGAGAGAATTTATAATGTTTATTTTTGAACCATTTATAAAATGTTCATTTTGAAATGCATTTTTTATTTGCATGTTAAAATTGTAACATTATCTATATATAAGTATTTTCATTCATCCTTACTGGTTATTGCAAACTACCACCTACCAGAATTAATTGCTTCCAACCATTTACAATTTGTTTCTTGACTTCAATTAACAATAATCGCACCTCAGATAAACCTCATTGGCTACGATACTGCCACTGTGCAAAGCTGTCTCTTCACTTCAAAGAAAAATAATTGATATATCTCTTGAGAAAACAAGTAAAAATAATTTGGCATCGTTTTACAAAATTGAAGTCCACAGAACTCTAAAACCACTGCAGAAATATTCTATAAACATGTACTCATACATATTGTTCTTACAATAGATTCATACCCATGTCATATGAGAGGAATTCCTTGCTCAAATTCAAAATTTTCACATTCTTCTCAGTATTTAATATGGTGACTGTAGTCGGCACAAGAAATTCTCTTTTTTAATATGTATTTATTTGAAAGTCAGAGTTACAGAGAGGCAGAGGCAGAAGCGGTCAGAGAGAGGTCTTCTATATGCTGGTCCACTCCCCAAATGGCTGCAACAGTGGGAGCTGCACTGATCTGAAGCCAGTAGCCAGGAGCTTCTTCCAGGTCTCCCATGTGTGTGCACGGGCCCAAGGACATGGGCCATTTTCTACTGCTTTCCCAGGCCATAGCACAGAGATGGATTGGAAGGGGAACAGCCAGGTCTCAAGCCACCACCCATGTGGGATGCCAGCACTGCAGGCAACAGCTTTACCTGCTGTGCCACAATGCTGGCCCCACACAAGTGATTCTCTACAATTAAAAGAAGAAATTTGGGTATGATCACCTTTCTAGCCTTCTTGTTTTTTTGGGGGCAGAGTGTTTGAATTTAGACTGACAACGATTCAGCCCACTCCACAAAGAAAAATGCCTAAATATTAGAGCATTGCTCCTGACCTCTCCTCAGTTGTTCCTCTATATGGGATTTCTTAATGACTTACATGATTGGAGATATGGGAAGGAGTAAATGAGCTACCATACTTCCTTGTGTTGTACTTAGAATGTTTTTAGGATGCCTACAAATGAACATGAGTTCTTGTCTGCCTTCATTTGTACTGTAAATTTAGAACATAATATGTGCACTGCAAGTGACTAGGTAAGGATGCAAGGTACTGGGGCAACAGAAGGGAGTCTTTTTTGCTAAGCACCAAGACTAACAACTCTGTGGGCTATAAAGCTCACATTTCCTTTTATGTCTAGCTTTAAATCATTCAGAATGCAGAGAAAGTAGGAATGTAAGTTATGAACATTCTTCACTGCCACAAATTTTATGATACTCATGAGTTTATATTCAGGAATGACTTAAAATTTAAACAAAAATACCATAGTGAATTTTAAGGGATTCATCAATATCTATATTTGTAATTAAAATTCACATCTATAATTATATCTACTTTCACATGATTTGACAGAAATTATTATCTGGGATGGGTATTTAACAATGCCTTTTATAATTATAATATTATATTAAAAATAATCCTTGAAACACTTGGGAAGTTGATGCTATAAACATGTTTACCCAAAAATTAAATATCTTGGAAAAAATTTAAAGTTGTGAAAGATTTCCACAATGGAAATTATAAAACATTAAAGAAAAAAAAAACAGAAGAACACAAAAGAAAATGGAAAAATATTCCATGTTTGTGGATTGGAAGAATTAATATCATAAAAATGTTCAAACTAGCCAAAGCAATTTAGATTCAATGAAATCACAGTAAAAATACCAAGGACATTATTCTCAGATTTGTATGGAAACACTAGAGACCCCAAATAGCTAAAGCAACTTTAAACAAGGAAAGTAAAGTCAGAATCATAACAATACTAGATTTCAAGACATACTACAGGGCCAGGGCAGTTATAAACAAAACAGCCTATAAGTGACACAAAAATAGACATGTTCACCAAAGAAACAAAATAGAAACCACAGAAGTTAATCCATGCATCCACAATCAACCAATGAACTAAAAATCAATCTCTGAAAAAAGGACTATCTCTTTAACAAATAGTGCTGGAGAAATTGGACCTCTACATTCAGAAGTATGAAATAAGACCTGTATTAACACCCTATACAAAATCAACTCACAATTGATCAAGGATCTACATCTATGACCTGATACTATCAAATTACTAGAGGAAACCATTGGGGAAACTCTGCAAGACATTGGCACAGGCAAAGATGTCTTGGAAAAGACCCCAGAAGCACAGGCAATGAAAGAAGAAAGAGCCAAAAGCAAAGAAGCTTCTGTGTTGCAAAGAAAACACTCAGCAGCAAAGTGAACGTACAGAACTGAAGAATATAGTTGTACTCTATATAATTGATAAAAGGTTAATATACAATATCTATAAAGACCTGAAGGGACTCAACTACAATAAAACTTATTGTGGCATAGCATGTTAAGCTTCTGACTGCAGTGCCAGCATCCCATATAGGCACTGGTTTGAATCCCAACTGCTCCACTTCTGATCCAGCTCCCTGACTGTGTGTCTGAGAAGGCAGCAAAGGATGGCCCAGGTGTTTGGACCACTACACCTAGAGGGAGTTCCTGGCTCCTGGCTTTGGACAGGCTCATCTCTGACTGCTGTGTTCATTCAGGCAGTGAACCAGCAGATGAGGACTTCTCTCTGTCTATCTCTCTCTCTAACTCTGCCTTTCAAATAATGACATACATACACACATACATCTTTTTAAAAAAGAGATAGGGGGAGACAGAGAGAAAGAGAGAGCACTTTCATTTTCCAGGTCACTCCCCAAATGTCTGCAATGGCCAGGGCTAGGTTATACTCAATCCAGGAACCAAGAGATTTATCCAGGTCTCCCCCATGGATCACAAGGTCCCAGGTACTTTGTTATCTGCCACTGCTTTCCCAGGTACATTTCTAGGGAGCTGGATTGGAAGTGGAGCAGCCAGGACTTGAACCAGCATCACAGGTTTCAGCTTATCCCAGCATTACAGATTGTGGCTTATCCCACTATGCTACATGCCAGCTCGTGTCCTGTCAAAGTTCTAAACTTCTATCAAAAACCACCATGACTGTGCACAGACTCCCCCACTGTGTGGTTGTGGGCCTCTTCTGGTCAGCATTTCAGATAATTTTCTGCAAGAGCATCGATCATTATCTTTAAATAATTTTAAGTTACCAATGTGCTCTAAGGCCATGAACTTCAGACTAGCTCTCTATAAGGAGAGTTGTATAATATCAATTACAGGAACAGGCATTTGAGCACAAAATGTTCAGAGCAACTTGGTGGTTCCCCACTGTTTCTATTGGATCTCAGACTGAATCACTCAAATGTGGTGTTCAAAATTTTAAGGTTAGCATTTTGAAAGTGCAGTATTGAGGCCAGCACTGTGGCACAGTGGGTTAAAGCCATGGCCTGCAGTATTGGCATCTCATATGGGTGATAGTTCAAGACCTGGCTGCCCCACTTCCAATACAGCACCCTGCTAATGCACTGAGAAAGGCAATGGAGGATGGCCCAAATGTTTTGGCCACTGCACCGATGTGGGGGACCCAGAAGAAGCTCCTGGCTCTTTGTTTCAGCTTTACTCAGCCCCCAGTTATTGCAGCCATTTGGGAACTGAACCAGCAGATGGAAGATTTTTCTCTCTGTCTCTCATTCTCTCTAACTCTGCCTTTCAAATAAATATATAAATAAATAAATATTAAAAAGTGCAATATCTTAACTGTTGATGATTGTAGATGGAGACAGGGAGAAACATACAAAATTAGTATATGAACTATTGTAAGAAATTTCTTTATATCAAAATGAACAGTTGGAATTCAAATGTTAAAAATATGCCATTTGCAATACCCCTAAAAATAAGTATTAATCTGGGGCCAGCATTGTGGTGTGGCCAGTAAAGCTGTCACCTGTGGTGCTGGCAGCTCATACAGGTTCCAGTTTGAGTCCTGGCTGCTGTACTTTTTTTTTTTTTTTTTGACAGGCAGAGTGGACAGTGAGAGAGAGAGAGAGACAGAAAGGTCTTCTTTTTGCCATTGGTTCACCCTCCAATGGCCGCCACCGCTGGCGCGCTGCGGCCTGCACACCACGCTGATCCGAAGGCAGGAGCCAGGTGCTTCTCCTGGTCTCCCATGGGGTGCAGGGCCCAAGCACTTGGGCCATCCTCCACTGCACTCCTGGGCCACAGCAGAGAGCTGGCCTGGAAGAAGGGCAACCGGGACAGAATCCGGCACCCCGACCAGGACTAGAACCCGGTGTGCTGGAGCCGCTAGGTGGAGGATTAGCCTATTGAGCTGTGGCACCAGCTGGCTGCTCTACTTCTGATATAGCTCTCTAGTATGGCCTGGGAAAGCAGCAGAAGATGGCCCAAGTCCTTGGGCCACTGCACCTGCATGGGAAGACCTGGAAGAAGCTCCTGGCTCCTGGCTTCAGAACAGCACAGCTCCATCCAATGCAGGCAATTGAGGAGTGAATCAGCAGATGGAAGACTTCTCTCTGCCTCTCCTTCTCTCTCTATGAGGCTCTGAATTTGAAATAAATAAATGAATCTTTTATAAAAAGCATTAATCTACCAAAATGCATATAGATAGTTATGAAACTGGGCAGAAAGAAACAAAATCAAATATAAATAAATGGAGTTATTCTAAATGATCCTTAAATTCAATTTTAATATAGAAATTCTTTTCTTCATATGTCTGTTGGCCATTTCAATTTCCTCTCTTGAAAAATGTGTTTAGGTCGGTGCTGTGGCATACCAGATAAAGCCACCGCCTGCAGTGCCAGCTTCCTATATAGGTGCTGATTTGAGTCCCAGCTGCTCCACTTCATATCCAGCTCCTGCCATGGCCTGGGAAAGCATAGAAGACCTGGAAAGAAGCTCCTGGCTCCTCATTTTGGATTGGCACAGCTCCAGCTGTTGCAGCCAATTGGGGACTAAACCAGAGGATGGAAGATCCCTCTCTTTCTCTGCCTTTCCTTCTCTCTGTGTGTAACTCTGACTTTCAAATAAATAAATGTGTGTTCAGAGGCTGGTATTGTGGCGTAACGAGTAAAGCTGTTGCCTGCAGTGCCAGCATCCCATATGGATGCTGGTTTAAGTCCTGGCTTCTCCACTTCCAATCCAGCTCTCTGCTATGGCCTGGGAAAGCAGTAGAAGGTGGCACAAGTCCTTGGGCCCCTGCACCCATGTGGGAGACTTGGAAGAAGCTCCTGGCTCCTGGCTTCAGATCAGCTCAGCTCTGGCCATTGTGGTCATTTGGGGGAATGAACCAGTGGATGGAAGGCTTCTCTCTCCGCCTCTGCTTCTCTGTAACTCTTCTTTCAAATAAATAAATAATAAATCTTTTTTAAAAAATGTTTGTTCAGCTCCTTTGGCTATTTCTTTCTTCTTCTTCTTCCTCTTCTTTTTTTTTTTTTTTTTTTTTTTTTTTTTTTTTTTTTTTTTACAGGCAGAGTGGACAGTGAGAGAGACAGAGAAAGGTCTTCCTTTGCCATTGGTTGACCCTCCAATGGCCGCCGCAACCAGCGCACCACGCTGATCCGAAGCCAGGAGCCAGGTGCTTCTCCTGGTCTCCCATGGGGGTGCAGGGCCCAAGCACTTGGGCCATCCTCCACTGCACTCCCGGGCCATAGCAGAGAGCTGGTCTGGAAGAGGAGCAACCGGGACAGAATCTGGCACCCTGCCTGGGACTAGAACCTGGTGTGCTGGCGCCGCAAGGTGGAGGATTAGCCTATTGAGCCACAGTGCTGGCCTTTGAGTGGAGTTTTTTGTAAGGTGTAAAGTAGGGATTTTATTTCATACTTCTGCAGAGTTCCAGTTTTCCCAGCATCAAACTGTTGAAGAGACTGTCTTAGCTCCAGGATGATTTTTGCTCCTTTGTAAAATTTCAATTGGTTGTAGATACATAGATTGATTTCTGGAGTTTCTTTTCTGTTCCAGTGATCTACATGTCTGTCTGTCTGTCTGTCTTTTTTTTTTTTTTTTGTCACTACCAGGCTGTTTTGAGTATAACTGCCTGGTAGTATGCTTTCAGATCTGGTATTGTGAAGCCTCCAACTTTATTTTTGTTGTTTAAGATTGCTTTAGCTATTCAGGATCTCTGTGTTTCCATATAAATTTTAGCATCATGCTTTTTAGATCTGAGAAGAATGTTATATTTATTGGGATGGCATTGAATCTATAATTGCTTTTGGTAGCATAGACATTTTGATGATGTTGATTTTTCCAATCCATGAACATGGAAGATTTTTCCACATTTTATGTCTTCTTCTATTTTGTTTTTTTAATTTTTTTGAGATTTTCTTTGTAGAGATTTTGACATCCTTGGTTAAATTTATTCCAAATTATTTCAATTTTTTTTTTTTGTAACTTTGTGAATGGACTTAATCTTAGAAGTTCTTTCTCAGCTATGGCATTGTCTGTATATATAAAGGCTATTGATTTTAGATCCTGCTATTTTACTAAACCCTTTTTGTGAGTTCCAATAGTCTCTTCATGGAGTCTTTTGTGTTCCCTATATATAGAATCATGCCATCATCAAATGGTGATAGTTTGACTTCTTCCTTCCCAATTTTTATCATTTTTATTTCTTTTTCTCGCTTAATGGCACTGGCTAGAACTTTCAGGACAATATAAAATAGCAACAGTGAGAGTAGGCATGCTTGTCTGGTTCTGGATCTTAACTGAAATACCGCCATTTTTCCCCATTCAATAGGTTGCTGGCTGTGTGTTTGTCATAATTTTGCCTTATGTTGAGGAATATTCCTCCTGTACCCAAATTGCTTAACATTTTCATTGTAAAAGGATCTTGAATTTTATCAAATGCTTTATCTGCATCTATTGAAATAATCATATGGTTTTGTTCTTCAGTTTGTTAATATGATGTATCATATTTATTGATTTTCAGATGTTGAACCATCCCTGCACACCGGGGATAAATCCCACTTGGTCTGGATCAATGATCTTTCTGATGTATTCAATTGGCTGGTATTTTGCTAAGGATTTTAGCATCTATGCTCATCAGGGAAATTGGTCTATTATTATTTTCTAAATTAGGAATTAAGGTAATGCCAGCTTCATGGAAAGTGTTTGGAAAAATACTCTCCCTTTCAATTGTTTTGAATAGATTGAGAAGAGTTGGAATTAGTTCTTATTTAAATGTCTGGCTTTTCTTTGTTGGAAGGGTCTTTACTACTGATTCAATCTCCATCCTGGTTATTGGTGTGTTTATGTGTTCTATGTCTTCATGACTCAATTTTGGTAGATTGTGTCCAGGAATCTTTGTTGTTTTTTTTTTTTTTTCCCAAAGGAACCTTTTATTTCATGAATACAAATTTCATAAGTACAACTTTAGGAATATAGTGATTCTTCCCACCATAGCCCCCTACCACTCACACTCCCACCCCACCTTCTCCTCCCTTTTCCTTCCCAGTCCCATTCTCTATTAAGGAAAAAAACTCGTTCCTCAACAGTCAAGACAAGAGCTGTTCAAGTCATCACTTCTCAAAGTATCAATTTCACTTCTACAGATTTCCTGTTAGGTGCTCTATTAGTTCTCACAAATCAGAGAGAACATATGGCATTTGTCCCTTTGGGACTTGCTTTTTTTAAAAAGATTTATTTTATTTATTTGAAAGACAGAGTTACAGAGAGAGAGGTAGAGCCAGAGAAAAAGAAGTCTTCCATTCCACTGGTTCACTCCCCAGATGACTGCAATGGGCAGAGCTGAGCTGATCCAAAGCCAGGAGCCAGGAAACAGGAGCCAGGAGCTTCTTCCGGGTCTCCCACATGGATGCAGGGGCCCAAGCACTTGGGCCATCTTCTAGTGACTTCCCAGGCCATTGAAGAGAGCTGGATCGGAAGAAGACCAGCTGGGACACAAGCCAGTGCCCATATGGGATGCTGGCACAGCAGGCTGGGGATTTAATCCACAGTGCCACAGCGCTGGCCCCAAAAAGGCCTTCTAATTCTCTTTTTCCACACCTTCAGGAACTCTTATAATCCATATGTTGGGTCATTTGATTGTATCCTGTAGATTTCCAATCGTATTTTTTAGTTTTCTAATTTCTTCTTCTTGTGTTTGGTCTGACTATATAATTTCCTGTTCTTTGTTTTCTAAGTTGGATATTCTTTCTTTTGTTTCCCCAATTCTGTTAATGATTTCCACTGTAAGTATTATCTTTTCTATTGAAATCTTCACTTTTAATATTTCATTTTGTTTTCTCTTTAGAATCCCAATTTTGTGGCAGAAATGTTCTTTCATATCATGTAGGGATTTCATTAGTTCATGAATTTGCTTTTGATTCCTCCTAGGTAATCCTATGATTAATTGTTTGAATTGCATTTCTGGCATTTCTTCAATCTCATCATCTTTACAATCTAGGTTTGAGGTGTTGTATTCTTTTGGGGGTGTCATGTTGCCTTCCTTATTCTTGTTTCTTGAATTGGTGCATTTATTTTTGGCATTTGTGGAGATACTTGTTGTTTTCTTTTCTTTTCTTTTTTTTTTGGTATGGTGGCTTTTGTCTTTGAGCTGTGTCTGAGTGACTAGTGTCTGCTTTCAGGGAATATCTAGAGGTGTCTGGTGGGTATGGCCAGGGAGCTCTGTTCTGTACTCCAGGGTGAAGGGTGTGTCTGAGGTGACACATCCAGGTTTGGTGTGGTAAATCTCCTTTTCATTTTTAATCAGAGGGGAGGTTTCTTCTTGTCTGTTTGCATAGAATTAGCTGAGCTCCTCACCTCGAAAGAGGCCAGTGCCTGGGTGCTAGCCCCAATGAGTATATTATTTGTCCATTCTGCCACAAGAACCTGGACAGTCTTCAGTGTAAGCTCAGATTCCCCAGCAATGTCATTTGCCAGGTAACCAGGGAGTCCTGATCATGTGGAGCCTCCCACAGTGACTGCTCTTGCCTCAGCCACACCCTGAGTCCTCCCACGCATCATGAGTGTTTTCGAAGTCCACACACACAAGCCTCCCACAGTCATGAGTCATGTTCTCCCCACCACACTCAGGAGTCTCTGCTTGGCTGGTTGCTGGGAGCGGACACAAGCTGGCACAGGTGTTACATATGTTGAAAATGACACTTTCTTGGTGTCAGCTTGTTACATGATGCCTTTGCAGTGTGATCAGGGAGAGAGAAAACATGTCCCCCCTTTGTCTTGTTTTCTCCAGTTTGACAGGTACACTATCCCCCACAGTGCTCCAAGCCAAATTCCTTCTAGGCTTTTCCTACAGCATTTTTGCCAGTGGCTTGTGCTGCTGAAGTCTGGTCTTACTTCACTCTCCAACATTGGTGCAGAGGCTCTCCACTGCTGGACTCCTAAGTTGTGCATGTCCTTGCCCTCTAAGTAGTTCCATTATGTTCCTCCAATTTGTGTAGTTTCCTCTGCTGTTCTCTCCCTAACTTTTCCCCGAGACTGCACTCTTTCCACTTCATTTTTAAACTGTCTTTTCCTAGACTTGGGCCTATTCTTTTTGGTTTCCTCATTTGTTTGTATATAACTCATTGTAATAACTCCTGATCACTCTTTTTATTTATAGGGTGACCATATCTACATTTTCTTTTTCATGGCTGATTTTATTTATCTGAGTCCTCTCCCTCTTTTATTTGGTTATATGGGCCAATGGTAGGTCAATTTTATTTATTTGTTCAAAAAAGCAGTTCTTCATTTCCTTAATCTTTTGTGTTTTTTGTTTCAATTTTGTTTATTTCTTCTTTAGTTATTTATTTCTTCCTACTAAATTGGGCTTTAATTTGTTGTTTTTCTAGGTCCTTGAGATGCATTCACAGCTCATTTATTTGGTGACTTCCCAGTTTTGTGATGTAGGCACCAATTGCTATGAACTTCCCTCTTAACTCTGCTTTTGCTGTGTCCCATAAGTTTTTATATGGTGTATTTTGTCTTCATTTGTCTCCTGGGGTTTTTTTGATTTCTCTTTTGATTTCTTCTATGTCCCACTATTCATTCAGGAGCATGTTATTCAATCTCCATGTGTTTGCATATGATCTAGTTCATTCCATTGTGATCAGAGAAGATGCAGGGTATGATTTTGATTTTTTTGAATTTGCTGAGACTTGCTTTATAGCCTAGTGTATGGTCTTTCCTGGAGAAAGTTCACCACACTGATGAGAAGAATGTGTATTCTGCAACTGTGGGGTGGAAAGGTCTGTAGATATCAGATAGGTCCACTTGGTCCATAGTGTCAATTAGCTTTGTTGTTTCTTTGTTGATTTTCTGCCTGATTGATCTATCCAAGGATGAAATTGGGTGTTGAATTTGCCTGTTACTGTTGTATTGGAGTCTATGTCTCCATTTAGATCCATTAGCAGTTCTTTTAAATAACCTGACAGGTTCCCTGTCATTGGGTGCATATACATTTATTACAGTCACATCTTTCTGTTGAATTGATCCCTTAATCATTACACAGTGCCCTTCTTTGTCTCTTTTAACCATTTTTGTGTTAAAGGTTATTTTCTCTGCTATTAGATGGTTAAATCTGCATTTTTTGATTTTCATTAGCATCAGATATCTTTTTCCATCCTTTTGGTCTTCATGTATCTTTGTTAGTGAGATGTCTTTCTTGTAGGCAGAAAGTAGATTGGTCTTTTAAAAAGAATCCATTTAGCCAGCCTGTATCATTTAACTGGAGAGTGGAGTCCTTTACATCCAAAGTAACTATTTATAAGTAACTGTTGTCCCTGCCATTTTCCATGAATATTCCTATCATTTACTTTGGATTTCTTTCATACTTTTATTGGGGAATTTTCTGCCATCACATTTATTCATGATGATGGCTTTCTTTTTGTATGTCTGTGTGTAGCAAATCCTTTAGCATATTTTGTAAGGCTCTATGAGAAATGACAAATTATTTCAATTTCTGTTTGTTATTAAAGGTCTTGATTTCACCTTCATTATTAGATAAGAGCATTGCAGGGCATGATATTCTGGCTTGACAGTTTATTTCTCTTAAGACTTGAAATATATCTTGCCATTCTCTCCTAGCCTGTAGGGTTTCTAATGAGAAATCAGCTGTGAGTGTAGTTGGAGATCCTCTGAAAACAATCTGGCATTTCTCTCATGCACATTTTAGAATGTTTTCTTTATGCCTTACTGTGGAAAGTTTGACTACAATGTGTCATGGTGAAGATCTTTTCAGGTCATGTTTCTTATGTGTTTTATGTGCTTCCTGTACTTGGCATCCCTTTCTTTCTCCAAATTGGGGGAGTTTTCTGTGATTATTTCACAAAATAGGCCTTCTATTCCATTCTCTTTCTACATCTTCAGGTACTCTTAAGACCTGTATGCTGGGTTATTTGATTGTTTTTTTTTTTTTTAAGATTTATTTATTTATTTGAAAGTCACAATTACAGAGAGAGGAGAGGCAGAGAGAGAGAGAGAGAGAGAGAGAGATCTTCCATCTGATTGTTCACTTCCCAATTGGCCATAACAGCTGGAAATGCACCAATCCAAAGCCAGGAACCAGGAGCTGGGAGCTTCTTCCAGGTCTCCCACATGGTGCAGGGGCCCAAGGACTTGGGCCATCTTCTACTGCTTTCTCAGGCCATAGCAGAGAGCTGGATCAGGAGAGGAGCAGCTGAGCCCTCAAGTTGCACAAAGATGTCATTGATTCCTTTGTGGAGCCTCCAAGTAACAGATCCGTCAGCTGGAGTACCTTTAACTCTCCTGTGGCTCTCACTGACCACATGGTCAGGAACAATATCCAGGAAACAACTCCAACACACCATTGCATTTGAGAGTTTATGGTATGGTCACTTACATGCTCCATAGAGTACAATTGAAAAATTTCTCAATTTCTATTCATGGAAAACTTGAAGCAAGTTTACTCATCAGTAAAATGTGTGAACCACTGAGAGTAGTTCTGAGTTAAAGAACTGGGGAGACATTTGTCTTTGAGTCCTTTCCCCCTAAAGATAAGAATGGGCCCTAGTATGTGTACAGTTTATGTGTGTGTGTGTGTGTCTTTTTGTGTTTTTACTATTTATAAGTATTTCCCATATTTCACACATTTGCAATATGGCAATATTTCTACAATATCAAGGGTTATATTTATTTTAAAAATATTTTGTCAATCAGTCTACATTGTAAAAGAAAAATGAACTCTAAATCAATTTTTTGACTTTCTCCTGTTGTTTTTCCCAATGAACTGTCTGATAATTTTGAATTTACAAGAAAGTAATACATGCATAAGCACTTTGCTTAAGCAGAAATATCATAGAAAATAAGTGTGTGCTACATTTGAGTTTCCTTTTCAGAAAAAATTCTTTCCTTAAAACAATCTCATGAAAAATCCCTTACCAAAGTGTCACTATTTCTATGGGCCCTGAAAAAAAATCACATATAACTCCTCTGCTTTCTTTTTCCATCCTTTATCTCTATTTTTATTTTTCAATAATATGATTGTGTAGGTAATGAAAAATTTATCTTCATGCCTAAGTATCTATGTAAAACTTACCTACACAAGTCTTGTGTTTGCCCATAACCTCTATCCATAAACTCCTACAATATACAGCATATCCTAATGAGAATTCATATTTAAAATCCAATATTCTAACTTGCTGTGTTATACATGCTTGTTCTGGGGCTGGCATAGTAGTGTAGCAGGTAAAGCCACTGTCTGCAGTGCCAGCATTCCATATGGGCACCGGTTTGTGTCCCAGCTGCTCCACTTTTGATCCAGCTCTTTGTTATGGCTTGGGAAAGCATAGAAGATGGCCCAAGCCCTTGGGCTCCTGCACTCACATGGGAAGACCTGGAGGAAGCTCCTGGCTCCTGGCTTTAGATCACACAGCTCTGGCCATTGCAACCAACTGGGGGAATGAACCAAATGAACAAATGACCTCTCTTTCTCTCTGCCTCTCCTTCTCTCTCTGTGTGTAATGCTGACTTTCAAATAAATTAATAAATCTTTTAAAAGAAAAACTGCCTGTTCTGCATGATCATGCTACTCAATAAGAGGTTTAAATTCTTTATTTCTGGACATGTTTTCTCTATAGTTGTGACATTTGAACACAATATTATATTTTTGTTTTTGAATATCTGAAAGGAGACCGCACCTGCATTTAAACTGAACTCCCATGTGGCTTTCACAAATCAGTATACACCAACCAAATTTCAGACCAACCATTCTAGATATGTCTGCCTGAATTGTGTCCAATGAGATGAAACCCTTAATCCACTTCAGGGAGAATTCAACAAAAAGAAGGGATACCATGACTGTTTCATACCAAGTGCATGCATGCAAGCCACAGCAGGCAGAAAAGGCAGGTTAGCATCCCCTCTAGCAGCTGTGACACATAGAATAGGAAAGCAAGAGGATTTGGTGAAGTGGCAGTCATGGGCACTTCATGTTCTTTCACTAAATCATTAAAATTCATTTTTCTGACAATCCACTGACATTATTTTGGAAATTCAGAGAGAAATACCTGCCATTATTTTATATATGATGAGACTTGATGGAAATTACAGGAAACCAACTTAACTGGCAATATAGAAAGTAAAATAATACTATATATACCAGACATGGACAATTTGAATTTCAAATAACACAAAAATTTGCAATAAACCAAAAATAACAAGACATAATAAGAGAAAGAAGTGAGAATAAAAAAGAATAATTGAGAATAAAATAATAGAATTATTGAAGCATCAATTCATCAAATGTATATAGATGTGTGTGGAATTTTTTTTAAAATCTATTGAAAGACAAGAAAATTTAAATCAATTTGTGTATATATGTCTTTTTATTGATCAAATGATATATTATTAAGATGTAAATTCTTCCAAGTTTGAGCAATAGATTCAGTACAATCTCAACAATAATCTCAGTAAGCTATTCTGTAGACAATTAAAAGCTATTTTTCATCCTTGAGAAGTCTGGAAAATAAAAAATAAAAGCAAATTTGAGGAATCTACAATTCCTAATTTTATGCTTTAATCTAAACATACAATCAAGAATATGGGGCCAGTACTGTGGCTTAGTGGGTAAATCCTCCCTCTGTAGTGCTGGAATCCCATATGGCCACCTGCTCAGATCCCTGCTGCTCTACTTCCAATCCTGCATCCTGCTGATGTGCCTAGGAAACCAGTGGAAGATGTCCCAACTCCTTGTGCCCCTGCACCCAGGTGGGAGACAGAAGAAGCTCCTGGATCCTGGCTTTGGATAAGCCCAGCTATGGCCATTGCAACCATTTGGGGAGTGAACCAGTGGATGAAGATCTCTCTCTTTCTCTCTCTTTCTCTCTCTTTCTCTCTCTGAAACTCTACCTTTCAAATAAATGAATCTAAAGAAAGTTCATAATGTTGGACAAAGAATAGACATATAGGTAAGTGGCAAGGTATAAATGGTCTCAAATACTTATTAATTTACTAATCTTTGTCAAAGGGACAGAGGCAGCCTGGTACAGGTAATGTAGTCTACAAAAATAGTGAAAATGCAAATGGGTGATAATAAGGGAAAATCAAAAAATGCAAACTGTGCAAATAACACATGAAGTCACTAGTGAATAAGGGGTCAGATTTGTGGTTTAGCAGGTCAAAGTTGGTGCCTACACTGCTGGCATCCCATACGAACACTGATTTGAGTCCTGGCTACTCCATTTCCAATCCAGCTTCCTGCTAATTCACCTGGGGAAGCAGCAGAAATTGGCCCAAGTCCCTGAGCCTCTGCCACTCACATGGGAGATCTAGAAGAGGTTCTTGGCTCCTGGCTTTGGATCGGCCCAGCACCAGCTGTTGCAGCCATTTGGATAGTGGATCAGCAGATGAGAGCTAGCTCTCTCTCTCTCTCTCTCTCTCTTCCCCTTTCTTTGTGTATAACTCTGCCTTTCAAACAAATAAATTTTTAGAAAAACAAGCACAAAAATGCTGAATAAACTTGTATTTTTAAAAAAGTAGAAAGCATAGATATGTAAGAATAAAATGTATAAGAATTCTGTACAAAAATTAGTTTTACATACAATACTGAAAGCATTACCCATAAACATAATGTGGACTTTGAACAGATGTAAGAGAGTAGTGATAAGGAAGGTAGCAAGAATTAATGGGTAGAGAATTTGTCAGAATGGATGGACCCCTCTCTAGACAGAATCTGAGAGAGTACTCAGCCATTCAGACAGGTATAAGCAAAGTTACACAGTTTAATGGAGAGAACACACTTGACTGCTCAGATGTGCATCTCAGCAAAGAACTAGGGGGGCTGAAATACTCCTGATAGATCAAGTGGACATCTCAGGAAAGAGCTGAGTACATAGTCTATATTCATACAGGAGCTTATCAGGGAATGGGATCAAGTTAGTCCCACAATTTCTCCTTCCCTCCACCCTTCTTCCTGAATAAAGGACTTACTGGGTGTGAAATAGGTAAAATTCATTCTAAGGCTTTAAAAAAACATTTAACTAAGCTCTTTAATACAACATGACACTTTATGGCTGTTATGTATTATAACATATGTAGAGTTGCAGGCAGAGAGAGGGAGAGACAAAGGTTTTAAATTTGTATATTTACTCCCCCAAATAACTGCAATAGCTGGAGCTGGGCCATTCCAAAGCCAGGATCCAGGATCTTCTTCTGGGTCTCCCATGAAGGTGCAGGACCCAAGCACTTGCACCATTGTCCACAGCTTTCCCAGGCCGTTAGCAGAGAACTGGATTGGAAAAAGAGCAGCTGGTACATGAACCAGCACCCATATGGGATGATAATGCCCCAGGTAAAGGCCTAACCTAGTACAACACAGCACCAGCACATGCTTCTAGACTTTAACTTGCAACAAATATAGTCTGTTAGTATATAAAATAATACATTGTTTTGAAAATAGTAAATACATTATGTAGGATTTTCCAAAATATGTAGGTTGCTTTTTAAAACTGACATCAGTATATCCTTATTCCACTAAAAACAAATACAATAATCAAACTGGTATGCACTTACTAGGAAGCAATTTTAAACATTTGGATTTTGTTTAAATTGCTCAGATTTGGAAGAGGACTCTCTAAGCATGCTAACAATACCTTAACCATGAACATAGCAAGGACTTTTTTAAAAAAGATTTATTTAGAGGAGGCAAGATGGCGGAATAGGAAGGGAGCACACTGATAGTCTGGGGAGAGACAGTTTAATAAAAGTGGAGATACTGCAGGTTCAAGGAAGAGTAGGGGAGGAAACAGCAGAAGAAACTCTTCCGGAATGCGTTATTCACAGCGGTCCTGCGTGGAGAGCTTGGGAGCCTACAATTCGGGACACCAGCGGCAGACTCAACACACCAGCGCTGGAACGCGAGGTGAGCCGAACCTCAATAACCCGAGACACCAGCAGGCAAGCGGAGAGAGGAGACTAGAGGGAACGACCCCCAGGGCGGGGGGGACTTCACCAAGCTAACTGGAAGAGAGAGAGAGGGAAAAAAAAAAAAAAGGTGACTGGTACGGACACGGGTTTCTCTCTCTCTGCTCACCTCTCAAGGGTGAGCAAGACAAAGAGCAGGCGCCATCTTGGACATACGTCATAAGCAGAGCGACCTCAGGTCTGCACCGGCCCTGAGCCTAGCAGTAAAACCTGACTCTGGGTGGGGCGAATTAACAGGAGATTAGGGCCTAGTAAATCTGTGGTGCTACTGAACTGAGACTGTGAAAAGAGACGGTGGGGGAGAGAACTCACGGAATTCACGTGAGCACTCTCCAGAGACGCTACAATTCCGTAACTTTGGCAACCCAGTGGGAGACTGAAGGAGAATTTGAGCCCACTCTAAGGGCCGAACAGATTCCCTGTGTGGTCCTTGGGAAAGAGCTTCTGATCTCTGGCTCCTGTGGGTATATCATTTGCCTGCTAACTACCTCCAACTTCGTTCAGCTGTGCAGAATAACTTCCCTTTTGAATCAAAAAAAGAGAGAGAGAGAGAGAGAGAGAGAGAGAGAGAGGTTTACCACGCCTAACCTGGGAGTGTCACCTTTGGCACACCAAACAGAGCTCTCAGGCCACACCCATCTCAAGCCCTAAGGCTCCATCAAAAACAGATAGTCCACTTAATCTAGAGTCATAGTATAACAAGAAAAAGCACCACAGTGAAGAAACCAAATATCTCCAATATGACAAATAACAAACGCAAAAACCAAGGTAATAAAAACAAGGAAGTCACCATGAAGCCCTCAAATGAAAAAGACACCCCAATTCAAGATTATGAGGATGATGACATAGAAGAAATGCAAGAAGCAGATCTCAAAAAATTGATAAGAACATTAAGAAGTTCTCAAAAACAAATTCTTGAACTACAGAAATCCTTAATGGACAAGATAGAAAATCTCTCTCGTGAAAATTAAATATTAAGGAGGAATCAAAATGAAATGAAACAACTAGTACAACAGGAAACTGGGATAGTGACTGAAGTGAAGAATTCAATAGATCAAATGAAAAACACAATAGAGAGCCTTACAAACAGAATGGGTGAAGCAGAAGAGAGAATATCGGACTTAGAAGACAGAGAACAGGAAAGGATACAGTCAGACCAAAGAAAAGAAGAGGAAATTAGAAATCTAAAACATATTGTCAGGAATCTTCAGGATACTATTAAAAAACCCAACATTCGGGTTCTAGGAGTTCCTGAAGGCATGGAGAGGGAGAAAGGATTAGAAGGCCTTTTTAGTGAGATATTAGCAGAAAATTTCCCAGGTTTGGAGAAGGACAGAGAAATCCTAGTGCAGGAAGCTTACAGAACCCCTAATAAACACGACCAAAAGAGATCCTCACCACGACACATTGTAATTAAACTCTCCACAGTGAAACATAAAGAAAAGATCCTAAAATGTGCAAGAGAGAAACGTCAGATTACTCTCAGAGGATCTCCAATCAGACTCACAGCTGACTTCTCATCAGAAACCCTACAAGCTAGGAGGGAATGGCGAGATATAGCCCAGGTACTAAGAGAGAACAACTGCCAGCCCAGAATATTATATCCTGCAAAGCTATCATTTGTGAATGAAGGTGAAATAAAGACTTTTCATAGCAAATAGAAATTGAAAGAATTTGTTGCCACTCGTCTGGCCCTGCAAAAGATGCTTAAAGATGTGTTACACACAGAAACACAGAAACATGGTCATCAATATGAAAGAAGGTAAAGGAAGGAAACCAAGGAAGGAAACCTCACAGCAAAAGATCACAGGGAATTCAAAGCATATATTAGAACTTATCTTTGGCAAATGGCAGGGCAAAGTTACCACTTATCATTAGTCACTTTGAACGTGAATGGCCTGAACTGTCCAGTTAAAAGACACCGATTGGCTGATTGGGTTAAGGAACAAAACCCATCTAATTGCTGCTAACAAGAAACACATCTTTCCAACAAAGATCCATACAGACTGAAAGTGAAAGGCTGGAAAAAGATATACCATGCCAACAGAAATGAAAAAAGAGCGGGCATAGACATCTTAATATTAGACAACATAATCTTTAACACAAAAACTGTTAAGAGAGACAAAGTGGGGCACTATATAATGATTAAGGGATCAATACAAGAAGAAGATATAACAATTATCAATGTATATGCACCTAACTACAGGGCACCACTTTATCTAAAAGATTTATTAACGGACTTAAAGGGAGACTTAGACCCCAATACAATAGTACTAGGGGACTTCAATGCTCCACTCTCAGAAATAGATCAATAGGACAGAAGATCAACAAGGATACAGTAGATTTAAACGACACTATAGCCCAAATGGATCTAACAGATATATACAGAACTTCCAATCCTACAGCTAAAGATTTTACATTCTTCTCAGCAGTACATGGAACCTTCTCTAGGATTGACCACATACTAGGCCATAAAGCAAGTCTCAGCAAATTCAAAAGAATTAGAATCATACCATGCAGCTTCTCAGACCATAAAGGAATGAAGTTGGAAATTAGCAACTCAGGAATCCCTAGAGCATACACAAACACATGGAGATTGAACAACATGCTCCTGAATGAACAATGGGTCACAGAAGAAATCAAAAGAGAAATCAAAAACTTTCTGGAAGTAAATGAGGATAACAGCACAACATACCAAAACTTATGGGATGCAGCAAAAGCAGTGTTAAGAGGAAAGTTTATATCAATAGGTGCCTACATCAAGAAATTGGAAAGGCACCAAATAGATGAGCTTTCAGTCACTTCAAGGATCTAGAAAACCTACAGCAAACCAGATCCAAATCTAGTAGGAGAAGAGAAATAATTAAAATCAGAGAAGAAATCAACAGGATTGAATAAAAAAACATTACAAAAAATCAGCCAAACGAGGAGCTGGTTTTTTGAAAAAATAAACAAAATTGACACCCCATTGGCCCAACTAACTAAAAAAAGAAGAGAAAAGACCCAAATCTATAAAATCAGAGATGAAAAAGGAAATGTAACAACAGACACCACAGAAATAAAAAGAATCATCAGAAATTACTACAAAGACTTGTATGCCAGCAAACAGGGAAACCTATCAGAAATGGATAAATTCCTAGACACATGCAACCTACCTAAATTGAACCAGGAAGACATCGGAAACCTAAACAGACCCATAACTGAGACAGAAATTGAAACAGTAATAAAGGCCCTCCCAACAAAGAAAAGCCCAGGACCAGATGGATTCACTGCTGAATTCTACCAGACGTTTAAAGAAGAACTAACTCCAATTCTTCTCAAACTATTCAGAACAATCAAAGAAGAGGGAATCCTCCCAAATTCTTTTTTTGAAGCCAGTATCACCTTAATTCCTAAGCCGGAAAAAGATGCAGCACTGAAAGAGAATTACAGACCAATATCCTTGATGAACATAGATGCAAAAATCCTCAATAAAATTCTCGCCAATAGAATGCAACAACACATCAGAAAGATCATCCACCCAGACCAAGTGGGATTTATCCCTGGTATGCAGGTATGGTTTAATGTGCACAAGACAATCAATGTGATACACCACATTAACAGACTGCAGAAGAAAAACCATATGATTATCTCAATAGATGCCGAGAAAGTATTTGATAAAATACAACACCCGTTCATGATGAAAACTCTCAGCAAACTGGGTATGGAAGGAACATTCCTCAATACAATCAAAGCAATCTATGAAAAACCCACAGCCAACATCCTATTGAATGGGGAAAAGTTGGAAGCATTTCCACTGAGATCTGGTACCAGACAGGGATGCCCACTGTCACCACTGCTATTCAATATAGTTCTGGAAGTTCTAGCCAGAGCTATTAGGCAAGAAAAAGAAATTAAAGGGATACAAATAGGGAAGGAAGAACTCAAACTATCCCTCTTTACAGATGACATGATTCTTTATTTAGGGGACCCAAAGAACTCTACTAAGAGACTATTGGAACTCATAGAAGAGTTTGGCAAAGTAGCAGGGTATAAAATCAATGCACAAAAATCAACAGCCTTTGTATACACAGACAATGCCATGGCTGAGGAAGAACTTCTAAGATCAATCCCATTCACAATAGCTACAAAAACAATCAAATACCTTAGAATAAACTTAACCAAGGACGTTAAAGATCTCTACGATGAAAATTACAAAACCTTAAAGAAAGAAATAGAAGAGGATATCAAGAAATGGAAAAATCTTCCATGCTCATGGATTGGAAGAATCAATATCATCAAAATGTCCATTCTCCCAAAAGCAATTTATAGATTCAATGCAATACCAATCAAGATACTGAAGACCTTCTTCTCAGATCTGGAAAAAATGGTGCTGAAATTTATATGGAGGCACAAGAGACCTCGAATAGCTAAAGCAATCTTGTACAACAAAAACAAAGCCGGAGGCATCACAATACCAGATTTCAGGACATACTACAGGGCAGTTGTAATCAAAACAGCATGGTACTGGTACAGAAACAGATGGATAGACCAATGGAACAGAATTGAAACACCAGAAATCAACCCAAACATCTACAGCCAACTTATATTTGACCAAGGATCTAAAACCAATTCCTGGAGCAAGGACAGTCTATTCAATAAATGGTGCTGGGAAAATTGGATTTCCACGTGCAGAATCATGAAGCAAGACCCCTACCTTACACCTTACACAAAAATCCACTCAACGTGGATTAAAGACCTAAATCTACGTCCTGACACCATCAAGTTACTAGAGAACATTGGAGAAACCCTTCAAGATATTGGCACAGGCAAAGAATTTCTGGAAAAGACCCGGGAGGCACAGGCAGTCAAAGCCAAAATCAACTATTGGGATTGCATCAAATTGAGAAGTTTCTGTACTGCAAAAGAAACAGTCAGGAGAGTGAAGAGACAACCGACAGAATGGGAAAAAATATTTGCAAACTATGCAACAGATAAAGGGTTAATAACGAGAATCTACAAAGAGATCAAGAAACTCCACAAAAACAAAACCAACAACCCACTTAAGAGATGGGCCAAGGACCTCAATAGACATTTTTCAAAAGAGGAAATCCAAATGGCCAACAGGCACATGAAAAAATGTTCAAGGTCATTAGAAATCAGGGAAATGCAAATCAAAACCACAATGAGGTTTCACCTCACCCCGGTTAGAATGGCTCACATACAGAAATCTACCAACAACAGATGCTGGTGAGGATGTGGGGAAAAAGGGACACTAACCCACTGTTGGTGGGAATGCAAACTGGTCAAGCCACTATGGAAGTCAGTCTGGAGATTCCTCAGAAACCTGAAGATAACCCTACCATTCGACCCAGCCATCCCACTCCTTGGAATTTACCCAAAGGAATTTAAATTGGCAAACAAAAAAGCGGTCTGCACTCTAATGTTTATTGCAGCTCAATTCACAATAGCTAAGACCTGGAACCAACCTAAATGCCCATCAACGGTAGACTGGATAAAGAAATTATGGGATATGTACTCTTTAGAATACTGTACTGCAGTAAGAAACAATGAAATCCAGTCATTTGCAACAAGATGGAGGAATCTGGAACACATCATGCTGAGTGAAATAAGCCAGTCCCAAAGGGACAAATACCATATGTTCTCCCTGATCGGTGACAACTGACTGAACACCAAAAAGGAAACCTGTTGAAGTGAAATGGACACTATGAGAAATGGTGACTTGATCAGCATAGCCCTGACTGTTAATGAACAACTTAATACATTATCCCTCTTAGTAGTTTTTTTGTCTGTTCTACTTAATATGACTGGTTTAATTCTGTAATTATCAGTTATTCTTAAGTGTTGAAATTTAACTGAAATGTGATCCCTGTTAAACATAAGAGTGGGAATAAGAGAGGGAAGAGATGTATAATTTGGGACATGCTCAAGCTGACCTGCCCCAAATGGTAGAGTTAGAAACATACCAGGGGACTCCAATTCAATCCCATCAAGGTGGCATGTACCAATGCCATCTCACTAGTCCAAGTGATCAATTTCAGTTCACAATTGATCATAATGAAAGGACTAAGAGTCAAAGGGAGCACATAAACAAGTCTAGTACCTGCTAACACTAACCGATAGAATAAATAAAGGGGAGAGTGATCCAACATGGGAAGTGAGATACTCAGCAGACTCATAGAATGGCAGATGTCCTAAATAGCACTCTGGCCTCAGAATCAGCCCTAAAGGCATTCGGATCTGGCTGAAAAGCCCATGAGAGTATTTCAGGCATGGAAAGCCAAGACACTCTGGCAAAAGATCTCTGTGAGTGAGATCCCAGTGGAAAGAACAGGTCTTCAAAGAATGAGGTACCTTTCTCTGAAGGGAGAAGAGAACCTCCACTTTGACTATGACCTTGCCTTAACAAGATAAGAGTCGGAGAACTCAGAGGGCTTCCACAGCCTTGGAAACTCATGACTGGAGCATAGGGAGATTACTGATGCCATAGACAGGAGTGTCAATTGGTAAAGTGTCCTTAATGTACTGTGCATTGAGATTTAATGCTATAACGAGTACTCAAACAATATATTTCACTTTGTGTTTCTATGGGGGTGCAAACTGTTGAAATCTTTACTTAATGCATACTAAACTGATCTTCTGCAAAAAAAAAAAAAAAAAGAAAAGAAATTATCAATTCCCAACTTGACTCTCACTGGGATTAAACATGACAATAGGTCTGATCTGATTTCATCATCATTTAAAAAAAATCATCTATTATTTTTCACTTTATGTCTCTGTGTGGGAGCAAACTGTTGAAATCCTTACTTAATGTATACTAAGCTGATCTTCTGTATATTAAGATAATTGAAAATGAATCTTGATGTGAATGGAAGGGGAGAGGGAGTGGGAAAGGGGATGGTTGTGGGTGGGAGAGACGGTATGGGGGGGAAGCCATTGTAATCCATAAGTCGTACTTTGGAAATTTATATTCATTAAATAAAAGTTAAAAAAAAACATAAAAAAAGATTTATTTATTTATTTGAAAGGCAGAGTTAATGAGAAGCAGAGGCAAAGAGACAGAGAGAAAGAGAGGTCTTTCATCTGCTGGTTCACTCCCCAGATGGCTGCAGTGACTGAAGTTGGGCTGATCCAAATCCAGGATTCAGGAGATTCTTCTGGGTCTCCCACTCAGGTGCAGGGCCCAAAGACTTGGCCATTTCCTACTGCTTCCCAGGCTATAGCAGAGAGGTGGATCAGAAGTGGAGCAGCCAGGACTCAAACTGGTGCCCATATGGTATGCCAGCACTACAGGTGGCAGCTTTACTGGCTGTGCCACAGTGTCGGCCCCAAGGACTTTTTTTTTTATAAAGATTTATTTGTTTATTTGGAAGGTAGAATTATAGAAAGTCAGAGAAAGAGAAAAAGGTCTTCCATCTGTTGGTTCACTCCCCAAATGGCTGCAATGGTCAGAACTGGGTTGATGTAAAGCCAGAAGCCAGGAGCTTCTTCTGGGTCTCCCATGTGGGGCCCAAGGACTTGGGCCATCTTCCACTACTTTCCCAGGCCATAGCACAGAGCTGATTGGAAGTGGAGCAGCTGGGACTTGAACTAGCATCCATAGGAGATGTCAGCACCACAGATGGCAGCTTTACCTGCTACACCACAGCACCGGGCCCAGGTATAGCTAATTTTACAGGAAAGCCTGGAAACAGCTTCATCTCAGCAAGTTCTCTCAGTTTGCTTAAATGCTCGAAGGGAGGTATTACTTCTAAAACATTCAATAAAAAATAACACTATACCTAAGGGAATTTCCTGGCTCTCATGACTATCATGCTTTTAAAAGTTTTTGTTCAGGGCCAGCATGGTGGCATGGAGATAAAGTCACCGCCTGCAGTGTTGACATCTCATATGGGTGCTGGTTTGAGTCCTTTTCAGAAACTTTTGAAAACTGGCCTGGGCTATAGACAGACAAGATTTTAAAGTAAGAAAAATGCAAGGATGAGCATGGGTCAGAATTTTAGGAGATGGTGTTACTGGATAGCTGTGGGGAGCAACTCGGACTAGACTAAGTTACTGGAATTAAGACTTATTCTATGCATCTGCTCTCCCACAATATGGCGCTGGGAGAGGAGGAAACAGCTTCTACGCAGCTGCCTCTCGCCAGCTTGAGTGATGACCTGCAGGAGCTGATCCTGCTCCTGATTGGAGGAGAGCAGCGTACTCGGCATGTGGGCAGCCGAGTTGGGATTGGCGGAAGAGGACTATAAAGGAAGAGAGAGACAACATGCACGAGGAACATCTAAGAGGAACATCTATCTGAAGGAACACCTGTGCAGCCCCCGAGAGAGCTGGCCGGCGGTGTGCCACTCCCCCGTGGAAGTGGGGAAAGTGGCTAGGGGGAACCGCCCTTCCACGGAGGTGGAAGGGTCAGTAGCCAACCCGGGAAGAACCAGCAGCAAACCTGGGGAGGGCCGAGCAGATGAAAGAACAACGCAGGGTCCTGTGTCGTTCCTCCATGAAGACAGGGAGCGACATAATGGTGCTGTGGCTAGGATATGAAGCCTAGGCAGGGTTCAGTGTTGCTCCTCCACGAAGAGGGGGAGCGACATAATGGTGCCGTGACTCGGATAGGAAACCTAGGAGGGAAGAAATGGGAAGAAGTGGGAAAATACCGGAAAGAGAGACTAGCAAAGAGCCTAGGGAAAAGCGGACGGAAAAGGTGCCGGAAGAAGCTATCAAAAGCCTAGGCATAGACTTGGATACGGACTGTGGGAAAGAAGTTAGGATTGGACGTTAGGATTGAAAGCGAAAGTGAAAGTTGGGAGAAATCTCTAAGGTTGAAACCGAAAGTGAAACCTAGAAGAAACTTAGACTTGGATATGGACTGTGGGGAGAGGCCAGGAGAAATGAGAGGGGAATATTGTTGTTGGAAGAAAAGTTAGGGAAACATACCGGGTAGAGAAAAATATGTTAGGGAGGATGAAGCTGCGAGTGCAGGCTGAAGTGGAGACGTAAGCTATCTTGGGATTCTTCAAGTCAGCCCGGGGAGCAAAAGGCGAAAATCTGGAACCAGAGGCAGAGACGTGGGCCGCCAGGTTGGAATCCGTCAGATTAGCCCGGGGAGCAAAGGACGGGAAGCCAAGCCGAAGGGTGCAGACGTGAGCTGGGTTGATTTCGCCAGGTTAGCCCGGGGAACTTGGACTGAATACCGGTGGCAGAAATGTGAGCTGTGCTGTGTGACTCATGGAAGCCACCGCGCGCAGAGAGAGCGCGCGGGGCACAAGTAGATAGGGAACGTGGGGCTAGTGCGATGCCGTGGTGCGGGCGTGAAGGGGCGCGGAGACCGCGGAGTGCACCCGCGAAGCCGGGAAGCCACGCAGATGAGAGAAGTGCGGGCTGAAGCGGCTCAGAGCTGGGAAGCCGCCAAGAAGCAGCCTCGGGGCGGGCGCCGGGAAGCTGCGGGAAGTTTAGAAGTAAAATGAGAGAAATAGGAATGCTGGTAGATAGAAGTAAAATAGGAGAAATAGGAATGCCCGGAGATAGAGAAATAGAGAAAAATAAGGCCTCCCCACACCACAGCAATGAGAGAGCTTGGATTCGGTATTCGGTCTGCCTGATTAGTAAGACGATAAGCACCTGTGAGAGGCTGCAGGTCACCAAAGACAGGCACGTTATTAACACCAATAAGTCTCCCCACAAGACGGCAATGAGAGGGCTTGGATTCGGTTTGCCTGATTGATAGGGCTTGTAAGCACCTGCAGGCAGTTCTAGCAGAGCAGAGCATGCGCTGCAGGGCACCGAACTCAGGCACGCATCAGTGCCTAAAAACCTCCTCACAACATGGTGAAGAGAGGGCCCGAATTCGGTTAGCCTGATTGGTAGGGCTTGTAAGCACCTGTGGGCAACTGTAGCAAGCAGAGCAGAGTGTGTGCCATGGGACACCGAAGACAGGTGCATATCAACGCCAAAAATAAAAAGAAAGGGGGATCTGTGGGGAGCAACTCGGGCTAGACTAAGTTACTGGAATTAAGACTTATTCTATGCATCTGCTCTCCCACAATATGGCGCTGGGAGAGGAGGAAACAGCTTCTACGCAGCTGCCTCTCGCCAGCTTGAGTGATGACCTGCAGGAGCTGATCCTGCTCCTGATTGGAGGAGAGCAGCGTACTCGGCATGTGGGCAGCCGAGTTGGGATTGGCGGAAGAGGACTATAAAGGAAGAGAGAGACAACATGCACGAGGAACATCTAAGAGGAACATCTATCTGAAGGAACACCTGTGCAGCCCCCAAGAGAGCCGGCCGGCGGTGTGCCACTCCCCCGTGGAAGTGGGGAAAGTGGCTAGGGGGAACTGCCCTTCCACGGAGGTGGAAGGGTCGGTAGCCAACCTGGGAAGAACCAGCAGCAAACCCGGGGAGGGCCGAGCAAACGAAAGAACAACGCAGGGTCCTGTGTCGTTCCTCCACGAAGACGGGGAGTGACATAATGGTGCCGTGACTCGGATATGAAGCCTAGGCAGGGTTCAGTGTTGCTCCTCCACGAAGAGGGGGAGCGACATAATGGTGCCGTGACTCGGATATGAAGCCTAGGCAGGGTTCAGTGTTGCTTCTCCACGAAGAGGGGGAGCGACAGATAGCAAATATTGTGATTTCAGGCACAATGTTGGATGTATAAATCTGTTGGCACAGCTGCAGGCACAAGGGGATAGAGAAACTGGGAGGCAGACAGGGTCTGCAGGTACAGGACCTGGAACATAAGAAGGAATACATCAGGTGTTATTTAAGGCAGTGCTTAGAGGAAATTTTTAGCCTCAAGTGAATGCATTAGAACAGAAGACTGAAAGCTCTTCATTTTGGTTTTCTTCTTAAGAACTAAAATGAGCATCCTAAAATAGCATAGAATAAATGCAAAGAAAAAAAGAATAGTAAACATCCATGAAATACCTGTAGTAAAAATGTACAGCAGAGACTAATAAGCAAGAAAAAAGTTTTAAATCGTATTATAGGGCAAGAGGGACCCTGAAGCAGGGTTAGAGAAAAGAGTAGACTTTGGGAGAATTCCAGAAAAATTCTACCTCTCCAGGGGAAAAAAAATGTAACAAAGCACAATTTAGAATAGACCAAAGAGAGGAAGTGGGGTGATATGGCACCTAAGACAAGGATATGGAAAATATTAGTCAATTACCAACACTTCCTGCACAGAGGAAGGGGATCCAATTACTTATCCCTTCTGTACTCCTGGACAGAGACAGGGAAGCCAACCCAAACATGACCTCTACTACATGCACCAGGTGAGGGACTAGTACATAACACATAAGAGAGGGAAAATAGAAATAGCATAAAACAGACCAACCCCCTGGAGGCAATGGATTGCCAACTCCAAGTCCCTTCCCCAACATGTGCGAACTTCTGTCATTTATTGCAAATAAGCTTGCTCTCACTCTTGTACTCTCTCTTGGACTTTTCTCCTTATTTCTTTTTTTAAAGAGCTATTTATTTATTTGAAAGTTAGTGTTGGGTATGGGGAGAGAGTGAGAGAGACAGAGAGTTCTTCCATGTGCTGGTTCACTCCCCAACTGGCCACAACAGCAAGGGCTGGGTGAAGCACAAGCCAGGAGCCAGGAGCTTCTTCTTGGTCTCTCATGTGTGTGCAGGGTGCCAAGTACTTGAGCTATCTTATCCTGCTTTCCCAGGCACACTAGCAAGAAGAAAGCTGAATCAGAAGTGGAGCTTCCAGGACATGAACTGGCACCCATATAGGGTGCTGGCATTGGAGGTGGTAGCTTAACCCAATATGTCACAGTGCTGCCCTCTTCTTTTCATTTCTATGCTGAACAACAAGTCCATAGACTATGGGAAGCAGCTCCCCAACCAGGATGTGATAATATTGACAAAATTCGTATCTGATAAAAGTGTTTAAGAGAAAAACAGGAAAGCATCACAAATAACAAATTTCACAAATCAAATAGAATTAGCCTTACAGATGTCACATATCTTAACAAGATATTAAGAGAAGAGGTTGGCATTGTGGAAAAGCAGGTTAATCTTCCACCTGTGATGCCTGCATCTTACATGGGCACTGCTCAAGTCCCAGCACCTGTGAAAGCAGCAGAAGATGGAAAAAATATTTGGGCCCCTGTCACTGATGTGGGAGACCTGGATGGAATTCCAGGCCCCTGTCTTCAGTCTGGTCCCACCCTGACCATTGTAGCCATTTGGGGGGTGAACCAGTGGAAAAAAGATCTCTCTCTTTCCCTCTCTAACTCTGCCTTTCAATATATATATATATATATATATATATATATATATATATGTGTGTGTGTGTGTGTGTGTGTGTATGTATATATATATATATATATATATATAATATATTAAAGGGGCCAGCGCTGTGACGTAGTGCATGAAGCCGTCACCTGCAGTATTAGCATCCCATATGGGTGCTGGTTCAAGTCCCAGCTACTCCACTTCCAAACTAGCTCCCTGCTACGGCCTGGGAAAGCAATAGAAGATGGCCCGAGTCCTAGGGCCCCTGCAGTTGTGTGGGAGACCCAAAAGAAGCCCCTGGCTTCTGGATTTCAATTGGCATAACTCTGGCTGTTGTGGCCATCTTGGGAGTGAACCAGCAGATGGAAGACCTTTCTCTCTCTCTCTCTCTGTCTCTGTAACTCTGCCTTCAAATTAATAAATAAATAAATGTTTAAAAAATATTAAGAGGAGTTTCTGAATTAGGAGTATAATTTTTAAAAGAGATCTAAATCTGTTGAAGTGGATTCATTCTGAGAGGAGGAACGTGGTGGGGCAAGAGGCACGAGTCACCACACAGACCCCGGGAGTTGGGTGAAAGCAGGCCTAAGGCGAGCAATCCACAGACTCATTTATTTCAGTTGGTACAGCAGCTTAAATAGCCAAGGCAGCCAATCTGGTCAAGGGGCTGTCTATGCCCTAACCAATCACAGCCTGTTGCCAGGCAGTTTCCATTGCCAGTAGCCATCTTGGCATGACCTTCTCATTCCACCACATTTCCCCCTTTTTTGCTTATTTTTGAGCAATAGGAGGCATGATTCTTGGCCATACCATTGTTGACCCCATTTCCATGTGGTCTCCATATGTGGCTGTGCCTGTCTTAGGTTGTCCCCCAGGGGATCGTACCCTCGTAGACTAACCAGTGCTCAAAATGGGAGACCACGGGAGTGCTTGCTCAGATGGAGGTAGGAATGAGGGACAATGGCAATCAGGAATGGCATAACCACACACAGGCTGTGGGCCATATGAGTGACTGACCAGAGCTAAGTGGGGTATAAAGCAGTAGCGGATGTGGCCATGGGCAGTTTCTCAGGCTAGGATGATAGGGCAGGTGCGTCTGCTAACAAGGTGGGCTCTCAGTCTTGTTCAGCTGGTTCTGGTTGACTGTCAGTTGCAGGCTTGATGTTTCTGGCTGCTACCCAAATGGGTTATCCTGCATTCTCTGGAAAGACACAAGTATATCCTCCACCCTTGGTTAGCAGAGGGTGTGGTCTCTTCCATTCTCCTATTAGGGGGGTCTTTCCACCTAACCATATGGGTTTGGGTCTGGGATGGAAAGGATCCCCAGTGTTTGTAAGCTGGGCTGATCCCTTGGGAATCAAAAGTAAGAAAATTGATAGTGAAAGGGACCTCAGTCAAAGCAAGCTGTGGGTCTGGGGGCATATGATTGTTTTTCTGTTTTTGTAAGAGATCTTTAATTGTCCTATGAGTTGTTTCAATGATTGCCTGTCCCTGTGGGTTGAATGGGATACCTGTGACAGACTATGTTCCAGGATTTCAGGAAGGAATTGAATTCCTGTGATGTATATGCTGGCCTGTTATCAGTCTTTATGATCCAGGGGACACCAAGGATCAGCATGGCTGACTTGACCACCTTTATCACATTACTAGCCTTTTCTCCAGATTGGGCTGTTGAAAATACAGCCTTTGAATAAGTATCTACCACCACATGGACAAACTTAAGTTTACCAAAGGAGTTAATGTGAGTGGTGTCCACTTGCCAGAGCTTATTAGGAGCAAGGCTCGTGAGTTCACTCCTGCTTTTTGCAGTGGGCCTAACAGGATGAGGGGTGCACAATTCTTGCAAGAGTGCACTAGGTGTTTGCACTGGATCATTGTTAGCTCTGGGAAAAGCAATTTTATGTTGCTTGCTGACATATGAAATTTTTGGTGTAGAATATGGGCTTGTTCTAGGTGTCCAATGGTAGCCGTGTTGCAGGAGATAAGACGATCAACCTTTTTGTTGCCTTGGAAAATAAAGCCAGGTAACCCAGTATGTGAACTTCTGTGTGAGATATACCATGGGTGTTTTCTGTTCTCAGTTAGCTCTTTAAGTGTTGTGAACATCTGTCAATTGGCTTATTGGTCAGATTAAAGACTGCAAAAGGGATCACCTTTGCTACCTGTACTGAGTATTTGCTGTCCAAAAATATATTTACCGGCCCATCCTGGCTAAGGAGTAGAACCTTGACTATTGTCCTTATTTCTCCCAACTGTACTGATCCCCCATGGGGTTCTACATGGATCTTATCTTTTTCTGTTGAGGATTTGATCACTATTCCAAACAGTGACGTGTTGGCATCTGTAAACACACATGGTGCCATGGGTATAGGTTGATTAGCAGGGAAAGCATGTTTTGGATAGTCTATTTTCTAAGGTTTGTAATGTCTGGAGTAGCCTGTCCACTGGCAGGTGATTGTCAACCTGTCCTGGGAAATTTATCATTAAAGTATGAAAGAGCATGCTATTCTGCATCAATGTGGACAGTTCTAGTTGTGATAGGGATAGGACCACTATGTCTGGTTCTGTGTTAAATATCTTATTGGCATAATATATAAATTTAAGTCCCATCATAAGGATGGCATCTTCTTTGTTAACTATTTTACGACACTTGCTCCAGGTTATGTGCACCCAAAAAAGTGGTCTGTGTTGTTGCCAAATAACTCCTTAAGGGGGCCTTGAGGGTACATATGGTTATGGCAAACAGAGGCACCTGAATGTTTTAAAATTTGATATCTAAATGTTTTAAAATTTGACAACTGGGTGTTTATCTTTCCTATAGTGGATTTGGCTGCTGGTGTCAATATGATTTTTGAAGAAGGGCTGTTCCCCATAGTAAATTCAATAACAGTCTAAGGGGAAAGTCTTAGGGGAAGGAAGGGTTTCAGCCAATTGATTTGGCTGCATAGTTGCTGAAGTTCATTAAGTGAGTATTTATGCTTGACTTTTAGGTTTGGGCCCATTGGAGATATATGGGAGGAGATTTGATAATCCAAGAATTGAAAGGGAGGAAAATATTGTACCTTTTCTGTGGCAATAGACAAACCCAGGAATTGTAAGTTTCTTTTTTTTAAGATTATTTATTTGACAGGTAGAGTTACAGATAGGGAGAAAGAGAGACAGAGAAAGGTCTACCTTCTGTTGGTTCACCCCCCAGATGGCTGCAATGGCTGGAGCTATGCTGATCCAAAACCAGGAGCCAGGAGCTTCTTCCCAGTCTCCCATGTGGGTGCAGGGGCCCAAGCACTTGGGCCATCCTCCACTCCCTTCTCGGGCCACAACAGAGAGCTGGACAGGAAGAGGAGCAACTGGGACTAGAACCCGGTGCCCATATGGGATGCTGGTGCCACAGGCAGAGGATTAACCTAGTGCACCACTGCACTGGCCCCAGAATTGTAAATTTCTTACTGTCTCAATTAGACAGGCCTTCAGAGTTGCTACATTCTCATAAGCAAGTAAGATATCATCCATATAATATATGACCAAGCACTGATCTTTAAGTGTGCTAGTCACATGAGAAATGTATCTTTGGCAAATGGCAGGGATATTTTTCATACCTTGTGGGAGAAATGTTTTTGCAGGGGGCTGGAAATTGGGCTCCCATACTGTAAAGGCAAAGTAAGCCTTATCCTCCTCCACGAAGGGAATGGAAAAGAAGAAATCTTTGATATCAATAGTAACTATGTGCTATCCATTAGGAATGGCCCCTGGATGGGGAATGCCACCTGAAATGTTCTCATCTTTTTTATGATTTTGTTGATGGCCCTCAAATCCTGTAGTAGCCTATATTTTCCCTGTTTCTTTTGTATCACAGAAATGGGGATGTTGTGAGGGCTAGTGGAGGGCTCTATGTGTCCCTTTTCCAATTGTTCCTGTACCAATTCTGTAAGATGCCAAGTTTGGGTTGTAATATTGGCCACTGCTCTACCCAGATGTTTCCTGTTTTTCCCCATTCAGTGGGGTTTGGGTGTGGCTTTTGTATGAGGTGAACAGTGGCTCATAGAATTGGGGGTGAATCTTACTTGTAGGTTCTCCATTAAAGCTGTTGGCTCGTGGAGATTTGTGATCCATAGTAAGGACCATTTGCATTTGTGAGAGCACATCTCTCCCCCATAGGGTCATGGAAACCACAGCAATTAGTGAAAAGATGGTTCCTGTATCTCTGCTGTCATCTCGCCACATTATAGGTGTGCTGACATGATCAGCCAATTTTAATCCTCCAACACCTTGGAGGTCAGGCCTGGGCACTGTCTTCCAATGTTGCATTTTTCTTGCATCCCTAGCTTTTTTTTTAACTTTTATTTAATGAATATAAATTTCCAAAGTACAGCTTATGGATTACAATGGCTTCCCCCCATAACTTCCCTCCCCCCACACAACCCTCCCCTTTCCCACTCCCTCTCCCCTTCCATTCACATCAAGATTCATTTTCAGTTCTCTTTATATACAGAAGATCAGTTTAGCATATATTAAGTAAAGATTTCAACAGTTTGCACCCACACAGAAACATAAAGTGAGAAATACTGTTTGAGTACTAGTTATAGCATTAAATCTCAATGTACAGCACACTAAGGACAGAGATCCTACATGAGGAGTAAGTGCACAGTGACTCCTGTTGTTGACTTAACAAATTGACACTCTTGTTTATGGCATCAGTAATCACCCTAGGCTCTTTGTCATGAGCTGCCAAGGCTATGGAAGCCCCCTGAGTTCTCCGACTCTGATCATATTTAGACAAGGCCATAGTCAAAGTGGAAGTTCTCTCCTCCCTTCAGAGAAAGGTACCTCCTTCTTTGATGACCCGTTCTTTCCACCTGCATCCCTAGCTTTTAAGATAGTCGCATCTGCCCCCATATCAATTAAACCCAGAAAGGCAATGTCATCTAAGTATAGGGTCCATTTTGGCCTCAGATTGAAGATATTGACCAGTTAGTGGTCAATATCTTACTTGCTGGGCTGAGGGCCACCCCACTGGGAGTGTTTAAAGGCTTGGTCTTGCAATCTTGCCCAACGAAAGCCTTTTTTACATCTGGGTCACAGCGTCTTGGGCTTGCCCCATCTGTCAGTGTTTGGGCAGTTTGGCCATAGGTGTCCTGTTTCCCGACATCCCCAATAAACTGGAGGGTCATTTGACTTCCTTGTGTTCAGTTTGTTAATGGCTTCAGTTAGGGCTTGTATGGCTTGTATGGGTGTATCAGCAGGGTTTACCTCCTATGTAGCTACTATCCATTTAGAAAGGTCTTCTTTACAGACTGGGGCAATTGCAGCTTTTGCCTCTAGTAGCGCCTTCCCAAGATAATTGTTTGACCAAATTTTCTTGATTGAGGCCAAGCAGTAATCTTTTCTCTACTGCTTCCAAGACTCTGGCAAGGAAATTGGTCTGGGCCTTGAACTAGGTTTCTAAAGAGCTGACTATATTTAGGAGGATTTATATTTTTTAAGGCTCTAAGTGCCAAATCTCTGACCTGATCAAAATAGGCAACTACTTCAATGAGGGCCTGTTCATGAGAATATATGTAGGTGCCACGGCCTCTAAGCATATCAAAGGTTACTGCTATTCCATAGGCAGCATTATTCCTCACCACAGTTTCATCCTCTTCCTCATAGGAGGCTTTTGACTGTAAGAACTGTGGTCTTGACAGATATGCTTTGAGCAGTGTAACCTAGTCAAAATGAGTTTGAAGATTCGCTGCCCATTGTGTGAGCACCTGTTCAAAGTAGGGAGAGTCAGGACCTGACTCTTGAGAAGCCTTTTTTAGCATAGTAAGGTCATTTTTTAAAAAATTGTATTTATTCATTTATTTTTTGACAGGCAGAGTTAGACAGAGAGAGAGACAGAGAGAAAGGACTTCCTTCTGTTGGTTCACCCCCCCAAATGGCCACTACAGCCGGTGTGCTGCACCAATCCGAAGCCAGGAGCCAGGTACTTCCCCCTGGTCTCCCATGTGGGTGCAGGGCCCAAGCACTTGGGCCATCCTCCACTGCCTTCCCAGGCCACAGCAGAGAGCTGGACTGGAAGAGGAGCAACTGGGACAGAACCGGCACCCCAACTGGGACTAGAACCTGGAGTGCCAGCACTGCAGGTGGAGGATTAGCCAAGTGAGCCACAGTGCTGGCCAAGATCATTTATTTTTTAGCACAGTAAGGTCACCCAGTCCTGAATTCTGTGTCCACTCCTACATTAATGGCAAACATATGGGTGGGGCTGCCCTGAGAGCCTGAGGTGCCTGAGGACTGCCACAAGTGTGGGAGTCCTCACTGGGTGTGGATGGGATGACCTTGCATGGGTTATTGCCTCGAGGTTGTCTAAGTTCATTCCATGAGTATTTGGGGGGTGGCTGGCTAGGCATTGTTGCATTGTCTGCTGTCATGTCATTTTCACTGTGGGAGCTCTCTCTCCCTAATTCATCAACTGTTGCCTGTGAAGCAGAGGCCTGGAGTGACAGGCTCTTTTTACCCACAGATTCATTGTGTTTGGTAATATGTGTGTGCTTCTGAGAGGGGGGTATCTTTCCCATGCTTGAATGCTTAAGAGCAGTGCGCCACACCAACTCTAGCCAAAGGAAAGACATGCACAGCACTGCTGCCATAACAAAACAAATTCCTAGCACCTCAGTGGCTGATGGCATTCTGCAGGGATTCCCTACCTTAGACGGACAGACAGTGGTGTATCAGATCGTACGTATGTCCTGTGCTTAGTGGGGGACTTCCTTGATTTATTAGGTCAAGGCCGTATGCCCACATGGTGTCTCTGGAGTGTCACCTCTCTCAAGTGAGGGAAGATGACTTGGTTCTGAATTCTGGGATGATCAGCCCCTTATGTGAATTTGACGGGCAACCTGAAAGTAAAAGGAGGCGCCGAGAAGCAGTGTTATGCTTCTGGGTGATGTGTGCCTACCTGGGGCACTTAGACTGAGGACAAAGACAAGGAAACGGGCATAGGAGGGGGTTCTGTGCTCACCCTTACAGAACCAAACAGCACACAGAACACCGAGGGGCCTACTTGCCGAAATCAAGGGGGGACCTTGTGGAGTTTGATAGGCTATTTCTCTCTCAGTCACGTTGGGCACCAGATTTTGAGGTCGATGCGTTCTGAGAGGAGGAGTGTTATGGGAGCAGGAGGCATGGAGTCACCACACAGACCCCAGAAATCAGCCTGAGGCAAGCAGCCCACAGACTTATTTATTTCAGTTGGTACAGCAGCTTAAATAGCCAAGGCAGCCAATCTGGTTGAGGGGCTGTCCATGCCCTATCCAATCACAGCCTGTTGCCAGGCAGTTTCCGAAGCCATACAATCATAGCCTGTTACCAGGCAGGCTCCATTGCCATGTGGTTTCCAAAGCCATCCAATCACAGCCTGTTGCCAGGCAGTTTCCATTGCCAGAAGCCATCTTGGCATGGCCTTCTCATTGCACCACAAAAGTCCACCAAATTTTTGAACTCAGAATATTAAAATGTGAATGTAACATAAATAGGAAAATGTCTCATAAACTAAACAGGGTGAATCAATATTTTACAAATGAAAAGAGCCAACAAACCATGTCTACAAACAAAATTTCAGTCCAAGATTTATGGAACAGCCCAAAGTTGTTTTTTTGTTTTGTTTGTTTGTTTGTTTGTTTGTTTTGACAGGCAGAGTGGACAGTGAGATAACTTTTAAGGAAGAAAAAAATTCCAAAATTTTGCAGATTCATCCAAAGTGGAACCAAACAGGAAATAGTTTTAGTGTGAATCAGTATTACATTGATGACAAAGTCAGACAAGGACATGAAATAAAAATGAACTTAAGGACCATCTCTCTATATAAGAGATACAAATATTTTAAAGTATTATCATATTCAATTACATATTGTGACTGAACCCCTATAATGTAAAGGCAGGACCATCATCTCATTTGTTTCGCTAGACCAAGGTCCTTGCTTGTCCTTTACCAAAAGAAGTTCACTGAATTGAAGAAGTGATACAGCTGTGCTGACAAATCATCAGGCTCGTGTGATATGGGATAAGGTAGCTAAGTGAGCTGGAGGTCAAAAGCCATAAAGCCCTGCCCCCGTGTAATTCTACAATATTTGTCAGAACACCTCCTTTCCCAGGAAACCTTCTTTTCATTGGGACCTAGGGGAAAGTCATGTAAATATGTATATTGAGCTCCACTTGGAATTTTATGGAGCTTCCATAAACCTCACAAGTGACCACATTATCTCATAAAAGGAGGTGCTGGGAGGTGCTTATGCTGTCTTCCATTGGAGATCAAGACTAATGGAGGTGGTGAGGTGCCATCTCTATATTTCCTTTCCCCTACACATTCTCTCTCTGACCAACTCTACTCTTCAATTATGCCCACTCATGTTTGTGTTTGCTTTCTTACCTTTTAAATAAACTTTATTACTTCATTCGTCACCTATGTGCCTGCACCTAGAATGCTTTTAATGTAAAAGGCAAAGGATATGATTAAAATTAAATGCCATTCTCCCACAGTACAAGGAAGCACTTGCTCCTGCAGTAGATCAAATACTGCTGGTCAATATTCCCTGGATGGGTTAGTTTAGGGGGATTCCAGATTCAACATGGAAATTCCAGGTCTGGGAAAAAGATAACCACCACTTACATGTAGTCCCCCAGACTAACTGAAGCCCACTGGGCCATTATAAAAAAAATCCCCCAAAGTGCACCATGCCACCAATCAAAGGAAGGTCATGAGTACCACTGAAACACCAGGGCCTTGCACACAAGACAAACCTCTACCTGTCAGCCCTAGCTTTCATTTATAAAAACCTTCAACCCTACTCCTTGGGGAGTCTAGGAATTAAGCAATAGCTGCATGGATTCTTGCTCTGTCTTTGAAATAAACACCTCTTTGCTTCTACATTGATGTCAGTAATTGGCTTTCTGCATGTTGAACAAGTAGGCCATGTTTGGGGTTCTAAAACAACACTTCCAACTAGTTTGGGGGGTTGTTCTGCAAAAATATGAAATGATCATAAATTAATAATGAACAGAATATACTAAAATGTCCAAAGGGGGTTAACAGTCTGGAACAAATAGAGTAAACATTCACATGGGTGAAAAATACAAGAGAATAATGTGATCATTTAGAGTAAATGTTAAAAAACATATAATAAAATTCATCATTGGGCCATAAACACACAACAACTAATAGAATATTAAAATAGCAACTTCCACATTCCAACTAAGATTGTGTAAAATGAACCTAAGGCAGCATAATTACTACAGAACATTGCAAGCTTTTTTCCTGGGAACAGATCTAGACAAGTCTATCTCTTCTCATTGTTTCTCTCCAACTTCATCTTGGAAGTATAATCAGGTAAATAAAACAACAAAAAAGGAAATATTAGGTATAAATTTTTGATAAACTTTTAAGCAACAAAATTGTTAATATATTGGATGATACTATTGTATACAGAGAAAATACAACATAATCCCTAGATAAATAAAACTGATAAGAGAATTAAGCTTACTAGGTATAAAATAAATACATAAAAATCAACTGGGTTACTATGTACCAGTAAGAAACAAATAGAAAACATTTTAAAGGAGAAAACACAGACTAGAAATCAAATACTTATAAGAGAAATTAAACAAAAAACTAACCTACATAATATTTTTAGTCTTAAAATCAATATAAAAAAATGTCAAACAACCTCATAAAATAAGCTATGAATACAAAGAAAAAGAAAGGCCCACAGTCCAGCCAACATTTTGTAAATTGTAGCTCATGTGAAGCAGGTTACTGCAAGCGCAGGATCATGAGATCTCAGTAGGATTGTGATCACTGGAGGGAGGGAGGGAGGGAGGGTGAGGAGGGGATCCAAGGAGATGGGACCATCGAGAGCGGAAAGTGCCTCCTACCGCCAGAAGAGTTGCCATCCAAGAGAAGGAGGCAGCTTAAGTCCAAGCTTCTCCCCTCTCCAGGAATAGTTGCAAGGAACCTTAACGGGATTCTGATTGGCTACATCTTTTCTGACGTCGTGCATTCTTGCCGGTTGGGCAAATTGTTCAATCAAGGCGCCCAGGGGCATCACTGGGGAACCACGTGCGATATTATTTTTTGGCACCGCTGTACTCAACTCCCCGGATCTGCTCCCGAGAGAGGCCTTAGCTGGTCCGTCGCTCTGCAAATTTCGGTCATCACAAGACCCCTCAAGAGGGCGCCTGGATATCACGGAAGCAAGGAAATGGTGAGTGTGTTGGGCCAGTTTGCTCGAATTGAGCAGGTAGCTGGGCCCCTCAGCATTCTGTCCCGTTCCTGCACACAGAAACTTCTGGTCAGTGCTGGAGGCCCTCTGGATAGCTGCACGTCTCCCTAAATAGTGTGATAGGATGAGAGGTCCTCAGAGGGAGTATGTCTGCAGATATGCTATTCACTGGGGGGATCTGCTGTTATCTGTAGGATCCTTAAACCTTCCTCTCATACCAGGGGTGATCTGGTCCCCCTGAGTTGGGAAACAAGATTTCTAGTCCATGACCCTGACCTCTCAGCATGGCTCTTCCTCGGGATCTTAATCTGTATTCTCTTGTTAATAACACAGTATCAGACTGGGTAAGTTACAAAGAAATGGTTTTATTTGGCTCAAGGATTAGGTCCCAGGTTTGAGGGGCAACATCTGGTGCTGGCCTTCTTATTGGCAAAGGCCTAGCACAAGAACCATGTGGACCAATAAAGCTGAGTATAGGAGAGGCTAATGTAAAGTGACTGCTGAAACAGACCCCTGGAGATAAACCTGTAACCCATTAATCACATGAAAGAATTGATCCTAATCACCTCCTCTAAGGTTCCACATGATCTCATCTCTTACTATGATAATTTGGATTAAATTTCCCCATAAGTTTCAAAGGGGACAAACCATTATATGTGGAAATAAATCCTAAATATCTGCATTCAGCCCCACATTGTCAAATGGCACCTTCCCCTCTGAAGTTCCCAACACTATTAAATATTTTCTGCCATGATACCTTTCATTCAGCTTCAGTATTTCAGCATTCTTCCAAAGAACAATCAGCATTTTTCCACAGGAATAAAAAATGGTTTGTTTTCTATTTGTGAACATTTCACATAAGAAGAAAGTGGAGAAAACCTATTTATCATTCTCATGTAAAAACTCTGCTTTGGTGGATGTTTAGAGCAGTGTTGCATCCATTCGTCAGCTAAAATAGAATATTACAAAAACAAGTGACAGTCACACATAAATTTAATTGAAAATGAGAGGCAAGGCATCTGATTGGGACCATCACTCCTTACCAGAGTGTGGTCCCCAACAGCGAGTTACACAGTTTTTTACAGTATTCTTCCATTAAGGCTCACAATTTCAAACCCCTGGTATGCAGTGAACAATAAAAAAAGAAAACAGAATATGGTTGTAAGATAACAGTTAACAATAACAAACCCAGGAACAATAACAACTCTAAAATATGGTTGCAAGATAACAGTGCAGGACACATTTCTCTCAACTTATTTCCTTGGAATTTTGGCCCACATAGTTTTACAGGATACACCCTTAGCCATTAGCAAGCAAAGCTAATATGTACAGAAGCAAGAGATCTGAAATCATATCTTAGCCACACTCACTCCATTTTGATTTTGACTCTACAGCAGGTGTTAAGATGTCACTTCAGATGTCCATATTCCATATCGAGTATCAGCCTTCCTTCCAATCCACTTTGCTGCTATTACACACTCTTGTAAGCAGTGGATGATGGCCTAAGTACTTGGGTCTCTATCACCCATATGGGAGACCCAAATTCAGTTTCTGGCTTCTGGCTTCAGCCTGGTCCATCCCTTCAGCCTGGTTATCATTGTTGCATGCATTTGAGAAGTGAATCGATGAAGGAGGAAAAAAAATCTTTCTTTTTTCTATTTCTCTGCATTTCAAATGAGTAAAATAATTTTAAAAAATATTTTCACATGTCCTTTTAGTTACCATAAATGCAGATATCTCATCATGAATGTCATTGGCTTGTTCCCTTGGAAAGTTTACAAGGTAGTGTCTCCTCAAAGCTCCCTTCACTCTTTTCCTTGTCCTAAGTTTCAAAACTGTGTGAGTGGTGATCTAAGATGCTCCTGGTGGCTCAGTCCCTAGGACTGTGCAGTTTACTCCTAGCTCATTCTTTCTGGAAGAAAGCAAGGTAGTAGCTTATGCTCTAAGCCTGAGAAGTAGCTATAGTATATCCTTGATCTGAAGAGCTAACCCATAGGGACATTAAGATTCTCCTCTCACAAGAACATTCTCATTCCTGGGAGACATGTTAGTTTCTGCTCATTCAGTCATATATCTTCCATCCACTGGTTCACTCCCCAAATGGCCAGCAACTGCCATAGCTGGGCTGATCTGAAGCCAAGAGCCTGGAGTTCATTGAGGTCTCATGGTGGGACAGGGGCCTAAGGACCTGACATCCTCTGCTGTTTACTCAGGTTCATCACTAGGGAGCTGGATTGGAAGTGGAGCAGCCAGGACCTTCTCTCTCTCTCTTTCTCTCTCTCTGACTCTGCAACTCTGCCTTTCAAATAAATAATCTTTAAAAAAAATCATGAAGAGCTACTACAAATAGCTATACATCAATAAATTGGAAAATCCTAGAAGAAATGGAATGTTTTATGGACACATACAATCTGCCAAAATTGACTCCCAAAGACATAGAAAACCTAAATAGGCCAATAACCAAGATGGAGATTGAATCAGTAATAAAGACCTTTTAACAAGGAAAAGCCCAGAACCGAATGGCTTCATGCTGATTTAAAAAAAATATTTAAGGTATACAAATTTCATGTATTTCATATATACTGACTTAGGAACATATTGATACTTTTCATCCCACTCTCTCTCCTTTTACAATCTTAATTTTTATAAAGATCTATTTTCACTTTACTTTATACTCATAAGGTTAACCCTACACTAAGTAAAGAGTTCAACAAATAGTGAATGGTACTTATCTTAAAAGTTCTTTCTCAGTCATGACATTGTCTGTGTATATAAAGCCCATAGATTTTTCTGTTGATTTTATATCCTGCCACTTTACCAAACTCTTTCATGAGTTCCAGTAGTCTCTCAGTGGAGTCTTTTGCATTTCCTATATATAGGATCATGTCATCTGCAAATAAGAATAGTTTGACTTCCTCTTTTCTGATCTGTATCTCTGTGACTTCTTTGGCTTGCCTCATCAAGTCTGCTGTTAAGGCTTTCCACCACTTTTTTATTTGATCCATTGAAATTTTCATTTCTAAAATTTCATTTTGATTTCTCTTTAAGTTCTCAATTTCTTAGGAAAAATTTTTCATTCATGTCATGTATCATTTTCTTTTGTGGATTTGCTTCTGATTTTTTTTGAGTGACTCATGATTAATTTTCTAAATTCAACTTCTGGCATTTCCTTGATCTCTACTTTAGCATTCTAATGTTGAAATGTTGTGTTCCTCTGAGAGGGTCATGGTGACTTCCTTATTCTAGTTTCTTGCATTTTGGTTCTTATTTTTCAGCATTAGTGGAGTTGATCTTTAATTTTTCCTTTGGTTGGTTTTTGTCTTTGGGGTATGCTTCTGTGACTTCTTGGAATGTCTGCCCTTCCAGTGACTAACAGGAGGTATATGGTGAGTGTGGCCAAGGGGCTCTGGCCAATGCTTTAGGGTGGGGCAAGTTTCCAGGGTAACACCTAAGTTCCAGGAGCAAGGGGGAAATCAATACCCAGCTATGCCCTACACCTTTACTTGTAGCCACCGAGTCCCCATGGTCTCAGCACTCAAGTCTCCCACAGTTGTTGAGTCCAGAGGACATTGCTGGCACAGGCATCCATCTGTCCTTCATTGCTGTCCAGCTGCCTCCCAGCCAAGCTCTGAGTCAGTGGGGGCTGTGGGCCAAGCCCACTGTTTGAAGTTCTGGATCACACACACCCTAGAGTCACTGGCTGAATGCCTGCCTGCCACTGCTGCCAGCAATAACTTCAAGTGTCCTGTCTCAGTGAACTGTTATGTGCACACCTGCAGGCTTCTGTAGTTTTGCCCTGTTTTAAAATGGCACCTGCCCTCTCTCAGCTGGATCACAGTTTCTGTTTTGGAGTGATTGGTTAGAATTGGACAACCCTCTACACTTCCACTAGGACCACTGACAGCTTCCAGCAACTACCAGCACCCAGGACTCCAGTCTGGACACACACCATATTCTCTCTCTGCTCTAACCTCATGGGTTGGTACAGTCTATCCTCCCTCCATCTCAAGAATGCTGCCAGCTCTGGCTTTCCATAGCTTTGGCTCTCCGCTCTCTCTGGCTGCATATCAGCACTCACTATGCAGGTTCAGGCCATTTCCCCTCCTCCCATGGGGCTTCCTGGGTGTTTTTCTCTCCAATTCTCCACCAAGAGTGTACCTCCTACACTATTCTCCTCACTGTTTCTCCCTAGCCTTTGAAGCATGCCACTCCCTAATCCTCCATTTTTTTCTTCTTCTGGTCCTCCTACTGATTTTGGGTTTGGTTTGTTCTTGTTTCTCTAGATCCTTGAGATGTATTGTTGGATCATTTAATTTTTCCCTTTCCAACTTGTTGATGTAAGCACTGATTGCTATAAACTTCCCTCAACACTACTTTTTCAGTATCCCATAATTTTTGATATGTTATATTGTCATCTTCATTTGTTTTCCAGAATTTTTTGAATTCTTTTATGATTTTTCCATGGCCTACTGTTCATTTAGGAACATGTTGTTTAGCCTCCATGTGTTCGCATGTTTTCTCACATTTCTTTAGTTAGTTAATTTCCTGCTTCATTCCATTGTACTCAGAAAAGATACATGATATTTCAGGTATTTTTTGATTTATTGAGACCTGCTTTATGGCCTAGGATATGATATATCCTAGAGAAAGTCCCATTCACTGATGAAAAGAATGTGTGTTCTTCAGTTTGGGGATGACATGTTCTGTAGAAAACAGGTCCATTTGGTCCATGGTGTAAATTTGTTCTGTTGTTGTGTGTATTTTTTTTTTGTTGTTGTTGTTGTTTTGCCTAGTTGATTTGTCCATTGATGAAAGTGGTGTGTTGAAGTGTCTCATTATTGTATGAGTCTGTGTCTCCCTTTAGATCCATTAACATTGCTTTTAGATAGCCAGATGTACTAGTATTGGGACATGTACATTTATTGTAGTCATATCTTCCTATTGAATTGATCCTTTAATAATAACATAATGCTATTCTTTACCTTTTTACAGTTTTTGTGCTACTCCTGATCATTTTTGCTTTCCATTAGCATGGAATACCTTTTTCCATCCTTTCACTTTTAGTCTGTTTGTATCGTTGTTAGTCATGTGTGTTTCTTACAGGCAGCAAATAGAGGAATTTTATTTTTTTAATCCACTCAGCCAGTTTGTACCTTTTAATTGGAGAACTTAGGGCATTTATATGATTATTGTTGATAAGTAAGGAGTTTGCCCTGCCATTTTCCCATAACTATTCCTATTGTTTGGTTTGGAGTTCCTTTGTACTTTTACTAGATTTTCTGCCTTCACATGCTTTCATAATGATGACTACCTTTCTGTTTCTCTGTGTAGCACATCCTTTTAAAGCATCATTTATAAATCTGGATGAGTGGTGACAAATTCTTTCAATTTCTGTTTGTTATGAAAGGTCTTTATTTCACCTTCACTCATAAATGAGAGCTTTGCACGGTATAGTAATCTGAGTTGACAGTTTTTTTCTTCTAAGACTTAGACTACAGCTGGCCAAGCCCCGCCGGTTCCCCGGGCCTGGTGCCACGTGGGGAGCCGGCGGGCGCACGTTCAGAGGGGAGCGGCCCGGCCCGGTCCCTGCGTGGGCAGCCCGGCATCCTCGCCCTCGCCTGGAGTGGCGGACAGACCAGCGGGCGGCCGGGACCGGCGGCCGCCATTCCCGTGTCGCTGCGCCCTCGGGGGCCGCCGGAGCCAGCAGCCATGCCGCTGGGCCTGAAGCCCACCGGCAGCGTCTACAAGACCACGTCGTCCTCCATGTGGAAGAAGGGCCCGCAGGGGGAGATTCTCTGCCACCACTGCACAGGCCGGGGCGGCACGTCCGGCGGGGGCGCTGGCGCAGGCCGGCCGGAGCGACTGGGGGGCGGCAGTGGCGGCGGCGGCTTCCGCTCGACCACCTTCGCCAGCATGTCGGCCGCCCCTCCGCAAAGCAACGGCGGCGGGGGCGGCAAGCAGAGTAAGCAGGAAATCCACTGGAGGTCTGCTCGGCTGAGAAACACTAAATACAAATCCGCTCCAGCGGCCGAAAAGAAAGTGTCCGCCAAAGGCAAAGGGAGAAGGCATATTTTTAAATTGAAAAACCCCATCAAAGCTTCCAAGTCGGTCTCCACCATAATTACTGCAGAGTCCATCTTCTACAAGGGTGTGTATTACCAAATTGGCGACGTGGTTTCTGTGATTGATGAGCAAGATGGAAAGCCCTACTATGCTCAGATCAGGGGTTTCATCCAGGAGCAGTACTGCGAGAAGAGTGCGGCTCTGACGTGGCTCATTCCCACTCTCTCCAGCCCCAGGGACCGGTTTGATCCTGCGTCCTATATCATAGGGCCAGAAGAAGAGCTCCCAAGGAAGATGGAATACTTGGAGTTTGTTTGTCATGCACCTTCTGAATATTTCAAGTCACGGTCATCACCTTTTCCCACGGTTCCTACCAGACCTGAGAAGGGCTATATATGGACTCACGTCGGACCTACTCCTGCAATAACTATCAAGGAAACAGTCGCCAACCATTTGTAGTTGGAAACTTGCAGTGGGAGGGTGCCTGGTGTAGCAGTGAAGCTGCCAGTTGGGAAGCCACAGCCCATATCAGAGGGCCTGGGCCCAAGGCCTGGCTCCCCTCCACATTCCAGCTTGCTGCTAATGTGCACCTTGGGAGGTAGCAGGTGATGTATCCAGCACTTATGTCCCTGCCACCCGTGTGGGAGACCCAGGTGAAGTTCCACACTCCTGGATGTGGCCTGGCCCAGCCCTGGCATTGCAGGCATTTGGAGAGAGAGCTGGCAGGTGGGAGCTCCCCGCTTTGCCTGTCTCTGTGTGTGTGTGTGTGTCTCTGTCTCTCAATAGGAAAAAAATAATTAGAACTGGATTTCCAGTTATCTTGTACTCATATTATTACAAGATAATGCCACATGTTTCTTAAATGAAATTTTTAGCTGGAAAAATGAGTAGGTTACAGTTTTTTTCCCTACTACCCGATAATCATTATCATCTTCATTGCTGGTCATTTAAAGAATTAAGAGGAATAGAAAATAATGGACTGTATTTGAGGTTAAATACGACCTTCTGTATGTGTGTTTTCACAGGCAAGGTCTGTAAAGCCCAGGGAGACCATTGACAGCAGGTAGTTTCTATTTTTTTCTCCATAATTTATTCCTAGAAACTCATAAAATGGGATTGTATTTTTTTATAAGAACAAAATATTATGGTTTAGATTTCTGACCAGCGTCTTGGCCACGTAAAATGTAGCTGTGACAAATAGTGTCTATCATAAAACCATGCAAGCCTTATTTTGTGATCTAGAATGGAGTTTTGGCTGCTTCAGCCATGAGTTAAGTGACTGGTGGGTGATTTTATTAGTCCAGTCTTTTTTAAACTTGTATCTACTTCTGTTGCAAACAGGCACTGTCAGTCGTGTAGTGAAACCATTTGCTGTGGACTCAGCCTGGACCGGACAGGCCTGTTGTACAGAAGTGTCCAGAATTCAGCTGCAGGTCTTAGTTCACGTGCAGGTCAATTAAGTAGAGGAGCAGCAGCATGGGTATAGTGGGAAACAGGGTGGCACACACGTGCCTCTACTAACCCAGTTTAACCAGTGTTTTTCAGTCCTGGAAAATTGGTCAGGGTCTCATCTGATCATAACAATTTTGAGCTGAGGCACCATTCAACTGTTAGCCTTTCTGCACTGGTTTGTTTGTATTTTGGGAAGAAGCAACTGTAGACAGCTCTATGTATATAGGTGCGTTTCTATTCATAACAGCTAGAGTAAAATTGACTGTAAATACCTTTGTATATAATTTCCTAAATGCTGTTATTCACATTTTTGGATTAAAATGTGTTTTTCACCAAGTAAAAAAAAAAAAAAAAAAGACTTAGACTATGACTCTCCATTCTTTCCTAGCCTATAAGTTTTCTGATTCAAAATCAACTGTCCATCTAATTGGAGATCCTCTGAAGGCAATATGGCATTTCTCTCAGGTACATTTTAAAACCCTTTTTTTATATTTTCCTGTTGAAAGTTTGACCACCATGTGTCATGCTAAAGATCTTTTCTGGTCATGTCCATTAGGAGTTCTATGTGCTTCCTGTACTTGATTGTCCCCTTTTCTCCAAAGTAAGGATGTTTTCAGTTATTACCTCACTGAATAGACCTTTTAATTGATTCTGTCTTTCCACACCTTTAGGAAATCCTAAAACCCATATGTTTGTTTATTAAATAGTATCACAGAAGCTGGCACTGTGGCTCAATAGGCTAATCCTCCACTTTGTGGCGCCGGCACACCGGGTTCTGGTCCTGGTTGGGGCACCAGATTCTGTCCCTGTTGCCCCTCTTCTAGGCCAGCTCTCTGCTGTGGCCAGGGAGTGCAGTGGAGGGTGGCCCAAGTGCTTGGGCCCTGCACCCACATGGGAGACCAGGAGGGGCACCTGGCTCCTGACTTCAGATCGGCACAGCGCACCAGCCGCAGTGGCCATTGGAGGGTGAACCAATGGTAAAGGAAGACTTTTCTCTCTCTCTCTCTCTCTCTCTCTCTCACTGTCCACTCTGCCTGTCAAAAATAAAAAAAAAGAAAAAGAAATGAATAGTATCACAGAGTAGTTTTTTTCAGGTAGAGTTTTTGCCCATTGAGGATGCCTGGGAAAGTTAGCTTTTGCTGGCTGAGAAAGGGTTTATGAATTTGAGAGTTTATTTGAGAATGTAGTTATAAGAAACAAATTATTTGGCTTTCTACTTATTGTCTAACACACAGATTTTAAGGCCTTTATAATTTCCTGAGTAATAGGTGTAGCTCTGATTCTTCATAACACACCCCTTTCTGGCAATAACTGTGAGCTCACTATACAACTTCAGAATGGAGAGAGTTGACCATAAACCACAAACATGCTTGGGTCTGGCATCTTCAAGTTCTCTTCTAGCTCTAGATGGGATCAGAATTGAACTGTCTGATAATTAGTAGGTGTTGGAGAACTGGGTTGGTGTTCAGGAAGCATGACAACTTTGGTGTTAGAAGTGACATCCAAAAAGATTCCAGGGCAGGCACTATGTTGCAGTAATTTAAGCTGTTACCTGCAGCACTCACATCCCTTATGGGTCTCAGTTCAATTCCCAGCTGCCCCATTTCTGATCCAGCTCCCTGCTAATGTGACTTGGAAAGCAGCAGAGGGTGCACCCATGTGGGAGACCTCTAAGTTTAGTCTGAAGTGAATATAGCTATTTTGGGTTACTTTGGACTATTGTTCTAATGGTCTATCTTTCTGCATGTTTTTATATTTAATTTGTGTCTTTATATTTATGTCACTTTTATAATACTTATTTGAGATCTTGCTGCTGCTGAGTGTGGGCACCAGAAGATCATGGAAAAACTCCACCTTGAGACTCCGACCCACACTGCTTGGCACCCAGTGCTTACCTCATCGATGAACATGTACTCCCATTTTGCCACTACTCAAGCTCTGTGGAGAAGTTCCACAGCCACCACAGCCTTCAGAATGAAATTAGAAATGCTGAGGGGCCACTGTCATCACCAGGCCAAAGAATAAAGGTAAGGAGGTAAATAAAGCCGTAGAGATTAGAACAGAATTCATTTTATCTAAGTGGAAGTCAACATTTTACATTTCAGCTTTTTTAAGATTGTCCAGTTTGGATTTTGGCTTCTACCCTTAAAGAAGTTTCAAATTTCATTAACATTATTATAATTTATCGAAGCAGAATGATTTATTTCTAAGGTATTTGTTTCTTTGAAAACTGATAATGCTGAGTGACCTTAAGTAAAATGTGAGGAGGCACCAATATGCAACTCTTTTCCTAACAGCCTCTGCATATGTGATAAAGTTCTTGTTTAGGGATGGTGCCTCTCAGATTGCAGTTTTTTTACTTAACTCCTCAAATAAATATAGTTTGTCTCAAGTTTCTAAATTTACAACTATGGTCTCAATTCATGTATTTGCTAATGATATATATTTTTCTTGCTTAGGTAGTAACCTCCCAGTCTAGTTCTGCTGTATACTAGAAAATCTCAAATCATAATTCAAATATTTGAGGTAAAGTTCTCAACATTATTTGCAGGAATTATTTTATTAACTTGTATTCAATGTGGAAATAGTATAGTTCTATATTTTATTGCACTTCAAGTAAGGAATGGAAGTGGTACTCAAAAATTTGTTTTTAACCTTTTGGTTATACTCTTTGATCCCTATAATATGATACTTTATGCAGTGCTCAGAAATAGAAAAATATTTGAAAAATCTTAAAATAAAATGCTTATTTGAGGGCCAGCATTATGGTGCAAAGGCTTAGGCCATATGGGTACTGATTTGTGTTTTTGGCTGCTTCACTTATAATCCACATCCCTAATAATATGCCTGGGAAATCAGCATAGGATAACCCAAGTGCTTGGGCCCCTGCCACCAACATGGGTGACTCATGGCTTTAGCCTGGTCCAGCCCCAGCCATTGCAGCCACTTGGGGAGTGAACCAATAGATGGAAGATCTCTCTGTCTCTCCTTCTATCTATATAAGTCTGTTTTTCAAATAAATAAAATATTTTAAAAATTAAAATACTAATTTTAATGTTTATCTTAAATTCACAAAAATTGATTGCATTTAGCACATAGAAATGATGGTTGAAAATATTTGCATAATGTAAAATGGATAAACCAAGGTAATTGCCACATACATTCTATCATACACCTATTCTTTATGTTGGAGCTATTTAAAATGTAATCTCTTATTTACTTTCTATAGTCAAATGCATTGTCATTAACTACTGTCACCATGATGTATGCCAGACCTCTTTTGAATTTTTTCCTATGCAAATGAAATGTGTTTTCCTTAGACCGATATGTCCTCAAACCCCTCATATGTCTTTATATTTGTTTATTTAAAATATATTCATTTAAAAGGCAGAGTGACATAAAGAGAGGGAGAGACAGAGAGAGAGATATTTCACCTGCTGGTTTACTTCCTAAATGGCCACGATGGCTGAGACTGAACAATGCTGAAGCTAGAAGCCTGAAACACCATCTGGGTTTCTAGCATAGGTGCAGGGGCCCAACCACTCTAGTGATTATACAGCATTTCCCCTGGCACATTGACAGGCAGCTGGATTGGAACTGGAACAACTGGGACTTGAACCAGCACTCATATGGCATGCTGGTATCACATGCAATGGCTTAGCCTATTGTAGTGTAGCACCAGCCTTTGTATATTTAAAATGGTTTTCTGATACACAGCACAGATTTGGGTGTTGGTTTAAATTTTCCCATGTGAAATTCTTTTAATTGATGTATTTAGCTGAAGCACATTTGAAGTGGTTATTGATATTGTTGGATTAATATGTACTATGTTTGCAATTAATTGCTATTTGTTTTAGTTATTTTTTAAAAGATTTATTTTTTTCATGGACCCTATATTTATTATTGTTTGTAATAATGAGTAAATTATACAGCATCTCAAATAGAGAGAAGTTGGAAAATAAAGCAGAGAAGAGATGGGATGGAGGGGAGGGAGGGAGTACTTGGAATACCTGTTTAAATAGGGCACTCAGGGAACATGTGCTTGATTGGAACCTAAAGAAAGGAGGGAGGAAGCGAGCCACGCAGACCCCTGCAGAAGGAAGGAAGCTCAGAGAGGAAGGAGATTCCAATACAATCCCATCAAGGTGACATGTACCAATTCCATTTCACTAGTCCAAGTGATCAACTTTAGTTCACAATAGATCACACTGATAGGTCAGAGTCAAAAGGATCACACAAACAAGAATAGTGTCTGCTAATACTAACTGATAGAATTAGGAAGGACAGAATGATCCAACATGGAAAGCGGGATACACAGCAGACTCATAGAATGGCAGATGTCCTAAATAGCACTCTGGCCTCAGAATCAGCCCTTAAGGCATTCGGATCTGGCTGAAGAGCCCATGAGAGTATTTTAGGCATGGAAAGCCAAGACACTCTGGGAAAAAAAAAAAAAAAGAAGAAGACCTAAATGAAAGATCTCTGTGAGTGAGTGAGATCCCAGTGGAAAGATTTATTTATTTATTTGAAGGTCAGAGTTACACAGAGAGAAGGAGAAGCACAGAGAGAGAGAGAGAGGTCTTCCATCCGCTGATTCACTCCCCAATTGGTCGCAGTGGCTGGAGCTGCACTGATCCAAAGCTAGGAGCCAAGAGCTTCTTCTGGGTTTCCCATGTGGATACAGGGGCCCAAGGATTTGGACCATCTTCTACTGCTTTCCCAGGCCACAGCAGAGAGCTGGATCAGAAGTGTAGCAGCAGGACTCAAACCAGCATCCTCATGGGATACTGGCACTGCAGGCTGTGGCTTTACCCACTATACTACAGCGCCAGCTTCTGTGTTAGTTATTTAAAGGAATTTTTAATACATTATATTGTCAGGGTTAAAGCAAATGTATGATAATTGCTATAACACAGTTCTCATCAATTTTATCATTAATGTGATATTAATATCAAGAGAATAAATTTAATGTAGTCAATAGATATAATTCCAAGACATGATATTTCTCTTATTCCTCTTTTCTTCTTTTTAATTTTTGAGATAATGTATTTTTAAATTTATATTCTAGCTAAAGGCTTAATTCTCCACTAAGTAAGGAATTAAATAAGTAAAAATTAAAAGGTGATATTCAGCAGGAATATAGGCAAAATCAAAAGAAAATACATACATTTTGCTCATCTACAGTAAATTATAAAATGATCAAATATCTCTAAAACTGTAGTAATATGTCATTCTAACTCATTGTTTTGACAAATATGTAAAACAAATATGGCAAAAGTGTATTTACAGTAATATTGATACATATATATTTCTTTTTTGTTTATTTTTCTTTATTGTTTTTTTCTTCCTTAATTTTAGTTCCTACATATAAGAGAGAATATGTAGTATTTGTCTTTTTGTGTCTGGCTTATTTCACCAAACATGATGCCTTCCAGTTGCATCCATTTTGATGCAAATACTATAATTTCATTCTTTTTATATCTGATTAATATTCTACTGCTTACATACATATATATATATATCACATTTTCTTTACCCATTCATCTGTTGATGGACACTTGTTTGATTTCATATTTTGAGTATTGTGAACAGTGCTGCTATAAAAATGGTGGCACAGGTATATCTTTGATAGAGTATGTTCATTTCATTTGGGTATATACACAGAAGTGGGATTCTTGGGTCATATGGCAAGTATATGTGTTTAGCTTTTTTCAGAAATTTCCATACTGTTTAGTGGCTGCACTAACTTATATTCCCATGAACAGTGTATAAGATTTCCCCTTTCTCCTTATCTTTGCCAGAACCTATTACATTTTGTCTTTTGGATAACAGCCATTCTGACAGGGGGTAAGTGGTATCTCATTGTGGTTTCAATTTGCATTTCCCTGATGGGTAGTGACTTGTGCATTTTTTCATATATTTCTTGGCCATTCTTTTTATTTTGAGAACTGTATGTTGAGGTCCTTTGCTCTTTACTTCCTTGGATTTAAAAAAATTATTTATTTTGTTGAAAGAGTCATATAGAGAGTGAGAGACAGAAGAGAGACAGAAACAGAGAGAGATCTTCCATCTGCTAATTCACTCCCCACATGGCTACAATGGATGGGGCTCGACCAGGCCAAAGCCAGGAGCTTCTTCCAAGTCTCGCACATGGGTAATAGGGGCCCAAGCACCTAGGCTATCCTCTGCTGCTTTTCTCATGTCGGAAGCAGGGAGTTGGATCATAAGTGAAGCAGCTGGGACATGAACTAGCACCCATACTGGATTCTGACATTACAGGCAGAGGTTTTACCCAATATGCCAAAATGCCAGCCTCTGAATTGATTTTTTTTTTATTGTTGAGTTTTTGAATGCTGATATAGTCTGGATTTTTATGCTTTGTCGAATAAGTAGCTTTAAATGTCTTCTTCTCCTTCTGTTGGATGTGTCTTCACTCTATTGGTCATTTTCTTTGCCATGCAAAAAGTTCTGAGTTTGATATAGTTCCATTTCTTTAGTTTTGCTTTTGTTGCCTGTTTTGGAGGTCTTGTCCAAGAAATCTTTCCGTACACTAATGTTGGTGTATTTCCCCTACAGTTTCTTCCAGTTATAGTCTCAGTCCTTAAATTTGGGTCTTAGGACATTTTGAGTTGATTTTTATATATGGTGTGAGGTGTGAATTTAATTTCATTCTTCTACATACATAAATCCAGTTTGCCAGAAGAATTTGTGAAGAGATTATACTTACTCTACTGTATGATCTGAGACTATTATCAAAAATAAGTTTTCTGTATGTATGTGGATTAATTTCTGGGTTGTCTATTTTATTTATTTATTTATTTATTTATTTATTTATTTATTTTGAGAGGCAGAGTGGACAATGAGAGAGAGAGAGAGAGAGAGAAAGGTTTTCCTTTTTCTGTTGGTTCACCCCCCAATGGCTGCTGCAGCCAGTGCACCACACTGATCCAAAGCCAGGAGCCAGGTGCTTTCCCTGGTCTCCCACAGGGGTGCAGGGCCCAAGAACTTGGGCTGTCCTCCACTGCACTCCCAGGCCACAGCAGAGAGCTGGACTGGAAGAGGAGCAACTGGGACAGAATCTGGTGCCCCAACCAGGACTAGAACCCAGGGTGTCGGCACCGCAGGCAGAGGATTAGCCTATTGAGGCATGGCACTGGCCAATCTATATGTCACATTTTATGCCAGTAACATGTTGTTTTCATTGCTATACTAGTAATTGTACTATGCATTGAAATCAGGTATTGTGATGCTTCCAGCTTGATTTTTCTTACTTATGATCACTTTAGCTATTCTAGGTCTTTTGTGATTCCATGTGAATTTTAGGATTGTTTTTTCCTAATTCTATAAGAGAATGTTGTTGATATTTTGATAGGGATTGCATTGAATCTGTAGGTTATTTTAGGTAGTATAGACATTTTATTTTATTTTATTTTTTTAAAGCTTTATTTATTTGAAAGGCAGAGTTACAGAGGCAGGGGGAGGAGAGAGAGAGGGAGAGAGGGAGAGAGATAGGTCTACCATCCACTGGTTCAATCCCTAACTGACTGCAATGGTTGGAGCTGGACTGATCCAAAGCTAGGAGACTGGAGCTTCTTCCAGGTATCCCATGTGGGTTCAGTGGTCAAAGCCCTTGGACCACCTTCTACTGCTTTCCCAGGCCATAGCTGGGAGCTGTATCAGAAGTAGAGCAGTTGGGACTCAAACTGCTGCCCAAATAGTGTGCCATCCCTGCAGGGATGTGGCACTATGCCACAGTGCCAGCCCCTATGGACATTTTAATGATAATCATTCTTGCAATCCATGAGCAAGGGATATCTTTCCATTTCATGGGGGTCCTTGTTGATTTCTTTCATCAGTGTTTGATACCTTTCATTGTAGAGATCTTTTGCTTCTTTGGTTAAATTTATTCATAAATATTTAATTTTTTGGTGGCCATTGTGAATGGGATTTTTTTCTTGATTTCTCTTTCACTGAATTCATCATAGCATATGAAAAATCTCCAGCATTTTGTATATTTATTTTGTAACCTGCAATTTCACTGAATTGGTTTATCTATTCTAACAGCTTTTTGGTGGAGTGTTTATGTTTTCCATGTGCAATATCATGTCATCTGCAAGAATAATTTGACTTACCTTTTTCCAGTTTTGATACTCTTTCTTTCTTCCCACTCCCTAATTGCTCTTGCTAAAACTTCCAGTATTATTTTGAATAAGAGTGGTGAAATTGGACACCTTTGTCGTGTTTCAGATCTGAGAGAAAACACTTTCAGTGTTTTCCCATTCAGCATGATATTGGCTGTTGGTTTATCATATAAAACCTGTATAATTTTGAGTATGTTTCTTCTCTATCTGATTTATGGAGGGTTTTTATCATGAAAGTGTATTGAATCTTATCAAATGTTCTCTCTGCATCTATTGAGATGACCATGTCGTTTTTATTCCTTATTATATTTATGTGATTTATGATACTTATTGATTTGCAAATGTAGAACCACCCTTGCATTTCTAAGATAAATTCCACTTGATCATCATATATGATCTTTTTGATATTGTTTATATTTGACTTGCTTATATTTTTCCCTGTGGCTATTAAAGTATGTTCCTTTTACCTAACAACCCAACCAGCCAGCTCTTCTCAATATAAGAGTCCTTGAATTTAATGAGATCATATTGAATGATTTTTTTATTTAATGTATGCATTTTTACATAGATACAACTTTAGGAATATAGTGGTTCTTCCCCCCATGCCCCCCACTCCACTCCCTTCCCACCTCCCATTCTCTTTTCCATCTCCTTCTTCATTATAGATTATTTTTAGTATGACTTTATATATAGAAGAGGGCAAATTGTTAAAATCTTTGGCTTGCTTATATTTTGTTGAGAATCTTTGCATCTATGTTCATTCAGGATTTAGGTCTGTAGTTTTCTATTTGTGTTGTATCATTGGTTTTGGTATCAGATTGATGCTAGCCTCATAAAAAGAGTGGCTGAGTTCCATCCTCTTCAGTATTTTGGAATAGTTTAAAAATTATTTGAATGAATTCAGCAGTAGAGCCATCAGGTCTTAGACTTCTCCTTGATGGAAGACTTTTGACTACTGTGTCAATCTCATTGCTTATTATGGGTTTGTTTAGATTGTCTATATTTTCTTGATTTAATCTTGGTAGATTATATGTATCCAGAAATTTATCCACTTCTCCAAGGTTTTCCAGCTTTTTAGCATAGCTCTAATGGGCTTTCTGTGCAGAGCCTAGGCTGCCAAATGAGTCCTGAGACTCCTCACTTTCTGACAATGTTGACACCTGTGGAGAAAAATATGAACTTCCTGATCTGCTGAACCAGCTTGAGGTCCTGTCTTGGAAGTGTTATTCCTGTGGGAATCTTCCAATATCAACTGTGGCTACTGCCAAGCTGCTATCCATGGCAGGAACATCTCCCCACTCCCAGATGGATTTAAATTCACTGCCCACTTTCCTAGCCCCATTGCAGCAGGGGCTGTGTCTCTTTCTCAAGAGTCAGGTACGGCAGGCAGAATCAATGTCACTTAACAGTCAACTATCCTAGGCTACCATTTCCTCAGCAGTCAGCACTGCCACTGGTGGTGTGATCTATAAAAGTCTTGATAAAGGCCGGTGCTGTGGCTCAATAGGTTAATCCTCCACCTAGCGGCACCGGCACACCGGGTTCTAGTCCCGGTCGGGGCACCGGATTCTGTCCCAGTTGATCCTCTTCCAGGCCAGCTCTCTGCTATGGCCCGGGAGTGCAGTGGAGGGTGGCCCAAGTGCTTGGGCCCTGCACCCCCATAGGGGACCAGGAGAAGCACCTGGCTCCTGCCATCGGATCAGTGTGGTGCACTGACCGCAGTGCGCCAGCCGCGGTGGCCATTGGAGGGTGAACCAACGGCAAAAAGGAAGACCTTTCTCTCTGTCTCTCTCTCTCTCTCTCACTGTCCACTCTGCCTGTAAAAAAAATAAAGTCTTGATATTACTTTTATGTCATCCTTTAAGTACTGGAAGAGATTTGGAAAATGTTTAGTCATCTTGTTTGCTACTTATAAAATCTGACTTATGTTGGCCTTTTCTTCAACTGATTTTCTTTCCCTTGAGTAAGACTAAATTTTTTCTTTCTTTACATGAATGGTGATTCTGAATTTTATCATCAATATTGTAAACCATGTGTTGCAGACATTGTGGATACTCATATTCTTCAGAAAAATTATTTCTATTTTACAAGGCAGTTAGTTGGCTGGATTTAAATTCTAAAGTGTATTCCTTACAATGGTCACTAGGTAACTCTGTTTCTTTCAGCTTCTAGTGACTGCTTTTTTATTGCTTTTTTTTTAATCTGAAGTGTCCCATATAGTGTACTGTAGTGTTTTATATCCAAATTTAGGGACTTAAATTCTTTGATTTTCTCTATTCCAGGGCCTATTTTCCTTTTCTCCCATTCTTTGGTTCTCTTTGTAGCCTGAAATTTCTACCAAAACACCCTAATTAAAGCTGTAACTTTGACTCCCTTGATCTATGTGTAAATAGGAAAGTGTCCTCTGGTAAAATGCACAAAATGAATGACTTTCTCTTCTGCCAGTTCCCTCAGTTCAGCATCTGCCTTTTATTGTGATGCACTCCAATTCCCAAATGGTTGTGATACAAACTGTGAATTTTATAATTTTTTTTCTTTCATAGGTTCATCTTGTTAATACTTTGTCATGAACATGACACTTTTGAGTTGTTTCTGTTATAAAATTTTCTCTACACTGTACTATTGATTTAAATAGTTGCCAGTTTTATTTTTTCTCCGCATGTCAGGTCCTTCTTGAATAGGAATAATTTATGTAAAATGGAAATAGAACTAGTCAGATTTAGCTCAGTTTAAAAACATTTTGGGCTGGCGCCGTGGCTCACTAGGCTAATCCTCTGCCTGCAGCACTGGCACTCTGGGTTCTAGTCCTGGTTGGGGTTCAAGTTCTGTCCTGGTTGCTCCTCTTCCAGTCCAGCTCTCTGCTGTGGCCCAGGAAGGCAGTGGAGGATGGCCCAAGTCCTTGAGCTCTGCACCTGCATGGGAGACCAGGAGGCACCTGGCTCTTGGCTTCAGATTGGCACAGTGTGCCAGCCCTGGTGGCTACTTGGGGGGTGAGCCAACAGAAGGAAGACCTTTCTCTCTCTCTAACTCTGCCTGTCAAAAAAAATTTTGAATTTCCCAAATATGGAACAATGTGTTCCCTTGTAATTTTTTTTTATAAAATGAACCTTTTTTATTTATTTATTTATTTTTTAATTTTTTTGACAGGCAGAGTGGAGAGTGAGAGAGAGAAACAGAGAGAAAGGTCTTCTTTTGCCATTGGTTCACACTCCAATGGCCACTGCGGCTGGTGCACTGCGGCCGGCGCACCACCCTGATCCAAAGGCAGAAGCCAGGTACTTAACCTGGTCTCCCATGGGGTGCAGGGCCCAAGTACTTGGGCCATCCTCCACTGCACTCACTGGCCCAGCAGAGAGCTGGCCTGGAAGAGGGGCAACCGGGACAGAATCCGGCACCCCGACCGGGACTAGAACCCGGTGAGCCGGTGCCGCAAGGTGGAGGATTAGCCTAGTGAGCCACGGCACCGGCCCCCCTTGTAATTTTAATTTGTGTTTCTCATTTATTTGTCCCTCTGTATTCACCTTTTTTATACTTTAAAGAGTGTCTTTCTGGACTATGCACATTTTCCAATTATTTTGCCAACTATATTTTCTTTTCTTAAGATTTATTTATAAAGTCAGAGTTACACACAGAAGAAGAGGCAGAGAAAAAGAGAGAGAGAGAGAGAGGTCTTCCATCTGATGGCTCACTCCTCAATTGGCTGCAATGGCAAGAGCTGCACTGATCTGAAGCCAGGAGCCATGGGTCTCCCATGCAGGTGCAGGGCCCCAAGAACTTGGGCCATCTTCTATTGCTTTCCCAGGCCATGGCAGAAGCTGGATCAGAAGCAGGCACCTATATGGGATGCTGGCACTGCAGGTGGTGGCTTTACCTGCTATGCTATAGTGCCAGCCCTGCCAATTATTTTTTCAATATTTTTTATATTTCAAAATGTTTGCCAATTATTTTTTTCATATGATTGGTCATTTTTTGCTATTAGGAAGGTAACTTTTCTGTGGTGCAACTTTTTTCTTTTAACGTTGTTGTGTGTTTCTTTAATTTTATCATAAGGAGTATGGGTATTTATATATTCAGATTTCTCAACTTGGGCTTAGATAGCTTCTGAATATTGAGTTTCTGTTAGAATGGACTTTTCAACTGCTGGTGCTGTGGCATAGTGAATTAAGCCACAGCCTGTAGTGCCAACATCCCATTCAAGTCCTGACTGCTCCACTTCTAATCTACCTCCCCATTAATGTGCCTGGGAAAGCAGTGGAGGATGGCCCAAAGTCCTTGGGACCCTACACTCATGTGGGAGACACAGAAGAAGCTCCTGTCTCCTGGCTGGCCTGGTCCAGCCCCAGCCATTGTGGCCATTTGGGGAGTGAAGCAGTAGATGAAAAATCTCTTACTTCCTCTATGTCTCTCCCTCTCTGTCTCCCTCTCTCTCTGCCTTTCAAATAAATAAATAAATAAATAAATAAATAAATCTTTTTTAACAGACTTAATTCACTTTGTTTTCTTGTGTAAAATCCTATTTTGTAGCCACATCTGGAGCCTGGGTCCTCTGCACAAATACTCTGGTGTGAGTCTTCATAAGATGGTCCATGCTTTCCTGATAGGGAGACTTGGTGAATACATTCTTTTTCCAGAGGTTGGGGATCAGATTGCTGTAGGTCTTGGGGATAGCATAGAAGGTGCCCTTTGTGGCCCAGGGTAGCAGTGCACCCACTGGCTGAAGTGTGGCAGCCACCAATGCCAGCTATCATCAGCAACTTGGGGACACGGTGAAGACAATGCCAGTGCTTCTACGAGCAAGAATTGAGGCACAATAGCACAGAGACACATCATCTGGTCACCTTGCAAGGCACAGTGTGTGGTTTGCCTATCTTGTTTCCCCAATAGCACCTCCACATGGGCAAAATGGACAGCTTAGCAAGGATGATGGCCCCTCAGATGGTGGTGGCTATTTCCTTGATGCACTTCACACTCAGGCTGACATGACCATTGTGTTCTTCAATGGCAACAAATGCCTTGAACCTGCTTCACTGCCAATCTATGCCTGCTTCTGCACTGACATGATCTTCAAAATCTCATCGAGGGATGTCCCCAGGGAAACATCAAAGATCTCGGACTCCTTGATGGGCAGGGAGAAGAGATATATCTCCTACAAGGATTTGATCTTCATGTTCTTAAATAGGTGGCCAAGCCTGGTGACAGGCTCTATGAGTTCCATGACCTTGGCTCTGGCCCTGGCCCTGACTTTGACCACAGCCCTGGATGCCACTACCAAAGCCTCAGCAGAAGCTGCCATGGCCTTCCATTCCAAGGTTCTCAGGGCCTCCAGACCCTCCTGCATCAGCATCATCCTGCCATTTGGTATTCTCTCAGAGAAGAAGAAAACAAATCTTAAAAAATAAAGAATGGATTTGTCCTACTCAACATTATAAATCAAACCCCACACACATTTTCAAGCTGTTACACACTTGGTGTGAAATTCATCTTTAATTTTGTTCTGTATCTGTTTTCCACACCATTTATTGAAAGGTCCATAGGGCCACCCCATAGACTTGCAGTGACATCTATCTGTGAGGGTGAACTGTTCTAAGTAATGTTTTTTTCTGGCTGTCTCAGAATATTAGGTGGTAGTAAATTAACTTATAGGTAGGAAACCACTGACTTACAGCCTCTGCATTCAAAACGTGTATCAAATCTGTTTTTCTCAGGGTGCTAGATGTCCTTTACTAGAGCATGGATAGAGTTTGTAACTGGAGAACAAAATAGGCACTGAATGAAACAGTGACACAATTAATCTGTAATTACATTTGCTTGGCCAGAATCATCTGGCTCTGCCTTGGTTTCTCCAGACTTGGGGAGGATAGGTTATTCTCCCACATGCAACAATATTGAAATGAGTGGGAAATGGCCACTGCATATTAGAACTCCTCTTTCCGACATGTGTATCTCAACTTCATCCCATACCCAGGAGACAATCTTCAGGGCTCATTTATTCATCACTTTGTACTGATATTCAGGATCTCTGAATGATTCCAGCAATGTAGATCATGTCAAGATGTGGCTTCTTTTTACTGATAGACTCATGTCCCTAGCAAGCAAGTTATCTGTTTTAGCCCTACTCAGAGTGTAGTTGTTAAGCACACTATACCCAGCTGTATTGATTTATTGGGAATTTTCTGTACCTATTGTCATTCTGAAATCCTGAAAATGTCAGGGTTTCTAGAAATATGGGGAAAGTAGTCTTTGCAGAGTGTGGGGAAGAAGAGTTTTTTATTTAAAAACTCCATACATGCTGATAACCATTCCTCCTGGAAGACTAAGCATGAGAATCTGTTCCTAAGCTGTGGTCCTGCTTAACAGACATGTTCCTCTCCTGCATCTACAGGTAAATAATACAATAAAATTTTTCCATCATCCATGCTGAGAATTCTTCAGAGAAACACAGAAAAAGAAGAGAGAAAATAAATGGCTAATCAAAACCACTCAGCTTATTACTCCATTTAGTCAGTGAGTAATTTTTTTTTACTAAATGTTTCCCCACTTTTAAAAATGCCTATTTGGTTATTTTCTTCTACTTGAAAGAAAAAGTGACAGTAGAAGTGAGAAGATCTTCCATCTACAGGTTCATTCCCCAACTGCTTGCAACTGTTAGGGCTGGCCAGGCCGAAGCCAAAAACCTGAAACTCCGATGGAATAAATAAAGGGGAGAGTGATCCAACATGGGAAGTGAGATACTCAGCAGACTCATAGAATGGCAGATATCCTAAATAGCACTCTGGCCTCAGAATCAGCCCTAAAGGCATTCGGATCTGGCTGAAAAGCCCATGAGAGTATTTCAGGCATGGAAAGCCAAGACACTCTGGCAAAAGATCTCTGTGAGTGAGATCCCAGTGGAAAGAACAGGTCATCAAAGAAGGAAGTACCTTTCTCTGAAGGGAGGAAAGAACCTCCACTTTGACTATGACCTTGCCTAAACAAGATAAGAGTCGGAGAACTCAGAGGGCTTCCATAGCCTTGGAAACTCATGGCTGGTGCATAGGGAGATTACTGATGCCATAGACAGGAGTGTCAATTTGTAAAGTCAACAACAGGAGTCACTGTGCACTTACTCCTAATGTAGAATCTCTGTCCTTAATGGGCTCTACATTGAGGCTTAATGCTATAATGAGTACTCAAATAGTATATTTCACTTTGTGTTTCTATGGGGGTGCAAACTGTTGAAATCTTTACTTAATGTATACTAAACTGATCTTTAAAAAAAAAAAGAAGAAATTAGCAATTCCCAACTTGACTCTCGCTGGGATTAAACATGACAATAGGACTGATCTGATTTCATCATCATTAAAAAAAATCATCTATTATTTTTCACTTTAAATTTCTGTGTGGGAGGAAACTGTTGAAATCTTAATGTATGCTAAACTGATCTTCTGTATGTAAAGAGAATTGAAAATGAATCTTGATGTGAATGGAAAGGGAGAGTGAATGGGAAAGGGGAGGGTTGCGGGTGGGAGGGACATTATGGGGGGGAAGCCATTGTAATCCATAAGCCATACTTTTGAAATTTATATTCATTAAATAAAAGTTAAAAAAATCATAGGAAAAAAAAGATCTTATTTAATTTTGTACAACCTACTTATGCATAGGAAGACCCATGCCTATGGAAGGAAATGAGTAAATATTTTTAGTTTTTTATCTTCATTTACCTGAAAGTTCAAAGTTCATAATTGCAACCAGATATTTCAGAATAGAATCACATTAACCATGGCTTTTTTTCACTATAAAATTTATGTATTCATTGAGAAACTGTAGAGATTCTTATTTTTCATATGGCTCAAAGTTAGTATCCAATAGGTGCTTAATAAGTACTCTCAACTAAGAAGCTGAAAGGATATTATTAATTTTGTGTAGAGGATATTCAATAAAATTTATTGTCCACTTCAAAAAAAAATGCAAGGGATGGCTCACCTTGCATAGCAATGATTACAAATGCATCATTCATCTCTTTGAGATTTGGGTGAGTCACGAAGATGGGGAACTCCCTGTTCCCAGTGCAACAGAAACATAAGGATGAACTGCTTTATCTTCTTAAGAATGTGGGGCAGTCTTTATCAGAAAAGGTACTTCGACACTTGCTGCAAAAAAATCCACAGTTGCTGCCCTTGGTACCCTGATGGAAGCACTTTAAAAGTAACTGATTGACAGAAAATCAATCAAAAGTTACACTCTATTCCAGTTTTACATGTGTGGTATCTCTGCTGGAATTCCAGTAGTAAGGTTACAAACCTCTTGGCAGCTCTCCCTGTCCAAGAGAGTCAGTCAATGGGCTTGTCCCTACTGCCTGAAGATGAGGCCTCTGTGCTTTCCATGCCTACTGATGTAACGGTGGTGTCTGAGTCCCCTTCAGTTGTGTCAGTGGTACAAGGTATGTTTCAGGAAGCCAAGGAGCAAGGAGAATTACCAATGTTAAGTGTCCTGTTGTTATATCTCAAAATGTGTCTCCCTGGCTTGAGCATCTTCCCTATGTTTACAGAGTTAAAAAAAAAAAGAGCTTGACAGAGTACAGGATGCAAAGTTCTTATACAGTGGGCATATTGGAGGGAGTTGGAGGAGGATATGAGATCTTTGAGATGGTGCCATGGGATTGGAAAACTCTAGATAAAATTTTGGTTACCCCATCCCAATACACTGTTTGGGTTTGAGAATATAAAGAAGTGGCTTCTGTACAAGCCATAGATAACTTAAACGACAATGTCCTCATCATTTTGGAGTAGTTGTTAGGAGAGAAAGCATATTCATATCTTGGTCAACAAGTTGTTTATCCTTGAAAGGAAACCCATGTGTAAACTTCTAGCATTGCATTAAAAGCTTGAAAAAAGATTCCTGGGCCTCAGAATCAGCCCTTAAGGCATGCAGATCTGGCTGAAAAGCCCATGAGAGTATTTCAGGCATGGAAAAGCAAAACACTCTGGCAAAATAAAATAAAATAAAATAACCTACATGAAATATCTCCACAAGTGAGATCCCAGTGAAAAGAACAGGTCATCAAAGAAGGAGGTACCTTTCTCTGAAGGGAGGAGAGAACTTCCACTTTGACTATGACCTTGTCTAAATATGATCAGAGTTGGTGAACTCAAAAGGCTTCCATAGCCATGAAAACTCATGACAAGAGCCTAGGGTGATTACTGATGCCATAAACAAGAGTGTCAATTTGTTAAGTCAACAACAGGAGTCACTGTGCACTTACTCCTCATGTAGGATCTCTGTCCTTAATGTGCTGTACATTGAGATTTAATGCTATAACTAGTACTCAAGCAGTATTTTTCACTCTGTTTCTATGTGGGTGCAAACTGTTGAAATCTTTACTTAATATATGCTAAACTGATCTGTATATAAAGAGAATTGAAAATGAAACTTAATGTGAATGTAAGTGGGGAGGGAGAGGGAAAGGGGAGGGTTGTGGGTAGGAGGGAAGTTATGGGAGGGGAAAGCCATTGTAATGCAAAAGCTGTACTTTTGAAATTTATATTCATTAAATAAAAGTTAAAAAAAAGAAAATTATAGCCTAATATCCCTGATGAATATAGAGGCAAAAATCCTCAATAAAATTCTCGCCAATAGAATACAACAACACATCAGGAAAATCATCCACCCAGACCAAGTGGGATTTATCCCTGGTATGCAGGGATGGTTCAACATTCGCAAATCAATGTGATTCACCACATAGACAGACTGCAGAAGAAAAACCATATGATTATCTCAATAGATGGAGAGAAAGCATTCGATAAAATTCAACACCCTTTCATGATGAAAACTCTAAGCAAACTGGGTATAGAAGGAACATTCCTCAATATAATCAAAGCAATTTATGAACAACCCATGGCCAGCATCCTATTGAATGGGGAAAAGTTGGAAGCATTTCCACTGAGATCTGGCACCATACAGAGATGCCAATTCTCACCACTGCTATTTAACATAGTTCTGGAAGTTTTAGCCAGAGCCATCAGACAAGAAAAAGAAATTAAAGGAACACAAATTGAAAAGGAAGAAGTCAAACTATCCCTCTTTGCACACGATACGATGCTTTACTTAGAGGATCCAAAGAACTCTACTAAGAGACTATTGGAACTCATAGAGGAGTTTGGTAAAGTGGCAGGATATAAAATCAATGCACAAAAATCAACAGCCTTTGTATACACAAGCAATGCCATGGATGAGAAAGAACTGCTAAGATCAATCCCATTAACAATAGCTACAAAAACAATCAAATACCTTGGAATGAACTTAACCAAGGATGTTAAAGATCGCTACGATGAGAATTACAAAATCTTAAAGAAAGAAATAGAAGAGGATACCAAGAAATGGAAAAATCTTCCATGCTCATGGATTGGAAGAATCAATAGCAACAAAATGTCCATTCTCCCCAAAGCAATTTATAGATTCAATGCAATCCCAATCAGGATACCAAAGACATTGTTCTCAGACCTAGAAAAAAAGATGCTGAAATTCATATGGAGGCACAAGAGACCTCGAATAGCTAAAGCAATCTTGTACAACCAAAACAAAGCCAGAGACATCACAATACCAGATTTCAGGACATAGTACAAGGCAGCCGTAATCAAAACAGCATGGTACTGGTACAGAAACAGATGGATAGACCAATGGAACAAAATTGAAACACCAGAAATCAACCCAAACATCTACAGCCAACTTGTATTTGATCAAAGATCTAAAACCAATTCCTGGAGCAAGGACAGTCTATTCAATAAATGGTGCTGTGAAAACTGGATTTCCATGTGCAGAAGCATGAAGCAACACCCCTACCTTACACCTTACACAAAAATCCACTCAACATGGATTAAATTTTAAATCTACAACCGGACACCATCAAGTTATTAGAGAACATTGGAGAAACCCTGCAAGATATTGGCACAGGCAAAGAGTTTCTGGAAAAGACCCAGGAGGCACAGGCAGTCAAAGCCAAAATCAACTATTGGGATTGCATCAAATTGAGAAGTTTCTGTACTGCAAAAGAAACAGTCAGGAGAGTGAAGAGACAACCAACAGAATGGGAAAAAATATTTGCAAACTATGCAACAGATAAAAGGTTGATAACCAGAATCTACAAAGAGATCAAGAAACTCCACAAAAACAAAACAAACAACCCACTTAAGAGATGGGCCAAGGACCTCAATAGACATTTTTCAAAAGAGGAAATCCAAATGGCCAACAGGCACATGAAAAAATGTTCAAGATCACTAGTGTGGGGAGCAACTCGGACTAGACTAAGTTACTGGAATTAAGACTTATTCTATGCATCTGCTCTCCCACAGTATGACGCTGGGAGAGGAGAAAACAGCTTCTACACAGCTGCCTCCAGTTCAGCCAATAAACTGTAGGACTTGCTCCTGATTGAAGGAGAGCAGCGTACTCGGCATGTGGGCAGCCAAGTTGGGATTGGCAGAGGAGGACTATAAAGGAGGAGAGAGATGGCATGCACCAGGAACATCTAAGAGGAACATCTAAGGGGAACATCTATCTGAAGGAACACCTGTGCAGCCCCCGAGAGAGCCAGCCGGCGGTGTGCCGCTCCCCCGCGGATGTGGGGAAAGTGGCCAGGGGGAACCGCCCTTCCACGGAGGTGGAAGGGACGGTAGCCAACCTGGGAAGAACCAGCAGCAAACCCGGGAATGGCCGAGCAGACAAAAGAACAGCGCAGGGTCCTGTGTCGTTCCTCCACGAAGATGGGGAGCGACATAATGGTGCCGTGACTCGGATATGAAGCCTAGGCAGGGCTTAGTGTCGTTCCTCCATGAAGACGGGGAGCGACAACTAGCAATCAGGGAAATGCAAATCAAAACCACAATGAGGTTTCACCCCACCCCAGTTAGAATGGCTCACATACAGAAATCTACCAACAACAGATGCTGGCGAGGATGTGGGGAAAAAGGGACACTAACTGTTGGTGGGAATGCAAACTGGTCAAGCCACTATGGAAGTCAGTCTGGAGATTCCTCAGAAACCTGAAGATAACCTACCGTTCGACCCAGCCATCCCACTTCCTGGAATTTACCCAAAGGAATTTAAATTGGCAAACAAAAAAGCGGTCTGCACCCTAATGTTTATTGCAGCACAATTCACAATAGCCAAGACCGGGAACCAACTTAAATGCCCATCAACGGTAGACTGGATAAAGAAATTATGGGATATGTACTCTTTAGAATACTATACCGCAGTAAAAAACAATGAAATGCAGTCATTTGCAACAAGATGGAGGAATCTGGAACACATCATGCTGAGTGAAATAAGCCAGCCCCAAAGGGACAAATATCATATGTTCTCCCTGATCAGTGACAACTGACTGAACTCCAAAAAGGAAACCTGTTGAAGTGAAATGGACACTGTGAGAAACGGTGACTTGATCAGCATAGCCCTGACTGTTAATGAACAACTTAATACATTATCCCGCTAAATATTTTTATTTTGTCTATTCTACTTAATATGACTGGTTTAATTCTATAATACACAGTTATTCTTAAGTGTTAAAATTTAACTGAAATGTGATCCCTGTTAAATATAAGAGTGGGAATAAGAGAGGGAAGAGATGTACAATTTGGGACATGCTCAAGCTGACTTGCCCCAAATGGTAGAGTTAGAAACATACCAGGGGATTCCAATTCAATCCCATCAAGGTGGCATGTACCAATGCCATCTCACTAGTCCAAGTGATCAATTTCTGTTCACAATTGATCATAATGAAAGGACTAAGAGTCAAAGGGATCACATACACAAGTCTAGAGCCTGCTAATACTAACCGATAGAATAAAGGGGAGAGCAATCCAACATGGGAAGTGAGATACACAGCAGACTCATAGAATTTTGGATGTCCTAAACAGCACTCTGGCCTCTGAATCAGCCCTTAAGGCATTCGGATCCAGCTGAGAAGCCCATGAGAGTAGTTCAGGCATGGAAAGCCAAGACACTCTGGCAAAAGATCTCTGTGAGTGAGATCCCAGTGGAAAGAACAGGTCTTCAAAGAATGAGGTACCTTTCTCTGAAGGGAGAAGAGAACCTCCACTTTGACTATGACCTTGTCCAAATAAGAGTCGGAGAACTCAAAAGGCTTCCATAGCCTTGGAAACTCATGACTAGAACATAGGGAGATTACTGATGCCATAAACGGAGTGTCATTTTGTAAAGTCAACAACAGGAGTCACTGTGCACTTACTCCTCATGTAGGATCTCTGTCCTTATTGTGTTGTACATTGAGATTTAATGCTATAATGAGTACTCAAACAGTATTTTTCACTTTGTGTTTCTATGTGGGTGCAAACTGTTGAAATCTTTACTTAATGTATACTAAACTGATCTTCTGTATATATAGAACATTGAAAATGAATCTTGATATGAATGGAAGGGGAGAGAGAGTGGGAAAGGGGAGGGTTGTGGGTGGGAAGGAAGTCATCGGGGGTGGGGGAATTCAATGTAGTCCATAAGCTGTATTTTGTAAATCTATATTCATTAAATAAAAGTTAAAAAAATCTATGTTTAAAATGATAAACTCATTAACCAACAAGAGGTATTTGCTTACTTTACACAGTATTTTCAAAAGCACCTGTAAGATTTTACAAAACATTTAATTCTTTTATGCCTCTGGGCCTTTTTCATTAAGATAACCATCATGTCTAGTAACACAAGATCATTAGACTTTTTAACTTTCAGACATTTTTATCAGTGGCATTTTATATTATTGAAACTTAAAATTTAGCATGACTTCACATTTTAACAATACCTGTTATATAACCCAAATAGCCTGATTGATTAGCTGGTGTCTCTCCAAGATGAGAAACATATATCCTTTGACATTTCCAGGAACCTAACTGGAAATATCAAAGTCCAAATTCTTTGGAACTTTGATTTTTTTGAATGCCTGTAAAAGATGACAAGAAGGCTTAAAATATCTGGTTGAAATAAGATCCTTTAACATCATGACAGAGTATAGATCAGATTTGATCAAATCATAACTCCTTTAAAAAAGTTGTTTTACACAATTAGAACTTAAGAGGCATTAAGAGAACATAATAGATTACTTTAAAATAACACAAAATCTGTCTCTTTGGTTGTTCAAAAGTCAGAAATAAAACCTTAACTTTAAGACCTGGTGCATTGAATCAAATCCCATAATTTGGAACAGTTTCAAGAGTCAGAACTAGGGAAGAAAGAATACCACCCACATGGGAGACCAGGAGGAAGCACCTGGCTCCTGGTTTCAGATCAGCGCAGCATGCTGGCTGCAGCGCACCAGCCATAGGGGCCATTTGGGGGGTGAACCAATGGAAGGAAGACTCTCTCTGTCTCTCTCTCTCTCACTGCCTAACTCTGATGTCAAAAAAAAAAGGAAGAAATCAACAAATGACAAAACTGATGAGGATGTGGAAAAAAGTTACCCTGGTCCACTGTTGGTGGGAATGTAAACTGGTGCAAGCCACTGTGAAAGACCGTATGGAGCTATCTTACAAATCTGATTATAGACCTACCATTTGATCCAGCCATCCCACTCCTTGGAATTTACCCAAACCAAAAGAAATTAGCATATGCAAGAGTTATCTATAACCCCATGTTCATCGCAGCACAATTCACAATAGCTGAGATCTGGGAACAATCCAGATATCAATCAATTGTTGACTTGATAAGAAAATTATGGTATATACACACTATGGCGTACTACTCAGTTACTAAAAAAGAAAGAAAGAAAAAGAAACCCTGTCTTTTGCAACAAGATAGATGAAACTGGAAACCATTATACTTAGTAAAATAAACGAGTCCCTGAAAGACAGATATCATGTTTTCCCTGATCTGAGGTAGTTAATAGAGTACCTAAAATGTAATGTATTGGAGTTAGATACACATTTTGAGATTTGATGATTGTTTATAGCCCTTGTCTCTTCCATTGAGGAAGTGATTTTTTTTAATTTATTTTTTTTCTTCATACTATTTGCTGACCCGTTGAACTCTTACTTAGTGTAGGGTAAACTATACAATCATTAAGTAAACTGAAAACAGATTTTGTAAAAGTTAAGTGGGAATGTGAGAAGGAAGAGGAGAAAGGGTTGGAGTGTGTGTGGGAGGGAGGGTATCAGGGGAAGTGTCACTTACATTCATTAGTCTGTATATATGAAATATCAAACTTATATTAAATAAAATTTTAAAAGGAAGTAAATATTTAAAATTCAAAAAAAATATACCAATAACAAGGAGAATTTTAAAGGTGTTTATATAATATATATATGTGTTTAATTTATGACATTACAATATAAATGTACATATATATAATTTGTAATATAAATATATAGATAGCAACATTTTGAAATTTTTATAATGTATTTATCATCAGAAAATAGCTCAGATTTCTGTAATAATCCAGTTTCTGATCATTACAAGAATGAAGAGTAAGCCACCAAGTTGTAGCTCATAATCTCTGTTTCTCTGTGTCTCCAAGTCTACCAACCTCTAAAATTAAATAAACATACATAATTCTGGGATAAAAATCACATTCAGATCCCACTATTTTCCCGCATAATTTTCAGGAAATATACTAGTATCTAGACACACAGAGGCAAATTTATCTAGGTATAAAATATATGTATTTTATATATGTTACATATATTCATATATATATATATTACATTGAGGAGAAAGAATTATTACCTTGGCTAAAATGGCCCTGAGACACTGTGTACCTGACAGTTTCCAGAGCAACTTACAGAATGTTGGGGGTGATGATGATCATACATTAAAAGTGAAATCACCATGGCCACAGATTCACTGAGCTAGGATTGGCCTAGAATAAAATATTTGTGCAAAAGAGTGACTCCAGTGAATTTAAAAATTTACTTAAATTTTCATAATTAAAGGTTAATTTCAAGTTCCATGGATGTCTGTAAGGCTAAGAATGAAATCTCTTGCTAATGAGTGATGGGACTGGCCCTAAATTGTTCTCATATACTGTGAAAATAAAATTTGGACATCTTCCAGAATTTGATGGCCTTACAATGTTAAAGTAAATCATGGTAGCCTGAAGTTCCCTGCACTAGAATTGGCACAAATTAGGTTATTATTTATTGAGGTGGTAATGATAAATTTGAATCAACATGAAAAATAGAGAAATGTATTCATTTCAATATATTGACAGTTGTGTGTACAAATGGTAAATTTAGTAGAAGCAGGAATAAGGTTATAAGGAGAAGTAACAGATATTAATAAAAATAGCCCTAAATACACATTTAAATACAGAAAATGTGTGCTCTCTTAAATCAAAGAAAGCTTATGCCATTGAATTCAGTAATTTTAAAACCAAGATAAAATTGTCTTGACCAATGCATGGAAATTTTAAAGAGAGTGACAATTTTGATTCTCAAAATATAAAGAAGCTATAAAAAAGTGTCCTTGAAAGTGTAAAAGAATGTAATGAACTATGATTGATAACATATGATTTATAAAGGCTTTTCCACACTTACTAGATTCACAAGGTTTCTGCCCTGTGTGAATTGTTTTGATATGAGTATAACTTATAGAAAAAGGCTTTTCTGAAGTCATTACATTTATAAGGTTATTTCCCTAGGTGAATCCTCTGATGCATTCGGAGTTGGAACTTAAGTTTTTCCACAGTGATTACACTCATGAAGTTTCAATACTGTGTGAATTCTCTGGTGCATTATGAGGTTTAACTTTTGTCCAAAGGCTTTTCCAGTCATTACATTCATAAGGTTTCTGCCCTGTGTGAATTCTCTGATGCATGATGAAGGTCGAATTATGGCTAAATGCTTTCCACAGTTATTACAATCAAGAGTTTTCTACTCTGTGTGAATTCTCTGCTGGGATATCAGGTTTGTATTTGTCTAAAGGCTTTTCCACAGTCATTACATTCATGAGGTTTCTCCCCTGTGTGAATTCGCTGGTGTATGATGAAGTGTCACTTTCATCCAGAGGCTTTTCCAGTCATTACATTCATAAGGTTTCTGCCCTGTGTGAATTCTCTGATGCCTGATGAGGTCTGACTTTCGTCCGAAGGCTTTTCCACAGTCATTACATTTATGAGGTTTCTCCCCTGTGTGAATTTGCTGATGCATGATGAGGTCTGACTTTTGTCCAAAGGCTTTTCCACAGTCATTACATTTATGAGGTTTCTGCCCTGTGTGAATTCGCTGGTGTATGATGAGGTTTGACTTTTGTCCAAAGGCTTTTCCACAGTCATTACATTCATGAGGTTTCTCTCCTGTGTGAATTTGCTGGTGTATGATGAGGTCTGAATTTCATCTAAAGGCTTTTCCACAGTCATTGCATTTATGAGGTTTCTCCCCTGTGTGAATTCGCTGATGTAAGAGGAGGTTTGAATTTTGTGTAAAGGCTTTTCTGCAGTCATTACATTTATGAGGTTTCTCCCCTGTGTGAATTCGCTGGTGTATGATGAGTTCTGACTTTTGTCCAAAGGCTTTTCCACAGTCATTACATTTATGAGGTTTCTCCCCTGTGTGAATTCTCTGGTGTATGATGAGGTGTGACTTTTGTCCGAAGGCTTTTCCACAGTCATTACATTTATGAGGTTTCTCCCCTGTGTGAATTTGATGGTGTATGATGAGTTCTGACTTTCGTCTGAAGGCTTTTCCACAGTCATTACATTTATGAGGTTTCTCCCCTGTGTGAATTCTCTGGTGTACGATGAGATGTGACTTTCGTCTGAAGGCTTTTCCACAGTCATTACATTTATGAGGTTTTTCCCCTGTGTGAATTCTCTGGTGTACGATGAGATGTGACTTTCGTCTGAAGGCTTTTCCACAGTCATTGCATTTATGAGGTTTCTCTCCTGTGTGAATTCGCTGGTGTACTATGAGGTCTGACTTCAACAGAAAGCCTTTTCCACATTGAAGGCAATTATGAGGTTTCTCTCCGGTGTGAATTTGCTGATGGTTTATGAGGTATGACTTTTGTGTAAAGGCTTTTCCACAGTCACTACATTCATGAGGTTTCTCCCCTGTGTGAATTTGCTGGTGTATGATTAGGTCTGAGTTTGTTCGAAAGGCTTTTCCACAGTCATTACATTTATGAGGTTTCTCCGCTGTATGAATTTGCTGGTGTATGATGAGCTCTGACTTTGTTCGAAAGGCTTTTCTGCAGTCATTACATTTATGAGGTTTCTCTCCTGTGTGAATTCGCTGATGTAAGAGGAGGTTTGACTTTTGTGTAAAGGCTTTTCCACAGTCATTACATTTATGATGTTTCTCCCCTGTGTGATTTTGCTGGTGTATGATGAGTTCTGACTTTTGTCCAAAGGCTTTTCCACAGTCATTACATTTATGAGGTTTCTCCCCTGTGTGAATTCGCTGGTGTATGGTGAGGTGTGACTTTTGTCCAAAGGCTTTTGCACAGTCATTACATTTATGAGGTTTCTCCCCTGTGTGAATTCGCTGATGCATGATGAGGTCTGACTTTCATCCAAAGGCTTTTCCACAGTCATTACATTCATGAGGTTTCTCCCCTGTGTGAATTTTGTGTTGTTTCCTGAGGACTGACTTTTGTCCAAAGGCTTTTCCACAGTCATTACATTCAGAAGGTGAATTAAAACTGAGTGATTTTCCACAAGGTTTACACGTGTAAAGTTTTTCCCTTGTATTTAGTCTCTGATTTATTGCAAGATGTGACTGGTGAATGACAGGTTCAACATACATAATGTACTTATAAAATTTCTTGTGTGAGTTTGTTGATGCATATTGAGGCTAGAATTGTCATGGATAGCTTTTTCTATTTGTGTTGCTTTTCCAAAAGTGACAGTTGATTTATTACAGTTTTCTGCCATATGAACCCTCTCAGATTTACAGAACATCTTTCTTGTGAAGACTTTTGCTTGTCCAGTGGGTCCAAATGGCTGCTTCATGATGTGAATCTTGTCATGCTGACTAAGAGGCTCACAGAACTGGAGAGATTTTCCAGGTATCTTAGTGTTATCAAATTTCTCTCCAGCCTGTAGTTGATCAGGCCCACTGGGGGGATACACAGTGTGACATTTATTGCATTCCTCAGGCTTCAGTCCTGAATAGATTCCCTCTTTAATAATCAGTGTTGGAACATGGATTGAATTTAAACTAAGTGTTTTTCTTAATTCTATTCTCTTGAGAGCTGATGTCTTGTTATTTTTCATAAAATCCTGATTCAGATTTTTGTCCTGACTTTCCTGGTTGATCCTAATCAGGTCATCCCTTTTCATGACCACTGAAATGAGAAAAAGCAATCATGTCACTGAATCACATGTAACTGTTTCTCCTGGCATACTCATGTAAAGGGACTGAAGGTACTTGTTATCCAAGTGGCATAAGATTTTCACAAAATCAGTATGAGGTACTTATTTGTGACCATTATATGGTTTTTCTCCTTAATACATTAATATACCATGAGGTTTCCCAATGTTCAAACATGATCCTTTTTACTATGGGAAATTGTCAAGGATGGTAGAATGACATTTGTGCTATGATGTGTGGGATGCCTGCATCTCAAAACAGTGTCAGTTTGAGCCCTGGCTACTCTGCTTTTAGTACAGCTCTCTGCCTATGTAAACTGGAAGGAACCAAATAATGGTTCATGTGCCTGGGAACCTGTGAGAAACCAGGGAAGACTAGAGGAATTCTAGAGCTTTGGCTTCAGACTAGTTAGACCTAAGTGTTGCAGGCATCTGGGAAGTGAGCTAATAGAGAACCTCTTTCTCTCTCTCTCTTCTCTCACTATCACTCTGCCTTTCACAAAGATGAAATAACTATAAAATATTTTAAAGAATGGACAAATACTTAATAAAAATATTCACCCACTACCTAGCAACCATTTTTTTCCCTGTGCTTTTTCTCCAGTTTATTTTTATAAAAATTGTGTGCTTTTTGCTTCTCTGATATCTCAACCATAAACATGAAAAAGTTTCACTGATCATTTACTTGCAGGTGGAGAAGAGTGAAATGTGCCTGCACTTCAAGCAGGACAACATTTAAAGAGTATGATTTGAATGTCTGAGTGTCTCATGCTCAGTCTTCCTAGGTAAACATCATTTGTGGGATTTTTCAAATGAAAAACTACTTTGTCTCTACTCTATGACAGCTTCCCCAAATTTCTAAGGACACCCAACACCTTCAGCTTCTCAGAAGTACAACAGGAACAGAAAATTCCCAAGATACCACTTTAGTTAAACACTCCCAATCAGTTTGAAGAATTTGTTTCTGCAAACCGGGATGTGCTCATCCTCTTTGAAAAGTGTTTTCTAACTCATTCTGAAATCATCAGTGCTGGTTACCTCCTCTAAATTCTTTCTAGAAGCATTCCTGTGTGATAATTTGAATTTCTGGAGGCTTTTGATCAGTTTCCTCCTATTTTCACTGAAAGCTTCATTTCCTATGCTTTTCTTATCTTTTTATTTGCTTATTTCTCAATGATACTGAAAAATAAGAGAGAAATCATACTTCAAACTCCACCCTTCAAGAAATCTGAGCCACTCAACATAATCCCACAAGGCTACTTGACCTTGGGTCTCAAAATCTCATTACTTTCTTGGTGAGTCTAGGATCACTTATTTTCATGTTTTATAAGTTTATGCTTAGTTTATGATTTCTTTTTTTCAAAGATTTACTTTATTTATTTGAAAGCTAGAATTATAGAGAGAGAGATAGAGAGAAGTCTTCCATCTGCTGGTTCAGTCCCCATATGGGCACAACAACCAATGCTGGGCCAAAATGAAGTTAGGAGCCAAGAGTGTCTTTCTTGTCTCCCACACGGGTACAGGAGGCCAAAGACTTGGGCCAACCTCTGTTCTTTTCTCAGGTGCATTAGCAGAGAGCTGGGTTAGAAGAGGACTAGCTGGGACTGGAACTGGCACCCATATGCAATGCTAGTGTTGCAGGCTGGAGCTTTAACCCACTGCACCACAGTGTCATTCCTAGCTTCATAATTTCTGATGTCACAGCACAGAGGCTTACTCATGACCATCTTTTATTTTTAAAGATTTATTTATTTATTTGAAAGTCAGAGTTACACAGAGAGAGGACAGGCAAAGAGAGAGTAAGGTCTTGATCCAATGGTTCACTCCCCAATTGGCCACAACAGCCAGAACTGTGCTGATCTGAAGCCAGGAGCCAGGAGCTGCTTCTGGGTCTCCCTCAGGTGCAAGGGTCCAAGGACGTCTACTGCTTTCCCAGGCCATAGCCAAGAGCTAGATCGAAAGTGGATCAACTGGGTCCTGAACTGGTGCCCATATGGGATGCTGGTGCTTCAGGCTAGGGTGTTAATTCACTGTGCCACAGCACCAGCCACATGACCATCTTTTAGCATTTACTTATTTACTTACTTGAGAGTCAGAGAGACAGAATGAGAGATAAAGACAGACTGAAAAAGAGGTTTGCCAACTGTAGGCTCACTCCTCAAATGTTTCCAACAGACTATAATTTTCTTATTTGTTTGAGAGGCACAGAGGAAAAAAAAAGAAAGAGACTAAGAGAGAGTTCACATTTATTGATTCAGTCCTGAGCAAGTTCTATGCCTGGGCAAAATCATGACTAGGAATTCAATCTGAGCAATGAGTTAGAAATAAGTTTCTGGGGGCTGGCATTGTGGCATAGCAGGTAAAGCCACCACCTGCAGTGCCAACATCACTTATGGGCACCAGTTTAAGTCCTAGCTGCTCCACTTCTGATCCAGCACTCTGCTATGGCCTGGGAAAGCAGTAGAAGATGGCCCAAGTCCTTGGACCCCTGTACCCATATGGGAGACCTAGAAGAAGCTCCTGGCTCCTAGCTTCAGATCAGTACAGCTCCAGCCATGACAGCCAGTTGGGAAGTGAATCAGTGGATGGAAGACCTCTCTCTCAGCCTCTCCTTCTTCTCTCTCTCTGACTTTCAAATAAATAAATAAATCTTTAAAAAAAAAAAAAAACAGAAACAGGCTGGTGTGGCGGCTCAATAGGCTAATCCTCTGCCTACAGCACTGGCACACCAGGTTCTAGTCCCGGTCAGGGTGCCAGATTTTGTCCCGGTCACCCCTCTTCCAGGCCAGCTCTCTGCTGTGGCCCAGGAGTGCAGTGGAGGATGGCCCAGGTCCTTGGGCTCTGAACCTGCATGGGAGACCAGGAGAAGCACCTGGCTCCTGGCTTTGGATCAGCACAGTGTGCCAGCCACAGCACACTGCCCATGGTGGCCATTGGAAGGTGAGCCAATGGAAAAAGGAAGACTTTTCTCCCTACCTCTGTCTCTCACTGTCCACTCTGCCTGTCAAAAAAAAAATTAATCTTAAAAAAATAAGTTTCTGTATGTTGCCTAATTAACAAGCACTAAGGAACTAATAAGTACATGAAGGAAAAGGTATGAACATGTAGAGAAGGACAAGTTAGAATTGGGGGAATGTATCAAACCTAGATAAAAGCCTTAGTAACATCAGAAAATGACTGGATTTTTTTTTTAATCAAAGAACATCTTCACTAAGAACAAAAGTTAGAAAGATAGTGGTATATCTAAATGCCTGTGTCTGATGCACAAAACCAGCTATCATCAGGAGTAAGGCTTAAGAAAAATTCATGGAAAGAACACCAGTCAACATCTGCACACTCTGGCTTGGCCTCCCTGTCTGTTATGTGCAGACTGACCTGAAAGGCTCTCATTCAAGCATTCGTCCACCATCCATGGCTCTTCTCCTCGCTCCAACTTGAAGATCAAATCAGGCTTGGTAATGCAGTGCCCTATTAATGGAAACAAAGTAAGACTTTGTGAAATCACTATCTTGGGTTATTTAAAGGACTACAGCTTGGTTCAGGAGCCATGCAACAAATGTTCCAATTTGAATCTTTTGTTAGATGGTAGATATTCAGATTATTCATGGACTCACATTCTAATCCTGCCCAATATTAAACATTATAAAGTGTTCCCTTATTTGTCAAATAGCAAGAAAACGTTATCACTGGGTGTGTGATGGGTGTCACTCACCCAAGGAGAACAGGTTGCTGTAGGTCTCCAGCATCACATCTCTGTACAGGATTTTCTGAGCATTGTTCATTTTCTGCCATTCCTCCCACGTAAAGTACACAGCCAGGTCTTCAAATGCTGTCATCACCTATAATAATACACTTCCAGTCAACATGTTAACTCTGTCACAAAATAAACACTGACAGTTGTGTATGGATATGAAGGAAAAAAGGAAGGCTAAGGTTTCACATTAGACTTGTTGAGTGTTTAGAAAGCCACACAGAGCATTCAACAGAGTCAAACCCATGATCTACAGGCTGTGAGAAATGCCCAAGCTGAAGGGAAACAGGAGGTTCAAATCACAAAGGCCACATCATTCAAGGGGAATTGCACAGCAGGCTAGAAGAGGGGCAATACTGACTCTTGACTGGGCAATGTTAAGGAGAAGTATGTAGAAGCATTGAGAAAAAAAGGCAAGAAACCATCAATGAAACTACGATGGGAATGAACAGAAAACAATTTCCAGGAAAACACCATGCATATCAATTCCAAAATGTCAGAGAAAAAATATATTAAATGACAGGGCAGACATTTAGCTTAGTGTTTATGATGCCACCTCAGAGTGTCTATGATTTCCATTGCCAGCTCTAGTTTCTAGCTCCCAGTTAATGCAAACCTGGGGAAGCAATGGTGATGTCACCAATGAAGGAGGCCTAGATTCCATTCCTCAATCCTGGCTTCAGTCCTGCCCCACCTGTTTGGTATGGTTATCTAGGAAGTGAATTAATGTGTCAAAGCTCTCTCTCTCTCTCAGTCCATCAAGTTTTTTCTCTATCAAGCTAATAAATATTTTTAAGTAAGAGAGAAAATACAGGTAAGACAAAGAATACAAATTAGCTTTTGCCCTTATCTATGATTATTCTACTGATAAACAATTGAAATAACATTATACCTAATCAAAGTGAAAGCAATGGAAATACTTGCCCAAAACATTCAAATGATAAACATGTGAAATAACATTATACATAATTAAAGTGAAAGCAATGGAATTATTTGCCCAAAAAGAGAACCTGGGAATGTCTGCAGTACAATCTGCATTTGTGACTCACTGAGAAAAATGCTTAGAGATTTGCTTCAGAACCTGCAATAGTCACCAGAATTGTGATCCAGCAGGCTAAGCCTCCACCATCAATGCTGGCATCCCATGTAAACAGAGGACTTGAGTCCTTGCTGCTCCACTTCCAATCTAGTTCCCTGCTAATCTGATTGAAAGAGCAGTGAAAATGGCCTGAGTATTTGGACCCTTCCACCAATGTGGGAGACCCATGGAGTCCCAGGCTCCTGGCTTTGGCCTGGCCCAGTCCCAGCCATTGTGGGCATTTGGGGAATGAACAGTAGATAGAAGATATATCCTTCTGTCTCCCTGTCTCTCCCAATCTCTGCAAGTCCACCTTTCAAATAAATAATCTTAAAAAATAAATGAGCCTCCAGTAGATTCTTTTCTTCACACATTCCTTATCCTATTCCAGAATCCAATTCAGCTTCTCAAAGGTATTAAGAACTCCATCACTCTAACAATTTGAAAACAAACTTAACTGATTGGTGTTCTAGCACTAGGTAACTCTTCCTCTTACAGAATGCTAAGTGTTTACTTCATAGGTAGCACTAAAACACTGTTCAGTACATCATCTGTGTGTAGACTGTTTCAGACATGACCCCAAAAATGTAGCATATTGTGCTTAGTTTCAACTCAATTCATGTAACAAATATATATTTTGCTATAGCAACAGAAAGAGACCAAATTGCATTATTATAGATGACAGTAATGTTTCATAATCATGCCAAATTCATAATTCATTTCTGTATATTCTGTGGGAACAAATTTTATGTTTATTTTTCTATTTTAAAATTTTTTAAAGATTTATTTATTTATTTGAAAGTCAGAGTTACACAGAGAGAAGAGAGACAGAGAGAGAGAGGTCTTCCATCTGCTGGTTCAGTCCCCAATTGGCTGCAATGGCTGGAACTGCACCAATCTGAAGCCAGGAACCAGGAGCTTCTTCTGGGTCTCCCACATGGGTTCAGGGGCCCGAGGACCTGGGCCATCTTCCACTGCTTTCCCAGGCCATAGTAGAGAGCTGGAGCAGAAGTGGAACAGCCGGGTCTCAAACCGGTGCCCATATGGGATGTCGATGCTTTAGACCAGGGCATTAACCCACTGAGCCACAGAGCTGGCCCCATATTTTCCATTTTAATTAACTAGTATACTGGGACTGGCACTGTGGCTAGCAGGTAAAGCCACTGCCTTCAGTGCTGGCATCCCATATTGGTGCCAGTTCAAGTCCCAGTGGCTTCACTTCCAATCCAGCTCTCTGCCAAGGTCCTGGGAATTCAGTAAAAGATGGCCTAAGTCCTTGGGCCCCTGAACCCATGTGGGAGACCCAGAAGAAACTCTTCACTTCTAGCTTTGGATCCGTGTAACTCCGGCCATTGTGGCAAACTGAGGAGTGAACCAGCAGATGGAAGACTCTCTCTCTCCCTCTGCCTCTCTGTAACTCTGACTTTCAAATAAATTTAAAAAATTAAAAAATAAATAAATAAACTAGCATTAAACACCTAAAATGTGTACTGACAAACTGGGCAATAATTAAAAACAAAAGAAAAAACCACTTACAGGTGATATATTAATTTTCTTTCCTCTTAGAAACATGTGGAGGACCCAGAATCATACCTGGGAGAGAAGGTGAATGGCAGGAGTTCAAAGAAAACTCTGGAGGCCAATGCTGCGGCATAATGGGTAAAGCTGCTGCCTTCAGTGCCAGCATTCCATATGGGTTCTGGTTCGAGTCCTGCCTGCTCAACATACAATCTAGCTTTCTGCTATGTCATGAGAAAGCAGTGGAACATGGTCCAAGTCCTTGGGCCACTGCACCTGCATGGGAGACCCAGAAGCTCTTGGGTCTTGGCTTTGGATTGGCTGAGCTCCAGCCTTTCCAGTAATTTGGAGGGTGAGCCAGCAGATAGAAGACTTTCTCTCTCTGCAACTCTTTCAATAAATAAATGAAATCATAAAAAAAAAACAACTCTGGTTTCCTTCTGCACTGAACAGTGGGGGAAAAAAGGATATAATAGAATGAATATAGAATAATAAATACATTAACCAAGAAAACAGCTACTTCATTGTGGAGGAATAAACCTGTAAAAATAGAAATGCATAGGAAAATGCACCCACCTATATTAAGTGTCAGAGATTAAACAGAAGTTATAATTGGTTTAACGAAAGCATTATCCACAAATTTTGTAAAATAAAAATGTAAAAGTAAAAAGAAATGTTGAGTGTTCAAATGAATAAGGTTATCAGAGATAAACATTATGTTGTTATTAAAGTTTATACTAAAGAAAGTTAACAAATACACAGAGTATATATTTAATGCAGTGCATTTTACCAGTAATGATTCCAAGTAGCACCTTTCCCTGTATTCATCCCTTCACAAAACCCTGGATTGGGGCTGGCACTGTGGCCTAGCAGGTAAAACTGCCACCTGCAGACTGGCATCCCATATAGGCATTGGTTTGATTCCCAGCTGCCCCACTTCTGATCCAGCTTTCTTCTATGGCCTGGGAAAGCAGTAGAAGATGGCCCAAGTCCTTGGGCCCCTGTACCCATGTGGAAGACCCAGAAGAAGCTCCTGGATCCTGGCTTTGGATTGGCACAACTCTAGCCATTGCAGCCAACTGGGGAGTGAACCAGCAGATGGAAGAACTCTCTCTCTCTCTCTGCCTCTCCCTCTCCCTGTGTGTAACTCTTTCAAATAAATAAATAAATAAATCTTTTTTTATCTTTTATTTAATGAATATAAATTTCCAAAGTACAACTCATGGATTACAATGGCTTCCCCCCCCATACCATCCCCCCCACCCACAACCCTCCCCTTTCCCACTCCCTCTCCCCTTCCATTCACATCAAGATTCATTTTCAATTATCTTAATATACAGAAGATCAGCTTAGTATACATTAAGTAAGGATTTCAACAGTTTGCTCCCACACAGAGACATAAAGTGAAAAATAATAGATGATTTTTTTTAAATGATGATGAAATCAGATCAGTCCTATTGTCATGTTTAATCCCAGTGAGAGTCAAGTTGGGAATTGATAGTTACTTTCTTTTTTTTTTTTACAGAAGATCAGTTTAGTGTACATTAAGTAAAGATTTCAACCGTTTGCACCCCCATAGAAAAACAAAGTGAAATATACTGTTTGAGTACTCGTTATAGCATTAAGCCTCAATGTACAGCACATTATGGACAGAGATCCTACATGAGGAGTAAGTGCACAGTGACTCCTGTGACTCCTGTTGTTGACTTTACAAATTGACACTCCTGTTTATGGCATCAGTAATCTCCCTATGCACCAGTCATGAGTTTCCAAGGCTATGGAAGCCCCTTGAGTTCTCCGAATCTTATCTTGTTTAGACACGGTCATAGTCAAAGTGGAGGTTCTCTCCTCCCTTCAGAGAAAGGCACCTCCCTCTTTGAAGACCTGTTCTTTCCACTGGGATCTCACTCATAGAGATCTTTTTGCCAGAGTGTCTTGGCTTTCCATGCCTGAAATACTCTCATGGGCTTTTCAGCCAGATCCAAGTGCCTTTAGGGCTGATTCTGAGGCCAGAGTGCTATTTGGGACATCCGCCATTCTATGAGTCTGCTGAGTATCTCACTTCCCATGTTGGATCACTCTCCCCTTTATTTATTCTATCGGTTAGTGTTAGCAGGTACTAGACTTGTTTATGTGATCCCTTTGACTCTTAGTCCTTTCATTATGATCAATTGTGAACTGAAATTGATCACTTGGAATAGTGAGATGGCATTGGCACATGCCACCTTGATGGGATTGAACTGGAATTCCCTGGTATGTTTCCAACTCTACCAATTGGGGCAAGTCAGCCCGAGCATGCCCCAAATTATACATCTCTTCCCTCTCTTATTCCCACTCTTTTGTTTAACAGGGATCACATTTCAGTTAAATTTTAACACTTAAGAATAACTGTGTATTAATTACAGAATTAAACCAGTCATATTAAGTAGAACAGACAAAAAAAAAATACTAAGAGGGATAATGTATTAAGTTGTCCATTAACAGTCAGGGCTATGCTGATCAAGTCACCATTTCTCATAGTGTCCATTTCACTTCAGGTGTTTCCTTTTTAGTGTTCAGTCGGTTGTCACCGATCAGGGAGAACATATGGTATTTGTCCCTTTGGGACTGGCTTACTTCACTCAGCATGATGTGTTCCAGATTCCTCCATTTTGTTGCAAATGACAGGATTTCGTTGTTTCTTACTGCGGTATAGTATTCTAAAGAATACATATCCCATAATTTCTTTATCCAGTCTACCGTTGATGGGCATTTAGGTTGGTTCCAGGTCTTGGCTATTGTGAATTGTGCTGCGATAAACATTAGGGTGCAGACCACTTTTTTGTTTGTCAATTTAAAGACCTTTGGGTAAATTCCAAGGAGTGGGATGGCTGGGTCGAACGGTAGGGTTATCTTCAGGTTTCTGAGGAATCTCCAGACTGATTTCCACAGTGGCTTGACCAGTTTGCATTCCCACCAACAGTGGGTTAGTGTCCCTTTTTCCCCACATCCTCGCCAGCATCTGTTGTTGGTAGATTTCTGTATGTGAGCCATTCTAACCGGGGTGAGGTGAAACCTCATTGTGGTTTTGATTTTCATTTCCCTGATTGCTAGTGACCTTGAACATTTTTTCATGTGCCTGTTGGCCATTTGGATTTCCTCTTTTGAAAAATGTCTATTGAAGTCCTTGGCCCATCTCTTAAGTGGGTTGTTTGTTTTGTTTTTGTGGAGTTTCTTGATCTCTTTGTAGATTCTGGTCATTAACCCTTTATCTGTTGCATAGTTTGCAAATATTTTTTCCCATTCTGTCGGTTGTCTCTTCACTCTCCTGACTGTTTCTTTTGCAGTACAGAAACTTCTCAATTTGATGCAATCCCAATAGTTGATTTTGGCTTTGACTGCCTGTGCCTCCCTCCCTTTTTTCCTTTGCTGCCCCTTCACTCCGGTCTGTAGGTTGTTCCCCAATAAACCCTTTCCCTTACTCCGGTGTCTGGTGTGCTTTGTGACGGCTAACATTAAGATATAACATTGGTGCCATGACTTGGATAGCCTCCTATTGGTAATCCAGCGTCCCCCAGTGCTCTGGGGTCCTGGATTTTTGCCGGTCATGAAGCACATCTCTGGAACTCTTTCCAAGCCACCAAATGCTCCGCGACCTCCATCCACACATCGGCCTTCCAAATTTTGAGGTAAGACATGGGACGAAAATTCCTCATGGCGACTGCTATTTGAGTGGTGGTCTACTGTCGGATACTCGCCTGACTACTCTCATAAAGGTCATAGCACTGGACTCTAGCCACCACTCCTACTTAAGGCCTTTAGCCTCTACAGACACTTTGTCCAGGCAACAGTGGGTGTGAGTGACAACTCCACCTCTGTTCACCTCTTTTCAGGCCAGGCCCTCGGCTCCAGTGGGCGCTTGGGTGATGACCCCGCCTATTGCTCCCATTTCTCTCCTAGTCAGATGGCCAGGACTTCAAGGATGCTTGCTTTCCACCAATCTGACCTACTGAGTCGCCATGGGAAATTCCTCCTCCCGCGTTCCATCTGATTCTCCTCTTGGTTGCCTTTTAAGTAATATGGTCCCTCTCAAATTGGCCCCAGCCCTCAAAAGCGGCCTCTCTATGATGGCGCATTTGGCCCTGAGGGATCGGAAGTCGGAGTAGTTTGACCCTGATAACATCTTCATCATTTCCATGAGTGTTCGGGAAAATGGAAGGGGATTCCATATGTTCAAACCTTTTCCTATCTTCAAACTAAACCTCCCCTGTGTACTTCTGGTCTCCAAGATTCGCACTAGGGGGCAGAGGCCTGAGCAAAAAATCCTTTCTTCTGCCCCAATCCTGTTATCCTGCAGATGAACTTCCTTATTGCTCCAATCTACAGGCACCAGCTCAGCCACCTCCTGAGGCCTCATTGGCTGAAGTTCTGATGCCATTATCTCCCACACAGCAGAATCCAACATTGGCTCCGGCCTTGGCTGTGTCCTCACCTTCCCCCTCCTGCCGAATTCCAGGGGGTGGTGTCAACCTTTTCTGTCCTACCTGAAGCCCCTGGCTCAACTATTCCTCAAAGCCACTCTCATGCCCGCATGTACTTCCTCCCTAGCTCCTACCCCCACTCACTGTATCTCCCCCTCCCACCTAGGAATTCTTTATCTCAGAGCCCAAAGTCTACTATCTCTGTCTTATCCGTTTGGGAATGATCTCCATGGTTTTCAACTGGTCTTTTGTCCCTCTCTTGTCCCAGTCTTACCATAAGAATAGCAAGGGAATAGTAGTCCCATCCTTTTGGACTCCCTGCTTATTGAGAAACAAATTAGGTATCCCACTCATCTGATGGCTCTTTGTTTCATCATGCAGATAGGAAAATCAGGTTTCCAGCATGGATCTGGCTCACTGTAACTAATTTTTCTTTAAATTTAGAAATACCACTACCTTTGAAACTATTGCTTTATAAAATGCTGAACTTCTTTTGCAATTTATTTTAACAGGTTTCCGGGTAATCCATACTCAATAAAACAGCAATTGGTAATTAGTACTTGTTTTAGATGAATGCAATTTTAATTTCAATTAAATTCAGATAAAAATATATCATCATCCTAAGTCATTTAGGTGTAACTGCTAATTCAAATTGGGTAAAACTTTTGTATACTCAACATGTTATATTCTATAAAAAACTATTTAGGTTAGTTTATAAACTGTGAAAATAGTTCAACACTGTTTAAAGTAACTCAGGCTGAAATTTGATGTGTTGCCTTTATCTTACTCTAAAAATTTTTTATGGGTTATTTCAAAATTAAATCAAGGACATTGGCAGATGAAAAACATCACAAGTATACTAATTTGTTTCTCTTTGACATAGAATTAAAATCTGATTCTCTGTTAAAGCAATGTGTTAAAGTATTCTGTTATATTCTCTTAATGTCTGTTAAATTCTAATTGTTTAAAAACAGCTGGATTTTTATTAAGAGCTATGGGTTATTTAAATATGTGCTTATTTTCAAACATTTAAATAATTACCTTGTAACAATGATCAAATTTGGTCTATAATGTTAAATCTTATTCCAACCAGATATTTTGGATTTTGAGCCTTCTTGACATTCTTGACAGGCATTCAAAAAATCAAAAATCAAAATTTCAAAGAATTTGGACTCTAAAATTTCCGGTAAGTTCTGGACTTTGGTTTTTCCAGTTTGGGCCCAACTGAAAAAATCAAAGGACTATGTCTCATCTTGTAGAGACACCAACTAATCAGGCTATTTGGACTATATTAGAAGTACTGTCAAGATGTGAAGTGGTACTAAATTTTAAGCTTCTATAATATAAAATGACACTAATACAAGTGTCAAAATTAAAAAGTTTAATGATCTTGTGTTACTAGACATGATAGTTATCTTAGTAAAAAAGCCCCAGAGGCCTAAAGGGTTAAATACTTTGTAAAATCCTACAGGTGCTTTCAGAAATACTGTGTGCAGTAAGCAAATGTCTCTTGTTGGTTAATGAGTTTATAATTTTAAAATGGCAACTTAAAATATTGTCATCTACAGTTTTGTATATCAGATTTGTTGCTCATAAAACTAAAGCATTGTTGGTTCTGTCCTTAGCTGTCCTCCTATAGGTTCTGATGGAATTTTTCCAGCCACATGTATTGTATTCAGTACTTTGGGATGGCTCTGTAAACAGATGAAGCCAATAATATATTAAAGGTACCAACTGTGAGAAAGTATGGTTAGCTGAGGTTACTAAAACAAAAGTAATTCAAATCAATTGGTAATTTACAAACAGGAGTTAGATTTTTAAATAACCTATTAAACTGTTTTATTGTTCTATCTGTTATGTTGTATGTGTATATATATTGTATGTCTACATGGGAAAATTTATTAAGAGTTTTAATTGACTTATAGATAAAAATTGCTCAATTTAAATAGCTAAAATTATTCAAAGATATATTTTACTTCATGTGACCTGAATCTCTGTATCATATGTTTTAAACTTGTTGATAGAAAGAAACTAAAAACATTTTATATGCTTGTGCTGAAATTTGCTGGTTAAACAAGCTACATCATGTTAGATATTTAAGAGATGTTTCCAAATATATGTATTAATATTTATGGAAGGCATTGGGCCTTCTGGTAATGTTTTCTTAAGTTGTTATCTAATGGTTAAAACTGCTTTCTAAGCTTTCATGTAATATTACTATTGTCAGTAAGCGATCTGGCACTTGCTCCCACATTTCTCTATTCTAAGCCCAACTTGTTCTCTCATTTATCTATTCTCTCCTCATGTAGGAAACTAATTCTATTATAAAGAAATCTCCAAGATGCAAAATTTGATTTTAGATCTTATAAAAGAGATGGCTAACACATTTCTGTAATAGCATAGCCAAAATAAGAGCTTAAATTATAATTTCTTAGCTAGATTTACTTCGCCATCAGCGAGGTAAACAGTAAACAGGAAAGATCTCCCTTTCAAAACAAAGGAAAAAAAAAGGTTTTAAAGTGAGGATATAGTTTTCCTCATGGGCATTGCCTGCCTCAACATAAGCTACTACAAAACATGCCTGTGACTACAGACTTCTAGTTTAGGCCACTGAAGATTAGAGATGGGACTTGAGCACCCCCTTGACTTGCATCCTCTGGTCTGCTTTAACAAAAACCAGGAGGAAAAGAAAGCTAGGCATCAGAAGCAATGGGTGGCAGGACTATTAATGGCTGTTCTGTACAGTGATCTGCCCTCAAGGAGACCCAACAGGCCAGTCTACTGCAGTAGCTTTCAATGTGGAAAGCCTGGGCTTCAGCAGAGGTCAGCTTGCGAAGAGCCCTGGCAGCTCTGCCAAGAGTTGGATCACTGGAAATGGACCTGCCCTGGAGTCGAAGGATGCCCAGGTAAGAGCCACAGATCTTATTGGCTCTAAGCTGAAAAGCCCTTCACTCAGCCCAGCTTTCAAAATGACCACTGCAACTGAGGAAATGGCCAAGTAGGGTCAGTAACACTGCAGGCAGAACTGTATATTTCCTGTTGGAGTTGCCACTTGCCTTTACCTGGCCAGCTCTCCTCCCAGGCCAGCGGGTAATGGAAGTTAACAGGGTGCCTTCCCCAAGGAGGTTCACACCTCCCATAGGATGTAGGCTATATGAAGAGAGAGATGAGTCTGAGCCTCATAATTTACAAGGCTTTAAAGCCCACCTGATTATTATCAAGCCCCTTCTGTCAGGTTCTTTTTGCCTCTCAATCAGAAAACTTATTTGTAGCTTAGACAGCACCTTTCATAGCTCCTCTAATGATTCTGTCCTTTGTTCTAAACCCCGTCTAGCCCACTTGGGCCTCATTCCTTTGTAATCATAACCTTTATTCTACCACCAATGGCTCTACTCCCAACCTGTGTGTACTGATGGTCCTCTTCCCCACTTAATGTTGTATGATTGTTCAGAATTTCTCTACAGACAAATCCCACTACCTGCAAAAGTTAGTGGCCTTTTTCCCAGTCTTGGCTGGAATCAGCTTTAAGCTACATCCATCAAACTTTACCCACAAGGGTCTAGAGACCCCCTCCATTTCCTCTCTATAAAATCCCTTATTACCTGGTTAATGCTACTGTTAGGATCATTGGTTACTATTCTCACCCTGTCTTCTATACTACAGTGTCTAAGTGTTTACAGCAGGCTATAATGGGACAAACGAAGGCCTTCAGTAACCAGGCAGTCAACCAAATGCTGCTACAGGGATATACTCGGCTCCCCACACAGGAGACAGCGGCCTGAGACATCACCCCATGTCAGTTAGGAGAACATCATCGCCCCATGTCAGCAGGAAGTAGCTCTAAAGACAGATCATCATCTCTCTACCCCTCTTGGACTTTTGGGACTAATGTAATCTCATACAAACCTTGCTTTATAAAAAACAAAATGGGGGAATGTTAGGAAATTGGCACAGTTGGCTGCATGGCCCAGCTACCTGAGCCAGGCTCCACCCCCATTCTAATGGGATTGGCTGCTCCTGCTTCCCTGCCCGTCCTCAGGCAAAGTTTTAAAAGGGCCTGTTCCTGAACATGTGCTCTCTTGCCCCTTCTCTCCTGCTCTCTCTCTTGGTTCCTCTCTCCAGCCTCCTCCTCTGGTCTCTTGGCTCTGCTCTCCTCTCTCCTCTTCTCTGCTTTATCTTCTCTCCTTGCTAGCTCTTCTCTCTGTCTCTCTCTCATACAGTCTCCCTCCCTTTTTTCCTTCGCCGCCCCTTCACTCTGGTCTGTAGGTTGTTCCCCAATAAACCCTTTCCCTTAAAAAAAAAAAAAGAAAAGAAAACACTTTCCAGCATTTAATGTGCAAAAAAACACTCTCCAGTCTTATCTATAGAACAAAGATGAAAAGCTAGTTTTCATATGAATGGAACAGAGCTATGGACTAGCTACAAAGAAAGTTTGGGTAACACAGATTTCTGTATACCTTTTCCATCTTTCTTGAACCCAGGGAAGGTGCAAAGTATGTCTTTAATCAATATTCAGACCATCAACATCCATCTTTCCTAACTCAAGTCAGTGTGAATTGTGACTCTTACTTTCTCCTAGACATAGGCATGGGTGAGGCCTTTGAGTTTAGCATTCTGTGCTAAGATACACTGTAGCAATGCTGCTCCTTCCAAAGTTTCCTGGGGACTTACTGCTGCATATTCAGCATGTGATTCTTGTCTGTGAAGCTGTTTCCAACCATGATTGTTTCTGGTCTGTAGTTTCTAAAGTAAAGGATGTTTCTCCCAAGGGCCATCTGTGTATCTATACCATTATTCACAGGCCATACCAAATTATCCATGTAAGATTTAGCCTGAGGGGCCAGCACTGTTGTGTAGTGGGTAAAGCCACTGCCTGAAGTGCCGGCATCCCATATGGTCACTGGCTAAAATCTTGGCTGCTCCACTTCTGACTCAGCTCTCTGCTATGGCCTGGGAAAGCAGTAAAAGATGATCCAAATCCCTGGGCCTCTGAACCTGCTCAGGAGACACAAAAGAAGCTCCTGGATTCTGATGTTGGATTGGCCCAGCTCCTACCATTATGGTCATATGGGGAGTAAAACAGTGGATGGAAGACCTCTCGCTCTCTCTCTCGCTCTCTCTCCATCCCTCTGCCTTTCAAATGAATAGATAAATCTTTAAAAGAATTTAGCTTGCTATAGTTTATTGAATCTCAAATCTCATTTGCAGTTGCTGTAGCAGGGTCAGACCAAGTGATTTCATGGGCTTTTTATGGCCTACAGAATGGATGTTCCCTACTCCTGCTAAAGGGACATTTGTTAGGTCCAGCCTGCTAGTACACACTTGTTGAATGTCATGATTATTCACATATATGTGTCCCAGAGGGGTCTCATGGCAAGATGAGTGGACCATCTTCTACTGCTTTCCCAGGAAATAGCAGAGAGCTGGACCAGAAGTGGAGCAGCTGGGACTCAAAGCTGTGCCCATATGAGATGCCGGCACTGCAGGCAGTGGCTTCACCTGCTATGCCACAGTGTCAGCCCCACTTTTATATAATTTCTATGACATTTATATCAATAATATCCATGTTAATATAACAACATTTAGCATGATTTTGTATAATAGAACTTTATATAAAATCTGTTACTCCCCCTCTTCGTGGAGGAACGACACAGGACCCTGCGCTGTTCTTTTGTCTGCTCAGCCCTCCCCGGGTTTACTGCTGGTTCTTCCCGGGTTGGCTACCGTCCCTTCCACCTCTGTGGAAGGGTGGTTCCCCCTGCCACTTTCCCCACTTCCACGGGGGAGCGGCACACTGCCGGCCGGCTCTCTCGGGGGCTGCTCAGGTGTTCCTTCAGATAGATGTTCCCGGTGCATGTTGTCTCTCTCCTCCTTTATAGTCCTCTTCCACCAATCCCAACTCTGTTACCCACACACCGAGTACGCTGCTCTCCTCCAATCAGGAGCAGCTCCTACAGCTTGTCAAGTTGGTGAGAGGCAGCTGGGTAGAAGCTGTTTCCTCCTCTCCCAGCGCCATATTGTGGGAGAGCAGATGCATAGAATAAGTCTTAATTCCAGTAACAGTCTAGTCCGAGTTGCTCCCCACAAAAATCCAAATAGACTAAGTAGCTATTACCTCTATAAGATGAGATGCATATCCTTTGACATATCCAAGGGTCCAGCTAGAAATCTCAAGGTCAAAATGCTTAGAACCTTGATCCTGAGAAATCCTGTCAAGAATGCAAAAAGGGCTTCACATGTTTGGTCAAAACTTCTCTTGTCATGAGCTGTATGGAATCCTCTCTGGATTTGGGGGACCAAAAATTGGGAATTTCTTACACCCAGGGGGCTGAAGCTCATGGCTCTAAGGCAATCACCATGCTGAAAAATGACTATATTGACTCCTCAGGTACTAGTCTCTACTGTGGACAACATATTGATTGTCAGAATGCTTTGCTTGCACACTAGAGTTTCTCACCTGATTTCACTCCGAAATAAAAGCTGTAGGAAATCATGGGTGTAGCCGTTAGGAGCTTAGGTCTCCAGACATCACCAGTCACTGGGTTCCACATTCCCCTTCCTTCCCACAGCTAAGTTCAGCTAAGTCAAAGAAAAAGGGTAGCTCTTTGTATTTCCTTTCTGAAAACATCAATCCTAAAACATTTAAGTGAAGTCTTCTTTAGAAATTTCAAGTTGGATGGGCCAGCGCCATGGCTCACTTGGTTAATCCTCTGTCTGCAGTGCTGGCATCCCCTATGGGCACCAGGTTCTAGTCCCAGCTGCTCCCCTTCCAGTCCAGCTCTGCTGTGGCCCGGGAGGGCAGTGGAGGATGGCCCAAGTGCTTGGGCCCCTGAACCTGCATGGAAGACCAGGAAGAAGCACCTGGCTCCTGGCTTCAGATTGGTGCAGCTCCGGCCATTGATGCCATTTGGGGAGTGAACCAACAGAAGGAAGACCATTCTCTCTGTCTCTCTCTCTCTCTCACTGTCTATAACTCTACCTGTCAAATAAAAAAGAAAAGAAATTTCAAGTTCGAGAGAACATTTATACAGGTCTATGATCTAGATAGCTGATTATTTTTAGAATCTTTGAGCAAGAATTGTTAATGAGCTTTTCATCTTAGATCACCAAAGTGTTCCAAGTTTCAGTGAAGCACCACAGAATTCAAAGGAAATCTCATCAATCTCTTCCTAGCAGTTTATTTCCTGACAGTCACCTCCCAATGAAAACAGCCAAAAGAACTTCTAAGATCACAGACACACACTAATGGAGCTACATTCCAAGTCCATGTTTATAAATTAGCTTTTAAATGTTTGGGGATTGGGGCAGTAACCGTGAATCTCTACACACAAGTCCACAAAACAAGACAAGCTGTGTGCCAAGAAAGAGGAGACAGAGCATGGAGCCACAGGCAGACCAGGTTTATTCAGAAGGTTGATTCACTCCAAGGTGAATGCATGGCAGAGAGTTCCCAGCAAACACAGCAAAGAGAGAACCCCCTGTCTTACAGACTGCTGCTTTATATAGCACAAAGTGGTGGGAAGGAGCTTGGAGGTCTGAGCTAAAGCAGGGCTACTGAGATAGAGAAGAGCTTGGGCTAGATTTAAAGGTCCTTTGAGGTCACAGTGTGAGCTGGGAGGGGTTTGGGCTGAGGCTGGACTCTGAGGCTGAGCGCTGAGATAGAGGGAGACAGCTTGGGAGGAGTGGAGGAGATCTCAGGCTGATAGCAGAGTTTTCATATAGTGTTGTGCCCAAAAGTTGAGGCAGGGCATGGCTGGTCAAGGCAGGGGTGGGGGAGGAGAGGCTGCATTAGCAAGACAGAGAAACAGGGGACTGCTTGTTGTGTAGGTGAGAGGTCAACATGGACATAAGGATTTTTGTCCTTTCTCCATCACTGTGTATGACAAAGTGAGAATAAAGCAGACTTTGGTAGGAACTTTCTGATACAGATTTAAGAGGAGGGCAATTGTTAACCTTGGGTGTGCATCTTGGGGAAGGGGCAAAAGAGATGCAGTCTTTCCTGTCTCTTTGCTCATTTTCTAGCCTGCAAACCTTTCTTCTTCTCTAGTAGCCCCAGGTAAGAAATCAGCCTGCTTCACTTGCTCACAGGTCCTTCTTGAAAATCTCATTGCCCACTCTCCCTCTGTTTGACACTCACTCATATCAGGCATGTGAGTGAACACATGGGACAGCACCCAACATTGCACATACGGTTGTCATTATGACCCACAACCTGCATACTTTAACCAGAATCTCATCTGGTGGTCTCTCAGCATCACCCACCCAGGTTGTTGCACTCAACTCAGGCTCATCTAAGTTCAGAGGAGCATAAGGGGAAGGACATGTAGTCAGGAGTCCACCCTGCCTTGCAGGGCTACCCCTGCCACATCATCTTCTGAAAATATTGTTGTTATGGCAACTTTCCAACCTTGAGACCAGTGATTCATACTTCCTCTGATTGTAGGTCTACACACATCCCTTGGCCTCATCAGGCACTCCAGGAGCAGACTCGCTCCACTGCAATGCTGGCCAGGCAGAGGTAGGGTTAGCTCAAACCATGGCCCACCAGTCATCCCTGATGTTTCAATAGCTACAGCCAGTACCACAAGGCCACAACTCACAACATGTCTTCTGGCCTTCTGTGATCATCCTACTCTGTGTGCAGATGTGTGATGTGGCAAGCCTCTAAGTCTTCTGCTGTACCCTTTGACCAATAGGCTCTAGTGAGGCAGGGCTTTTCCTCCCCAAATGCTTTCTACACTATCAAGATAGTGCCTGTCCAATTCTGGTCTTAGGGTATTTGTCATTGTTCCAGGAGCATGTACTCAGGAGGTGGGTGGCTGGGCACCCACCAAAGTCCCCTGCCTCAGTTTTCTCACCTTCAAGTACATCCATAAGGTGAGAATATATTCATGAGTCTTCCATTTACATGATACCTCAAGAGAAAATTCTGTTCATTCAGCCATTCACATTCACATGTGCCCTGTGATGTGGGGCTATGGGAGGTTTATGCTAAGAAGACAAAGCCAGAAAAGCCTCCTATGAAAGAGGGAATTTCAGAGTTAAAAAGATTCTGGCTTCAAATGTGGGGAGCTCCCACAGTCCCCTCAGCCAAGGCCAGAGATGATTTTCTCTTTCTTGGTTATGCCTCTCTGCAAAGACATGGGCACTAGGATAGGAGTTGGGAGATCCCAGCCTTGTCCAGGTTGTTGATTGGTTTGACAGCCTGCCAGTCAAGTTCCATGTGCTGATCCCAGCTTCAGTTACCAAGCTTCTACCTACCAGCTGCCTATTTTCATTTCATACAATGGTGTCATTTCTGGGCTCTGCTACCTCTGAGATCTGACCCTTTTTTTTAAAAAAAAGATTTATTTATTTATTTGAATGTCAGAGTTACACAGAGAGAGAAAGAGGTCTTCCATATGCTGTTTCACTCCCCAGTTGGCTGCAATGGCCAGAGCTGCACTGCTTAAAAGCCAGGAGCCAGGAGGTTCCTCCAGGTCTTCCCATGAGGGTGCAGGGCCCAAGGACTAGTGCCATCTGCTTTCCCAGGCCACAGCAGAGAGCTGGATCAGAAGTGGAGCAGCTGGGAATTGAATCAGTGCCCATATGGGATGCTGGTACTTCTGAGAGTGACGTTACCCTCTACACCACAATGTCAGCCTTAAATTCTGACCTTAACCTGATGGTTCCTGCCTGATAGGCATGGCATCCACAAATGACGTAGGTGATCGTATTGTGCACCTACAGCTTTTGTCACATTGTTTTTAATTATCTATGTCCTGTCATCTGTCTACCTGGCCTGAAATTGCCTTTAGGGTAATCATGATATTCACATTATCCACGTTGCATCAATTATACACAGGAGAGTATCAGGCATAATGCAGACAAGTCACCCCTGTCTCCATTCATCCTTGGCTCCTCATTTCCACTGTGCTAGGGGCTCTTGCTCTTCTCCTCCTCCTCCACCCCTCCCTCTGCACAGCTACCACCACCACGAGACTCACACACCATGCTCCTCTACTCCCTCTGACCCCATATGCTCTCCAGTTCCAGTGGATCCAAACAGGGTGACATATGAAGTGTGGAGGTTTAGTTGTACTCATGAAGCGAAGCTACAGTGCTCCACTATCACTAAGTGAATTGTGGATGTTGGACTTGAAAGCTCTGATTGTTGTGCTCAGTTCTATGGTCCTATGACAACTGAGGACATGGCAGAAATTAAGGAGACGCTGGCCTGCATATCACATTCAGTTAGGAGCCACAGAGCTCTGCAGCATTGTTGTTGGAGCCCTTTCCATTTATTCACTGTTCAAACCTATTGCTTTCTTTTCTGCTTTGTGCCCATCCACTCATATCAGAGTAGCTAAGACAGAGTGAGTTTTTTAGAAGTCATGATGGTGAGCCAGTGGCTAGACAACTTACTTGGACTTTATAATGTGCATTTTGGTTATTCCAGGAAATTTTTTTTAAAGATTTACTTATTTATTTGAAATAGTTACACAGAGAGAGAAGGAGAGGAAGAAAGAGAGGGAACGGTCTTCCACCTATTGGTTCATTCCCAATTGGCTGCAATGGCTGGAGCTGTGTCAATCTGAAGCCAGGAGCCAGGACCCAGGAGCGAGGAGCCTCTTCTGGATCTCCCATGTGGGTGCAGGGACCCAAGGCCTTGGACCATCTCCTGCTGCTTTCCCAGGCCATAGCAGAGAGCTGTAGGAGAAGTGGAGCATCCGGGACTTGAACCAATGCCCATATGGGATGCTGGCACTGCAGGTGGCAGCTTTACCCACTACACCATAGTGCCACTCCCCACCCCAGGGAAATTTTTTTTCACTTCTTTCCTGCTTAATTGTGCTTTAGTTACCTAAGGTTGGTGAATACATAAATTGTGAATTACTGAGGCATTGCAAATTTAGCTTTGAATTGTATGAGTTTTTTAATTTAACTTTTTTATAAATATTGACCACTACTATTCCTTTTAAAAAATATTTATTTACTTGAAAATCAGAGATACACAGAGAGAGGAGAGGCAGAGAGAGAGAAAGGTCTTCCATCTGATAGTTCAATCCCCAATTGGCCACAATGGCCAGAGCTGGGCTGATATGAAGCCAGCAGCCAGGAGCTTCCTCTGGGTCTCCCATGTAGGTGCAGGGGCCCAACTTGGGCCAACTTTCACTGCTTTTCCAGGCCATAGAGCAAAGCTGGATTGAAAGTGGAGCAGCCAGGTCTTCAACAGGGGCCCATATGGGATGCCGACACTTCAGGCCAGGATGTTAACCTGCTGTGCCACAGCATCAGCCCCTGAATTTAACTTTTTTATTTAGATTGTTCTTATAGACACTGATTATGTCTTCTAGTTTCTAAGTAACTGCATCATAACAAGGACCATTGTATATTGTAGCAGTTAAAAATATTTGGCTTGATGATCAACATAAGGCTTATGGATAGTAGCTACCCATGAGATTGTGTGCTGGATTTAGGGGAAGTTTATTTATTTATTTTTTTAACTTTGCCCTGCCTTTTTTCCCAAAACATTCCTATTTTTTGGGGGGGCATTGAATCTATCTTTTTATTTTAATTTTTTTTAACTTTTATTTAATGAATATAAATTTCCAAAGTACAGCTTATGGAATTCAATGCCTTCCCCCCCATAACATCCCTCCCACCCGAACCCTCCCCTTTCCAACTCCCTCTCCCCTTCCATTCACTTCAAGATTCATTTTTGATTCTCTTTATATGCAGAAGATCAGTTTAGCATACATTAAGTATAGATTTCAACAGTTTGCTCCCACACAGAAACATAAAGTGAGAAATACTGTTTGAGTACTCATTATAGCATTAAATCACAATGTACATCACACTAAGGACACAGATCCTACATGAGGAGTAAGTGCACAGTGACTCCTATTGTTGACTTAACAAATTGACACTCTTGTTTATGGCGTCAGTAATCACCCTAGGCTCTTGTCATGAGCTGCCAAGGCTATGGAAGCCTCCTGAGTTCTCCGACTCTGATCATATTTAGACAAGGCCATGGTCAAAGTGGAAGTTCTCTCCTCCCTTCAGAGAAAAGTACCTCCTTCTTGGTGACCCTTTCTTTCCACTGGGATCTCACTTGCAGAGATCTTTCATTTAGGAGGTTTGTTTGTTTGTTTGTTTTGCCAGAGTGTCTTGGCTTTCCATGCCTGAAATACTCTCATGGGCTTTTCAGCCAGCTCTGCATGCCTTAAGGGCTGATTCCGAGGCTAGAGTTCTGTTTCAGACATCTGCCATTCTATGGGTCTGCTGTGTATCTCACTTCCCATGTTGGATCATTCTCTCCCTTTTTGATTCTATCAGCTAGTATTTGCAGACACTATTCTTGTTTATATGATCCCTTTGGTTCTTTTTCCTATCATTATGATCAATTTTGAACAGAAATTGATCATTGGGACTAGTGAGATGGCATTGGTACATGCCACCTTGATGGGATTGAATTGGAATCCCCTGGTATGTTTCTAACTCTACCGTTTGAGGTAAGTCAGCTTGAGCATGTCCCGAATTGCACATCTCTTCCCTGTCTTATTCCCACTCTTATATTTAACAGCGATCACTTTTCAGTAAAGTTTCAGCACTTAAAAAGAATTGTGTATTGATTACAGTATTCAACCAAAAGTATTAAGTAGAACAAACAAAAAGAAAATACTAAGAGGGATAACGTATTAAGTTGCTCATCAACAGTCACGGTGAGGGCTGATCAAGTCACCATTTCTCATAGTGTTCATTTCACTTTAACAGGTTCCCTTTTTGGTGCTCAGTTAGTTGTCACCGATCAGGCAGAACAAGTGGTATTGGTCCCTTTGGGATTGGCTTATTTCACTCAGCATACTGTTTTCAAAATTCCTAACAGGGATCACTTTTCAGTTAAAATTTAAACACCTAAGAATAATTGTGTGTTAATTACAAAGTTCAACCAATGGTACTAGAACAGAATGCAACAACACATCAGAAAGATCATCCACCCAGACCAAGTGGGATTTATCCCTGGTATGCAGGGATGGTTTAATGTGCGCAAAACAATCAATGTGATACACCACATTAACAGACTGCAAAAGAAAAGCTATATGATTATCTCAATAGACGCCGAGAAAGCATTTGATAAAATACAACACCCGTTCATGATGAAAACTCTAAGCAAACTGGGTTTGGAAGGAACATTCCTCAATACAATCAAAGCAATCTATAAAAAACCCATGGCCAACATCCTATTGAATGGGGAAAAGCTGGAAGCATTTCCACTGAGATCTGGCAGGGATGACCACTCACACCACTGCTATTCAATATAGTTCTGGAAGTTTTAGCCAGACCTATGAGGCAAGAAAAAGAAATTAAAGGGATACAAATAGGGAAGGAAGAACTCAAACTATCCCTCTTTGCAGATGATATGATTCTTTATTTAGGGGACCCAAAGAACTCTACTAAGAGATTATTGGAACTCATAGAAGATTTTGGCAAAGTAGCAGGGTATAAAATCAATGCACAAAAATCAACAGCCTTTGTATACACAGGCAATGCCATGGCTGAGGAGGAACTTCTAAGATCAATCCCATTCACAATAGTTACAAAAACAATCAAATAACTTGGAATAAACTTAACCAAGGAGGTTAAGGATCTCTACGATGAAAATTACAAAAAAACCTTAAAGAAAGAAATAGAAGAGGATACCAAGAAATGGAAAAATCTTCCATGTTCATGGATTGGAAGAATCAATATCATCAAAATGTTCATTCTCCAAAAACAATTTATAGATTCAATGCAATGCCAATCAAGATACCGAAGACCTTCTTCTCAGATCTGGAAAAAATTATGCAGAAATCCATATGGAGACACAGGAGACATCTTGTACAACAAAAACAAAGCTGGAGGCATCACAATACCATATTTCAAGGCATACTACAGGGCAGTTGTAATCAAAACAGCATGGTACTGGGACAGAAACAGATGGATAGACCAATGGAACGGAATAGAAACACTAGAAATCAATCCAAACATCTACAGTCAACTCATATTTGATCAAGGATTCAAAACCAATTCCTGGAGTAAGGACAGTCTATTGAATAAATGGTGCTGGGAAAATTGGATTTCCACGTGCAGAATCATGAAGCAAGACCCCTACCTTACACCTTACACAAAAATCCACTCAACATGGATTAAAGACTTAAATCTATGACCTGACACCATCAAATTATTAGAAAGCATTGGAAAAACCATGCAAGATATTGGCACAGGCAAAGAATTTCTGGAAAAGACCCGGGAGGCACAGGCAGTCAAAGCCAAAATCAACTATTGGGATTGCATCAAATTGAGAATTTCTGTACTGCAAAAGAAACAGTCAGGAAAGTAAAGAGGCAACCAACAGAATGGGAAAAAAATATTTGCAAATTATGCAACAGATAAAGGGTTGATAACCAGAATCTACAAAGAAATCAAGAAACTCCACAACATCAAAATAAACAACCCACTTAAGAGATTGGCCAAGGACCTCAATAGACATTTTTCAAAAGAGGAAATCCAAATGACCAACAGACACACATGAAAAAATGTTCAAGATCACTAGCAATCAGGGAAATGCAAATCAAACCACAATGAGGTTCCACCTCACCCCAGTTAGAATGGCTCACATTCAGAAATCTACCTGCATGTGTCTACATGCATTTATCCCTGCATGTGAGGGATAAATCCAACTTGGTCTGGGTGGATGATCTTTCTGATGTGTTGTTGCATTCTATTGGCCAGAATTTTATTGAGGATTTTTGCATCTATGTTCATCAAGGATATTGGTCTGTAATTCTCTTTCAGTGCTGCATCTTTTTCCGGATTTGGAATTAAGGTGATGATGGCTTCATAGAGAGAATTTGGGAGGATTCCCTCTTTTTTGATTGTTCTGAATAGTTTGAGAAGAATTGGAGTTAGTTCTTCTTTAAATGTCTGGTAGAATTCAGCAGTGAATCCTCCTGGTCCTGGGCTTTTCCTTGTTGGGAGGGCCTTTATTACTGTTTCTATTTCTGTCTCAGTTATGGGTCTATTTAGGTTTTCTTTGTCTTCCTGGTTCAATATAGGTAGGTTGCAAGTGTCCAGGAATCTATCCATTTCTGATAGATTTTCCTGTTTGCTGGCATACAAGTCCTTGTAGTAATTTCTGATGATTCTTTCTATTTCTGTGGTGACTGTTTTACGTTTCCTTTTTCATCTCTGATTTTATTGATTTGGGTCTTTTCTCTTCTTTTTTTAGTTAGTTGGGCCAATGGGGTGTCAATTTTGTTTCTTTTTTCAAAAAACCGGCTCTTCGCTTGGCTGATTTTTTGTAATTTTTTTTTATTCAATCCTTTTGATTTCTTCTCTGATTTTAACTATTTCTCTTCTACCAGATTTGGGTCTGGTTTGCTGCAGATTTTCTAGATCCTTGAGATGCATTGAAAGCTCATCTGTTTGGTGCCTTTCCAATTTCTTGATGTAGGCACCTATTGATATAAACTTTCCTCTTAACACTGCTTTTGCTGTGTCCCATAAATTTTAGTATGTTGTGCTGTTACCCTCATTTACTTCCAGAAAATTTTTGATTTCTCTTTTGATTTCTTCTGTGACCCATTGTTCATTCAGGAGCATGTTGTTTAATCTCCATGTGTTTGCGTATGCTCTATGGATTCCTGAGTTGCTAATTCCCAACTTCATTCCTTTATGGTCTGAGAAGCTGCATGGTATGATTCTAATTCTTTTGAATTTGCTGAGACTTGCTTTATGGCCTAGTATGTGGTCAGTCCTAGAGAAGGTTCCATGTACTGCTGAGAAGAATGTAAACACTTTATGTGTAGGATGAAAAGTTCTGTATATATCTGTTAGATCCATTTGGGCTATAGTGTCATTTAAATCTACTGTCTCCTTGTTGATCTTCTGTCCTGTTGATCTGTCTATTTCAGAGAGTGGAGTATTGAAGTCCCCCAGTACTATTGTATTGGGGTCTAAGTCACCCTTTACGTCCCTTAACAAATCTTTTAAATAAACTGGTGCCCTGTAATTTGGTACATATACATTGATAATTGTTATATCTTCCTGTTAAATTGATCCCTTAATCATGATATAGTGTCCCTCTTTGTCTCTCTTAACAGTTTTTGTGTTAAAGATTATGTTGTCTGATATTAAGATGGCTACGCCTGCTCTTTTTTCATTTCTGTTGGCATGGTATATCTTTTTCCAGCCTTTCACTTCCATTCTGTATGCATCTTTGTTGGAAAGATGTGTTTCTTGTAAGCAGCAAATAGATGGGTTTTGTTCCTTAACCCAATCAGCCAATCGGTGTCTTTTAACTGGACAGTTCAGGCCATTAACGATCAATGTGACTAATAAGTGGTAACTTTGCCCTGCCATTTGCCAAAGATATGTTCTAATACATGCTTTGAATTCCCTGTGATCTTTTGCTGTGAGGTTTCCTTCCTTTACCTTCTTTCATATTGATGACCGTGTTTCTGTGTTTCTGTGTGCAACATATCTTTAAGCATCTTTTGCAGGGCCGGACGAGTGGCAACAAATTCTTTCAATTTCTGTTTGCTGTGAAAGGTCTTTATTTCACCTTCATTCACAAATGAGAGCTTTGCAGAATATAATATTCTGGGTTGGCAGTTTTTCTCTCTTAGTACCTGGGCTATATCTCGCCATTCCCTCCTAGCTTGTAGGGTTTCTGATGAGAAGTCAGCTGTGAGTCTGATTGGAGATCCTCTGAGAGTAATCTGACGTTTCTCTCTTGCACATTTTAGGATCTTTTCTTTCTGCTTCACTGTGGTGAGTTTAATTACAATGTGTCGTGGTGAGGATCATGTTTACTAGGGGTTCTATGAGCTTCCTGTACTAGGATGTCTCTGTCCTTCTCCGTACCTGGGAAATTTTCTGCTATTATCTCAGTAAAAAGGCATTCTAATCCTTTCTCCCTCTCCATGCCTTCAGGAACTCCTAGAACCCGAATGTTGGGTTTTTTAATAGTATCCTGAAGATTCCCGACAATATGTTTTAGATTTCTAATTTCCTCTTCTTTTCTTTGGTCTGACTGTATCCTTTCCTGTTCTCTGTCTTCTAAGTCCAATATTCTCTCTTCTGCTTCACCCATTCTGTTTTTATGACTCTCTAATGTGTTTGTTATTTGATCTATTGAATTCTTCATTTCATTATGATTTCTCATCACTATCACAGTTTCATGTTCTACTAGTTGTTTCATTTCATTTTGATTCCTCCTTAATATTTCATTTTCACAAGAGAGATTTTCTATCTTGTCCATTAAGGATTTCTGTAGTTCAAGAATATGTTTTTGAGAACTTCTTAATGTTCTTATGAATTTTTTGAGATCTGCTTCTTGCATTTCTTCTATCTCATCATCTTCATAATCTTGAATTGTGGTGTCTTTTTCATTTGGGGGCATCATAGTGTCTTCCTTGTTCTTATTACCTTGGTTTTTGCGTTTGTTTTTGGGCATATTGGAGATATTCTTTGGTTTCTTCACTGTGGTGTTTTTTCTTGTTATACTATGACTCTAGATTAAGTGGACTGTTTTTGATGGAGCCTTAGAGGCTTGAGATGGGTGTGGCCTGAGAGCTCTGTTTGGTTCCTCAGGGTTAATGGTGTGCTAAAGGTGACACTCCCAGGTTAGGCGTGGTAGATCTCTTTCTTTCTTTCTTTCTTTGATTCAAAAGGGAAGTAATTCCGCACAGCTGAATGAAGTTGGAGGTAGTTAGCAGGCATATGATATACCCACAGGAGCCAGAGATTGGAAGGTCTTTCCCAAGGACCACACAGGGAATCTGTCCTGCCCTCAGTGTGGTCTCAAATTCTCCTTCAGTCTCCCATTGGGTTGCCAAGGTTACAGAATTGTAGCATCTCTGGAGAGTACTCACATGAATTCTGTGAGTTCTCTCCCCGCCGTCTCTTTTTTCACAGTCTCAGTTCAGTAGCACCACAAATTCACTAGGTCCTAATCTCCTGTTAATTTACCCCCTCCCCCTCAGAGTCAGGTTTTTCTGTTAGGCTCAGGGCTGGTGCAGACCTGAGGTTGCTCTGTTTATGACGTATGTCCAAGATGGCACCTGCTCTTTGTCTTGCTCGCCTTTGAGAGGTGCGCCAAGAGAAACCCGTGTCCGTATTGGTCACTTTTTTTTTTCTCTCTCTCCTCTTGTTAGCCTGGTGAACTTTTCCCCCTGGGGTCATTCCCTCTAGTCTCCTCTTTCCGCTTGCCTGCCGGTGTCTTGGGCTATTGAGGTTCGGCTCACCTCGCGTTCCAGCGCTGGTGTGTTGAGTCTGCCGCTGGTGTCCCAAACTGTGGGCTCCCACGCTCTCCATGCAGGTCCACTGTGAATCACTAGTTCCGGAAGAGTTTTCTCTGCTGTTTCTTCCCCTACTCTTCCTTGAACCTGCAGTATCTCCACTTTTATTAAACTGTCTCTCCCCAGACTATCAGTGTGCTCCCTTCCTATTTCGCCATCTTGCCGCTCTCTCTGATATACTTTTTAATTGACCTCTCTGCGTTTTGTTTTTCTTACCTTTGTGTCAAAAGCCCCTTAGTTCATCCCAACTTTTTCTGATAGCTCAAGTACTCTTCCTCCAATATCTAGGAAAATCATGTGGCTGGTAGTTCTTTCAACACACCACACAAAAGAATGCTCAGTAAATGCTTACTAAATAGTGAATGGGATGCCTTAGAAAGCTAGGGTGAACATTTAACCTACTTGGCCTTGGATGGTTTCTGTTTATACATTTCAACCCTGTGTTATTAATACGTCTCTTTTATTATCAAATTTGTCTCTGAGCAACAAATTATACATTCATCTAATTGTGGCAGTTATCAAATAGATATCTATTTCATTATCTCTTCAACTAGGTAGTTCTTGGGGATCAGAAATTATATTTGTTTAATTTTGATATCCTCATTTATTCATTCAACTAAAAGAATGACTCTATCAAGATGGTGAGTTTTAATCTCAAAGGAAACATGTTTCTTGCCCTCCTGAATTTTCAATCTGGCAAGAAAAAGCAGTCTACACAAATAATATTGCCTGATATAGTAAACATTAGTGTGAAATGAATGGATATATTTAAGCATTCCTAATCCAGCAATTTTAATCCCATGAATTATAACTGACAAAAGTAATCACAAACAGAACTCCATGTCATCCTGCTTCCATTTACATTTCTACTTAAAATCTTAAAAATCAAACACCACACATATACCTAAGAATGCATAATATTTATATGCTATCTTGATATTAAATATGAGAAAAATAACCATACAGCAATAGCAACTTTGAATCTCCTTTCTTTTTTAGATAAGTTATAATCCTATGTGTTTCTCTACAGTGAAGATTAGCATTGGAGATACTCTTCCTCTCCCTCATTTTTCATTTTAAAGATGAGAAATCTGGGGTTTTAGAAACTGAGCCCAAAGATAAAAGAAGTATTTCCTTTTTTAAAAATTTATTTTTTTTTATTTGAAAGGCGGAGTTACATGAGAGGCACAGAGAAAGAAGTCTTCCATCCACTGGTTCACTCCCCAAATGGTTGCAATGGCCATAGTTAAGTTGATCCAAAGCCAGGAGCTAGGAAGTTCTGGGACTCCAACGTGGATGCAGGGTCCCATGCATTTGGGCCATCTTCTACTGCTTTCCCAGGCTAGAGCAGAAAGCTGGATTGGAACTGGAGCAGCAGGGACTTGAACCAGCACCCATATGGAATGTCCATGCTGAAGGCGGAGGCTTAGCTCACTATGCTAGAGTGCTAGTCCTGAAAGATTTCTTTTTTTTTTACTTTTATTTAATAAATATAAATTTCCAAAGTACAGTTTATGGATGACAATGGCTTTTCCCCCCCATAACTTCCCTCCCAACTGCAACCCTCCCCTCTCCTGCCCCCTCTCCCCTTCCATTCACATCAAGATTCATTGTCAATTATCTTTATATACAGAAGATCAATTTAGTATATATGAAGTAAAGATTTCAACAGTTTGCACCCACACTGAAACACAAAGTGAAAAATACTGTTTGAGTACTAGTTATAGCATTAATTCACATTGGACAACACATTAAGGACAGAGATCCTACGTGAGCAGTAAGTGCACAGTGACTCCTGTTATTGCCTTAACAAATTGACACTCTTGTTTATGGCATCAGTAATCACCCTAGGATCTATTCATGAGTTGTCAAGGCTATGGAAGCATTTTGAGTTCAGCAACTCTGATCATATTTAGACAAGGTCGTAGTCAAACTGGAAGTTCTCTCCTCCCTTCAGAGAAAGGGAGCTACTTTTTTTTTTTGACAGGAAAGGCAGAGTGGACAGTGAGAGAGAGAGACAGAGAGAAAGGTCTTCCTTTGCCGTTGGTTCACCCTCCAATGGCCGGCGCGGCCGGCGCGCTGTGGCCAGTGCACCGCGCTGATCCGATGGCAGGAGCCAGGAGCCAGGTGCTTTTCCTGGTCTCCCATGGGGTGCAGGGCCCAAGCACTTGGGCCATCCTCCACTGCACTCCCTGGCCACAGCAGAGAGCTGGCCTGGAAGAGGGGCAACCGGGACAGAATCCGGCGCCCCAACCGTGACTAGAGCCCGGTATGCCGGCGCCGCAAGGCGGAGGATTAGCCTGTTGAGCCATAGCGCCGGCCCAGGAGCTACTTCTTTGATGACCCATTCTTTCCACTGGGATCTCACTTGAAGAGATCTTTCATTTAGGTGTTTTTTTTTTTTTTTTTTTTTTTGCCAGAGTGTTGGCTTTACATGCCCAAAATACTCTTATGGATTCTTCAGCCAGATCCAAATGCCTATATTTCACTTTGGTTGGCCTTTAACCTAGACTTTTTGACCATATTTCCATGAGCAAATTCAATTCTAAACTCCACCTAAGCTTTCTCTTTGTAAATTGATATACTGCCTGCAGAATTAATCTAAGGTATAAATGTTACAAAGTAAGGCATTTACTCTACTAATCTGGCCCCCTAGGAGATACTTGGCAATGTTAGTCCAGTATCCAGTTCTCCTTTTTTTTTTTTTTTTGTACTTGGTGAATTAGAGGGTGGTGTAAAATAATTTGAAAAGAAAAATAAACATCAACAAGACACAAATAAAAATTGTATTCTCAAATGTAGATGTTAAACTATGCCATGTACACCTGTGCTGAGTTACATTGAAATCGTTGTCATTCATTACTTGAGAGAAGCTGTCCAGGAATAAAGTAGCAGGGGGATTTTCCTGAGGGAAACAGCGTGTGTGAGGGAACCGTGATTGGGACTCAGCAGCAGTGGCTGTCACTTCTTAAGATTTTGTTCAAGAAAGGAAGAACAGCACCTGACCCTTGAGATTTGGGGTGGGAAGGAAGGGAAGGAGGGATGTAAACAAAAGCAAACGCCCTCTGGTTCCCAGCCTGTCTCCACCCACCGCACAGTGAAGCCCTAGGAGTGGTCAGTAAGTCTATCTAGGAATGCCCTGGCCTGGACTCCATTTCCCAGAGTCACCCGGTGCTTAACGTTTTCCTGCTCTGAACGCCCGTGTGTGTGCTTGTGGGAGAACGTGCGCATGCGTGCCTTTCCCTGTGGCTCGGGGCTGGGAACAGAGGAAGTTCATTTACTGATCAGAGAGGTCCCTGAGAGGCCGTGCTGCTCCTTCTCCCACATTCCCTGGGGAGTCTTGCTCTGCAAGTGCAATTGCAGGCAGTTGGGGAGCACACACCCCAGACCTGCCGCCCGCTGCTTCTGTGCCTCTGCATCTGCCACCGTGGGCCCCAAGTTCCAGCGACTTCTCCTGTCCCACACTCTCCGCTTTGCTCTCCAGGTGTCCTGAAGAAAGGGGACGTGCTCCCGAGATTTTCCACGGCAAGTATGGAGAACAGAAGGGGGCACAGATGTGTGTGTGGGAGAGGGGTGAGTGCGATGGTGGGTGGTGGCTCCCAGACATTGATCACTTGCTTCTCAGTGATCCTGGGAGCTTCTCCAGCAGAGTCAAGGCTGGAGCCCAGGTGTTGTGTCTCCCACCGCCGCTTCCCAGTCTCCCGATGCTCAGCCAGTCCCACGGGCTGCCTCGCTCAAATTCTCCTTAAAGTACACTGGACGAGGAACGGCACCAGCAGGGCAGTTGAGAGCATGCTGAAGGAAGGAGTCCCATTCCCTAGATTTAAATAAGCCCAGTTCCCACTTTGGGTGGGTCAGAGAATGCCTTCTGGCTGGGCCTCTGGCTATATCCGCTGGTAGTTCCAGCTGGGCGGGGCTTGGTGGCCCTCAGTGAGAGCCCAAGGCAGTGGAGAGGTGGAGATGGAAGATCAGTGTAGGATCTGGCTCCTGGTCCCCATGCTGGACCCTGTGGACACATTTGACAGTTGAGGCACTATGTGTTTGGCTGACTTTCCCAGGGGCTCGTGAAGCTTGTGCAGTAGCTTTGTGGATTGATCGCTCCTCCGTGTTTAATTAACAGACTTTTTGAATCTGGAGCTTGAGGCCATGGAAATGTAGCTTATTTTCCTGCTTTTCAATTTCTGTCCTCAACCCTTCTTTCTTCTCATGTTATTAGGGATGTGAACTTTTATTACCGGCTGCTAATCCCTTTGCAAATTGAGAAGTGAACTGAAATTAATGCAAGTCTACCGTGTGAGTTAATAATGAGCTACTTCAATCTGGATTCTCATAGTAGAGAGCTACGAAAACATAAATACAGAAAAGTATCAGTTTTTCTCTTCTAGTTCTTTACAGTCACTCAATGCTCCATCAAGCTGATTATCTTATAATCCATATGGTTTTAATTAAGAGGGTCAGTTACTTTTAAATTTTTTTTATTTATTTATTTGAAAGGCAGAGTTACAGAGGCAAAGGCACATCTGCTGGTTCACTCCCAGCTGGTTCACTGGTCACAGTGGCCAGAACTGCATGGGAGTCAGGAGCCAGGAACTTCTTCCAAGTCTCCCACACAGATGCAGGGGACCAAGCACTTGGGCCATCTTCCACTGTTTTCCCAGGCCATAGCAGAGAGTTGGATCAGAAAGTGGAGCAGCCAGGTCTCAAACCAGCACCCTTATGGTTTTACCTGCTCAGCCACAACACCAGCTTCAAATTTCTTATTCTGAGTTCTGTGTTTAACCCCATGCCATTTTCAACATGGGAGGATTTTAGTGACAGATTTTCATAATGACTGTGGCCTATGGAAGCCTTTATATAAGGTGTTCATGTGAAGAGGGGTAAAGAAGAAAAGAGAAAATATGCTCCCCTCCCCCCACAGAGATAGTATACTATACTTTTACTATACACAGTATAGTATACTTCTACTATACACAGTAGAGTAAAAGATGTGGCTTTGGACTGGCACTGTGACTCAGTATGTTAATCCTCTGCCTGTGGTGCCAGCGTCCCATATGGGCACCCATTTGAGTCCCAGCTGCTCCTCCTCTGATCCATCTCTGCTATGGCCTGGGAAGGCATGTGGGAGGTCTCCATATGGGAGACCCAGAAGAAGCTCCTGGCTCCTGGCTTTAGATCAGTGCAGTTCTTCTGGCCATTTTGGCCAACTGGGGAGTGAACCAGCAGAAGGAAGACCTTTCTGTCTGTCTTGTTATCTGTATTTCTACCTCTCAAATAAATAAATAAAACATCTTTTAAAAAAAGAGAAATGTGGCCCTAAAAACTATTGCTATAGACTAACTTTCAGCATAATGAAGTTATCACTTGATTAACTGAGTGATTCATAGATTCTGTTAGAGTCCTGTTGTCACCAGATTACTAATCTGTGAAACTCATTTAGCATAGTAAGGTTATCTAGGAAGTAAGACTGGAAAGGGAATCCTGGATAGAGGTTGTTGGGGTAACATCTTCCTCTGAAACCCAGTGCGTTTTTGAGCTTTTCTCTCAGGTACTCCCTATCACAGTGCTTGCGATTGGACAAGCAGTTATGTGTTTCTGCTGAAAAGAGCTGCTTCACACCCAGGAAACAACTGTAAGACACTTTCTCAGCAACTATGTTGTGTTTACATTAATACGAACTTGAAAACAGCCAAGAACAGGATTCCTGGACTACTCAGGCTAACTCACTGTCCTTGGCACATCATTCCCTGCTCTGCAATAAGTTTCTGGCAAGTTCTTTAAAATTTTTAGGAGAGATATGTTTCACACAAGACACATAATCTGGTAATGTAGCAGTGATGTCTTTAAGGAAAGGTGCCATATGAGGAAGCATTCTGATGATGTCCATTCATTTTCCCATTTTTTTTTTTCTAACAGGCAGAGTTAGACAGTGAGAGAGAGAGAGAGACAGACAGAAAGGTCTTCCTTCCATTGGTTCACCTCCCAAATGGCCGCTACGGCTGGCACGCTGCACTGATCCAAAGCCAGGAGCCAGGTGCTTCCTCCTGGTCTCCCATGTGGGTGCAGGGCCCAAGCACTTGGGCCATCCTCCATTGCCTTCCTGGGCCACAGCAGAGATCTGGACTGGAAGAGGAGCAACTGGGACAGGACTGGCACCTGAACTGGGACTAGAACCTGGAGTACCGGCACCACAGGCAGAGGATTAGCCTAGTGAGCCATGGCGCCGGCCCATTCATCTTCCCATTAATAACTTTCATTGATGTCTACCACAGGGTGGCAGAAGCAATCCTCCTTCTGAATTGCATCAAGCCAGGAGGATTCATCTACAGTTTATCTGAGCTTTCTTTGTATGAGGGAATAACCAAAATACTACATTGTATACAGTGTATTTTCTTTTAGATTCATTTTATTTACTTGAAAGGCAGATTTACAGAGCGATTGAAAGAGAGGTTTTCCATCCATTGGTTCACTCCTCAAATGGCCACAATGACTTGGGCTGGGCCAGGTGAACCCAGGAGCTAGGAGCTTCTTCTGGTTCTCACACTTGATTTCAGGGGCCCAAACACTTGGGCCATCATCCTCTGCTTTCCCAGTTGAATTAGTAGGGAGCTATATTGGAAATGGAGCAGCCAGGTCTTGAACCAGTGCCCATGTGGGGTGCTGGCACTGCCAGGGCCTGCTGAACTTACCATACCAGTCCCATGTGCATTTTTTCAATGGCGGAGGGGTTAATTTTTTTCTAATATGACTCTCAAAATAAAGATTATAATGTGTAGTAGATGATGATTTTGGTTATATTTTGAGTTTCATTAAATTTCTATATTTTTGAAGTTAATGAGTACTAGTAGTTATTTTTTTAATATTTATTTATTTATTTTACTTGAAAGTCAGAGTTACACACAGAGAGAAGGAGAGGCAGAGAGAGAGAAGTCTTCCATCTGCAACAGTGGTCGGAGCTGTGCCGATCCAAAGCCAGGAGCCAGGAGCTCCTGTAGTTATCTTATGTTATCCTTGCTTTGGATAAACAAACTCTCTCCCATCCCTCAGTTAAAATGCTTTTTAAAATAGGTTTATTTTGAGGACTTGCACTGTGGCATGGCAGGTGAGGCTGCCACCTACAGTGCTGTCATCCCGTATGGGTGCTTGTTTGAGATCCAGCTTTCTGCCATGGCCTGGGAAAGCAGTGGAAGATGGCCCAAGTTCTTGGGTTCTGCACCCACATGGGAGACCTGACAGAAGCTTCTGGCTCCTGGCTTCAGATAAATCCAGCTCTGACTATTGCAGCCATTTTCAGAGTGAATCAGTGCATGGAAGACCACTATCTGTGTCTCTGCCTCTCTGTAACTCTGCCTTTTAAATAAATAAATAATTTTTTACATGCTATACCACTGTGCTGGCCCCAAGACCGAACAGGTTTTCTGGGTGCTTATCCTGGGATTCACTTTGAGCACTAAGCACAGTTATTCTGTGTGACTGAATATTTCATATTCCTTCTTATGGAAAACTTTTTCTCATGATCTGAGTGATTGGGCTACATGTGCCCATAGTGGAAACTAAAACTTAATTTGGCATTTGAACACCCAGCATACTGATTCCTGTAATCTTCTGAATTTATTCAGAAAATGTGTTTTGAAACATTTGGTCTGTGGGTAGGCAGGGCAGTTTTCCTGGATCCCTGTGAGAACTGATGAACTGATGGTGTGTTTCTACCCCACATTATATTCTGAAATTTACTTCCTTTTATTTTCTTAAAATAACTATATTTGAAATTTGCTCCCCCCTTCTGAAATGTTTGTGCTTCTGTCCTCCTTATCACCATGGACATGAGTAGCCCTTTTCCTTCCCTTTATGATGCTACAAGAGCAATGGGACATTGCAGCTCTCTCCCCTGGCAGCACATCTCCCTCAGTACGTCTCTTTGAATTAGACCCTGGGTTAACTTGGCTGCACAAAAGGCGTATATCTAAACCCAGTGTACCTAATGAATGACAAGTCATCATAAAATCAATATGCCTTGTAAACCTCTCATCTCTTGCTTTGAAATGTGTTGTGAATGTGTCTTTTATGTCAGTGTCTACAAGCCGGAGACTTCCCACTTAAGACAGAAGGCTGCTGAGGGACAGCACAACTGTAGCTTTGCTCTGTTACTTTACTGTGGCTACTCTCTCACCCTTTCTCTTTATTTTATTAAGATTTAAAAATTTTTATCTTAAAGCAGAGTTACAGAGAAAGAGGCAGACAGAAGGATGGGGATCTTGTATCTGCTGGTTCACTCAAGAGACTGCAATGAATACTCCTGGCCCAGCCTGGAAGTCCAACCAAGTGTCCCATGTTGGTGCAAGGACCCAAGTACTTGTGCCATCTTTTTCTGCTTCCCCAGTTGTGTTATCAGGGAGCTGGATCAGAAGTGGAACAGCTGTGACTCAAACTGGCACTCATGGGGCTGGCATTGTGGCACAATGGGGAAAGCCACCATCTGCAATGCCAGCTTCCCACATGGGCAGTAGTTCATGTCCCAGTTGCTCCACTTCTAACCTAGCTCCCTGCTGATGGCCTGAGAAAAGCAGCAGAGGATGACTCAAGTGTTTGGGCCATTGTAACCCATGTGGGAGACCCAGATGAAGTGCCTGGCTCCTGGTTTCTGTGTGCTTCAGCCCTGGCCATGGCAGCCATGGCAGATGGCAGATCTCTCTCTCTCTCTCTCTCTCTCTCAGCATTTATTTATTTGCAAGGCAAAGATAGAGAAAGGGAGAGAATGAGAAAGAGATTTTCCATCTGCTGGTCTACTCCCTAGATGGCTGCAATGGCCAAGACTGGGCCAGGCCCAAGCCAGGCACCAAGAGCTTCATTCAGGTCTCACACTTGGGTGGCAAGGACCCAGGTATTGGGCCATCTTCTACTTTTTCAGGGCCATTAGAAGAGAGCTGGATCAGAAGTGGAACAGCCAGGACATGAACTGGTGCCTATATGGGATACCAGCATTGCAGGCAGCAGCTTTACCTGCTAATCCACAATGGCATTCCATCTGACTCTCCCTCCTCTCTATAACTCTGACTTTTTTTTAAGATTTATTTTATTTATTTGACAGAGTTACTGATAGAGATAGAGACAGATAGAGAGGTCTTCAGTCTGCTGATTCACTTCCCAAATGGCCACAGTGGCCAGATCTGAGCTGATCTGAAGCCAGGAGCCAGTAGCTTTTTCCACATCTCCATATGGATATATGGCCAAGGACTTGGGCCATACTGTGCCACTTTCCAAAGCACATTAGCAGGCAGCTGGATTGGAAGTGGAGCAGCCAAGACCTGAACCAGGGACCATATGGGATGCAGCCCAGGGCCTCAACCAACTGTGCCACAGCACTGGCCCCCAAAACTCTGACTTTCAAATAAATCAATCTATTTTAAAGGGTGGACACACATATTGGATCCCAGCATTTTAATTGGTGGTGGCTTAATCCACTGTGCCACAAAGCCAGCCCCACCCTTTATCCTGGTGACTTGTGTGTCACGATCTTGGTGATATCTGCTGAACAACTGTTGGTGTTATGTTAGATTCTTCTGTTTTATTTTGGTTCTCATTTGTTGAGTTTATTTTGGCTGCCACTTTTGGGTAGCAAGCTGTGATGTCATCAGTGGCTAAAGCTGCTGTGTGTTAGGCTGGCACTGGTTCTACCTTTCCATTTCTTCAAGTAGAAGTGGAAAATGAAATCCTCTCAAAACTAACATGCTACAAAGTAACAACTGGAAATCAAGCTTCCTTTCTTGTCACCTAACAGACCCAGCTGGTCTCTGTGTTTCTCATTTTAGCCCAAACCTACATCAGATTCCTAGAGCAGAAGGAAGCTTATTTTTCAAGGCAGAATTCATAGATGTGGTTGTCCATTCACCTCTGAGAATTAAAGCCATCACTCTGCTTTTTGAATGGTTTTCAGTCTGTGGAGGTGCCATCTCTCACAGGAAGACAGATTCCTCACAGAAGAATACACCTAGGTGGAGAAAACTTCAAGGAGTGGGTTTTCCAAAGTGAAATGGAATTCTGGCCTGGACATCCTTGAGATCATGATCAGCAGAGTGGGGAAATTCTTTGCTATGTCCATTCACATCCTTTCCTTTTTTGTTCATTATATTCCTCCCTTACATAGTGCTCTGTGCTCTCCTTCTGTTGCACACACACAAGGAGTGTCTGTGATTGAGGCTGTTTGTGTACCACTGCAGTATCTGGAGTTGCCTTTGTCTCCATCTCTAACTAGAAACTCAGATGCAGAGTGAGGAGGGGACTGCCAGCCGGCCACACAGGGTTTGGGCCCCTTGCTCCCTTACTTTTCTTCAGTGCAGGAGCAGCCTTGAACAGAGTTGCACTGGGTAGTATTATTTCTTTTAGATTTGAGTGCTTGGATAGCAAAAGAAATAAATATTTTTTGCTTATAGAAAAGATTGAGGAGGCACTACATAAAGTCAGCAGCAACTTTCTTGTCTCCTGTTACATGTCAAGATGAGTCAGAATATTTAGGGCCATTTGCTAAATTTTTTAAAAAGTTAAAAATATTTATTTATTTATTGACAGGCAGAGTGGACAGTGAGAGAAAGAGATGGAGAGAAAGGTCTTCCTTTTTCCATTGGTTCACCCCACAATGGCTGCTGCAGCCAGCTCACTGCACTAATCCAAAGCCAGGAGCCAGGTGCTTCTCCTGGTCTCCCATGCAGCTGCAGGGCCCAAGAACTTGGGCCATCCTCCACTGCACTCCTGGGCCACAGTAAAGAGCTGGACTGGAAGAAGAGCAACCGGGACAGAATCTGGTGCCCCAACCGGGACTAGAACCTGGGGTGCTAGCACCACAGGAAGAGGATTAGCCTAATGAGCCACGGCGCCAGCCAATATTTATTTGAAAGGCAGAGTTACAGAGAGAGAGAGAGATGTAAATCATTTATCCACTGTTTCACACCCCTAATGGCCACAGCAGCTGGGGTTGGAACTGGATTAAAGTCAGGAGCCAGTATCTTCTTCCACATTTCCCATGTGGGTGTAGGAGCACAAGCACCATTCTTTGCAGCTTTCCTAGGCACATGAAGGGGCTGGATCAGAAGTAGAGCTGCTGTGGCCTGGGAATGCAGTGGAGGATGGCCCAAGTCCTTAGGCCCTGCACCTGCATGGGAGACCAGGAGAAGCACTTGGCTCCTGAATTCGGATCAAAGTGGTGTGCCAGCTGCAGCGACCGTTGGGGGGTGGTGAACAAACTGAAAAGGAAGACCTTTCTCTGTGTCTCTCTCTCACTGTCTACTCTACCTGTCAAAAGAAAAAAAAAGGAAAAGAAAAAAGAAAAAAAGAAATAGAGCAGGAGGTACATGGACTCATGCACAATATAGAATACCAGCATCATAGGCAACAGCTTTTCTACTATGCTATACCATCTTTTTTAAAAATTTTTTTTTATTTTATTTCATTTGAGTTAGAGAGATGCAGAAGCAGAAAGAGAGGAAGGAAGGTCTTCCATCTTCTGGTTTACTCCCCAGATGGCTGCAGTGGCTGGAGCTACCCCAAACTGAAGTCAAGAGCTGGGAGCCTCTTCCAGTTATCCCACATGTGTGCAGGGGCCCAAGGACTTGGGTCATCTTCTACTGCTTCCCCAGACCTTAGAAGAGAGCTGGATCAGAAATGGAGCAGCCAAGACTCAAAGCAGCACCCATAAGGGATGTCAGCAATGCAGACAGCAGTTTTTCCTGCTAGGACACAGTACCAGCGCCTCTATTGTCTGTTTTATGGAAATATATATTTATGGGATATTAGAAGGCCATTCAGGCACTCCCTACAAAGCATTTTGAAATAATGATTGACAGTCTGCAAGACTGTTTCCAAAGGGAGAGAGCTGCAGGGACAGAGAGGCAGTGATGATGAAATGGTATGAGGAACAAGGGAAGATGGGAAGGCCAGAAGAAATCTTGAAAAGTATTCCAAAGGATAAAGTAATAGGACACAGGTCATTTGTACAGATTGCCAAAATTAACCATTTCTACTTTATGGTTGTCCTTTTTTTATTTAAAATAGAGATAATTTCTAACATAATTTGTGATATACTTGACTCACTTTTCAGTTTTTTTCTTACAGATAGATGGGCTTATAAGATATAGAGGGGCTGGTACCTATATGGGCAACAGTTCTAGCCTCAGCTGCTCCTCTTCTGTACTGGCTCTCAGCTATGGCCTGGGAAAACAGTAGAAGATGGCTCAAGTGCTTAGGCCCTTGTACCCAAGGGGGGACAGAAAAGAAGCTCTTGGCTTCAGATCAGTGTAGCTCCATCTGTTATAGCCATTTGGGGAGTGAACCAGCAGATAGAAGACCTTTATCTCTGTCTCTTCCTCTCACTGTCTATAATTTGAACTCTCAAATAAATAAATAAAATCTTAAAAAATAAGGCCGGCGCCGCGGCTCACTAGGCTAATCCTCCGCCTAGCGGCGCCGGCACACCGGGTTCTAGTCCCGGTCGGGGCGCCGGATTCTGTCCCGGTTGCCCCTCTTCCAGGCCAGCCCTCTGCTGTGGCCAGGGAGTGCAGTGGAGGATGGCCCAGGTGCTTGGGCCCTGCACCCCATGGGAGACCAGGAAAAGCACCTGGCTCCTGGCTCCTGCCATCGGATCAGCGCGGTGCGCCGGCCGCAGCGCGCCGGCCGCGGCGGCCATTGGAGGGTGAACCAACGGCAAAGGAAGACCTTTCTCTCTGTCTCTCTCTCTCACTGTCCACTCTGCCTGTCAAAAAAAAAAATAAATAAAATAAAAAAAATAAAAAAAAAAAATAAAGAAAAAAAAAATCTTAAAAAATAATATATAGAGAAGCACTGTAATTAAATGCAATAGTACACTCCTAAATATGCAGTTAACATTAATTTTCTTTTAACATTTATTTAATGAATATAAATTTCCAAAGTACAGCTTATGGATTACAATGGCTTCCCCCCCATAACTTCCCTCCCAACTACAACCCTCCCCTCTCCTGCCCCTCACCCCTTCCATTCACATCAAGATTCATTGTCAATTTTCTTTATATACAGAAGATCAATTTAGCATATGTTAAGTAAAGATTTCAACAGTTTGCACCCACAAAGAAACACAAAGTGAAAAGTACTGTTTGAGTACTCGTTATAGCATTAAATAACAATGTACAGCACACTAAGGACAGAGATCCTAAATGAGGAGTAAGTGCACAGTGACTCCTATTGTTGACTTAACAAATTGACACTCTTGTTTATGGCGTCAGTAATCACCCTAGGCTCTTGTCATGAGTTGTCAAGGCTATGGAAGCCTTTTGAGTTCAGCAACTCTGATCATATTTAGACAAGGTGGAAGTTCTCTCCTCCCTTCAGAGAAAGGTAGCTACTTCTTTGATGACCTGTTCTTTCCAATGGGATCTCACTCTCAGAGATCTTTTGTTTACAGCTTGCTTTTTTTTTTTTTTTTTTTTTTTGCCAGAGTGTTTGGCTTTCCATGCCTAAAATACTGTCATGGGCTTTTTAGCCAGATCTGAATGCCTTAAGGGCTGATTCTGAGGCCAGAGTGCTGTTTAGCACATCTGCCATTCTATGAGTCTGCTGTGTATCCTGCATCTCAAGTTGAATCGTTCTCTTCACCCCCCTTTTTTTTTTTTATTCTATCGGTTAGTATTTTCAGACACTGTCTTGTTTTTGTGATCCCTTTGACTCTTAGTCCTTTCATTAAGATCAATTGTGAACAGAAATTGATCACTTGGACTAGTGATATGGCATTGGTATATGCCACCTTGATTGGATTGAATTGGAATCCCCTGGTATGTTTCTAACTCTACCATTTGGGGCAAGTCCAATTGAGCATGTCCCAAATTGTACATCTCTTCCCTCTCTTATTCCCACTCTTATGTTTAACAGGGATCACTTTTCAGTTAAATTTCAACACTTAACAATAACTCTGTATTAATTACAGAATTCAACCAATAGTATTAAGTAGAACAACCAAAAATACTAAAAGGAATAAAGTATTAAATTGTACATCAACAGTCAGGTCAAAGGCTGATCAAGTCTCCATTTCTTGTAGTGTCCATTTCACTTCAACAGGTTTCCTTTTTGGGGCCCGGTTAGTTGTCACCAATCAGTGGGAACCTATGGTATTTGTCCCTTTGGGACTGGCTTATTTCACTCAGCATGATGTATTCCAGATTCCTCCATTTTGTTGCAAATGATCAGATTTCATTGTTTTTGACTGCTGTATACTATTCTATAGAGTACATATCCCATAATTTATTTATCCAGTCCACTGTTGATGGGCATTTAGGTTGACTCCAGGTCTTGGTTATTGTGAATTGAGCTGCAATAAACATTAGGGTGCAGAACGCTTTTTTGTTTGCCAATTTAATTTCCTTTGGGTAAATTCCAAGGAGTGGGATGGCTGGGTTGTATGGTAGGGTTATCTTCAGGTTTCTGAGGAAACTTCAGACTGACCTCCATAGTTGATTTACCAGTTTGCATTCCCACCAGCAGTGGGTTAGTGCCCCTTTTTCCCAACATCCTGGCCAGCATGTATTGTTGGTAGATTTCTGAATGTGAGCCATTCTAACCGGGGTGAGGTGAAACCTCATTGTGGTTTTGATTTGCATTTCCCTGATTGCTAGTGACCTTGAACATTTTTTCATGTGCCTGTTGGCCATTTGGATTTCCTCTTTTGAAAAATGTCTATTGAGGTCCTTGGCCAATCTCTTAAGTGGGTTGTTTGTTTTGATGTTGTGGAGTTTCTTGATCTCTTTGTAGATTCTTGTTATCAACCCTTTATCTGTTGCATAGTTTGCAAATATCTTTTCCCATTCTGTCGGTTGCCTCTTCACTTTCTTGACTGTTTCTTTTGCAGTACAGAAACTTCTCAATTTGATGCAATCCCAATAGTTGATTTTGGCTTTGACTGCCTGTGTCTCCAGGGTCTTTTCCAGGAAGTTTTTGCCGGTGCCAATATCTTGCAGGGTTTCTCCAATGTTCTCCAATAATTTGATGGTGTTGGGTCATAGATTTAAGTCTTTAATCCATGTTGAGTGGATTTTTGTGTAAGGTGTAAGGTAGGGGTCTTGCTTCATGCTTCTGCACGTGGAAATCCAATTTTCCCAGCACCATTTATTGAATAGACTGTCCTTGCTCCAGGAATTGGTTTTAGATCCTTGATCAAATATAAGTTGGCTGTAGATGTTTGGGTTATTTTCTGGTGTTTCTATTCTGTTCCATTGGTCTATCCATCTGTTTCTGTACCAGTACCATGCTGTTTTGATTACAACTGCCCTGTAGTATGCCTTGAAATATGGTATTGTGATGCCTCCAGCTTTGTTTTTGTTGTACAACATTGGTTTAGCTATTTGAGGTCTTCTGCATCTCCATATGAATTTCAGCATCATTTTTTCCAGATCTGAGAAGAATGTCTTTGGTATTTTAATTGGTATTGCATTGAATCTGTAAATTGCTTTTGGGAGAATGGACATTTTGATGCTATTGATTCTTCCAATCCATGAGCATGGAAGATTTTTCCATTTCTTGGTATCCTCTTCTATTTCTTTCTTTAAGATTTTGTAATTCTCATTGCATTACATTTTTGTTGAGAAAGGGATGAGCTTGCTTTATGTGTGTCTTGCATAGAGCCGAATTTTTATGACTGAATTTGAGATAATTAAAAATAAGTTTTGTAATTGAAACATTGACCATTTTTACTGCTGTAGCCCCCCCCCCCACTCTGTATCCCTATGCAGAAGTCCACATGAGAGCACAACAGAAAGAGAGGCCTGCATATCTGGAGTAATGCAAATATGCCCTTTGCTTAAACCAGTGGATTGATCCACTGGAGTTCTTTGTGATTCAGTTTACATTTTTCTGTAGAGTGAAATATAGTGATTTGGGTAAAGTATCTTGTCTTCTAGTAGATGATTCCAATTGTCTTTCTTATCCATCTACCTGGCATCACAGGTGATTCCCAAGACAGGTGTTGGGCTCTATGGAAAAAAAAAAAGTAGCCTCTTCAGAGTTGATGTATTTCTCCTGGATAATTGGAGAAATGTTTTGTAAGAAGCAGTTCATGGAGGATGTATATTTCCCTAGAAATGAGACTGAAATAATTCCCTTTATTTGCCCCTCCCTGAGCTAGTTCCTGAGGCTGATTGATCAGGGCAAGAATGCTAATATTTATAGGCCAGTTATGAATGATCCATGTTTGTCTTACACATGAGATGTCTACAGATCTGTTTCTCAAGGCCTTTAAGATAAAATAAGAAAATTTTGCAACAAAAGAGAAGGTTTTCATTGCCTGTTGCCTTGGTCTAGGATCTGTGCATTTATTACCCACTTAGTTCTCTGACTCCTATTGTGAGCCCTCCTAATGGTTCTTTTTTGGCCATTCCTGTGTCCAGATTCCTTAATGGGTGGCAATCTTTGACCAGACTTCCAGTCTGATAACTCAGCCCAAATTGGAGTTGACTAGTTTGTGTAGCCATTTCAGGATTAAGGCGGTCCAAAACTGCCAGTGCCCAATGACTGGGCTGTCTTTATGCTCACTCAAGAGATAAGACTCCGCGCACAGGTCCCAAGTGGCTTTGCTTGGTCCTCTTCCCTTGATCTCCCTGGTGAGCAGGCTGATTCTCAGGTAGGCAGGGAACTTGTTGCCTCACAGAAGTCTCCAGATTTCATTTTTGCATTCATCTGCAAAATATTTGAAAGTTTTCTCTTGGACCTCTAAAGTCCTGAGTAGGGAGTTCTATTTTGTATTGAGATGTGTCTTTATAAAGACAGGTGTCACTGAAGAATGTGTATCTTCAGAATTAACTGAACTCTCCCAGGCCTGGATGGAGTTCCAGGATCCTGGCTTCAGGCTGAACATTGCCTGCTGTTGTGAGCATTTGGGGATGTACCAGAAAATGGAAGAAATCTCTCTTCCTCTCCCTCTCCCCCTGCCTTTTAAATAAAATGAAAAACAGATAGAAATTGGAAAAAAATGTGTTTTGCCTTGTGTCCTAAAGAAAAAGTAATTACTGTTGTTATAGGTAGAACTCATTTGTACACTTCACAAATCCTCATCAATCTCAGGTTAATGGCTTGGTGATCACTACTGGCTGGGCTGCCTACTCAGCTCCCATTCTGTAATGCATCCCCCTTTTCATCTGCAGTTCACTTTGGGTGCTCATGAAACACCAAACTGCCTCCTAACTTTGCATTCCTGTGTTTTTTATACATAGCTTGGCCATAATCTCATTTTCTTTAGCAGCATGCTAATTTTTATGGGTGCTTCACAGGCAAAGAATAATGGGGACATTGATTTTCTCTGAGCTTTTGTCCTAAGTGGTTTATTTTATGAAATTGATTCTGGGTGATGTGTAGAACTTTGCTGGATTAGAAGTTGTGGTGCAGAATTTGATGTTAGAGAAATTGGGCTGTCACTGCCACTTGTACTGTGCCCCACCCTGCAACCTATGCCTGCCTTTGGATTCTGTTTTTATAGAGTGTTGGAATGAGGCAGTAGTGATTCAATAAAGGAATAAATTTTTAATTGTTAAACATTTCTATTTTTATTAATACAAAGAGATCAGATTGCATAAGAACGTAATTCCATAAGAACATAACCATACTTCTCTGTTTCCTCCTCCTTTCTTCCTTTCTCTTTTTAAGGATTTAATAAGCTGGCTTTTTTCCCTAACCTAGTCATTACCCCTTCACCTCCAGCCTTCCTGTCTATTTGTTCCTACTTTACAATCTAGTGCTTTAAGCTTTTTCTCCCTTCTTTCATGCATGTTTTTGCCTACTCCTACCCCAATTCCAAAGAAGGAAAAATGAATAAAAATCATGACATATTGATTCAAAGACAGGGATCCTATCCAGAAATACAGAAAAAAAGTTACCTCCTTTTTTTTAATTAACAATTTATTTACTGATTTACCTTTCTGGAAGAGGCAGCTAGAAGTTCTCTGAGGTCTGTTCTTAGAATGTGAGGAGAGCCAGAGATATTGGATAGACTCTTTACAGTCTGTTTGTTTTACTGTGAGAGATATTGTTCCACTTGCCTGTGGCAGAAAAAAATGAAATTTCAATGATTTTTTTTCTGTGTTACTAATTTTTATGATGAGTCTCTTCTTTATCAATGGATAGAGACCTGCCAAGTTTACCATGAGCAAAAAATTTCACAGACACAACTGCTTCCAGGGGAGATGCATGCCTCTCCATTCCTGTGTGGCCTTCTCTGAGATCTCCAGGTGGCTTCTCTTGGTCTCCTGAAAGCAAAGAGAAGATTCAACCACAGAAAAAGTTCACTACAACTGTGGTGTTGTTTCTTGGAAGTTCCTGTCCAAAAAGTAATCATTTAAGAACACCAGGGGCATTTTATTAGTTTCACAAGACTCTCTTCTTCCTGGCTTCAGTGGAGAGGAAAAATAACCACAGTTGAAGCATGATTCTAGGCAAAGCACAATTATTTATCTGCATACAAAAATCCTCATTTTTTTTCTGCACATTGTTAGTCTTACATGGGTTAGAAAGAAAAATACTATTTAATGTCTTAGAACTCTCTAATATTAAAAAGTGCAAGAATTAAAAATTGATATTTTGTGCTCTTATAAAGCTCCAAAAGCATTAACATTGTGCATTTCTGGGTGATTTAAAAATTCTAAATTTGAAAGCAATTGCGTTGACTGGCTTTGCAGAGTAGGAAGAAAATAATTGGCTTATTAATTATTTATATAGAGAGACTATGAAGGAAGCTATTCATTGTTACCAATTGTCTATGATAAGCTTTAACGTTTATGAAACCATGATTCATTTTATTTTATGAGCTAAGTCCACTTGAAGTTGTGAAAGAAAACATGCAATAGTGGTTGCAATTCACTTTAAAAGATTTTTTGAAAGATTTTATTTATTGATTTGAGAGGTAGAGTTATAGACAGTGAGAGGTAGGACAGAGAGAAAGGTCTTCCATCCATTGGTTCACTCCGCAAATGGCTGCAACAGCCAGAGCTGCTCAATCCAAAGCCAGGAGCCAGGTGCTTTTTTCCAGTCTCCCATGGGTGAAGGGTCCCAAGCACTTGGGCCATGTTACACTGCTTTTCCAGGCCATAGCAGAGAGCTGGATTGAAAGAGGTGCGGCTGGGACTGGAACTGGGGCCTATATGGGATGCCGGTGCTGCAGGTGGAGGATTAACCTACTGCACCATGGCACCAGTCCCACAATTCTCTTGAAAACAGAAACATTTATTCCTGAGTCTTTTGATGAATTAGGCCAATGAAGTCCTGACAGGGCACATATGTCTCTAGCATTAGAGGAGTGTTCACCATTCTCATGTTGTGTTCTGTTGCTGTTCAGCCTGTGACAATGAGGCACATAAATAAAAAACCAGAAATTCAGCATGTGGTTACCCCACAAGGAATCTTGTTTGCATCTGAATAAATTTTCTAGCCAGGCATTTTTAAGTTGCTAAATATTCTCCTAATTTGTATTTACTTAAAGACTATTAACTTAGTACCACAATTTTTGTTACAATAAGGTGATTGCAGATAAGGAATTATCTTCTGGATAAAACTAGAAGTTTTACTTTGTAACATTCACAGACTAGCAGAAGTCATAAACCATTAACCCTCGTTTTTCTAAAAAGGGGGTTGTAATTAGTATGAGTATATAAAGAATATATTTTTTAAGATTTTATTTAGTTGAGAGGTAAAATTGCAGACAGAAAGAAAGGTCTTCCTTCCATTGGTTCACTCCCCAGATGGCTGCAATGGTAGAGCTGCACCCATCTAAAGCCAGGAGCCAGCTGCTTCTTCCTGGTTTCCCATGCGGGTGCAGGGGCCCAAGCACTTGGGCCATCTTCCACTGCTTTCCCAGGCCATAGCAGAGAACTGGACTGGAAGAGGGGCAGCCAGGACTAGAACTGGTACTCATACTGGATGCTGGCACCACAGGCAGAGGATTTACCTGCTGCACAGCAGCACCAGCCCCAAGTACATGAAGAATTTAGAACAGAAAATCTACCAACCTCATGGAGTTTATCTCCGTTTCAAAACTTTTAATAACCTTTGGGATGGAAAATGCTAATTTAAAGTACTGTAATTAAATTCACAAAAACAAAAGATGTTTTAGGATGTTTTTACTTCATTATTTAAGTTAGATACTGTTAGGAAATTCTAGATTATTTTGTGGGTAAATTGTAATTTCTTTTCACAAGTGTATTTGAGTAGAAACACAAGCTTTTATAATCAATTATTTATGTTTAAAACATTTGCTTATGTATGTTTTGTATTAAAATAACAGCATGTTATGAAGTTTAGAAACATCTTGTTCCATACAAGCCTATGCTTTTTTTAAGTTTTATTTTAAAAGAATCTTTGTATTTATTTTTTTTAACACAGCAAATTCAGGTGACACCATACGTCCATAATTTCCCACAAAATTCATAAACTTTACAACTGAGTATCTTAAGTCTTATAAATCTTCTGAATCGTTCATAGTTATGCACTCAATGGAACGTACTCCTCAGCAGCTGAGAAGAATCTTAACTTAAAAGCACCAACTCTTCAGGCATCTATTTTTCATTCTCTAAGACATGCAGTCAGACTGCTGATGCAGCAAATACCAATTCACCTTTAGCTTAATGGATAAGAGAAAGCATTTGGGAAACCAACATTATTAATATTAAGTCTGAAAGCATTTCTACCTCTTTACTGAATGATTTTTCCTTCTGTCTGTCAACTATAAACTCTAATGAATAAAAATTGTGTTTTGAACATAAGTTTTTCAGGTTAATCTAACACTTTAGGACATTTGTATTTGTTTTATATAAGTCTTAAGGAAAACAAAAAGTTAATCTTTAATCTAGAAATTTCTGGAATCTTTTATTAGATTTACAATTTTACTGCAAAGTAATATGATCTGTTTGTCCAAATTAAAAAATTCTCTTCATGTATGTAATTAATAAAGCTTATTTCCAATATATATTTTCTATGTTTTCATTTGCTGAAGCAGGGTTCAAAGGGTGTTTTTAGGATCTTGCCAACATCAGCCCTATGTACCCATAAATTATTGGAGCCATTAAATGGACAGTAAAAACTGGTTGAGGCTACTGATTAATGCTTCAAAAGGAATCTAATATTCACAGATTTTATCATCATATTCAATTCAACTGAAGTCTTTCTTAAAACTGTACTCTTGATAGGCTGAAGATAGGGTAATGGAGTTAGTTCTTTATGCCAAAGATTCGTGGATCTGTTGTACAAAGGCTTCATTCTCTGTCAGTCGTCAGTAACTTGAGGGCTTTCTGTAGATTCTGAATGGCAGTGCTTACATCTTCATATTGCAAAGCACTGTGAGCATATTTGCAGTATCTCTGAGCTCTCACAAACTCCTCAGGGGTGCGGTGGGTATCGCCTTGGGAAACTGTACTGGAAAGTGCAGGATCAATGGCTGGAATAGTCTATAGAGTAGGTTGGATGGTATTCCTTGTTACACCCATACTATGAGGCACTTTCGTTGGTGTGTTGGCTGGGGCATGTGCACCCAGAGGAATCTGTATTCAACTACAGCTGTCTGATGGCATGCTGCCTGGGTCAACTGCTGAAGATGATGATGGCTGAGGTGTGTTGAGTGGGCAGAGATGCTACTACAGCATCTTCATTTTCTTCACCATCAGTATCTTCCTCAATTGCAGTAGGGCCTGCTTGAGGAGTCTCCTCATTCTTTAAGCAATTATGGATATATGTTGCCTTCCACCTTGCATACTTTGTGTGTTTCACATTTTCATTAGTGTTATGTCAAACATGGTTATGACATCTATTAAAAGACTTGCAGTATAGAAGAACTTGATCATTTTTTTTGTGAAATTGCCCAGCACATTGTTCACTGTCTGCATATATAAACATTTTCCAAGAATAATTCCCCAATGGGCAGAACCAACTGCTCTTTGAGGAATAGCTTCATTATCACTCAACTGTTTCTTTTTGTTGTTGTGAAGAACCTGAACCTAGATCAATGTGCAGCTATTTTAGACTAGGCCCCCATCTTGTAACTCAGGCATGACCGGGCCCTGAACCCTAAACCAAAAGCTCTGAAAGAAGAAAAATAAACTCCCCTTGTGATAAACTCCCCTAGCAACAGCCAATCAGCAGATAGCAGGGAAATACCTAAAGTTCCATGTATCTTTTCAGGCAGCTAAGGTGATTGATAACATCCCAAAACCCTGCAGTTTGGATCGTACACCCTAGCGGCTCATACCCTATACTTTAGCCAATCATTTTAAAAAGTATCAACCCCAGAGCCATCCAACCACTGGATTTACTAAGCAATTTTAAGAGATGTTCCTTAAATTTCCCACAGAATGAGATGATTTGCTGAATGGTGCTATAATGTATAGAATGTCTCTGAAAACCCTATATAAACCCCACAAAAGAAATGGGATGGATTCTCATCAGAAGACTGCTGTGATGATTGGAGGAGTGGACCCTAGCTTGAGCTAGAACAATAAACCTCTTTGCTTTTGTATCATTGAAGTCTCTCATTGGGATAATTGAGTCCCATCCAAGTCTGGTCTAACAGTTGTTGTTAAGATTTATTTATTTATTTGAAAGGCAGAGTTACAGAAAGGCAGAGAGAGTGAGAGAGAGTCGGTGTCTGCCATCTGCTAGTTCACTCCTCAAATGGCTGCAATGGCTGGAGCTGTGCTGATCTGAAGCCAGTAGCTAGGAGATTCTTCCAGGTCTCCCACATGGGTGCAGGGGCCCAAGGACTTGGGCCATCTTCATTTTTTTTTTTTTGACAGGCAGAGTGGACAGTGAGAGAGAGAGAGAGAAAGGTCTTCCTTTTCCATTGGTTCACCCCACAATGGCCACTGTGGCTGGCACACTGCAGCCAGCGCACCGCACTGATTCAAAGCCAGGAGGCAGGTGCTTCTCCTGGTCTCCCATGCGGGTGCAGGGCCCAAGCACTTGGGCTGTCCCCCACTGCACTCCTGGGCCACAGCAGAGAGCTGGACTGCAAGAGGAGCAACCGGGACAGAATCCAGAGCCCCAACTGGGACTAGAACCTTGGGTGGTGGCACTGCAGGCAGAGGATTAGCCTAGTGAGCTGTGGCACCAGCTGGGCCATTTTTTCTACTGCTTTCCCAGGGCAGAGCAGAGAGCTGGGTCAGAAGTGGAGCAGCTGGGACTTGCACTGGAGCACATATGGGTTGCTAGCACTGTAGGCCAGGGCTTTAATATGCTGCACCACAGTACCAGCCCCCCAACTGTTTCTTAAGAGCTTCTAACTGACCCATTAATTTTGATAAAAATTTACAACACTCAGTTTTATGATGAATCTTCATTCTAGTTTGCATGGCATATAAATAACCCCCTTTGTGAGATACATAATGATCAAACAATGGCTGCCAACCACCTCTCAGATCAGTTCTTGAGCAACTATTCAGTAACTGGCCACCACAGAGTCCTGTTTGTCATGCTCCTGAACCATCAGGTGATGCTGAATGTTCTTAAACTGGGGAGAGTGGGGGCAGTGGAGCAAGCTCGGCCATCTCCACTCTTTTTTCAAGTACATATTCTTACATTCACAGAAAAGCAGTTTAAACCAGACTGACTATTGTAAAAATAGTTCAATGGTTGTAGATGTCTGCTCATACAACATTTAAAATTGTTCAGTAAAATACTTGGTGATTTTAAAAAATGATTGATTTATTTATTTGAATTTCAGATTTACAGAGAGAGAGAAAGAGAGAGAGAGATCTCTGCTGGTTCACTCCCCAAATGACCACAATGGCCAAGGCAGGGCTAGATTGAAGCCAGGAGCCAGGAACTTCATCCAGGTCTGCCACATGGGTACAGGGATCCAAGCATATGAGCCATCCTCCACTGCTTTCTCAGGCTCATTAGCAGAAAGCTGGATCAAAAGTGGAGCAGCCAGGACTCAAACCAGCACTCATATGGGATGCCAGTACTGCAGGCAGTGGCTTAACCCACTAAGCCACAGTGCCTGTCCCAAAATGATTTTTGGTTTCTGTATGATAGCCATACTAACTAGGGTGCGGAGAAATCTCACTGTGGTTTCTATTAGCATTTCCCTGATCACTAGTAATCCTGAACATTTTTTCATGTGTCTGTTGGCCATTTGAATTTCTTCCTTGGAAAAATGCTTGTTAAAACTGCCTGTTAATATAACAGGAAAAATGGCTGTTGCCCATTTCTTGAACTGGATTCTTTGTTTTGTTGTTGAATTTGTTGAGCTCATAGAGATTTTGGAGATTTTTACTAATAGTTTGTGAATATTTTCTTGCATTCTGTCAGTTGCTTCCTTAGTTGCAGTTCAGAAGCGTCTTAGCTTGATATAATCTCCTTTGGCTATTTTTCCTTTCATTGTCTGTGCTTCCTGGGGTCTTTTTCCAAAAGTCTTTGACTATGACAATGTCTTGCAGAGTTTCCCTGATATTTTCCCCTAGATTTAAATGATTGATCCAATTACAGTTAATTTTTGTACAAGTTGCAATGTGGGGATCTTGTTTCCTACTACATTGTGAAGAACAAATTTTCCCAGCACTATTTTTGAAGAGATTGTCCTTTCTCCAGAGATTGCTTTAAATTTGTTTGTCACAAACTAACTGGTTTTAGACGTGCAGATTAATTTTCAGAGGTTCTATTCTGTTTCATAGGTCTACATGTCTTTTGGCATGCCAGTAACAAGCTATTTTTATTATAACTGCCCTGTAGTAGATCTTGAATTCTGGAAGTGTGATGCCTCCCTCTTTGCTTTTATTAAGATTGCCTTGGCATTTCATCCCAATTTTAACATCATTTTTTTCCTAACTCTGAGAAGAATGTTGTTGATATTTTGATTGAGATCACACTGAATCTGTAAATTGCTTTTGGGGGACTGGCACTGTGGAACAGTAAGTTGAGCCTCTGTGGCATTGGCATCTCATGGATGCCAGTTTGGGTCCCAGCTGGTCCTCTGATCCAGCTCTCTGCTCATGGCCTGGGAAGGCAGTGGAAGATGGCCCAAGTGCTTGGGCTCCTGTATCCACATAGAAGATGAGGAGGAAGCTCCTAGCTCCTGGGTTCAGATCAGCCCAGCACCAGCCATTACAGCCATTTGGAGAATTAACCAGCAGTTAGACGACATTGCTTTCTGTCTCTCCCTCTCTTTGTATATAACTGCCACTCAAATAAATAAATGATTGTAAAAATAAAATTAAAAACAATTTCTTTTGGTAGTATGGGAATTTTGATGATATTAGTTCTTCCAATTTATGAACATGTATTTCGTTAATGTTTTGTAATTTTTCTTGTGAAGATCTTTCACACCCTTGACTAAATTTATTACAAGGTAATAAAAATTTTTTATGGTTATCGTGAATGGCACTGATCTGATAAGTTATTTTTCAGCAATGGCATATTTGTGTATGTAATGGTTATTGATTTTTGTGTGTTGATTTTCTATCTTACAACTTTACCAAACTCTCTTATGAGTTTCAATAATCTCTTGGTGGAGTCTTTTGGTTTCCCAATATATAGGATCGTGTCATCTGCAAACAGATTATTGGACTTTCTCCTTTCTGAGTTTTTTTCTATTTCTTTTGCTTGAATTATTGCCATGGCTAAAACTGTTAGTAGTGATGGAGAGCAACTGTGGTTTCAGATCTTAATGGAAATGCTTCCAAGATTTCCCATTCAATATGATGTTGTTGAAGATTTGTCATATATTGCCTTGATTGTGTTAAGGAATGTTCCTTCTATACCCAACTTGCTTACGGTTTTTATAATGAAAGCTTGTTTTTTATCAAATACTTTCTCTTCGTCTATTGGGATCATCATGTGGTTTTTATTCTTTAGTTTTCTAGTGTCACATATCACATTTATTGATTTGCATATGTTGAATGATCCCTGCATACCAGGGGTACATTCCACTTGGTCCAGGTAAATTATCTTTATGATCTGTTGTTGGATTTTTATTAGCTAGTATTTTGTTAAGAATTTTTTGCATCTGTGCTTCAGAGATATTGTTCTTTAATTCTCTTTCTCTATTGTATCATTTTCTGGTTTAGAAAATAAGGTGACACTGGCCAAATAGAAGGAGTTTGGGAATATTCTTCTCTTTCAATTGTTTTGAATAGCTTAAGAAGAATTGGAATTGGTTCTGTTTTGAAAGTCTGGTAGAATTTAGCACTGAAGCTATCTGATCTTGGGCTTTTCTTTGGAGAGTTTTTGTTACTGATTCAATCTCTGTCTTGGTTTTTGGTTTGTTTCAGTTTTCTATATGTCTTCATGACTCAATTTTGTTATCTGGCATGTGGTTTGATTTCTTCTAGGTTTTCTAATTTGTTGCCCATTGCATGTGATGCCCACGTTCTATATTGCAGTGCTAATCTAAGTTTTCAGTGTTCCACTTCCAAACCAGTTTCCTGCTTAATATCTCTGGGAATCATGGGGTAGTGGCTCAAATTCTTCAGTTCCTTTCACCTAAGTGCAAGATCTACTACTTATTAGGGGACCTGAGAGCCTGGTTCAGCCACAGCTTTTGCAGACATTTACAGAGTGAACTAACATATGGAAGACCTCTCTGCCTCTCTCTCCTCAACCACTTTCTGTGCGTTTCTCTGTCCTTTTTTAAATAATTTTAAAAGTTTTTTAATTGTTTATTTGAAAGAGAGAGAGAGAGAGAGAGAGATATAGAGAGACCTTGCATCATCTCGTTCACTCCCCTGGTGGCTCCAATGGCCAGTGTTGGGCCTTGTTGAAACCAGGAGCTTCTTCTGAGTCACCCATGGGGGTGGCAGGAGCCCAAGTACTTGGGCCATCTTCCACTCTTTATCAGACCATTAGCATGAAGCTAAATCAGAAGTGGAACAAGTGGGACTTGAACCGGTGACTTTATGGGATGCCAGTATAACAGATGGCAGCTTTGCATACTGCAGCACAACACCAGCCCCCTCTCTACCTTTCAAATAAACAAATATTTAAAAAATAAATGAAAATGTTCTTAAGGAGGCAAAAGTCATCATGATTGAGCACTGAGGAATCTATTAAAAATGATTACATTTTAAAGGATTTATTTATATATTTAAAAGGCAGTGTTAGAGTGAGAGACTGATCTTCCTTCTGGTTTGTTCTCCAAAATGGCTACAATGATTGTGGCTAAACCAGGCTGATCTTGTAAGATAGGTGCTTCTTCCAGATATCACATGGGTTCAGGGGCCCAAGCATTTGGGCAAGCCTTTGCTGCTTTCCCAGACACATTAGCAGGGAGCTGGATAAGTTTGGAGCATCAATATCTATGACATCTTCCTTGCAGTACAAGGATATATAACCCATCTGGCACAATTAACGTCCTATTTATGGGTGGGCCAAGTATAACTCTTGGTTTAAGCTTTTGTTAGCAGATAATGCTGTGACTACTTTGGGTCTCTGGATTGTCACCAGTGAAGGCATCCAGATTAATAGTAATGAGTTCAACAGTCAGCAAAATGGTGTCCAGCTGAACTTAAATGGTTTTTCTTTTTCATCATTAGAATAGTGACCTCCTGCTGTACCCTGGCATCTGGACATAGACAGCAGACATTGGAAGCCATCCCCTTTGCCAAATGCAGTATGTCAAGTTTGGGTGCATCATCTATTGAGGAGGCCTTAGTAGCCATTCTCATGTTTTACTGTTCTATATCCATGGCCAAAGTCCTACTAGATAACAAGGTTTGGAGAACCACAGGCTCAAGGTGTGTAGGTGACTTTTTCCAGTAAAGCACAATTAATAGAAATCTAATTTAATTTTACTGGCACATAGCAAGGTTGCAAGAGAGGTTATTCCTTGCATCACAGCCCTTGAGAAGTAATGGATATCACAAATGATCCAGAGAATTTAGAAGATATATGAGCTCCACGAGTGAAGAAGTCACTGAGAGCACTAAGGATAGTGCCCACAGAATTCAATTTGACTTTTCATTGGAAAAGGGGCCATATAAGCTGGGCTGATTTATAGCATCCATGACAATTAATTTTTTAAATGAGGCATGCATTGCACCAAAACCCAGGAAGGACTAAAAGGTATTAGCGTTGTATGTTCTTCACAAGTGTGTCAAACAGTCTCATGAAGGGAGGAAGTCATCAATGTGATATATTCCCAGAAAGGACTAAAAGGTATTAGCATTGTATGTTCTTCACAAGTGTTTCAAATAGTCTCATGAAGGGAGGAAGTCATCAATGTGATATATTCTTGTGCTCCTGATAAAAGCTGGGTACAGTTAAATTCTTTGCAAAAATTATGTTTGATGGCCAAGTCAATGAAATGCTCATGTATACCCTAGAAAAAGTGTTTTTTCAAAGTGAAGGCAAACTAGACTGAGGAGCTGTTAAAAAAGCTTTGAGCAAAAACACATTTGCCACTTTTTTTTTTTTTTTTGGACAGGCAGAGTGGAGAGTGAGAGAGAGAGAGAGACAGAGAGAAAGGTCTTCCTTTTGCTGTTGGTTCACCTCCCAGTGGCCGCTGCGGCCAGCACATCGTGCTGAGCCGAAGCCAGGAGCCAGGTGCTTTTCCTGGTCTCCCATGCAGGTGCAGGGCCCAAGGATATGGGCCATCCTCCACTGCACTCCCGGGCCATAGCAGAGAGCTTGCCTGGAAGAGGGGCAACTGGGATAAAATCCAGCGCCCCGACCGGGACTATAACCCGGTGTGCCAGTGCCTCAAGGCAGAGGATTAGCCTATTGAGCCACGGCGCTGACATTTGCCACTTTTGTAATAGTTAAGACAGGTCATTTACCTATTAAGAGGCATCGGATATGTTAATATTAGATATAAAGTGTGGTGGACATAATCGATGTCATATAGCATTAAGATTTTAGTAATCTACCATGAGATGGCATTTACTTTTTTCCAGATTCAACAGGTAAAATTGGGCTGCCAAGTGGGAAACAGCTGGAATAATCACCTTTTTGTTTATTAAGTTTAATGTAATAAATTTTAATGCATGAAAACATTGAGTTTCCTTTTATTACATCATCTTAATTATTTTAGTTTGGTACCTGTGGAATGTTATTTTCCCTAGTTAAGTTGTAGCTTAAAATTTTTATTTTAATAATTACTTGCTGTGTTAGGCCATCTCTCCCACCTGTGGGATTTTTTGAGTACATCTGATTATTGGAAATTTAGGTAATACTATAGTTAAAATGAGATGTACCAAATAAATAATTTTTTTCTTCTGATACATATTTTGGAACTTTTCTAAAATGGTATTGAGCACCCTGCTTAAATTTAGGGGGATTCCCTGGGTAAGACTGTTATTTGAGCCACATTACTGATTACTTCTATGAAACTCTGAATAAGTGCATCGAGAACCTGGAAAAGTTGATGTCTTATGCTGAAGAGACATAAGAATCAATGTCTTTTTATCTTTTTTAATTATATAATTTACAAATAAGTTTTAGATGTCTAAAAGGATGAAATTATGTACTTTTCAGAAATTTATACCTATATACAACTATAATTGATATATTTTACATTTTCTTTCTTTAGGTTTTTAAGACTTATTAGGGCTGGCACTGTGGTGTGGGCAGAGGCCCACACACTTGGGCCATCTTTTGCTGCCATTTTCCCAGGTTCAGTAGCAGGGAGCTGGATCAGGAGTGGAGAGACTGGGACACAAACTGGCACAAATATGGGATACCATGCCCATCTAGTAAAACTTGATCAGATAACACTGGTTGCTTCTATTAGTCATAAGTAGCTCAAGCTTGACCTCAAATTTAGTCCTTGTAGGATCCTGAATTAGTTTCAGTCTGTGATCCTCACTCTCTTTATATCTTAGGGACTATATTTTTCATTATTGATTCAGTAAAATCAAGTGTTAGAGCTCCTATTTCTAAGTGCTTGAAATTATAAATGCTGGTCAGAAGGTGTATTTAGGGCTTGGCACCATGGCTCATTTGGTTCATCCTCCACCTGTGGCACTGGCGTCCCATATGGGCACCGGGTTCTAGTCCTGGTTACTCCTCTTCCAGTCCAGCTCTGTGCTGTGGCCAGGGAAGGCAGTGGAGGATGGCCCAAGTGCATGGGCCCCTGCACCCCCATGAGAGACCAGGAAGATGCACCTGGCTCCTGGCTTTGGATCAATTCAGCGCTGGCGACAGCGGCCATTTGGGGAGTGAACCAGCACAAGGAAGACCTTTCTGTCTCTCTCTTACTGTCTATAACTCTACCTGTGAAATAAAAACAAAGGTGTATTTAAAATCAGTGAGAGAAAATGAATTGTAAAAGATCAATCAACAACAATTGAGTGCTGTGTGCTGCCTTCCCACTTTCTTCTCAGGAATCCCCACAGAATTTTCAACCATAATTCTAAAATCAGCAACTCCCGCTGTCAGAAGTGTGTGGCTACCACTATGGGGAGCAATAATTTTTAGAAAGGACAAGGGAATTCACTATTTCATGATACTATTCTTGTTTGATGCCTACAACTTCATTTTCTGTTTACATTGTATGATGCTGGGAACTAAGTAATAATTTTATTCTGTGTCTGAGGTGAAGTTATGTAAGACTGAAGTTCAAGACTGAGGTCCTTCAATTTGCAGTATGAAGTCACTGAAAGGCAATTACCAGATAAGTGCTGATATAGGCATTTGCATGGCACAATTCATACACTATACATAGAAAAAATGACCAATAGCTGTGGGCCAACAGTCAATGGCCCATGAGACCATCACTCAAATCCTCAAGAGTTTGTAATTCATGGCAATTCTCATTTAGACTAGAAGAGGAGTAAAAGCAGGAGCTCTGTGACACCCTAATATTTGTCTCTTGCCTAATTTGTGTCAGAAACCACTACCTAAGTGCAGTTTTTTTTTTTAAATATAGCTTTGTTAAAAATACACAGATAACTGGATGTGATGGATAGATGAATTTCAGGATGTTTTGGGTAAAGAATTTCAAGATAGTGCAGTTTTAAATATTCACAAAGATTTTACAAGGCATTCACCCTGTTTTCCAGCCATATTAATGCACCAACTTATTACTATTTTACTGTAAAATATGATCCATTGATGGTCCACAAATTATTTTAATAGGTAAGATCAAACATCATTTTAAAGGATTAAAAATGATTTATTTAGGATATTATTTTCTTCTTTCAACACTAAAGTTAAAGAGAGTCCTTGGAGGTTTTTTCTAAGTATCTGTAGAAGTATTTGAGGTTTTAGAACCACAATTTAACTATGAGAATTTAAAAAATATTAATATATATAATGATAATTTCCAAAAATTCTTTCCACATTTTAATTTCTCCACTTATAGTATATTTCTTTTATTTTCTTTCTTTCTTTCTTTCTTTCTTTCTTTCTTTCTTTCTTTCTTTCTTTCTTTCTTTCTTTCTGACAGGCAGAGTTAGACAGTGAGAGAGTGAGAGAAAGAGAGAGAGAGAGAGAAGGGTCTTCCTTTTTCCATTGGTTCACACCCCAAGTGGCCGCCATGGCTGGCACACTGTGCTGATCCAAAGCCAGGAGCCAGGTGCTTCCTCCTGGTCTCCCATGCAGGCGTAGGGCCCAAGGACCTGGGCCATCCTCCACTGCACTCCTGGGCAACAGCAGAGAGATGGACTGGAAGAGGAGCAACTGGGACAGAATCCAGCACCCCAACTGGGACTAGAACACAGGGTGCTGGCACCGCAGGTGGGGGATTAGTCGTGTGAGCCATGGTGCTGGCCAACTTATAGTATGTTTCTTTCAAATGTTTTTGCCAAGCCAGGAATTAATGAAGAATTGGAATATTATGCGAGCACTTCATGTGGTTAGACAAATTTTATGTATCCTTGCTGTATCCTAAGTGGTTGATTTTCCAGGAGATTTCTTCCTAATGGAGGTGTGCACTGTTTACAGGGAAAGTAGCTTCATCAGCCCATGATGTCAACAGGGAAAGATCATGAAAAGTCTCCTTTGTTTTCCTTCTCAGCATATGCCATTGCAACCACTACCACCATCTATTTTTTTTTTTTAGCTTTTATTTAATGAATATAGATTTCCAAAGTACAGCTTATGGACTACATTGGCTTCCCCCCTCCCAGGACTTCCCTCCCACCTGCAACCCTCCCCTCTCCCGCTCTCTCTCCCCTTCCATTCTTATCAAGATTCATTTTCAATTTTCTTTATATACAGAAAATCAGTTTAGTATACATTAAGTAAAGATTTCAACAGTTTGCACCCACATAGAAACACAAAGTGAAATATACTGTTTGAGTACTCATTATAGCATTAAGCCCCAATGTACAGCACATTAAGGACAGAGATCCTACATGAGGAGTAAGTGCACAGTGACTCCTGTTGTTGATTTTACAAATTGAACTCCTGTTTATGGCCTCAGTAATCTCCCCTGTTCCAGTCATGAGTTTCCAAGGCTATGGAAGCCTTTTGAGTTCACTGACTCTTATCTTATTTGGACATGCTCATAGTCAAAGTGGAAGTTCTCTCCTCCCATCAGAAAAAGGTACCTCCTTCTTTGAAGGCCTGTTCTTTCCACTGGGATCTCACTCACAGAGATCTTTCATTTAGGTGGTTTTATTTTTTTTATTTATTTTTTTTTGCCAGAGTGTCTTGGCTTTCCATGCCTGAAATACTCTCATGGGCTTTTCAGCTGGATCTGAATGCCTTAAGAGCTGATTCTGAGGCCAGAGTGCTGTTTAGCACATCCCAAATTCTATGAGTCTGCTGTGTATCTCACTTCCCATGTTGGATCACTCTCCCCTTTATTTATTCTATCGGTTAGTATTAGCAGGCACTAGACTTGTGTATGTGATCCCTTTGACTCTTAGTCCTTTCATTAAGATCAATTGTGAACAGAAATTGATCACTTGGACTAGTGAGATGGCATTGGTACATGCCACCTTGATGGGATTGTATTGGAGTCCCCTGGTATGTTTCTAACTCTACCATTTGGGGCAAGTCAGCCCGAGCATGTCCCAAATTGTACATCTCTTCCCTCTCTTATTCCCACTCTTATATTTAACAGGGTTCACATTTTAGTTAAATTTCAACACTTAAGAATAACTGTGTATTAATTACAGAATTAAACCAGTAGTATTAAGTAGAACAGACAAAAAAAAAACACTAAGAGGGATAATGTATTAAGTTGTTCATTAACAGTCAGGGCTATGCTGATCAAGTCACCGTTTCTCATAGTGTCCATTTCACTTCAGGAGGTTTCCTTTTTGGTGTTCAGTCAGTTGTCACTGATCAGGGAGAACATATGATATTTGTCCCTTTGGGACTGGCTTATTTCACTCAGCATGATGTGTTCCAGATTCCTCCATCTTGTTATAAATGACCTGATTTCATTGTTTTTTACTTCGGTATAGTATTCTAAAGAGTACATATACCATAATTTCTTTATCCAGTCTACCATTGATGGGCATTGAGGTTGGTTCCAGGTCTTAGCTATTGTGAATTGTGCTGCAATAAACATTAGGGTGCAGACCGCTTTTTTGTTTGCCAATTTAAATTCTTTTGGGTAAATTCCAAGGAATGGGATGGCTGGGTTGTATGGTAGGGTTATCTTCAGGTTTCCGAGGAATCTCCAGACTGATTTCCATAGTGGCTTGACCAATTTGCATTCCCACCAACAGTGGGCTAGTGTCCCTTTTTCCCCACATCCTCGCCAGCATCTGTTGTTGGTAGATTTCTGAAAGTGAGCCATTCTAACCAGGTTGAGGTGAAACCTCATTGTGGTTTTGATTTGCATTTCCCTGATTGCTAGTGATCTTGAACATTTTTTCATGTGCCTGTTGGCCATTTGGATTTCCTCTTTTGAAAAATGTCTATTGAGGTCCTTGGCCCATCTCTTAAGTGGGTTGTTTGTTTTGTTTTTGTGGAGTTTCTTGATCTCTTTGTAGATTCTGGTTATTAACCCTTTATCTGTTGCATAGTTTGCAAATATTTTTTCCCCTTCTGTCGGTTGTCTCTTCACTCTCCTGACTGTTTCTTTTGCAGTACAGAAACTTCTCAATTTGATGCAATCCCAATAGTTGATTTTGGTTTTGACTGCCTGTGCCTCCCGGGTCTTTTCCAGAAACTCTTTGCCTGTGCCAATATCTTGAAGGGTTTCTCCAATGTTCTCTCATAATTTGAAGGTGTCAGGGTGTAGATTTAGGTCTTTAATCCATGTTGAGTGGATTTTTCTGTGAGGTGTAAGGTAGGGGTCTTGCTTCATGATTCTGCACGTGGAAATCCAGTTTTCCCAGCACCATTTATTGAATAGACTGTCCTTGCTCCAGGAATTGGTTTTAGACCCTTGATCAAATATAAGTTGGCTGTAGATGATTGGATTGATTTCTGGTGTTTCTATTCTGTTCCATTGGCCTATCCATCTGTGTCTGTACCAGTACCATGCTGTTTTGATTACAACTGCCCTGTAGTATGTCCTGAAATCTGGTATTGTGATGCCTCCGGCTTTGTTTTTGTTGTACAAGATTGCTTTAGCTATTCGAGGTCTCTTGTGCCTCCATATGAATTTCAGCATCATTTTTTCTAGATCTGAGAAGAATGTCTTTGGTATCTTGATTGGTATTGCATTGAATCTATAAATTGCTTTTGGGAGAATGGACATTTTGATGATGTTGATTCTTCCAATCCATGAGCATGGAAGATTTTTCCATTTTTTGGTATCCTCTTCTATTTCTTTCTTTAAAATTTTGTAATTCTCATCGTAGAGATCCTTAACATCCTTGGTTAAGTTTATTCCAAGGTATTTGATTGTTTTTGTAGCTATTGTGAATGGGATTGATCTTAGCAGTTCTTTCTCAGCCGTGGCATTTCTTGTGTATACAAAGGCTGTTGATTTTTGTGCATTGATTTTATATCCTGCCACTTTGCCAAACTCCTGTATGAGTTCCAATAGTCTCTTAGTGGAGTTCTTTGCATCCTCTAAGTAAAGAATCATATCGTCTGCAAAGAGGGATACTTTGACTTCTTCCTTCTCAATTTGTATTCCTTTAATTTCTTTTTCTTGTCTGATGGCTCTGACTAAAACAGTGGTGAGAGTGGGCATCCCTGTCTGGTGCCAGATCTCAGTGGAAATGCTTCCAACTTTTCCCCATTCAATAGGATGTTGGCCGTGGGTTTTTCATAAATTCCTTTGATTCTATTGAGGAATGTTCCTTCTATACCCAATTTGCTTAGAGTTTTCATCATGAAAGGGTGTTGAATTTTATCGAATGCTTTCTCTGTATCTATTGAGATACTCATATGGTTTTTCTTCTGCAGTCTGTTAATGTGGTGAATCACATTGATTGATTTGTGAATGTTGAACCATCCCTGCATACCAGGGATAAATCTCACTTGGTCTGGATGGATGATTTTCCTGATGTGTTGTTGTATTCTATTAGTGAGAATTTTATTGAGGATTTTTGCATCTATGCTTACCAGGGAAATTGGTCTGTAATTTTCTTTCAGTGCTGCATCTTTCTCTGGCTTAGGGATTAAGGTGATGCTGGCTTCATAGAAAGAAAATGGGAGGATTCCATCTTTTTCCATTGTTTGGAGTAGTTTGAGAAGAAATGGGATTAGTTTTTCTTTAAATGTCTGATAGAATTCAGCAGTGAATCCATCTGGTCCTGGGCTTTTCTTTGTTGGGAGGGCCTTTATTACTGTTTCAATTTCTGTTTCAGTTATGGGTCTATTTAGGTTTTCTATGTCTTCCTGGTTCTATTTACGTAGATTGCATGTGTCCAGGAATCTATCCATTTCTGATAGATTTTCCTGTTTGCTGGCATACAAGTCCTTGTAGTAATTTCTGATGATTCTTTTTATTTCTGTGGTGTCTGTTGTTACGTTTCCTTTTTCATCTCTGATTTTATTGATTTGGGTCTTTTCTTTTTTTCGTTAGTTGGGCCAATGGGGTGTCAATTTTGTTTATTTTTTCAAAAAACCAGCTTCTTGCTTGGCTGATTTTTTGTAAGTTTTTTTTTGGATTCAATCCTATTAATTTCTTCTCTGATTATAATTATTTCTCTTCTCCTACTAGATTTGGATCTGGTTTGCTGCAGTTTTTCTAGGTCATTGAGATGCACTGAATGCTCATTTATTTGGTATCTTTCCAATTTCTTGATATAGACCCCTATTGCTATACACTTGCCCCTCAATACTGCTTTTGTCATATCCCATAAGTTTTGATATGTTGTGTTGTTATCCTCATTTACTTCCAGAAAGTTTTTGATTTCTCTTTTGATTTCTTGAATGACCCAGTGTTCATTCAGGGGCATGTTGTTCAGTCTACATGTGTTTGCATACTTTCTAGGGTCTCCTGAGTTGCTAATTTCCAGCTTCATTCTGCTGTGGTCTGAGAAGCTGCATGGTATGATTCTAATTCTTTTAAATTTGCTGAGACTTGCTTTATGGCCTAGTATGTGATCAATCCTAGAGAAGGTTCCATGCACTGCTGAGAAGAATGTAAAGTGTTTAGATGTAGGATTGAAAGTACTGTAGATATCTGTTAGATCCATTTGGGCAATAGTGTCAATTAAATCTGCTATTTCCTTGTTGATCTTCTGTCTGGATGATCTGTCTATTTCTGAGAGTGGAGTATTGAAGTCCCCTAGTACTATTGTATTGGAATCTAAGTCTCCCTTTAAGTCTCTAAACATATCTTTTAAATAGACCGATGCCCTATAATTAGGTGAATATACATTTATAATAGTTACATCTTCCTGTTGAATTGTTCCCTTAATCATTATATAGTGCCCCTCTTTGTCTCTCTTAACAGTTTTTGTATTAAAGTTTATTTTGTCTGATAATATCTCTATATCTGCTTTTTTTGGTTTCTGTTGGCATGGAATACATTTTTCCAATCTTTTACTTTCAGTCTGTATGCATCTTTGTTGGAAAGATGTGTTTCTTGTAGGCAGCAAATAGATGGTTTTTTTTTCCTTAACCCAATCAGCCAATCCGTGTCTTTTAACAGGAGATTTGAGTCCATTAACATTCAATGTGACTATTGATAAGTAGTGACTTTGCCCTGCCATTTTCCCAAAGATATTTCTAATATATGCTTTGAACTTCCTGTGATCTTTTACTGGGAGATTTTCTTCCTTTACCTTTTTTCATATTTATGGCTGTGTTTCTGTGTGTAACATATCTTTAAGCATCTTTTGCAGGGCTGGACGAGTGGTACAAATTCTTTCAATTTCTGTTTGTTATGAAAGGTCTTTATTTCACCTTCATTCACAAAGGAGAGCTTTGCAGGAGATAATATTCTGGACTGGCAGTTTTTCTCTCTTAGCACCTGGGCTATATCTTGCCATTCCCTCCTAACCTGTAGGGTTTCTCATGAGAAGTCAGCTGTGAGTCTAATTGGAGATCCTCTGAGAGTAATCTGACATTTCTCTCTTGCACATTTTAGAATCTTTTGTTTATGTTTCACTGTAGTGAGTTTGATTACAACGTGTCATGTCGAGAATCTCTTTTGGTCATGTTTATTAGGGCTTCTATGAGCTTCCTGTACTAGGATGTTTCTGTCCTTCTCCAAATTCAGGAAGTTTCCTGCTAGTATCTCACTAAAATGGCCTTTCTCTCTCTCCATGCCTTCAGGAACTCCTAGAACCTGAATGTTGGGTTTTTTAATAGTATCCTGTAGATTCCCAACAATATTTTTTAGATTTCTAACTTCCTCTTCTTTTCTTTGGTTTGACTGTATGCTTTCCTGTGCTCTGTCTTCTAAGTCCAGTATTCTCTCTTCTGCTTTACTGATTCTGTTTTTAAGGCTCTCAAATGCATTTGTCATTTGATCTATTGAGCTCTTCCTTAATTTGGATTTCTCTTCACTATCACAATTTCATGTTCTACTAATTGCTTCATTTAATTTTGATTTTTCCTTAAGGTTTCATTTTCATGAGAGCGATTTTCTACCCTGTCCAGTAAGGATTTCTGTAGTTCAAGAATTTGTTTTTGAAAACTTCTAAGTGTTCTTATCATATATTTTTGGAAATCTGGATCTTGCATTTCTTCTATCTCATCACCTTTGTAATCTTGGCTTGGGGTGTCTTGTTCATTTGGGGGCATCATAATGTCTTCCTTATTCTTGTTTACTCAGTTTCTGCATTTGTTGCTTGGCATTATGGAGATATTCTTTGGTTTTCTTCTTCTTCTTTTTTTTTTTTTTTTGCTGTTGTGGTTTTTCTTGTTATACTATGACTCGATTAAGCGTACTGTCTGCTTTTGATGGGTCCTTAGAGGCTTGTGATGGGTGTGGCCAGAGAACTCTGTTTGATTCTTCAGGGTTAAGGGTGACACACCAAGGTTAGGTTTATTAAATTTTTTCTTTCTCTCTGTTTTTTTTTTTTAATTATTAAGAAGGGAAGTAATTCCACACAGCTGAGTGGAATTGAAGGCAGTCAGTGTCTGAGCTCTGGCCCCTGTGGGTATAATATTCATCTGCTCTGTCTCAAGGACCACACAAAGGATCTGTGCAATCCTCAATGTAAGCTCAGATTCCCCTGCAGTCTTCCACCAGGTTGCCAAGGTTACCAAGTTTGCAGCGTCTCCCAAGAGTACTCACATCTCAGGCACTCCATGAGTTCTCTCACACATCTTCAGGTTTTTTTTTTTTTTTCACAGTCACAGTTCATAAGCTCCCACACATCACTAGGTCCTAACCTCCTTTTATTTCTCCCACCAGAGTCAGGTTTTTCTGCTTCGCTGAGGGCGGACACAGCCCTGAGGTGGCACAGCTTTTACATATGTCCAAAATGGTGCCTGCTCTTTGTCTTGCTCACCTTTGTAAGGTGAATGGAGAGAGAGAATCATGTCCATACTGGTCCATTTTATTTTATTTTATTTTATTTTATTTTATTTTATTTATTTTATTTCTCTCTTTTAGTTAGCCTGGTGGACTTTCCCCCACAGTGCTTCAAGCCTCATTCCCACTAGGCTCTTCCTGCGACTTCCCTGCCAGTGTCTTGGGCTACTGAGGTTTTATCTCACCTCCCTTTCCAGTGCTGGTGTGTAGACTCGGCATCTGGGGTCCCAAGCCATGGGCACCCGTGCCCTCCACATAGGTCCACCATGTCCCACTAGTTCTGGAAGAGTTTCTTCTGCAGTTTTTGTCCCCTAACTCTTCCCTGAAACTACAGTATCTCCACTTTTATTAAACTATCTTTTCCTGGACTGTCAGTGTGCTCCCTCCCTATTCCACCATCTTGGAGGACTCCTGCCCCCTCTATTCTAATAGTCCTTCCTGGTAGCTCAAGGAAGTTTCACCAGGATCTCTGTAAAAAAAAAAGATGAAAAAATTGTATTTCAGTAGAAAAGTGCTTTGTGTAGTGTCACATGATTTGTAAATACCCAGCACCTTAACTTCTGCCTAATGTTCTCTATCTTGCCACACTTAATTAAAAAACATTTATTTTTCAGATCCATTTCAGAAATTGTCACCAGTTCAAATAGTACTGTTTTAGAAAGCTTTCATGAGCATGTCTTCCCTTTTGCTACTAATGCTATGTTTGGAGTGTATGACTTCAAAAAGCATATCATGAGGCTGGTGCTGTGGCACAGTGGGTTAATGCCCTGGCCTGAAGTACCCACATCTCATATTGGCACAGGTTCACGACTCAGCTGCTCCACTTCTGATCCAGCTCTCTGCTATGGCCTGGGAAAGCAATAGAAGATGGCTCAAGTCCTTGGGTCCCTGCACCCATGTGGGAGACCTGGAAGAAGCTCCTGGGTCCTGGCTTTGGTTGGTGCAGCTCCAGCCATTTCAGCCATTTGCAGAGTGAGCCATCAGATGGAAGATCTCTCCCACTCGCTCTCTCTCTCTCTCTCTGCATAAATTTGACTTTCACATAAATAAATACATCTTTAAAAAAAACAAAAGCATATCATAAAAATTTTCCCCCTTTCAGTAATTTCTTCTTGAATAATATGCAGTATACATGCAGCTACAGAAAATTACTGTGAACCTTTATCCTGCCTTCTGAGATAGTAAGATGATATTAAATTAGATTTCATATGATAATAAGCTTCTTAAAATATAAACCAAAAGAACACAATGACCATATATAAGCCGAAATGTGAAGAACAACCTTATGGTCTCCAGATAATTTATTTTTATGAATCCCAGGACTTTTTTTTTTTTTTTTTTAGTATCAGCAGCTTTTCTAAGGTCTAATTGATAGGCAAAGATTGTGTTTATAGGAGCTTTTTTCTAAGTTTTTTTAAAAAATGTATTTGAAAATATTGTATATAAAGGAGAGACCCAGAGAGATCTTCCTTCTGCTTGTTCACATCACAGATGGCTGCATTGAGCAGGGCCAGGAAAGAATGAGGCCAGGAACCAAGATCTTCATCTGGATCTCCCACATTGGTAGCATTTGCCCAAGTATTTGGATCATCTTCCATTGCTTTTCTCAGGCCATCAGCAGGAAGCTAGATCAAAAGCAGAACAGTCAGAACATGAACCAGTGCTCATATGGGGTGCTTGTATTGCAGACAGCAGGTTTACTTGCTATGTGACAATGCTGGCCCTGCTTTATGGGAACTTCCAAATGAAATTTTGAAGTTGTATGCATTGTAGTTTGCATGTAATTCAACTTTCTGCCATACTTACTGATATATATCAGCATTTGATGTAGGACAAATCAGAAAACACAATGGCTTAACAAATAGCCATTTGATTTGCAGTTCAGACTCTGTGTTATGGGCTGCACTCAGCTGGGCAGTTCCTATGATCAGTCCAGGAGCAGAAATGAGAGTTTAGCCATTTGGGGAACTGATTGAGGCTTCACTTAAGTGTCTGGGGTTTGTGGTGAATCTTAGCTACATATTATCTCTTTTTTTTTTCTTTTTTGACAGGCAGAGCTAGTGCGAGAGAGAGAGACAGAGAGAAATGTCTTCCTTCCATTGGTTCACCCCCCAAATGGCTGCTATGGTCAGCATGCTGTGCTGATCCAAAGCTAGGAGACAGGCACTTCCTCCTGGTCTCCCATGTGGGTGCAGGGCCCAAGCACTTGGGCCATCCTCCACTGCCTTCCCAGGCCACAGCTGAGAGCTGGACTGGAATAGGAGCAACCGGGTCAGAACTGGCACCCCAACTGGGACTGTCACCTGGAATACCAGAACCGCGGGTGGAGGATTAGCCTAGTGAGCCACGGTGCCAGCCTACATACGATCTCATCAACAGGCAGGCCCCAGGGGTTTTCAGAAGATAACTGTCAGAAAAAGAAAATCTTGGAAGGCAAATACTTTACAAATTGTCTATTTCTGGGGCTGGTTCTGTGACATAGCAGGTAAATCACCGCCTGAAGTGCCAGCATCTCATATGGGTGTCTGTTCATGACTCGGCTACTCCACTTCTGATCCAGCTCTTTGCTACATCCTGGGAAAACAGTAGAAGATGGATCAAGTCCTTTGGCCCCTGCTCCCTTGTGGGAGACCTGAAAGCAGCTCCTGGTTCATATCTTTGGATCTACACAGCTCCAGCCATTGCAGCCATCTGGGGAGTGAACCTGCAGTTCAAAGACCTCTCTCTCTCTCTCTCTCTCTCTCTTCTCTCTCTCCTCTCTCTCTTCTCTGCCTCTCCTTCTCTTTGTGTAACTCTTTCATATAAATAAATATTTTAAGAAATTGTCTATTTCTATCACATTTCCTGGTATCTCATGAGGTAAATCAAGTGAAATGGTGAAATTCAGGGTCTTTTTTTAAAAAAAATATTCATTTATTCATTTATTTATTTGAAAGAGTTACACACAGAGAGAGGGAGAGGCAGAGAGAGAGGGAGAGCTCTTCCATCTGCTAGTTCACTCCCCAGTTGGCTGCAATGGCCAGAGTTGTGCCAATCCAAAGCCAGGAGCCAGGAGCTTCTTCTGGGTCTTCCACATGGGTACAGGGGCCCAAGGACTTGGGCCATCTTCTACTGCTTTCCCAGGTCATAGCCGAAAGCTGGATCAGAAGTTGGGCAGCTGGGAATCTAACCAGTGCCTATATGGGATGCCAGTCTGCAGGTGGCAGTTTTACCTGCTAGGCCACAGTGCCAGCCCCAATCCAGGGTTTTGTGAAGGGATGAACACAGGGAAAGGTGCTACTTGGAATCATTACTGGTAAAGTGCACTGCATTAAATATACATTATGTGTATTTGTTAACTTTCTTTGGTATAAACTTTAATAACAACATAATGTTTATCTCTGATAACCTTATTCATTTGAACACTCAACATTTCTTTTTACTTTTACATTATTATTTTACAAAATTTGTAGATAATGCTTTCGTTAAACCAATGATAACTTCTGTTTATTCTCTGCCACTTAATATAGGTGGGTGCGTTTTCCTATGTATTTCTATTTTTACAGGTTTATTCCTCCACAATGAAGTAGCTGTTTTCTTGGTTAATGTATTTATTATTCTATATTCATTCTATTATATCCTTTTTTCCCCCACTGTTCAGTGCAGAAGGAAACCAGAGTGTTTTTTTTTTTAAGATTTCATTTATTTATTGAAAGAGTTGCAGAGAGAGAAAGTCTTCTATCTGCTGGCTCACCCTCCAAATTACTGCAAAGGCCAGAGATCAGCCAATCCAAAGCCAAGACCCAAGAGCTTCTGGGTCTCCCATGCAGGTGCAGTGGCCCCAGGACTTGGACCATGTTCCACTGCTTTCTCAGGACATAGCAGAAAGCTAGATTGTATGTTGAGCAGGCAGGACTTGAACCAGAACCCATATGGAATGCTGGCATTGCAGACAGCAGCTTTACCCATTATGCCGCAGCGTTGGCCTCCAGAGTTTTCTTTGAACTCCTGCCATTCACCTTCTCTCCCAGGTATGATTCTGGGTCCTCCACATGTTTCTAAGAGGAAAGAAAATTAATATATCACCTGTAAGTGTTTTTTTTTCTTTTGTTTTTAATTATTGCCCAGCTTGTCAGTACTCATTTTAGGTGTTTAATGCTAGTTTATTTAATTTTTTTAAATTTTTTAAATTTATTTGAAAGTCAGAGTTACAGAGAGGTAGAGGGAGAGAGAGAGTCTTCCATCTGCTGGTTCACTCCTCAGTTTGCCACAATGGCCAGAGTTACACGGATCCAAAGCTAGAAGTGAAGAGCTTCTTCTGGGTCTCCCACATGGGTTCAGGGGCCCAAGGACTTAGGCCATCTTTTACTGAATTCCCAGGACCTTGGCAGAGAGCTGGATTGGAAGTGAAGCCACTGGGACTTGAACTGGCACCAATATGGGATGCCAGCACTGAAGGCAGTGGCTTTACCTGCTAGCCACAGTGCCAGTCCCAGTATACTAGTTAATTAAAATGGAAAATATGGGGCCAGCTCTGTGGCTCAGTGGGTTAATGCCCTGGTCTAAAGCATCGACATCCCATATGGGCACCGGTTTGAGACCCGGCTGTTCCACTTCTGCTCCAGCTCTCTACTATCGCCTGGGAAAGCAGTGGAAGATGGCCCAGGTCCTTGGGCCCCTTGTGGGAGACCCAGAATAAGCTCCTGGTTTCTGGCTTCAGATTGGTGCAGTTCCAGTCACTGCAGCCAACTGGAGACTGAACCAGCAGATAGAAGACCTCTCTCTCTCTGCCTCTCCTCTCTCTGTGTAACTCTGACTTTCAAATAAATAAATAAATCTTTAAAAAATTTTAAAATAGAAAAATAAACATAAAATTTGTTCTCACAGAATATACAGAAATGAATTATGAATTTGGCATGATTATGAAACATTACTGTCCTCTATAATAATGCAATTTGGTCTCTTTCTGTTGCTATAGCAAAATATATATTTGTTACATGAATTGAGTTGAAACTAAGCACAATATGCTACATTTTTGGGGTCATGTCTGAAACAGTCTACACACAGATGATGTACTGAACAGTGTTTTAGTGCTACCTATGAAGTAAACACTTAGCATTCTGTAAGAGGAAGAGTTACCTAGTGCTGGAACACAAATCAGTTAAGTTTGTTTTCAAATTGTTAGAGTGATGGAGTTCTTAATACCTTTGAGAAGCTGAATTGGATTCTGGAATAGGATAAGGAATGTGTGAAGAAAAGAATCTACTGGAGGCTCATTTATTTTTTAAGATTATTTATTTGAAAGGTGGACTTGCAGAGATTGGGAGAGACAGGGCGACAAAAGGACATATCTTCTATCTACTGTTCATTCCCCAAATGCCCACAATGGCTGGGACTGGGCCAGGCCAAAGCCAGGAGCCTGGGACTCCATGGGTCTCCCACATTGGTGGAAGGGTCCAAATACTCAGGCCATTTTCACTGCTCTTTCAATCAGATTAGCAGGGAACTAGATTGGAAGTGGAGCAGCAAGGACTCAAGTCCTCTGTTTACATGGGATGCCAGCATTGATGGTGGAGGCTTAGCCTGCTGGATCACAATTCTGGTGACTATTGCAGGTTCTGAAGCAAATCTCTAAGCATTTTTCTCAGTGAGTCACAAATGCAGATTGTACTGCAGACATTCCCAGGTTCTCTTTTTGGGCAAATAATTCCATTGCTTTCACTTTAATTATGTATAATGTTATTTCAAATGTTTATCATTTGAATGTTTTGGGCAAGTATTTCCATTGCTTTCACTTTGATTAGGTATAATGTTATTTCAATTGTTTATCAGTAGAATAATCATAGATAAGGGCAAAAGCTAATTTGTATTCTTTGTCTTACCTGTATTTTCTCTCTTACTTAAAAATATTTATTAGCTTGATAGAGAAAAAACTTGATGGACTGAGAGAGAGAGAGAGCTTTGTCACATTAATTCACTTCCTAGATAACCATACCAAACAGGTGGGGCAGGACTGAAGCCAGGATTGAGGAATGGAATCTAGGCCTCCTTCATTGGTGACATCACCATTGCTTCCCCAGGTTTGCATTAACTGGGAGCTAGAAACTAGAGCTGGCAATGGAAATCATAGACACTCTGAGGTGGCATCATAAACAACACTACACTAAATGTCTGCCCTGTCATTTAATATATTTTTTCTCTGACATTTTGGAAATGATATGCATGGTGTTTTCCTGGAAACTGTTTTCTGTTCATTCCCATTGTAGTTTCACTGATGGTTTCTTGCCTTTTTTTTCTCAATGCTTCTACATACTTCTCCTTTAACATTGCCCAGTCAAGAGTCAGTATTGCCCCTCTTCTAGCCTTCTGTGCAATTCCCCTTGAATGATGTGGCCTTTGTGATTTGAACCTCCTGTTTCCCTTCAGCTTGGACATTTCTCACAGCCTGTAGATCATGGGTTTGACTCTGTTGAATGCTCTGTGTGGCTTTCTAAACACTCAACAAGCCTAATGTGAAACCTTAGCCTTCCTTTTCTCCTTCATATCCATACACAACTGTCAGTGTTTATTTTGTGACAGAGTTAACATGTTGACTGGAAGTGTATTATTATAGGTGATGACAGCATTTGAAGACCTGGCTGTGTACTTTACGTGGGAGGAATGGCAGAAAATGAACAATGCTCAGAAAATCCTGTACAGAGATGTGATGCTGGAGACCTACAGTAACCTGTTCTCCTTGGGTGAGTGACACCCATCACACGCCCAGTGATAACATTTTCTTGCTATTTGACAAATAAGGGAACACTTTATAATGTTTAATATTGGGCAGGATTAGAATGTGAGTCCAGGAATAATCTGAATATCTATCATCTAACAAAAGATTGAAGTTGGAACATTTGTTGCATAGCTCCTGAACCAAGCTGTAGTCCTTTAAATAACCCAAGATGATGATTTCACAAAGTCTTACTTTGTTTCCATTAATAGGGCACTGCATTACCAAGCCTGACTTGATCTTCAAGTTGGAGCAAGGAGAAGAGCCATGGATGTTGGACGAATGCTTGAATCAGAGCCTTCCAGGTCAGTCTGCACATAACAGACAGGGTGGCCAAGGCAGAGTGTGCAGATGTTGACTGGTGTTCTTTCCATGAATTTTTCTCAATCCTTACTCCTGATGACAGCTGGTTTTGTGTATCAGACAAAGGCATTTACAGATACCAGTATCTTTCTAACTTTTGTTCTTAGTGAAGATGTTCTTTGATTAAAAAAAAAATCCAGTCATTTTCTGATGTTACTAAGGCTTTTATCTAGGTTTGATACATTCCCCCAATTCTAACTTGTCCTTCTCTACACATTCATACCTTTTCCTTCATGTACTTATTAGTTCCTTCAGTGCTTGTTAATTAGGCAACATACAGAAACTTATTTTTTTAAGATTAATTTTTCTTTTTTTTTTTTTTTGACAGGCAGAGTGGACAGTGAGAGACAGAGAGAGGGAGAAAGGTCTTCCTTTTGCCATTGGTTCACCTTCCAATGGCCACCATGGCCAGTGTGCTGTGGCTGGCACACTGTGCTGATCCAAAGCCAGGAGCCAGGTGCTTCTCCTGGTCTCCCATGTGGGTTCAGAGCCCAAGGACCTGGGCCATCCTCCACTGCACTCCTGGGCCACAGCAGAGAGCTGGCCTGGAAGAGGGGTGACCGGGACAAAATCTGGCACCCCGACCAGGACTCGAACCTGGTGTGCCAGTGCTGTAGGCAGAGGATTAGCCTATTGAGCTGCCACACCAGCCTGTTTCTTTTTTTTTTTAAAGATTTATTTATTTATTTGAAAGTCAGAGAGAGAGAAGAAGGAGAGGCTGAGAGAGAGGTCTTCCATCCACTGATTCACTTCCCAACTGGCTGTCATGGCTGGAGCTGTACTGATCTGAAGCTAGGAGCCAGGAGCTTCTTCTAGGTCTCCCATATGGGTACAGGGGTCCAAGGACTTGGGCCATCTTCTACTGCTTTCCCAGGCCATAGCAGAGTGCTGGATCAGAAGTGGAGCAGCTAGGACTTAAACTGGTGCCCATAAGTGATGTTGGCACTGCAGGTGGTGGCTTTACCTGCTATGCCACAATGCCAGCCCCCAGAAACTTATTTCTAACTCATTGCTCAGATTGAATTCCTAGTCATGATTTTGCCCAGGCATAGAACTTGCTCAGGACTGAATCAATAAATGTGAACTCTCTCTTTCTTAGTCTCTTTCTTTTTTTTTCCTCTGTGCCTCTCAAACAAATAAGAAAATTATAGTCTGTTGGAAACATTTGAGGAGTGAGCCTACAGTTGGCAAACCTCTTTTTCAGTCTGTCTTTATCTCTCATTCTGTCTCTCTGACTCTCAAGTAAGTAAATAAGTAAATGCTAAAAGATGGTCATGTGGCTGGTGCTGTGGCACAGTGAATTAACACCCTAGCCTGAAGCACCAGCATCCCATATGGGCACCAGTTCAGGACCCAGTTGATCCACTTTCGATCTAGCTCTTGGCTATGGCCTGGGAAAGCAGTAGACGTCCTTGGACCCTTGCACCTGAGGGAGACCCAGAAGCAGCTCCTGGCTCCTGGCTTCAGATCAGCACAGTTCTGGCCGTTGTGGCCAATTGGGGAGTGAACCATTGGATCAAGACCTTACTCTCTCTTTGCCTGTCCTCTCTCTGTGTAACTCTGACTTTCAAATAAATAAATAAATCTTTAAAAATAAAAGATGGTCATGAGTAAGCCTCTGTGCAGTGACATCAGAAATTATGAAGCTAGGAATGACACTGTGGTGCAGCGGGTTAAAGCTCCAGCCTGCAACACTAGCATTGCATATGGGGGCCAGTTCCAGTCCCAGCTAGTCCTCTTCTAACCCAGCTCTCTGCTAATGCACCTGAGAAAAGAACAGAGGTTGGCCCAAGTCTTTGGCCTCCTGTACCCGTGTGGGAGACAAGAAAGACACTCCTGGCTCCTAACTTCATTTTGGCCCAGCATTGGTTGTTGTGCCCATATGGGGACTGAACCAGCAGATGGAAGACTTCTCTCTATCTCTCTCTCTATAATTCTAGCTTTCAAATAAATAAAGTAAATCTTTGAAAAAAAGAAATCATAAACTAAGCATAAACTTATAAAACATGAAAATAAGTGATCCTAGACTCACCAAGAAAGTAATGAGATTTTGAGACCCAAGGTCAAGTAGCCTCGTGGGGTTATGTTGAGTGGCTCAGATTTCTTGAAGGGTGGAGTTTGAAGTATGATTTCTCTCTTATTTTTCAGTATCATTGAGAAATAAGCAAACAAAAAGATAAGAAAAGCATAGGAAATGAAGCTTTCAGTGAAAATAGGAGGCAACTGATCAAAAGCCTCCAGAAATTCAAATTATCACACAGGAATGCTTCTAGAAAGAATTTAGAGGAGGTAACCAGCACTGATGATTTCAGAATGAGTTAGAAAACACTTTTCAAAGAAGATGAGCACATCCCGGTTTGCAGAAACAAATTCTTCAAACTGATTGGGAGTGTTTAACTAAAGTGGTATATTGGGAATTTTCTGTTCCTGTTGTACTTCTGAGAAGCTGAAGGTGTTGGGTGTCCTTAGGAATTTGGGGAAGCTGTCATAGAGTAGAGACAAAGTAGTTTTTCATTTGAAAAATCCCACAAATGATGTTTACCTAGGAAGACTGAGCATGAGACACTCAGACATTCAAATCATACTCTTTAAATGTTGTCCTGCTTGAAGTGCAGGCACATTTCACTCTTCTCCACCTGCAAGTAAATGATCAGTGAAACTTTTTCATGTTTATGGTTGAGATATCAGAGAAGCAAAAAGCATACAATTTTTATAAAAATAAACTGGAGAAAAAGCACAGGGAGAAAAATGGTTGCTAGGTAGTGGGTGAATATTTTTATTAAATATTTGTCCATTGTTTAAAATATTTTATAGTTATTTCATCTTTGTGAAAAGCAGAGTGATAGTGAGAGAAGAGAGAGAGAGAAAGAAGTCCTCTATTAGCTCACTTCCCAGATGCCTGCAACACTTAGGTCTAACTAGTCTGAAGCCAAAACTCTAGAATCCCTCTAGTCTTCCCTGGTTTCTCACAGGTTCCCAGGCACATGAACCATTATTTGGTTCCTTCCAGTTTACATAGGCAGAGAGCTGTACTGAAAGCAGAGTAGCCAGGGCTCAAACTGACACTGTTTTGAGACGCAGGCATCCCACACACCATAGCACAAATGTCATTCTACCATCCTTGACAATTTCCCATAGTAAAAAGGATCATGTTTGAACATTGGGAAACCTCATGGTATATTAATCTATTAAGGAGAAAAAACATATAATGGTCACAAATAAGTACCTCATACTGATTTTGTGAAAATCTTATGCCACTTGGATAACAAGTAACTTCATTCCCTTTACATGAGTATGCCAGGAGAAACAGTTACATGTGATTCAGTGACATGATTGCTTTTTTCTCATTTCAGTGGGCATGAAAAGGGATGACCTGATTAGGATCAACCAGGAAAGTCAGGACAACAATCTGAATCAGGATTTTATGAAAAATAACAAGACATCAGCTCTCAAGAGAATAGAATTAAGAAAAACACTTAGTTTAAATTCAATCCATGTTCCAACACTGATTATTAAAGAGGGAATCTATTCAGGACTGAAGCCTGAGGAATGCAATAAATGTCACACTGTGTATCCCCCCAGTGGGCCTGATCAACTACAGGCTGGAGAGAAATTTGATAACACTAAGATACCTGGAAAATCTCTCCAGTTCTGTGAGCCTCTTAGTCAGCATGACAAGATTCACATCATGAAGCAGCCATTTGGACCCACTGGACAAGCAAAAGTCTTCACAAGAAAGATGTTCTGTAAATCTGAGAGGTTTCATATGGCAGAAAACTGTAATAAATCAACTGTCACTTTTGGAAAAGCAACGCAAATAGAAAAAGCTATCCATGACAATTCTAGCCTCAATATGCATCAACAAACTCACGCAAGAAAGAAATTTTATAAGTACATTATGTATGTTGAACCTGTCATTCACCAGTCACATCTTGCAATAAATCAGAGACTAAATACAAGGGAAAAACTTTACACGTATAAACCTTGTGGAAAATCACTCAGTTTTAATTCACCTTCTGAATGTAATGACTGTGGAAAAGCCTTTGGACAAAAGTCAGTCCTCAGGAAACAACACAAAATTCACACAGGGGAGAAACCTCATGAATGTAGTGACTGTGGAAAAGCCTTTACACAAAAGGCATACCTCATAAACCATCAGCAAATTCACACCAGAGAGAAACCTCATAAATGCCTTCAATGTGGAAAAGGCTTTCTGTGGAAGTCACACCTCACCATACACCAGAGAATTCACACAGGGGAGAAACCTCATAAATGCGATGACTGTGGAAAAGCCTTTAGACAAAAGTCACACCTCATCGTACACCAGAGAATTCACACAGGGGTAAAACCTCATAAATGTAATGACTGTGGAATAGCCTTTGGAGGAAAGTCAGAACTCATCATACACCAGAGAATTCACACAGGGGAGAAACCTCATAAATGTAATGACTGTGGAAAAGCCTTTGAACAAAAGTCAGAACTCATCATACACCAGCGAATTCACACAGGGGAGAAACCTCATAAATGTAATGACTGTGGAAAAGCCTTTGGACGAAAGTCAAACCTCATCATACACTATCTAATTCACACAGGGGAGAAACCTCATAAATGTAATGACTGTGGAAAAGCCTTCGGACAAAAGTCAGAACTCATCAGACACCAGCGAATTCACACAGGGGAGAAACCTCATAAATGTAATGACTGTGGAAAAGCCTTTACACAAAAGTCAAACCTCCTCTTACATCAGCGAATTCACACAGGGGAGAAACCTCATAAATGCAATGACTGTGGAAAAGCCTTTAGACGAACGTCAGACCTCATTATACACCAGCGAATTCACACAGGGGAGAAACCTCATAAATGTAATGACTGTGGAAAAGCCTTTGGACAAATGTCAGGCCTCTGGAAACATCAGCGAATTCACACAGGGGAGAAACCTCATAAATGCAATGACTGTGGAAAAGCCTTTGGACAAAAGTCAGAACTCATCAGACACCAGCGAATTCACACAGGGGAGAAACCTCATAAATGTAATGACTGTGGAAAAGCCTTTGGACAAAAGTCAAACCTCATCATACACCATCTAATTCACACAGGGGAGAAACCTCATAAATGTAATGACTGTGGAAAAGCCTTTAGACAAAAGTCGGACCTCATCATACACCAGCGAATTCACACAGGGGAGAAACCTCATAAATGTAATGACTGTGGAAAAGTCTTTGGACAAAAGTCAAACCTCATCATACACCAGAGAATTCACACAGGGGAGAAACCTCATAAATGTAATGTCTGTGGAAAAGCCTTTAGACGAAAGTCGGTCCTCATCATACACCAGCGAATTCACACAGGGGAGAAACCTCATATGTGTAATGACTGTGGAAAAGCCTTTGGACAAAAGTCAGAACTCATCACACACCAGCGAATTCACACAGGGGAGAAACCTCATAAATGTAATGACTGTGGAAAAGCCTTTACACAAAAGTCACACTTCATCATACACCAGCGAATTCACACAGGGGAAAAAACTCATAAATGTAATGACTATGGAAAAGCCTTTACACAAAAGCCATACCTCATAAACCATCAGCAAATTCACACCGGAGAGAAACCTCATAAATGCCTCCAATGTGGAAAAGGCTTTCTGTGGAAGTCAGACCTCATAGTACACCAGAGAATTCACACAGGAGAGAAACCTCATAAGTGCAATGACTGTGGAAAAGCCTTTGGACGAAAGTCACACCTCATCATACACCAGAGAATTCACACAGGGGAGAAACCTCAAATGTAATGACTGTGGAAAAGCCTTTGGACGAAAGTCTGACCTCATCATACACCAGCAAATTCACACAGGGGAGAAACCTCATAAATGTAATGACTGTGGAAAAGCCTTTACACAAAAGTCAAACCTCCTCTTACATCAGCGAATTCACACAGGGGAGAAACCTCATAAACGTAATGTCTCTGGAAAAGCCTTTAGACGAACGTCAGACCTCATTATACACCAGAAAATTCACGCAGGGGAGAAACCTCATAAATGTAGTGACTGTGGAAAAGCCTTTGGACTAAAGGCAAACTTCATCATACACCATCAAATTCACACAGGGGAGAAACCTCATGAATGTAATGACTGTGGAAAAGCCTTTGGACTCAAGTGATAGCTCATATTACATTAGAGAATTCACAAAGGGCAGAAACCTCATTAATGTAATGACTGTGGAAAAGCCTTTGGACAAAAGTTAAACCTCATAATGCACCAGAGAATGCACACAGTATTGAAACTTCATGAGTGTAATGACTGTGGAAAAACTTAAATTCCAACTCCAAATGCATCAGAGGATTCACCCAGGGAAATAACCTTATAAATGTAATGACTGCAGAAAAGCCTTTTTTTCTATAAGTTATACTCATATCAAAACCATTCACACAGGGCAGAAACCTTGTGAATCTAGTAAGTGTGGAAAAGCTTTTATAAATCATATGTTATAAATCATAGTTCATGTCACACCAGAGAATTCACACTTGGGAGAAACTTTATGAATGCAATGACTGTAGAAAAGCCCTTGGCAGTAAGTCACATCTCAGAATGCATCAGAAAATTCACATGAAGAGAAGCCTTTTGGACATAATGACTTGGAAAGCTTTTTCCCATAATTCAGCCTTCATTGCACATCATCTAATTCATATGGGGGAAAACACTTTGGATATAATGCATATGGAAAAGCCTTTATCCATAAGTAACACCTCATAAAACATTAGAATTCACATGGGGGAGAAACCTTATGAATGGAATGATTGTTGGAAAACTCTGCCAAAATCATACAATATAACATCAGAGAATTTAGTACATGGTGTAAATCTTGTAATAAATGTGGGAAAGCCTTTTGTCAGAAGGAATACCTCATAACATGTAGATCAAACAAGGGAGAGAACTTAAGAATATAATGAATGTGAAGGACTTTTTCCAAAATCAACATAACCATGTGACGGAGCCTTTTGCTGGAAATTACATCCCATACAATAGGCATTCCCATAAGGAAGAAAGGTTGGGACCAGCGCTGTGGCACAGTAGGTTAAAGCCCTGGCCTGAAATGCCAGCATACCATGTGGGCACTGGTTCTAGTCCCAGTTGCTCCTCTTCTGATCCAGCTCTCTGCTATGGCCTGGGAAAGCAGTAGAAGATGGCCTTGCACCCACATGGGAGACCCAGAAGAAGCTCCTGACTCCTGGCTTTGGATCCCTGCAGCTCCAGCCATTGCATCCAATTGGGGAGTGAACTAGTGAATGGAAGACCTCTTTCTGCTTCTCTGTCTCTAACTCTTTCAAATAAATAAAGTAAATTGTTAAAAAATGAAGAAGTTCAGAAATATTATTAGTGTGACAAAAAGCCATTTGTCAGAAATGGCATTATACATCAGAAAATTCACACAAGGGGTTTCTTAGGAGTGTAATGAATGTGGAAGTATATTTTCATAGAATTCTGGCTTGCATAAATATGCAACTCAAAAAAGGTGATATCCTTCAAGTGCAATAGACCTCAAAAAACCATAGCCAGAAATTAAACATCAGGCCGGAGCCATGGATCAATAGGTTAACCCTCCACCTGCTATGCTGGCATCCCATATGGGTGCCAGTTCTAGTCCCAGCTGCCCCTCTTCAATCCAGCTCTCTACTGTGGCCTGGGAAAGCAGTAGAAGACAGCCCAAGTGCTTGGGCCTCTGCACCCACGTGGAAGACCAGGAAGAAGCACCTGGCTCCTGGCTTCAGATCAGTGCAGCTCTGGCCATTGTGGCCATTTGAGGAGTGAACCAACAGAAGGAAGACCTTTAACTCTGTCTCTCTCACTGTCTATAAGTCTACCTGTTAAATAAATAAAAAATTTAAAAAGAAAAACAAGAAATTATACATCAACTAACACCAGAGAATTCATACAGTAAAATGTCAATTTAATGAATGTGAAAAAATTTTTCTGCCATTAATCAATTCACATGAAGAGACTCCAAAGTGAGAAAACATACATGCATATAAAAGTCATGTACCATACGTCACCTCTCAATGGTTACCTGACAACTCACAGAAAGAAAAAATCCTATGACTGTATTGTAATGGGAAATACCTTTATTATTAGGCAAACTTCCACAAAACATAGCAAGATTACAGAGAGAAGTCCCTGAAATATAATTTGTCTGGAAGAATTCTTTGGTGGAATCACACCTTAGTGAGTATTGGGCAGTTTTCATGATGAATTGTGACAGAGAGTGGTAACTGTTTTTCAGAAATTTTTCTCTCATACAACCTGAACTTTTGGTTTCTCATTATTGTGAGTGGGATCAAGTATACACACTGAACTGTGCTCTCTTGTGTAAATTTTGTTAATAAATATTTAAAAGTTGAGTAACAGTTATTTCAACAGTTATTTGGAATACCATCTTCATGAATTACAGTTATTTGTTTTATAGCTGCTTTTTTGGCCACCCAGGATTCTTTCCCCACATTATTGTAGTGCAAGCCAGTGATGTGACCATAGGCATATCAAGTGACACATGTTCCAGCCATAATAGTGTACCCTGGCTCTGGATAATAAGTGTTGTGTGCAACACAAGGGAATGAGTGTGTGGTGACATATATACCCATGAGAAATTTCAACTTATCTGTGTGCACATCTGGATTAGACTCCACTACCCAAGGTCTATTTGAATATGCAAGTAGATGTTGCCACACACATTACCCTCAATCTTTAAAGGGACAACCTCAAACCCTATAAGTTGCCACACTCATCTGAATTTTCCTGTATTACTGAGTGCATAATGCCTTTTTCATTCATGATGCCACTTTTCCATGCTTTTTCATTCTATTCCTAATTGCCTTGAGACAAGAACATGGAATGAAGTCTATCCATGTGGTACCCATTGCAATAGAGAAGCAGGAGCATAAATGTAGTATTTTTTTTAAAAAGATTCATTTATTTGAAAGTCAGAGTTATAGAGAAACAGCAGAAGCAGAGAGAGAGAATTTTCCATCCAATGGTTCACCCCTAATTGGCCACAATGGCCAGAACTGTGCTGATCCAAAACCAGGAGCTTCCTCCAGATCTCCCATGTAGGTGCAGGGACCCAAGCACTTGGGCCTTCTACTATTTCCCAGGCCATAGCAGATAGCTAGATTGGAAGTGGAGCAGCTGGGTCTTGAACCAGCACCCATATGGGATGCCAGCACTTCAGGTCAGGGCATTAACCTGCTGTGACACAGTGCTGGCCCCTGTAGTACACTTTCGTATTAATTTAATTTATAATTTTGTATAACCTTTTTTTGTTGCATTATTCCCTGCTCCTGCAGGTGACCCTCATTTTTATTGAAAATGTGTGTTTTTATTCCTTCTGATTTACAAAGTCCTTTCTGGATTAATATAAATCTGATTTACATTCAGTTAGTTCCTCAGGATACCCACAGGAGGAACACTTTTCCTAGGTTGCTTGGCTATCCCATGATAACAGGGCTACAAATGCTATGATGCATCTAGCTGCAGTAGCTCTTTTATTTCCCATCTAGATATTAGCTGTGCAACTAATCCATTCCAGCTCCATTACTACCCATAGGAAATAGCTCTTCATCCCTGTTTAAGTCCCCACAGCTTCTTACAAGTGTTCATCAAATTAAATCTTATTATAAACAGATTTAATAGAAAATGAATGATGTAGCCGCTGGTAGTTTCAGTGAGGTTGAATGATTTGCTGGACTGCTGTTTTGTCTGGGTTATCTTTCATATTACTTAGAACTAATTTTTCACAATATTACTTGCCTGAGCACTTTTTCCTATGCTCCCAGCTAAACAGGTGTTTGAAGACTAGATTTAATGTTAATTCTCGCTAAGGACAGAGGTCCCACATTGAGAGCACAGATCCTTATGTGGTCCTTGGGACATAGTGAATAGTATACCCACTTGATTTAGTACTCAGGCACTGGTCTCCATTGAAGAGAAGAACTGAGCTGAACAGAATATAACTCCCTTCTGATTAAAAAAAGAGATTTACTATGCCAAACCTGGGTGTGTCACCTTAGGCATACCCTTTACCCTTGAAAACTGAACAGAGCTCTCTGGCCACACCCACTACAAGCCTCTAGAGATTCAGTGAAAGCAGAAAGTCCATTTATCTACAGTTATAATACAATGATAAAAACTGCCAGGAAAAAAAAAAAAAGACGAGTATTTCCACAAATGCGAAATGCAAGAATCCAAGAAGCAAGAATAAGGAAAACATCATCATGCTCCCAAAAGAACATGACATTTCAATACTAGGTCATGAAGATGATGAGAGAAGAAATGCAAGAAATAGAACTCAAAAATTTGGTCATAACATTACATAGAAGTAATCAAAGGAAATGCACAAACTACTGAAATCCATGAAGGACATGAAAGAAGATCTCTCCCACGAAGTAGAAATTATCAGGAGGAATCAAGATGAAATGAAGAACTCAACAGAACATGAAACTGAGATATTGAAAAGAAATCAAAATGAAATGAAGATTTCAATACAACAAGTAAAAAATGCAGTGGAGATCCTTAAAAATAGAATCAGTGAGGCAGAAGAGAGTATACCAGACTTAGTAGACAGAGTACAGGAAAGTATGCAGTCAAACCAAACACAAGAACAGGAGATTAGAAATCTAAAAAAGACTGTTGGGAATCTACAGGATACTATAAAAAAAATAAGACCAACATTCTGGTTCTAGAAGTTGCTGCAGGCATGGTGAGAGAGAAAGGATTAGAAAGCATTTTTAGTGAAATACTAGCAGAAAACTTTCTGGGTTTGGAAAAAGAAAGAGACATCCAAGTACAGGAAGCACACAGAACTTTGAATAGACATGATCAGAAAACATCCTTGCCATGACACATTGTAATCAAACCGCCACAGTGAAACAAAAAGAAGATTATAAAATGCATAAGAGAGAAACATCAGATTACTCTCAGAGGATCTCCAATTAGACTCACAGCAGACTTCTCATCAGAAACCCTGCAGGCTAAGAGAAAATGGCAAAATCTAGCCCAAGTTCTAAGAGAATAAAGCTGTCATCCCAGATTATTATACCCTGCAAAGCTCTCATTTGTGAATGAAGGTGAAATAAAGACCTTTCATAACAAACAGAAATTGAAAGAATTTGCCACCACTTGTCCAGACCAGCAAGATTTCTTCTTTTTATTCCACTGTGGCGGATTTTATTTTTGTACTATGACTCTGTAGATAAGTGGACTTTCTGCTTTCACTGAATCTCTGGAGGCTTGTAGTGGGTGTGGCCAGAGAGCTCTGTTCAGTCTCTGGTGTTAAGGGTGTGCCTCAGGTGACACACCGAAGTTTGGCATGTTAAGTCTTATTTCTCCTTTTTTTAATCACAAGGGAAGTATATTCTGCTCAGTTGGGCTCTTCTCCTCAATGGAGACCAGTGCCTGAGTACTAGCCCCAGTGGGTATAATATTTGTCTGCTCTGTCCAAAGAACCACACAAAGGATCTGTGTAGTCCTCAGTATAAGTTCAGATTCTCCAGAAATGTCTCTCATCAGGTAACCAGGAACCCCCAAGCTTGTGGCCTCTCCCACTGAGAGTGCTCAAAGTCCCAGCTACACTGCGAGTCTTCCCACACACCCTCAGTTTTTTATTTTTTCAGTCTTGCTTCAGAAGTTTGACACAGTCACAAGTTCCTGGTTTCCTGTTATTTCTCCCTACCAGCATCAGGAGTCTCCACTCGGCTGCTTGCCTTGTGCAGACACAAGCTGCAACAGCTGTTATATATATCCAAAATGGTTCCTGCTCTATCAGCTTGCATGCCTTTGTGAGGTGATTGGAGAGAGAGAAACATGTCTGTACTATGCCTTTTTTTTTTCTCTCCTCTAGTTTGGCTGGCACACTTTCCCTCGAAGATTTAAGCCTCATTCCCTCTAGGTTCCTGCCACTTTTTTGCCAGTGGCTCAGGCTACTGTGTTCTTGTCTCACCTCACTTTCCAGTTCTGGTTCATAGGCTCTCACCTGTTGGAGTCATGAGCCGTGGGAACCATGCCCTCCATGTGGGTCCACCGTGTCCCTCTCATGTCAGTAGAATTTCCTCTGTCATTTTTTCCCTAACTCTTCCCTGAGACTACTCTATTTCCACTTTTTTGAAACTATCTTCTCCTGCGCTAGAGCAGTAAGCTCCCTCCCTACTCTACCATCCAATTATTAACGTATCTCTATATGATTATGACTGTTTCTTCCAAATTACTAATTTATACACCATATAATCAAAATTAAATGCCTTTCATGGAATGTATATATATTTTGTCATTTACTACTATCACCTGCATGTGTAATGAATAACCCAATTTGTGACATTCCTAACACATGGAAATGATGGGTACCATGGTTTGGTTTATAATTGTGTGGTCATCAACTCACTCTAAATGCTGGAAGTTGTCCAAGCAACTGTCATGTGTATAGGATTTGAGTACATTGCAGTGCCAGCACCCTGATGGTCATCAGCATAGGATACATTCTTAATGTTACTAGATGCTCCTGGAACTGTAAATTATTTTCTGATTGTGGAAATTTTCCAAACTGCAAGTCTGTATCATACTGTAATTTTTCCAGTTTATTCTGGACTGTTTTTTCACCAAATATTCATCCACATATTTATTTTTAAATTATGGCTCACATTAAAATACTCATTGTTACTAAGGGCAAGGCCAAGTTTTAACTTCCATGTGCATCAGGTTTCTATTTTTTATTTTGTCTTTCATTTTATTAATTTCATCTGAGTATGTCAATATCCACATGGAAAGCAATCTTAGCACTGCCAAGGTATGATTCTTTTGGGCACTTATATTTTCATATCATGAGTGCACTAAATAATGTTCAAGTTGTCTTAGCAACCTCCATCTTTATGGCCTATCAAATAATTTTAGAACATTACATTCTTTTACACTTTCAAGGACACTTTTTTATAGCTTCTTTATATTTCGAGAATCAAAATTGTCATAATCTTTAAAATTTCCATGCATTGGGTCAAGACAATTTTATCTTGGTTTTAAAATTACTGAATTCAATGGCATAAACTTTCTTTGATTTAAGAGAGCACACATTTTCTGTATTTAAATGTGTGTTTTGGGCTATTTTTATTAATATCTCTTACATCTCCTTGTAACCTTATTCCTGCTTCTACTAAATTTACCATTTGTACACACAACTGTCAATATATTGAAATGAATACATTTCTCTATTTTTCATGTTGATTCAAATTTATCATTACCACCTCAATCAATAATAACCTAATTTGTGCCAATTCTAGTGCATGGAACTTCAGGCTACCATGATTTACTTTAACATTGTAAGGCCATCAAATTCTGGAAGATGTAAAATTTTATTTTCACAGTATATGAGAACAATTTAGGGCCAGTTCCATCACTCACTAGCAGGAGATTTCATTCTTCACCTTACAGACATTCATGGAACTTGAAATTAACCTTTAATTATGAAAATTTAAGTAAATTTTTAAATTTACTGGAGTAACTCTTTTGCACAAATATTTGATTCTAGGCCAATCCTAGCTCTGTGAATCTGTGGCCATGGTGATTTCACATTTATTGTAAGATCATCATCACCCCCAACATTCTGTAAGTTGCTCTGGAAACTGTCAGGTACACAGTGTCTCAGGGCCATTTTAGCCAAGGTTAATAATTCTTTCTCCTCAATGTAATATATATATATATATATATATGAATATATGTAACATATATAAAATACATATATTTTATACCTAGATAAATTTGCCTCTGTGTGTCTAGATACTAGTATATTTCCTGAAAATTATGCGGGAAAATAGTGGGATCTTAATGTGATTTTTATCCCAGAATTATGTATGTTTATTTAATTTTAGAGGTTGGTAGACTTGGAGACACAGAGAAACAGAGATTATGAGCTACAACTTGGTGGCTTACTCTTCATTCTTGTAATGATCAGAAACTGGATTATTACAGAAATCTGAGCTATTTCTGATCATAAATACATTAAAAAATTTCAAAATGTTGCTCTATATATTTATGTTACAAATTATATATATGTACATTTATATTGTAATGTCATAAATTAAACACACATATATATATTATATATAAACACCTTTAAAATTCTCCTTGTTATTGGTATAATTTTTTGAATTTTAAATATTTCCTTTTAAAATTTTAATATAAGTTTGATATTTCATATATACAGACTAATGAATGTAAGTGACACTTCCCCTGATACCCTCCCTCCCACACACACTCCAACCCTTTCTCCTCTTCCCTCTCACATTCCCACCTAACTTTTACAAAATCGGTTTTCAGTTTACTTAATGATTGTATAGTTAACCCTACACTAAGTAAGAGTTCAACAAGTCAGCAAATAGTATGAAGAAAAAAAATAAATTAAAAAAAAATCACTTCCTCAATGGAAGAGACAAGGGCTCTAAACAATCATCAAATCTCAAAATGTGTATCTAACTCCAATACATTACATTTTAGGTACTCTATTAACTACCTCAGATCAGGGAAAACATGATAACTGTCTTTCAGGGACTCGTTTATTTTACTAAGTATAATGGTTTCCAGTTTCATCTATCTTGTTGCAAAAGACAGGGTTTCTTTTTCTTTCTTTCTTTTTTAGTAACTGAGTAGTACGCCATAGTGTGTATATACCATAATTTTCTTATCAAGTCAACAATTGATTGATATCTGGATTGTTCCCAGATCTCAGCTATTGTGAATTGTGCTGCGATGAACATGGGGTTATAGATAACTCTTGCATATGCTAATTTCTTTTGGTTTGGGTAAATTCCAAGGAGTGGGATGGCTGGATCAAATGGTAGGTCTATAATCAGATTTGTAAGATAGCTCCATACGGTCTTTCACAGTGGCTTGCACCAGTTTACATTCCCACCAACAGTGGACCAGGGTAACTTTTTTCCACATCCTCATCAGTTTTGTCATTTGTTGATTTCTTTCTTTCTTTCTTTTTTTCTTCCTTTTTTTTTTTTTTTTGACATCAGAGTTAGGCAGTGAGAGAGAGAGAGACAGAGAGAGTCTTCGTTCCATTGGTGCACCCCCCAAATGGCCCCTATGGCTGGCACACTGCAGCCAGCATGCTGCGCTTATCTGAAACCAGGAGCCAGGTGCTTCCTCCTGGTCTCCCATGCGGGTGCTATTCTTTCTTCCAAATTATGGGATTTGATTCGATGCACCAGGTCTTAAATTTAAGGTTTTATTTCTGACTTTTGAAGAACCAAAGAGACAGATTTTGTGTTATTTTAAAGTAATCTATTATGTTCTCTTAATGCCTCTTAAGTTCTAATTGTGTAAAACAACTGTTTTAAAGGAGTTATGATTTGATCAAATCTGATCTATACTCTGTCATGATGTTAAGGGATCTTACTTCAACCAGATATTTTAAGCCTTCTTATCATCTTTTACAGGCATTCAAAAAAATCAAAGTTCCAAAGAATTTGGACTTTGATATTTCCAGTTAGGTTCCTGGAAATGTCAAAGGATATATGTTTCTCATCTTGGAGAGACACCAGCTATTAGGGTTATATAACAGGTATTGTTAAAATGTGAAGTCATGCTAAATTTTAAGTTTCAATAATATAAAATGCCACTGATACAAATGTCTGAAAGTTAAAAAGTCTAATGATCTTGTGTTACTAGACATGATGGTTATCTTAATGAAAAAGGCCCAGGGGCATAAAAGAATTAAATGTTTTGTAAAATCTTACAGGTGCTTTTGAAAATACTGTGTAAAGTAAGCAAATACCTGTTGTTGGTTAATGAATTTATCATTTGAAACATAGATTTTTTTAACTTTTATTTAATGAATATAGATTTCCAAAGTACAGCTTATGGACTACATTGAATTCCCCCACCCCCGATGACTTCCCTCCCACCCACAACCCTCCCCTTTCCCGCTCTCTCTCCCCTTCCATTCATATCAAGATTCATTTTCAATTTTCTATATATACAGATCAGTTTAGTATACATTAAGTAAAGATTTCAACAGTTTTCACACACATAGAAACACAAAGTGAAAAATACTGTTAGGGTACTCGTTATAGCATTAAATCTCAATGTACAGCACATTAAGGACAGAGATCCTACATGAGGAGTAAGTGCACAGTGACTCCTGTTGTTGACTTTACAAAATGACACTCCGTTTATGGCATCAGTAATCTCCCTATGCTCTAGTCATGAGTTTCCAAGGCTATGGAAGCCTTTTGAGTTCTCCGACTCTTATCTTATTTGGACAAGGTCATAGTCAAAGTGGAAGTTCTCTCCTCCCTTCAGAAAAAGGTACCTCCTTCTTTAATTGCCCTTTCTTTCTACTGGGATCTCACTCACAGAGATCTTGCATTTAGGTGTTTGTGTTTGTTTGTTTGTTTGTTTGTTTTGCCAGAGTGTCTTGGCTTTCCATGCCTGAACTACTCTCATGGGCTTTTCAGCTGGATCCGAATGCCTTAAGAGCTGATTCAGAGGCCAGAGTGCTGTTTAGGACATCCAAAATTCTATGAGTCTGCTGTGTATCTCACTTCCCATGTTGGATTGCTCTCCCCTTTATTTATTCTATCGGTTAGTATTAGCAGGCACTAGACTTGTGTATGTGATCCCTTTGACTCTTAGTCCTTTCATTATGATCAATTGTGAACAGAAATTGATCACTTGGACTAGTGAGATGGCATTGGTACATGCCACCTTGATGGGATTGAACTGGATTCCCCTGGTATGCTTCTAACTCTACCATTTGCGGCAAGTCAGCTTGAGCGTGTCCCAAATTGTACATCTCTTCCCTCTCTTATTCCCACTCTTATATTTAACAGGGATCACATTTCAGTTAAATTTTAACACTTAAGAATAACTGTGTATTAATTACAGAATAAAACCAGTCATATTAAGTAGAACAGACAAAATAAAAATTCTTAGAGGGATAATGTGTTAAGTTGTTCATTAACAGTCAGGGCTATGCTGATCAAGTCACCGTTTCTCATAGTGTCCATTTCACTTCAACAGGTTTCCTTTTTGGTGTTCAGTCAGTTGTCACCGATCAGGGAGAACATATGATATTTGTCCCTTTGGGACTGGCTTATTTCACTCAGCATGATGTGTTCCAGATTCCTCCATTTTGTTATAAATGACCTGATTTCATTGTTTTTTACTACGGTATAGTATTCTAAAGAGTACATATCCCATAATTTCTTTATCCAGTCTACCGTTGATGGGCATTTAAGTTGGTTCCCGGTCTTGGCTATTGTGAATTGAGCTGCAATAAACATTAGGGTGCAGACCGATTTTTTGTTTGCCAATTTAAATTCCTTTGGGTAAATTCCAGGGAGTGGGATGGCTGGGTCGAACGGTAGGGTTATATTCAGGTTTCTGAGGAATCTCCAGACTGACTTCCATAGTGGCTTGACAAGTTTGCATTCCCACCAACAATGGGTTAGTGTCCTTTTTTCCCCACATCCTCGCCAGCATGTATTGTTGGTAGATTTCTGAATGTGAGCCATTCTAACTGGGGTGAGGTGAAACCTCATTGTGGTTTTGATTTGCATTTCCCTGATTGCTAGTGATCTTGAACATTTTTTCATGTGCCTGTTGGCCATTTGGATTTCCTCTTTTGAAAAATGTCTATTGAGGTCCTTGGCCCATCTCTTAAGTGGGTTGTTGGTTTTGTTTTTGTGGAGTTTCTTGATCTCTTTGTAGATTCTTTTCATTCACCCTTTATCTGTTGCATAGTTTGCAAATATTTTTTCCCATTCTGTCGGTTGTCTCTTCACTTTCCTGACTGTTTCTTTTGCAGTACAGAAACTTCTCAATTTGATGCAATCCCAATAGTTGATTTTGGCTTTGACTGCCTGTGCCTCCCAGGACTTTTCCAGAAACTCTTTGCCTGTGCCAATATCTTGAAGGGTTTCTCCAATGTTCTCTAATAACTTGATGGTGTCCGGTTGTAGATTTAAGTCTTTAATCCATGTTGAGTGGATTTTTGTGTAAGGTGTAAGGTAGGGGTCTTGCTTCATGCTTCTGCACGTGGAAATCCAGTTTTCCCAGCACCATTTATTGAATAGACTGTCCTTGCTCCAGGAATTGGTTTTAGATCTTTGATCAAATACAAGTTGGCTGTGTATGTTTGGGTTGATTTCTGGTGTTTCAATTTTGTTCCATTGGTCTATCCATCTGTTTCTGTACAAGTACCATGCTGTTTTCATTATGACTGCCCTGTAGTATGTCCTGAAATCTGGTATTGTGATGCCTCCAGCTTTGTTTTGGTTGTACAAGATTGCTTTAGCTATTCGAGGTCTCTTGTGCCTCCATATAAATTTCAGCACAATTTTTTCCAGATCTAAGAAGAAGGTCTTCAGTATCTTGATTGGTATTCCATTGAATCTATAAATTGCTTTTGGGAGAATGGGCATTTTGATGCTATTGATTGTTCCGATCCATGAGCATGGAAGTTTTTCCATTTTTTTGGTATCCTCTTCTATTTCTTTCTTTAAGATTTTGTAATTCTCATCGCAGCGATCTTTAACGTCCTTGGTTAAGTTCATTCCAAGGTATTTGATTGTTTTGTAGCTATTGTGAATGGGATTGATCTTAGCAGTTCTTTCTCAGCCATGGCATTTCTTGTGTATACAAAGGCTGTTGATTTTTGTGCATTGATTTTATATCCTGCCACTTTGCCAAACTCCTCTATGAGTTCCAATAGTCTCTTAGTAGAGATCTTTGGATCCTCTAAGAAAAGCATCATATCATGTGCAAAGAGGGATAGTTTCACTTCTTCCTTCTCAATTTGTGTTCCTTTAATTTCTTTTTCTTGTCTGATGGCTCTGGCTAAAACTTCCAGAACTATGTTAAATAGCAGTGGTGAGAGTTGGCATCTCTGTCTGGTTCCTGATCTCAGTGGAAATGCTTCCAACTTTTCCCCATTCAATAGGATGCTGGCCATGGGTTTTTCATAAATTGCTTTGATTATATTGAGGAATGTTCCTTCTATACCCAATTTGCTTAGAGTTTTCATCATGAAAGGGTGTTGAATTTTATCGAATGCTTTCTCTGCATCTATTGAGATACTCATATGGTTTTTCTTCTGCAGTCTGTCAATGTGGTGAATCACATGGATTGATTTGTGAATGTTGAACCATCCCTGCATACCAGGGATAAATCCCACTTGGTCTGGGTGGATGATTTTCCTGATGTGTTGTTGTATTCTATTGGCGAGAATTTTATTGAGGATTTTTGCCTCTATATTCATCAGGGATATTAGGCTATAATTTTCTTTTTTTTTAACTTTTATTTAATGAATATAAATTTCAAAAGTACAGCTTTTGCATTACAATGGCTTCCCCCTCCCATAACTTCCCTCCCACCCACAGCCCTCCCCTTTCCCTCTCCCTCCCCACTTCCATTCACATCAAGATTCATTTTCAATTCTCTTTATATACAGAAGATCAGTTTAGCATATATTAAGTAAAGATTTCAACAGTTTGCACCCACATAGAAACAGAGTGAAAAATACTGTTTGAGTACTAGTTATAGCATTAAATCTCAATGTACAGCACATTAAGGACAGAGATCCTACATGAGGAGTAAGTGCACAGTGACTCCTGTTGTTGACTTAACAAATTGACACTCTTGTTTATGGCATCAGTAATCACCCTAGGCTCTTGTCATGAGCTGCCAAGGCTATGGAAGCCTTTTGAGTTCACCAACTCTGATCATATTTAGACAAGGTCGTAATCAAAGTGGAAGTTCTCTCCTCCCTTCAGAGAAAGGTACCTCCTTCTTTGATGACCTGTTCTTTCCACTGGGATCTCACTTGTGGAGCTATTTCATGTAGGTTTTTTATTTTTATTTTTATTTTTTTTGCCAGAGTGTCTTGGCTTTCCATGCCTGAAATACTCTCATGGGCTTTTCAGCTGGATCTGCATGCCTTAAGGGCTGATTCTGAGGCCCAGGAATCTTTTTTCAAGCTTTTAATGCAATGCTAGAAGTTTACACATGGGTTTCCTTTCAAGGATAAACAACTTGTTGACCAAGATATGAATATGCTTTCTCTCCCAACAACTACTCCAAAATGATGAGGACATTGTTGTTTAAGTTATCTATGGCTTGTACAGAAGCCACTTCTTTATATTCTCAAACCTAAACAGTGTATTGGGATGGGGTAACCAAAATTTTAACTAGAGTTTTCCAATCCCATGGCACCATCTCAAAGATCTCATATCCTCCTCCAACTCCCTCCAATATGCCCACTGTATAAGAACTTTGCATCCTGTACTCTGTCAAGCTCTTTTTTTTTTAACTCTGTAAACATAGGGAAGATGCTCAAGCCAGGGAGACACATTTTGAGATATAACAACAGGACAGTTAACATTGGTAATTCTCCTTGCTCCTTGGCTTCCTGAAACATACCTTGTACCACTGACACAACTGAAGGGGACTCAGACACCACTGTTACATCAGTAGGCATGGAAAGCACAGACACCTCATCTTCAGGCAGTAGGGACAAGCCCATTGACTGACTCTCTTGGACAGGGAGAGCTGCCAAGAGGTTTGTAACCTTACTACTGGCATCCCAGCAGAGATACCACACATGTAAAACTGGAATAGAGTGTAACTTTTGATTGATTTCCTGTCAATCAGTTACTTTTAAAGTGCTTCCATCAGGGTACCAAGGGCAGCAACTATTGATTTTTTTGCAGCAAGTGTCGAAGTACCTTTTCTGATAAAGACTGCCCCACATTCTTAAGAAGATAAAGCAGTTCATCCTTATGTTTCTGTTGCACTGGGAACAGGGAGTTCCCCATCTTAGTGACTCACCCAAATCTCAAAGAGATGAATGATGCATCTGTAACCATTGCTATGCAAGGTGAGCCATCCCTTGTATTTTATACTAAAGGTCCCTGTTTGGGCACAAGATCTTGGGGTGTGCAAGTGAAAGGAGAGACAGCACATGGAAACTTTTCCTCCCAAAAGTGCCGCCAGGCCAACCCAGCATCTTTTCCTTATTGATAAGGATTACAACAGCATATGTGCATGTTCAAATAACTCTAAGGTTTCTCTGAAACATGTTTTGCAAGACATATTAGGTAAGCCTATCTGGGAAAGCAGCTGCATGTCCTTGTGAAGCCAACATTCCAACAAAGGCTCAGTGCTCTTGTTAGAAGGCCATAAAATATCCTTAGTCGGATCCTGTGGTCACATTCTGTGTTCTAGGAAGAAAATACTTCACTAAAAGTGCTTTGTCAGAAATCTTATTCTTCACATCCCTCTCTCTGTCACTCTGTTTTAAAGGCAAGGGATAAGGCTGGCTCTGTGGTGTAGTCAGCTATGCCTTGCCTGTAGCACCAGCATCCCTTATGAGCACTGATTCTAGCCCTGGCTGTTCCTCTTCCAATCCAGCTCTTAGCTATGGCCTGGGAAAGCAGAAGATGGCCCAAGTGTTTGGGCCCCTGCACCCAGCTGAAAGACCCATCAGAAACCCTGGATCCTGGCTTTGGATTGGTTCAGCTCCAGCTGTTGCAGCCATCTGGGGAGTGAACCTATGGATGAAAGGCCTTTCTCTCTGTCTCTCCCTCTCTATGTAATTCTACCTCTCAAATAATTTTTTAATTATTTAAGTCTTTAAAGGCAAAGGAAGTCAGATGAGTTTAAAATAACAAATAATATGAAACAACATATTTTGTATAGAAGAAAAAATTTAACTCAAATATATAAAAAGCTGATGAAGTACAAGAAAAAGATATGCAAAAATGTAAGAAAGATGGCTACATTGGTTGGTCATCCCACAATACAGAGAATAAATTTTAAAACAAAAGATGCTTCTAGAGACATATATGGCCACTTCCTGTAATAAAATGTCAAATAATGTGGGTATAATGACATTTAACCTTAGATATATATTTAAGAAAAATATACAACATTATATGTAAAAAGGATGAAGATAAAGAAAAGGATGATTGGATTGTTCAACAACAGTACATCTTGCCTCAGATTCATGTCTTGACACTCCTGGTTTTTCACAACCAAATCATCCACTGGACAACTGGAATGAGAAAAAAACACATCAATTGAACATATATGTTTGTTTGTAATGCTCATGCAAAAGCAATGAAGTTTCTTCCTGTCCTAGTGGCCTATGATTTTAACATATCAGTAAAATGTATTTATTTATGACTAAAACATTTTTTCTCTTGATATAGTAACATAAAAAATGACACCAATATATTTCCCCATTTTCAATCATGTGGTCCTACAATCTTTAGTGTTTTCTCTAAATGGGGTGGTGTACTATGGTACACCAGTGTTTGGGATGCCTGAATCAAACCCATAGCAGTGCCAGTTTAACACTTGGCTAATTTGTTTCCAACACAGCTTCTTGCTAATGTATCCTGGAAATCTGCAGAGGAAAACTCAAGTGCTTGGGGTCCTTACACACTTAAGAATAACACACTTGAGAGACCTTGATGGAGTTTCAGGTTTTTGGCTTCAGCCTGGCCAGTCCTAACAGTTGCAAGCAGTTGGGGAATGAACCAGTAGATGGAAGATCTTCTTACTTCTACTGTCACTTTTTCTTTCAAGTAGAAGAAAATAACCAAATAGGCATTTTTAAAAGTGGGGAAACATTTAGTAAAAAAAAAAAAAAATTACTCACTGACTAAATGGAGTAATAAGCTGAGTGGTTTTGATTAGCCATTCATTTTCTCTCTTCTTTTTCTGTGTTTCTCTGAAGAATTCTCAGCATGGATGATGGAAAAATTTTATTGTATTATTTACCTGTAGATGCAGGAGAGGAACATGTCTGTTAAGCATGACCACAGCTTAGGAACAGATTCTCATGCTTAGTCTTCCAGGAGGAATGGTTATCAGCATGTATGGAGTTTTTAAATAAAAAACTCTTCTTCCGCACACTCTGCAAAGACTACTTTCCCCATATTTCTAGAAACCCTGACATTTTCAGGATTTCAGAATGACAATAGGTACAGAAAATTCCCAATAAATCAATACAGCTGGGTATAGTGTGCTTAACAACTACACTCTGAGTAGGGCTAAAACAGATAACTTGCTTGCTAGGGACATGAGTCTATCAGTAAAAAGAAGCCACATCTTGACATGATCTACATTGCTGGAATCATTCAGAGATCCTGAATATCAGTACAAAGTGATGAATAAATGAGCCCTGAAGATTGTCTCCTGGGTATGGGATGAAGTTGAGATACACATGTCGGAAAGAGGAGTTCTAATATGCAGTGGCCATTTCCCACTCATTTCAATATTGTTGCATGTGGGAGAATAACCTATCCTCCCCAAGTCTGGAGAAACCAAGGCAGAGCCAGATGATTCTGGCCAAGCAAATGTAATTACAGATTAATTGTGTCACTGTTTCATTCAGTGCCTATTTTGTTCTCCAGTTACAAACTCTACCCATGCTCTAGTAAAGGACATTCTACCACCCTGAGAAAAACAGATTTGATACACGTTTTGAATGCAGAGGCTGTAAGTCAGTGGTTTCCTACCCATAAGTTAATTTACTACCACCTAATATTCTGAGACAGCCAGAAAAAAACATTACTTAGAACAGTTCACCCTCACAGATAGATGTCTATGGGGTGGCCCTATGGACCTTTCAATAAATGGTGTGGAAAACAGATACAGAACAAAATTAAAGATGAATTTCACACCAAGTGTGTAACAGCTTGAAAATGTGTGTGAGGTTTGATTTATAATGTTGAGTAGGACAAGTCCATTCTTTATTTTTTAAGATTTGTTTTCTTCTTCTCTGAGAGAATACCAAATGGCAGGATGATGCTGATGCAGGAGGGTCTGGAGGCCCTGAGAACCCTGGAATGGAAGGCCATGGCAGCTTCTGCTGAGGCTTTGGTAGTGGCATCCAGGGCTGTGGTCAAAGTCAGGGCCAGGGCCAGAGCCAAGGTCATGGAACTCATAGAGCCTGTCACCAGGCTTGGCCACCTGTTTAAGAACATGAAGATCAAATCCTTGTAGGAGATATATCTCTTCTCCCTGCCCATCAAGGAGTCCGAGATCTTTGATGTTTCCCTGGGGACATCCCTCGATGAGATTTTGAAGATCATGTCAGTGCAGAAGCAGGCATAGATTGGCAGTGAAGCAGGTTCAAGGCATTTGTTGCCATTGAAGAACACAATGGTCATGTCAGCCTGAGTGTGAAGTGCACCAAGGAAATAGCCACCACCATCTGAGGGGCCATCATCCTTGCTAAGCTGTCCATTTTTCCCATTTGGAGGTGCTATTGGGGAAACAAGATAGGCAAACCACACACTGTGCCTTGCAAGGTGACCAGATGATGTGTCTCTGTGCTATTGTGCCTCAATTCTTGCTCGTAGAAGCACTGGCATTGTCTTCACCGTGTCCCCAAGAAGTTGCTGATGATAGCTGGCATTGGTGGCTGCCACACTTCAGCCAGTGGGTGCACTGCTACCCTGGGCCACAAAGGGCACCTTCTATGCTATCCCCAAGACCTACAGCAATCTGATCCCCAACCTCTGGAAAAAGAATGTATTCACCAAGTCTCCCTATCAGGAAAGCATGGACCAACTTATGAAGACTCACACCAGAGTATTTGTGCAGAGGACCCAGGCTCCAGATCTGGCTACAAAATAGGATTTTACACAAGAAAACAAAGTGAATTAAGTCTGTTAAAAAAGATTTATTTATTTATTATTTATTTATTTATTTATTTATTTATTTATTTATTTGAAAGGCAGAGAGAGAGGGAGACAGAGAGGGAGAGACATAGAGGAAGTAAGATATTTTTCATCTACTGCTTCACTCCCCAAATGGCCACAATGGCTGGGGCTGGACCAGGCCAGCCAGGAGACAGGAGCTTCTTCTGTGTCTCCCACATGAGTGTAGGGTCCCAAGGACTTTGGGCCATCCTCCACTGCTTTCCCAGGCACATTAATGGGGAGGTAGATTAGAAGTGGAGCAGTCAGGACTTGAATGGGATGTTGGCACTACAGGCTGTGGCTTAATTCACTATGCCACAGCACCAGCAGTTGAAAAGTCCATTCTAACAGAAACTCAATATTCAGAAGCTATCTAAGCCCAAGTTGAAAAATCTGAATATATAAATATCCATACTCCTTATGACAAAATTAAAGAAACACACAACAACGTTAAAAGAAAAAAGTTACACCACAGAAAAGTTACCTTCCTAATAGCAAAAAATGACCAATCATATGAAAAAAATAATTGGCAAACATTTTGAAATATAAAAAATATTGAAAAAATAATTGGCAGGGCTGGCACTATAGCATAGCAGGTAAAGCCACCACCTGCAGTGCCAGCATCCCATATAGGTGCCTGCTTCTGATCCAGCTTCTGCCATGGCCTGGGAAAGCAATAGAAGATGGCCCAAGTTCTTGGGGCCCTGCACCTGCATGGGAGACCCATGGCTCCTGGCTTCATATCAGTGCAGCTCTTGCCACTGTGGCCAATTGAAGAGTGAGCCATCAGATGGAAGACCTCTCTCTCTCTTTTTCTCTGCCTCTTCTTCTGTGTGTAACTCTGACTTTATAAATAAATCTTAAGAAAAGAAAATATAGTTGGCAAAATAATTGGAAAATGTGCATAGTCCAGAAAGACACTTTTTAAAATATAAAAAAGGTGAATACAGAGGGACAAATAAATGAGAAACACAAATTAAAATTACAAGGGGGGCCGGTGCCGTGGCTCACTAGGCTAATCCTCCACCTTGCAGCACCGGCTCATCGGGTTCTAGTCCTGGTCGGGGCACCAAATTCTGTCCCGGTTGCCCCTCTTCCAGGCCAGCTCTCTGCTGGGCCAGTGAGTGCAGTGGAGGATGACCCACGTACTTGGGCCCTGCACCCCATGGGAGACCAGGTTAAGTACCTGGCTCCTGCCTTCGAATCAGGGTAGTGCGCCAGCCGCAGTGCACCGGCTGCGGTGGCCATTGGAGTGTGAACCAATGGCAAAAGAAGACCTTTCTCTCTGTCTCTCTCTCTCACTGTCCACTCTGCCTGTCAAAAAAAATAAAAAATAAATAAATAAATAAAAAAGGTTCATTTTATAAAAAAAATTACAAGGGAACATATTGTTCCATATTTGGGAAATTCAAAAATTTTTTTGACAGGCAGTTAGAGAGAGAGAAAGGTCTTCCTTCTGTTGGCTCACCCCCCAAATAGCCGCCAGGGCTGGCACACTGTGCCAATCTGAAGCGAAGAGCCAGGTGCCTCCTCCTGGTCTCCCATGCAGGTGCAGAGCTCAAGGACTTGGGCCATCCTCCACTGCCTTCCTGGGCCACAGCAGAGAGCTGGACTGGAAGAGGAGCAACCAGGACAGAACTTGAACCCCAACCAGGACTAGAACCCAGAGTGCCAGTGCTGCAGGCAGAGGATTAGCCTAGTGAGCCACGGCACCAGCCCAAAATGTTTTTAAATTGAGCTAAATCTGACTAGTTCTATTTCCATTTTACATAAATTATTCCTATTCAAGAAGGACCTGACATGCGGAGAAAAAATAAAACTGGCAACTATTTAAATCAATAGTACAGTGTAGAGAAAATTTTATAACAGAAACAACTCAAAAGTGTCATGTTCATGACAAAATATTCAACAAGATGAACCCATGAAAGAAAAAAAATTATAAAATTCACAGTTTGTAGCACAACCATTTGGGAATTGGAGTGCATCACAATAAAAGGCAGATGCTGAACTGAGGGAACTGGCAGAAGAGAAAGTTATTCATTTTGTGCATTTTACCAGAGGACACTTTCCTATTAACACATAGATCAAGGGAGTCAAAGTTACAGCTTTAATTAGGGTATTTTGGTAGGAATTTCAGGCTACAAAGACAACCAAAGAATGGGCTGAAAAGCCCATGAGAGTATTTCAGGCATGGAAAGCCAAGACACTGTGGCAAAAGATCTCTGCGAGTGAGATACCAGTGGAAAGAACAGGTCTTCAAAGAAGGAGGTACCTTTCTCTGAAGGGAGGAGAGAACCTCCACTTTGACTATGACCTTGTCTAAACAATATAAGAATCGGAGAACTCAGAGGGCTTCCATAGCCTTGGAAACTCATGACTGGAGCATGGGGAGACTACTGATGCCATAGACAGGAGTGTCAATTGGTAAAGTCAACAACTGGAGTCACTGTGCACTTACTCCTCATGTAGGATCTCTGTCCTTAATGTGCTGTGCATTGAGATTTAATGCTATAACGAGTACTCAAACAATATATTTCACTTTGTGTTTCTATGGGGGTGCAAACTGTTGAAATCTTTATTTAATGCATACTAAACTGATCCTCTGTAAAAAAAAAAAAAAATTATCAACTCCCAACTTGATTCTCACTGGGATTAAACATGACAATTGGTCTGATCTGATTTCATCATCATTTAAAAAAAATCACCTATTATTCCTCACTTTATGTTTCTGTGTGGGAGCAAACTGTTGAAATCCTTACTTAATGTATACTAAGCTGATCTTCTGTATATTAAGATAATCGAAAATGAATCTTGATGTGAATGGAAGGGGAGAGGGAGTGAGAAAGGGGAGGGCTGTGGGTGGGAGGGACGGTATGGGGGGGAAGCCATTGTAATCCATAAATCGTACTTTGGAAATTTATATTCATTAAATAAAAGTTAAAAAAAAAGTTACAGCTTTAATTAGGGTATTTTGGTAGAAATTTCAGGCTACAAAGACAACCAAAGAATGGGAGAAAAGGAAAATAGGCCCTGGAATAGAGAAAATCAAAGAATTTAAGTCCCTAAATTTGGATATAAAATACTACAGTACACTATATGGGACACTTCAGATAAAAAAAAAGCAATAAAAAAGCAGTCACTAGAAGCTGAAAGAAATAGAGTTACCTAGTGACCATTGTAAGGAATACACTTTAGAATTTAAATCCAGCCAACTAACTGCCTTGTAAAATAGAAATAATTTTTTCTGAAGAATATGAGTATCCACAATGTCTGCAACACATGGTTTACAATATTGATAATAAAATTCAGAATCACTATTCATGTAAAGAAAGAAAAAATTTAGTCTTACTCAAGGGAAAGAAAATCAGTTGAAGAAAAGGCCAACATAAATCAGATTTTATAAGTAGCAAACAAGATGACTAAACATTTTCCAAATCTCTTCCAGTACTTAAAGGATGACATAAAATTAATATCAAGACTTTTTTTTTTTTACAGGCAGAGTGGACAGTGAGAGAGAGAAAGAGACAGAGAGAAAGGTCTTCCTTTTTGCCGTTGGTTCACCCTCCAATGGCCACCGCGGCTGGCGCGCTGCGGTCGGCGCACCACACTGAGCCGATGGCAGGAGCCAGGTGCTTCTCCTGGTCTCCCATGGGAGTGCAGGGCCCAAGCACTTGGGCCACCCTCCACTGCACTCCCGGGCCATAGCAGAGAGCTGGCCTGGAAAAGGATCAACCGGGACAGAATCCGGTGCCCCGACCGGGACTAGAACCCGGTGTGCCGGTGCCGCTAGGTGGAGGATTAACCTATTGAGCCACAGCACCGGCCTTTATCAAGACTTTTATAGATCACACCACCAGTGGCAGTGCTGACTGCTGAGGAAATGGTAGCCTAGGATAGTTGACTGTTAAGTGACATTGATTCTGCCTGCCGTACCTGACTCTTGAGAAAGAGACACAGCCCCTGCTGCAATGGGGCTAGGAAAGTGGGCAGTGAATTTAAATCCATCTGGGAGTGGGGAGATGTTCCTGCCGTGGATAGCAGCAAGGCAGTAGCCACAGTTGATATTGGAAGATTCCCACAGGAATAACACTTCCAAGACAGGACCTCAAGCTGGTTCAGCAGATCAGGAAGTTCATATTTTTCTCCACATGTGTCAACATTGTCAGAAAGTGAGGAGTCTCAGGACTCATTTGGCAGCCTAGGCTCTGCACAGAAAGCCCATTAGAGCTATGCTAAAAAGCTGGAAAACCTTGGAGAAGTGGATAAATTTCTGGATACATATAATACCAAGATTAAATCAAGAAAATATAGACAATCTAAACAAACCCATAATAAGCAATGAGATTGACACAGTAGTCAAAAGTCTTCCATCAAGGAGAAGTCTAAGACCTGATGGCTCTACTGCTGAATTCATTCAAATAATTTTTAAACTATTCCAAAATACTGAAGAGGATGGAACTCAGCCACTCTTTTTATGAGGCTAGCATCAATCTGATACCAAAACCAATGATACAACACAAATAGAAAACTACAGACCTAAATCCTGAATGAACATAGATGCAAAGATTCTCAACAAAATATAAGCAAGCCAAAGATTTTAACAATTTGCCCTCTTCTATATATAAAGTCATACTAAAAATAATCTATAATGAAGAAGGAGATGGAAAAGAGAATGGGAGGTGGGAAGGGAGTGGAGTGGGGGGCATGGGGGGAAGAACCACTATATTCCTAAAGTTGTATCTATGTAAAAATGCATACATTAAATAAAAAAATCATTCAATATGATCTCATTAAATTCAAGGACTCTTATATTGAGAAGAGCTGGCTGGTTGGGTTGTTAGGTAAAAGGAACATACTTTAATAGCCACAGGGAAAAATATAAGCAAGTCAAATATAAACAATATCAAAAAGATCATATATGATGATCAAGTGGAATTTATCTTAGAAATGCAAGGGTGGTTCAACATTTGCAAATCAATAAGTATCATAAATCACATAAATATAATAAGGAATAAAAACGACATGGTCATCTCAATAGATGCAGAGAGAACATTTGATAAGATTCAATACACTTTCATGATAAAAACCCTCCATAAATCAGATAGAGAAGAAACATACTCAAAATTATACAGGTTTTATATGATAAACCAACAGCCAATATCATGCTGAATGGGAAAACACTGAAAGTGTTTTCTCTCAGATCTGAAACACGACAAAGGTGTCCAATTTCACCACTCTTATTCAAAATAATACTGGAAGTTTTAGCAAGAGCAATTAGGGAGTGGGAAGAAAGAAAGAGTATCAAAACTAGAAAAAGGTAAGTCAAATTATTCTTGTAGATGACATGATATTGCACATGGAAAACATAAACACTCCACCAAAAAGCTGTTAGAATAGATAAACCAATTCAGTGAAATTGCAGGTTACAAAATAAATATACAAAATGCTGGAGATTTTTCATATGCTATGATGAATTCAGTGAAAGAGAAATCAAGAAAAAAATCCCATTCACAATGGCCACCAAAAAATTAAATATTTATGAATAAATTTAACCAAAGAAGCAAAAGATCTCTACAATGAAAGGTATCAAACACTGATGAAAGAAATCAACAAGGACCCCCATGAAATGGAAAGATATCCCTTGCTCATGGATTGCAAGAATGATTATCATTAAAATGTCCATAGGGGCTGGCACTGTGGCATAGTGCCACATCCCTGCAGGGATGGCACACTATTTGGGCAGCAGTTTGAGTCCCAACTGCTCTACTTCTGATACAGCTCTCAGCTATGGCCTGGGAAAGCAGTAGAAGGTGGTCCAAGGGCTTTGACCGCTGAACCCACATGGGATACCTGGAAGAAGCTCCAGTCTCCTAGCTTTGGATCAGTCCAGCTCCAACCATTGCTGTCATTTAGGGATTGAACCAGTGGATGGTAGACCTATCTCTCTCCCTCTCTCCCTCTCTCCCTCTCTCCCTCTCTCTCTCCTCCCCCTGCCTCTGTAACTCTGCCTTTCAAATAAATAAAGCTTTAAAAAAATAAAATAAAATAAAATGTCTATACTACCTAAAATAACCTACAGATTCAATGCAATCCCTATCAAAATATCAACAACATTCTCTTATAGAAATAGGAAAAAAACAATCCTAAAATTCACATGGAATCACAAAAGACCTAGAATAGCTAAAGTGATCATAAGTAAGAAAAATCAAGCTGGAAGCATCACAATGCCTGATTTCAATGCATAGTACAATTACTAGTATAGCAATGAAAACAATATGTTCCTGGCATAAAATGTGACATATAGATTGGCCAGTGCCATGCCTCAATAGGCTAATCCTCTGCCTGCAGTGCCGGCACCCTGGGTTCTAGTCCTGGTTGGGCACCGGATCCTGTCCCAGTTGCTCCTCTTCCAGTCCAGCTCTCTGCTGTGGCCTGGGAGTGCAGTGGAGGACAGCCCAAGTTCTTGGGCCCTGCACCCCTGTGGGAGACCAGGGAAAGCACCTGGCTCCTGGCTTTGGATCAGTGTGGTGCACTGGCTGCAGCAGTCATTGGGGGGTGAACCAACAGAAAAAAGAAGACCTTTCTCTCTCTCTCTCTCTCATTGTCCACTCTGCCTCTCAAAATAAATAAATAAATAAATAAATAAATAAATAAAATAGACAACCCAGAAATTAATCCACATACATACAGAAAACTTATTTTTGATAATAGTCTCAGATCATACAGTAGAGTAAGTATAGTCTCTTCACAAATTCTTCTGGCAAACTGGATTTATGTATGTAGAAGAATGAAATTAAATTCACACCTCACACCATATATAAAAATCAACTCAAAATGTCCTAAGACCCAAATTTAAGGACTGAGACTATAACTGGAAGAAACTGTAGGGGAAATACACCAACATTGGTGTACGGAAAGATTTCTTGGACAAGACCTCCGAAACAGGCAACAAAAGCAAAACTAAAGAAATGGAACTATATCAAACTCAGAACTTTTTGCATGGCAAAGAAAATGACCAATAGAGTGAAGACACATCCAACAGAAGGAGAAGAAGACATTTAAAGCTACTTATTCGACAAAGCATAAAAATCCAGACTATATCAGCATTCAAAAACTCAACAATAAAAAAAAAATCAATTCAGAGGCTGGCATTTTGGCATATTGGGTAAAACCTCTGCCTGTAATGTCAGAATCCAGTATGGGTGCTAGTTCATGTCCCAGCTGCTTCACTTATGATCCAACTCCCTGCTTCCAACATGACAAAAGCAGCAGAGGATAGCCTAGGTGCTTGGGCCCCTATTACCCATGTGCGAGACTTGGAAGAAGCTCCTGGCTTTGGCCTGGTCGAGTCCCATCCATTGTAGCCATGTGGGGAGTGAATTAGCAGATGGAAGATCTCTCTCTGTTTCTGTCTCTCTTCTGTCTCTCACTCTCTATATGACTCTTTCAACAAAATAAATCATTTTTTTTTAAATCCAAGGAAGTAAAGAGCAAAGGACCTCAACATACAGTTCTCAAAAGAAAAAGAATGGCCAAGAAATATATGAAAAAATGCACAAGTCACTACCCATCAGGGAAATGCAAATTGAAACCACAATGAGATACCACTTACCCCCTGTCAGAATGGCTGTTATCCAAAAGACAAAATGTAATAGGTTCTGGCAAAGATAAGGAGAAAGGGGAAATCTTATACACTGTTCATGGGAATATAAGTTAGTGCAGCCACTAAACAGTATGGAAATTTCTGAAAAAAGCTAGACACATATACTTGCCATATGACCCAAGAATCCCACTTCTGTGTATATACCCAAATGAAATGAACATACTCTATCAAAGATATACCTGTGCCACCATTTTTATAGCAGCACTGTTCACAATACTCAAAATATGAAATCAAACAAGTGTCCATCAACAGATGAATGGGTAAAGAAAATGTGATATATATATGTATGTAAGCAGTAGAATATTAATCAGATATAAAAAGAATGAAATTATAGTATTTGCATCAAAATGGATGCAACTGGAAGGCATCATGTTTGGTGAAATAAGCCAGACACAAAAAGACAAATACTACATATTCTCTCTTATATGTAGGAACTAAAATTAAGGAAGAAAAAAACAATAAAGAAAAATAAACAAAAAAGAAATATATATGTATCAATATTACTGTAAATACACTTTTGCCATATTTGTTTTACATATTTGTCAAAACAATGAGTTAGAATGACATATTACTACAGTTTCAGAGATATTTGATCATTTTATAATTTACTGTAGATGAGCAAAATGTTTTCTTTTGATTTTGCCTATATTCCTGCTGAATATCACCTTTTAATTTTTACTTATTTAATTCCTTACTTAGTGGAGAATTAAGCCTTTAGCTAAAATATAAATTTAAAAATACATTATCTCAAAAATTAAAAAGAAGAAAAGAGGAATAAGAGAAATATCATGTCTTGGAATTATATCTATTGACTACATTAAATTTATTCTCTTGATATTAATATCACATTAATGATAAAATTGATGAGAACTGTGTTATAGCAATTATCATACATTTGCTTTAACCCTGACAATATAATGTATTAAAAATTCCTTTAAATAACTAACACAGAAGCTGGCGCTGTGGTATAGTGGGTAAAGCCACAGCCTGCAGTGCCAGTATCCCATGAGGATGCTGGTTTGAGTCCTGCTACTACACTTCTGATCCAGCTCTCTGCTGTGGCCTGGGAAAGCAGTAGAAGATGGTCCAAATCCTTGGGCCCCTGTATCCACATGGGAAACCCAGAAGAAGCTCTTGGCTCCTAGCTTTGGATCAGTGCAGCTCCAGCCATTGCGACCAATTGGGGAGTGAATCAGCGGATGGAAGACCTCTCTCTCTCTCTCTGTGCTTCTCCTTCTCTCTGTGTAACTCTGACCTTCAAATAAGTAAATAAATCTTTCCACTGGGATCTCACTCACTCACAGAGATCTTTCATTTAGGTCTTCTTCTTCATCTTTTTTTTTTCCCAGAGTGTCTTGGCTTTCCATGCCTAAAATACTCTCATGGGCTCTTCAGCCAGATCCGAATGCCTTAAGGGCTGATTCTGAGGCCAGAGTGCTATTTAGGACATCTGCCATTCTATGAGTCTGCTGTGTATCCCGCTTCCCATGTTGGATCATTCTGTCCTTAATTCTATCAGTTAGTATTAGCAGACACTAGTCTTGTTTGTGTGATCCTTTTGACTCTTAGACCTATCAGTGTGATCAATTGTGAACTAAAGTTGATCACTTGGACTAGTGAAATGGAATTGGTACATGCCACCTTGATGGGATTGTATTGGAATCTCCTTCCTCTCTGAGCTTCCTTCTGTCGCTCCCCCTCTTCGTGGAGGAACGACACAGGACCCTGCGCTGTTCTTTCGTCTGCTCTGCCCTCCCCGGGTTTGCTGCTGGTTCTTCCCGGGTTGGCTACTGACCCTTCCACCTCCGTGGAAGGGCGGTTCCCCCTGGCCACATTCCCCACTTCCGCAGGGGAGCGGCACACTGCTGGCCGGCTCTCTCGGGGGCTGCACAGGTGTTCCCTCAGATGTTCCCCTTACATGTTCCTGGTGCATGTTCTCTCTCTCCTCCTTTATAGTCCTCCTCCGCCAATCCCAACTCGGCTGCCCACATGCCGAGTACACTGCTCTCCTCCAATCAGGAGCAGGTCCTACAGTTTATTGGCTGAACTGGAGGCAGCTGTGTAGAAGCTGTTTTCTTCTCTCCCAGCACCATATTGTGGGAGAGCAGATGCATAGAATAAGTCTTAATTCCAGTAACTCAGTCCAGTCCGGGTTGCTCCCCACACCTTCCTTCTGCAGGGGTCTGCGTGGCTCGCTTCCTCCCTCCTTTCTTTAGGTTCCAATCAAGCACATGTTCCCTGAGTGCCCTATTTAAACAGGTATTCCAAGTACTCCCTCCCTCCCCTCCATCCCATCTCTTCTCTGCTTTATTTTCCATCTTCTCTCTATTTGAGATGCTGTATATTTTACTCATTATTACAAACAATAATAAATATAGGGTCCATGAAAAAAATAAATCTTTTAAAAAATAACTAAAACAAATAGCAATTAATTGCAAACATAGTACATATTAATCCAACAATATCAATAACCACTTCAAATGTGCTTCAGCTAAATACATCAATTAAAAGAATTTCACATGGGAAAATTTAAACCAACACCCAAATCTGTGCTGTGTATCAGAAAACCATTTTAAATATACAGACAAAGGCTGGTGCTACACTACAATAGGCTAAGCCATTGCATGTGATACCAGAATGCCATATGAGTGCTGGTTTAAGTCCCAGTTGTTCCAGTTCCAATCCAGCTGCCTGTCAATGTGCCAGGGGAAATGCTGTATAATCACTAGAGTGGTTGGGCCCCTGCACCTATGCCAGAAACCCAGATGGTGTTTCAGGCTTCTAGTTTCAGCATTGTTCAGTCTCAGCCATTGTGGCCATTTAGGAAGTAAACCAGCAGGTGAAATATCTCTCTCTCTGTCTCTCCCTCTCTTTATGTCACTCTGCCTTTTAAATGAATATATTTTAAATAAACAAATATAAAGACATATGAGGGGTTTGAGGACATATCAGTCTAAGGAAAACACATTTCATTTGCGTAGGAAAAAATTCAAAAGAGGTCTGGCATACATCATGGTGACAGTAGTTAATGACAATGCATTTGATTATAGAAAGTAAATAAGAGATTACATTTTAAATAGCTCCAACATAAAGAATAGGTGTATGATAGAATGTATGTGGCAATTACCTTGGTTTATCCATTTTACATTATGCAAATATTTTCAACCATCATTTCTATGTGCTAAATGCAATCAATTTTTGTGAATTTAAGATAAACATTAAAATTAGTATTTTAATTTTTAAAATATTTTATTTATTTGAAAAACAGACTTATATAGATAGAAGGAGAGACAGAGAGATCTTCCATCTATTGGTTCACTCCCCAAGTGGCTGCAATGGCTGGGGCTAGACCAGGCTAAAGCCATGAGTCACCCATGTTGGTGGCAGGGGCCCAAGCACTTGGGTTATCCTATGCTGATTTCCCAGGCATATTATTAGGGATGTGGATTATAAGTGAAGCAGCCAAAAACACAAATCAGTACCCATATGGCCTAAGCCTTTGCACCACAATGCTGGCCCTCAAATAAGCATTTTATTTTAAGATTTTTCAAATATTTTTCTATTTCTGAGCACTGCATAAAGTATCATATTATAGGGATCAAAGAGTATAACCAAAAGGTTAAAACCAAATTTTTGAGTACCACTTCCATTCCTTACTTGAAGTGCAATAAAATATAGAACTATACTATTTCCACATTGAATACAAGTTAATAAAATAATTCCTGCAAATAATGTTGAGAACTTTACCTCAAATATTTGAATTATGATTTGAGATTTTCTAGTATACAGCAGAACTAGACTGGGAGGTTACTACCTAAGCAAGAAAAATATATATCATTAGCAAATACATGAATTGAGACCATAGTTGTAAATTTAGAAACTTGAGACAAACTATATTTATTTGAGGAGTTAAGTAAAAAAACTGCAATCTGAGAGGCACCATCCCTAAACAGGAACTTTATCACATATGCAGAGGCTGTTAGGAAAAGAGTTGCATATTGGTGCCTCCTCACATTTTACTTAAGGTCACTCAGCATTATCAGTTTTCAAAGAAACAAATACCTTAGAAATAAATCATTCTGCTTCGATAAATTATAATAATGTTAATGAAATTTGAAACTTCTTTAAGGGTAGAAGCCAAAATCCAAACTGGACAATCTTAAAAAAGCTGAAATGTAAAATGTTGACTTCCACTTAGATAAAATGAATTCTGTTCTAATCTCTATGGCTTTATTTACCTCCTTACCTTTACTCTTTGGCCTGGTGATGACAGTGGCCCCTCAGCATTTCTAATTTCATTCTGAAGGCTGTGGTGGCTGTGGAACTTCTCCACAGAGCTTGAGTAGTGGCAAAATGGGAGTACATGTTCATCGATGAGGTAAGCACTGGGTGCCAAGCAGTGTGGGTCGGAGTCTCAAGGTGGAGTTTTTCCATGATCTTCTGGTGCCCACACTCAGCAGCAGCAAGATCTCAAATAAGTATTATAAAAGTGACATAAATATAAAGACACAAATTAAATATAAAAACATGCAGAAAGATAGACCATTAGAACAATAGTCCAAAGTAACCCAAAATAGCTATATTCACTTCAGACTAAACTTAGAGGTCTCCCACATGGGTGCACCCTCTGCTGCTTTCCAAGTCACATTAGCAGGGAGCTGGATCAGAAATGGGGCAGCTGGGAATTGAACTGAGACCCATAAGGGATGTGAGTGCTGCAGGTAACAGCTTAAATTACTGCAACATAGTGCCTGCCCTGGAATCTTTTTGGATGTCACTTCTAACACCAAAGTTGTCATGCTTCCTGAACACCAACCCAGTTCTCCAACACCTACTAATTATCAGACAGTTCAATTCTGATCCCATCTAGAGCTAGAAGAGAACTTGAAGATGCCAGACCCAAGCATGTTTGTGGTTTATGGTCAACTCTCTCCATTCTGAAGTTGTATAGTGAGCTCACAGTTATTGCCAGAAAGGGGTGTGTTATGAAGAATCAGAGCTACACCTATTACTCAGGAAATTATAAAGGCCTTAAAATCTGTGTGTTAGACAATAAGTAGAAAGCCAAATAATTTGTTTCTTATAACTACATTCTCAAATAAACTCTCAAATTCATAAACCCTTTCTCAGCCAGCAAAAGCTAACTTTCCCAGGCATCCTCAATGGGCAAAAACTCTACCTGAAAAAAACTACTCTGTGATACTATTCATTTCTTTTTCTTTTTTTTTTTTTATTTTTGACAGGCAGAGTGGACAGTGAGAGAGAGAGAGAGAGACAGAGAGAAAGGTCTTCCTTTACCATTGGTTCACCCTCCAATGGCCACTGTGGCTGGTGCGCTGCGCCGATCTGAAGTCAGGAGCCAGGTGCCCCTCCTGGTCTCCCATGCAGGTGCAGGGCCCAAGCACTTGGGCCATCCTCCACTGCACTCCCTGGCCACAGCAGAGAGCTGGCCTAGAAGAGGGGCAACCGGGACAGAATCTGGTGCCCCAACCAGGACCAGAACCCGGTGTGCCGGCGCCACAAGGTGGAGGATTAGCCTATTGAGCCACAGTGCCAGCTTCTGTGATACTATTTAATAAACAAACATATGGATTTTAGGATTTCCTAAAGGTGTGGAAAGACAGAATCAATTAAAAGGTCTATTCAGTGAGGTAATAACTGAAAATATCCTTAATTTTGAGAAAAGGGGACAATCAAGTACAGGAAGCACATAGAACTCCTAATGGACATGACCAGAAAAGATCTTTAGCATGACACATGGTGGTCAAACAGGAAAATATAAAAAAAGGATTTTAAAATGTACCTGAGAGAAATGCCATATTGCCTTCAGAGGAGCTCCAATTAGATGAACAGTTGATTTCGAATCAGAAACCTTATAGGCTAGGAAAGAATGGAGAGTCGTAGTCTAAGTCTTTTTTTTTTTTTTTAACTTGGTGAAAAACACATTTTAATCCAAAATTGTGAACAACAGCATTTAGGAAATTATATACAAAGGTATTTACAGTCAATTTTACTCTAGCTGTTATGAATAGAAAGGCACCTATATACATAGAGCCGTCTACAGTTGCTTCTTCCCAAAATACAAACAAACCAGTGCAGAAAGGCTAACAGTTGAATGGTGCCTCAGCTCAAAATTGTTATGATCAGATGAGACCCTGACCAATTTTCCAGGACTGAAAAACACTGGTTAAACTGGGATAGTAGAGGCACGTGTGTGCCACCCTGTTTCCCACTATACCCATGCTGCTGCTCCTCTACTTAATTGACCTGCACGTGAACTAAGACCTGCAGCTGAATTCTGGACACTTTTGTACAACAGGCCTGTCCGGTCCAGGCTGAGTCCACAGCAAATGGTTTCACTACACGACTGACAGTGCCTGTTTGCAACAGAAGTAGATACAAGTTTAAAAAAGACTGGACTAATAAAATCACCCACCAGTCACTTAACTCATGGCTGAAGCAGCCAAAACTCCATTCTAGATCACAAAATAAGGCTTGCATGGTTTTATGATAGACACTATTTGTCACAGCTACATTTTACGTGGCCAAGACGCTGGTCAGAAATCTAAACCATAATATTGTGTTCTTATAGAAAAATACAATCCCATTTTATGAGTTTCTAGGAATAAATTATGGAGAAAAAATTAGAAACTACCTGCTGTCCATGGTCTCCCTGGGCTTTACAGACCTTGCCTGTGAAAACACACATACAGAAGGTCGTATTTAACCTCAAATACAGTCCATTATTTTCTATTCCTCTTAATTCTTTAAATGACCAGCAATGAAGATGATAATGATTATCGGGTAGTAGGGAAAAAAACTGTAACCTACTCATTTTTCCAGCTAAAAATTTCATTTAAGAAACATGTGGCATTGTCTTGTAATAATATGAGTACAAGATAACTGGAAATCCAGTTCTAATTATTTTTTTCCTATTGAGAGACAGAGACACACACACACACACAGAGACAGGCAAAGCGGGGAGCTCCCACCTGCCAGCTCTCTCTCCAAATGCCTGCAATGCCAGGGCTGGGCCAGGCCACATCCAGGAGTGCGGAACTTCACCTGGGTCTCCACACGGGTGGCAGGGAGATAAGTGCTGGATACATCACCTGCTACCTCCCAAGGTGCACATTAGCAGCAAGCTGGAAGGTGGAGGGGAGCCAGGCCTTGGGCCCAGGCCCTCTGATATGGGCTGTGGCTTCCCAACTGGCAGCTTCACTGCTACACCAGGCGCCCTCCCACTGCAAGTTTCCAACTACAAATGGTTGGCGACTGTTTCCTTGATAGCTATTGCAGGAGTAGGTCCGACGTGAGTCCATATACAGCCCTTCTCAGGTCTGGTAGGAACCGTGGGAAAAGGTGATGACCGTGACTTGAAATATTCAGAAGGTGCATGACAAACAAACTCCAAGTATTCCATCTTCCTTGGGAGCTCTTCTTTTGGCCCTATGATATAGGACACAGGATCAAACCGGTCTCTGGGGCTGGAGAGAGTGGGAATGAGCCACGTCAGAGGCGCACTCTTCTTGCAGTACTGCTCCTGGATGAAACCCCTGATCTGAGCATAGTAGGGCTTTCCATCTTGCTCATCAATCACAGAAACCACGTCGCCAATTTGGTAATACACACACTTGTAGAAGATGGACTCTGCAGTAATTATGGTGGAGACCGACTCGGGAGCTTTGATGGGGTTTTTCAATTTAAAAATATGCCTTCTCCCTTTGCCTTTGGTGGACACTTTCTTTTCGGCCGCTGGAGCGGATTTGTATTTAGTGTTTCTCAGCCGAGCAGACCTCCAGTGGATTTCCTGCTTACTCTGCTTGCCGCCCCCGCCGCCGTTGCTTTGCGGAGGGGCGGCCGACATGCTGGCGAAGGTGGTCGAGCGGAAGCCGCCGCCACGGCGGAGGGAGGGTGGGATGAAAAGTATCAATATGTTCCTAAGTCAGTATATATGAAATACATGAAATTTGTATACCTTAAATATTTTTTTTTAAATCAGCAGTGAAGCCATTCGGTTCTGGGCTTTTCCTTGTTAAAAGGTCTTTATTACTGATTCAATCTCCATCTTGGTTATTGGCCTATTTAGGTTTTCTATGTCTTTGGGAGTCAATTTTGGCAGATTGTATGTGTCCATAAAACATTCCATTTCTTCTAGGATTTTCCAATTTATTGATGTATAGCTATTTGTAGTAGCTCTTCATGATTTTTTTTAAAGATTATTTATTTGAAAGGCAGAGTTGCAGAGTCAGAGAGAGAGAAAGAGAGAGAGAGAAGGTCCTGGCTGCTCCACTTCCAATCCAGCTCCCTAGTGATGAACCTGAGTAAACAGCAGAGGATGTCAAGTCCTTAGGCCCCTGTCCCACCATGAGACCTCAATGAACTCCAGGCTCTTGGCTTCAGATCAGCCCAGCTATGGCAGTTGCTGGCCATTTGGGGAGTGAACCAGTGGATGGAAGATATATGACTGAATGAGCAGAAACTAACATGTCTCCCAGGAATGAGAATGTTCTTGTGAGAGGAGAATCTTAATGTCCCTATGGGTTAGCTCTTCAGATCAAGGATATACTATAGCTACTTCTCAGGCTTAGGGCATAAGCTACTACCTTGCTTTCTTCCAGAAAGAATGAGCTAGGAGTAAACTGCACAGTCCTAGGGACTGAGCCACCAGGAGCATCTTAGATCACCACTCACACAGTTTTGAAACTTAGGACAAGGAAAAGAGTGAAGGGAGCTTTGAGGAGACACCACCGTGTAAACTTTCCAAGGGAACAAGCCAATGACATTCATGATGAGATATCTGCATTTATGGTAACTAAAAGGACATGTGAAAATATTTTTTAAAATTATTTTACTCATTTGAAATGCAGAGAAACAGAAAAAAGAAAGATTTGTTTTCCTCCTTCATCGATTCACTTCTCAAATGCATGCAACAACGATGACCAGGCTGAAGGGATGGACCAGGCTGAAGCCAGAAGCAGGAAACTGAATTTGGGTCTCCCATATGGGTGATAGAGACCCAAGTACTTAGGCCATCATCCACTGCTTACAAGAGTGTGTAATAGCAGCAAAGTGGATTGGAAGGAAGGCTGATACTCTGATATGGAATATGGACATCTGAAGTGACATCTTAACACCTGCTGTAGAGTCAAAATCAAAATGGAGTGAGTGTGGCTAAGATATGATTTCAGATCTCTTGCTTCTGTACATATTAGCTTTGCTTGCTAATGGCTAAGGGTGTATCCTGTAAAACTATGTGGGCCAAAATTCCAAGGAAATAAGTTGAGAGAAATGTGTCCTGCACTGTTATCTTGCAACCATATTTTAGAGTTGTTATTGTTCCTGGGTTTGTTATTATTAACTGTTATCTTACAACCATATTCTGTTTTTTTTTTTTATTGTTCACTGCATACCAGGGATTTGAAATTGTGAGCCTTAGTGGAAGAATATTGTAAAAAACTGTGTAACTCGCTGTTGGGGACCACACTCTGGTAAGGAGTGATGGTCCCAATCAGATGCCTTGCCTCTCATTTTCAATTAAATTCACGTGTGACTGCCACTTGTTTTTGTAATACTCTATTTTAGCTGACGAATGGATGCAACACTGCTCTAAACATCCACCAAAGCAGAGTTTTTACATGAGAATGATAAATAGGTTTTCTCCACTTTCTTCTTATGTGAAATGTTCACAAATAGAAAACAAACCATTTTTTATTCCTGTGGAAAAATGCTGATTGTTCTTTGGAAGAATGCTGAAATACTGAAGCTGAATGAAAGGTATCATGGCAGAAAATATTTAATAGTGTTGGGAACTTCAGAGGGGAAGGTGCCATTTGACAATGTGGGGCTGAATGCAGATATTTAGGATTTATTTCCACATATAATGGTTTGTCCCCTTTGAAACTTATGGGGAAATTTAATCCAAATTATCATAGTAAGAGATGAGATCATGTGGAACCTTAGAGGAGGTGATTAGGATCAATTCTTTCATGTGATTAATGGGTTACAGGTTTATCTCCAGGGGTCTGTTTCAGCAGTCACTTTACATTAGCCTCTCCTATACTCAGCTTTATTGGTCCACATGGTTCTTGTGCTAGGCCTTTGCCAATAAGAAGGCCAGCACCAGATGTTGCCCCTCAAACCTGGGACCTAATCCTTGAGCCAAATAAAACCATTTCTTTGTAACTTACCCAGTCTGATACTGTGTTATTAACAAGAGAATACAGATTAAGATCCCGAGGAAGAGCCATGCTGAGAGGTCAGGGTCATGGACTAGAAATCTTGTTTCCCAACTCAGGGGGACCAGATCACCCCTGGTATGAGAGGAAGGTTTAAGGATCCTACAGATAACAGCAGATCCCCCCAGTGAATAGCATATCTGCAGACATACTCCCTCTGAGGACCTCTCATCCTACCACACTATATAGGGAGACATGCGCCTATCCAGAGGGCCTCCAGCACTGACCAGAAGTTTCTGTGTGCAGGAACAGGACAGAATGCCGAGGGGCCCAGCTACCTGCTCAATTCGAGCAAACTGGCCCAACACACTCACCATTTCCTTGCTTCCGTGATATCCAGGCACCCTCTTGAGGGGTCTTGTGATGACCAAAATTTGCAGAGCGACGGACCAGCTAAGGCCTCTCTCGGGAGCAGATCGGGGAGTTGAGTACAGCGGTGACAAAAAATAATATCGCATGTGGTTCCCCAATGATGCCCCTGGGCACCTTGATTGAACAATTTGCCCAACCGGCAAGAATGCACGACGTCAGAAAAGGTGTAGCCAATCAGAATCCCATTAAGGTTCCTTGTGACTATTTCTGGAGAGGGGAGAAGCTTGGACTTAAGCTGCAACTCTTCTGGTGGTAGGAGAGCACTTTCCACTCTTGATGGTCCCATCTCCTTGGATCCCCCCCTCACCCTCCCACCCTCCCTCCCTCCAGTGATCACAATCCTACTGAGATCTCATGATCCTGCGCTTGCAGTAACCTGCTTCACATGAGCTACAATTTACAAAATGTTGGCTGGACTGTGGGCCTTTCTTTTTCTTTGTATTCATAGCTTATCTTATGAGGTTGTTTGACATTTTTTTATATTGATTTTAAGACTAAAAATATTATGTAGGTTAGTTTTTTGTTTCATTTCTCTTATAAGTATTTGATTTCTAGTCTGTGTTTTCTCCTTTAAAATGTTTTCTATTTGTTTCTTACTAGTACATAGTAACCCAGTTGATTTTTATGTATTTATTTTATACCTAGTAAGCTTAATTCTCTTATCAGTTTTATTTATCTAGGGATTATGTTGTATTTTCTCTGTATACAATAGTATCATCCAATATATTAACAATTTTGTTGCTTAAAAGTTTATCAAAAATTTATACCTAATATTTCCTTTTTTGTTGTTTTATTTACCTGATTATACTTCCAAGATGAAGTTGGAGAGAAACAATGAGAAGAGATAGACTTGTCTAGATCTGTTCCCAGGAAAAAAGCTTGCAATGTTCTGTAGTAATTATGCTGCCTTAGGTTCATTTTACACAATCTTAGTTGGAATGTGGAAGTTGCTGTTTTAATATTCTATTAGTTGTTGTGTGTTTATGGCCCAATGATGAATTTTATTATATGTTTTTTAACATTTACTCTAAATGATCACATTATTCTCTTGTATTTTTCACCCATGTGAATGTTTACTCTATTTGTTCCAGACTGTTAACCCCCTTTGAACATTTTAGTATATTCTGTTCATTATTAATTTATGATCATTTCATATTTTTGCAGAACAACCCCCCAAACTAGTTGGAAATGTTGTTTTAGAACCCCAAACATGGCCTACTTGTTCAACATGCAGAAAGCCAATTACTGACATCAATGTAGAAGCAAAGAGGTGTTTATTTCAAAGACAGAGCAAGAATCCATGCAGCTATTGCTTAATTCCTAGACTCCCCAAGGAGTAGGGTTGAAGGTTTTTATAAATGAAAGCTAGGGCTGACAGGTAGAGGTTTGTCTTGTGTGCAAGGCCCTGGTGTTTCAGTGGTACTCATGACCTTCCTTTGATTGGTGGCATGGTGCACTTTGGGGGATTTTTTTTTTTATAATGGCCCAGTGGGCTTCAGTTAGTCGGGGGACTACATATAAGTGGTGGTTATCTTTTTCCCAGACCTGGAATTTCCATGCTGAATCTGGAATCCCCCTAAACAAACCCATCCAGGGAATATTGACCAGCAGGATTTGATCTACTGCAGGAGCAAGTGCTTCCTTGTACTGTGGGAGAATGGCATTTAATTTTAATCATATCCTTTGCCTTTTACATTAAAAGCATTCTAGGTGCAGGCACATAGGTGACGAATGAAGTAATAAAGTTTATTTAAAAGGTAAGAAAGCAAACACAAACATGAGTGGGCATAATTGAAGAGTAGAGTTGGTCAGAGAGAGAATGTGTAGGGGAAAGGAAATATAGAGATGGCACCTCACCACCTCCATTAGTCTTGATCTCCAATGGAAGACAGCATAAGCACCTCCCAGCACCTCCTTTTATGAGATAATGTGGTCACTTGTGAGGTTTATGGAAGCTCCATAAAATTCCAAGTGGAGCTCAATATACATATTTACATGACTTTCCCCTAGGTCCCAGATGAAAAGAAGGTTTCCTGGGAAAGGAGGTGTTCTGACAAATATTGTAGAATTACACGGGGGCAGGGCTTTATGGCTTTTGACCTCCAGCTCACTTAGCTACCTTATCCCATATCACACGAGCCTGATGATTTGTCAGTACAGCTGTATCACTTCTTCAATTCAGTGAACTTCTTTTGGTAAAGGACAAGCAAGGACCTTGGTCTAGCGAAACAAATGAGATGATGGTTCTGCCTTTACATTACAGGGGTTCAGTCACAATATGTAATTGAATATGATAATACTTTAAAATATTTGTATCTCTTATATAGAGAGATGGTCCTTAAGTTCATTTTTATTTCATGTCCTTGTCTGACTTTGTCATCAATGTAATGCTGATTCACACTAAAACTATTTCCTGTTTGGTTCCACTTTGGATGAATCTGCAAAATTTTGGAATTTTTTTCTTCCTTAAAAGTTATCTCACTGTCCACTCTGCCTGTCAAAACAAACAAACAAACAAACAACAAAACAAAAAAACAACTTTGGGCCGTTCCATAAATCTTGGACTGAAATTTTGTTTGTAGACATGGTTTGTTGGCTCTTTTCATTTGTAAAATATTGATTCACCCTGTTTAGTTTATGAGACATTTTCCTATTTATGTTACATTCACATTTTAATATTCTGAGTTCAAAAATTTGGTGGACTCTTGTAGTGCAATGAGAAGGCCATGCCAAGATGGCTTCTGGCAATGGAAACTGCCTGGCAACAGGCTGTGATTGGATGGCTTTGGAAACCACATGGCAATGGAGCCTGCCTGGCAACAGGCTGTGATTGGATGGCTTTGGAAACCACATGGCAATGGAGCCTGCCTGGTAACAGGCTATGATTGTATGGCTTTGGAAACTGCCTGGCAACAGGCTGTGATTGGATAGGGCATGGACAGCCCCTCGACCAGATTGGCTGCCTTGGCTATTTAAGCTGCTGTACCAACTGAAATAAATAAGTCTGTGGGCTGCTTGCCTCAGGCTGATTTCCGGGGTCTGTGTGGTGACTCCATGCCTCCTGCTCCCATAACACTCCTCCTCTCAGAATGCATCAACCTCAAAATCTGGTGCCCAATGTGACTGAGAGAGAAATAGACTATCAAACTCCACGAGGTCCCCCCTTGATTTTGGCAAGTAGGCCCCTCGGTGTTTTGTGTGCTGTTTGGTTCTGTAAGGGTGAGTACAGAACCCCCTCCTATGCCCGTTTCCTTGTCTTTGTCCTCAGTCTAAGTGCCCCAGGTAGGCACACATCACCCAGAAGCATAACGCTGTTTCTCGGCGCCTCCTTTTACTTTCAGGTTGCCCGTCAAATTCACATAAGGGGCTGATCATCCCAGAATTCAGAACCAAGTCATCTTCCCTCACTTGAGAGAGGTGACACTCCAGAGACACCATGTGGGCATACGGCCTTGACCTAATGAATCAAGGAAGCCCCCCACTAAGCACAGGACATACATACAATCTGATACACCACTGTCTGTCTGTCTAAGGTAGGGAACCCCTGCAGAATGCTATCAGCCACTGAGGTGCTAGGAATTTGTTTTGTTATGGCAGCAGTGCTGTGCATGTCTTTCCTTTGGCTAGAGTTGGTGTGGCGCACTGCTCTTAAGCATTCAAGCATGGGAAAGATACCCCCCTCTCAGAAGCACACACATATTACCGAACACAATGAATCTGGGTAAAAAGAGCCTGTCACTCCAGGCCTCTGCTTCACAGGCAACAGTTGATGAATTAGGGAGAGAGAGCTCCCACAGTGAAAATGACATGACAGTAGACAATGCAACAATGCCTAGTCAGCCACCCCCCAAATACTCATGGAATGAACTTAGACAACCTCGAGGCAATAACCCATGCAAGGTCATCCCATCCACACCCAGTGAGGACTCCCACACTTGTGGCAGTCCTCAGGCACCTCAGGCTCTCAGGGCAGCCCCACCCATATGTTTGCCATTAATGTAGGAGTGGACACAGAATTCAGGACTGGGTGACCTTACTGTGCTAAAAAATAAATGATCTTGGCCAACACTGTGGCTCACTTGGCTAATCCTCCACCTGCAGTGCTGGCACTCCAGGTTCTAGTCCCAGTTGGGGTGCCGGTTCTGTCCCAGTTGCTCCTCTTCCAGTCCAGCTCTCTGCTGTGACCCCGGGATGGCAGTGGAGGATGGCCCAAGTGCTTGGGCCCTGCACCCACATGGGAGACCAGGGGGAAGTACCTGGCTCCTGGCTTCAGATTGGTGCAGCGCACCGGCTGTAGTGGCCATTTGGGGGGGTGAACCAACAGAAGGAAGACCTTTCTCTCTGTCTCTCTCTCTCACTGTCTAACTCTGCCTGCCAAAAAATAAATGAATAAATACAATTTTTTTAAAAATGACCTTACTATGCTAAAAAAGGCTTCTCAAGAGTCAGGTCCTGACTCTCCCTACTTTGAACAGGTGCTCACACAATGGGCAGCGAATCTTCAAACTCATTTTGACTAGGTTACACTGCTCAAATCATATCTGTCAAGACCACAGTTCTTACAGTCAAAAGCCTCCTATGAGGAAGAGGATGAAACTGTGGTGAGGAATAATGCTGCCTATGGAATAGCAGTAACCTTTGATATGCTTAGAGGCCGTGGCACCTACATATATTCTCATGAACAGGCCCTCATTGAAGTAGTTGCCTATTTTGATCAGGTCAGAGATTTGGCACTTAGAGCCTTAAAAAATATAAATCCTCCTAAATATAGTCAGCTCTTTAGAAACCTAGTTCAAGGCCCAGGCCAATTTCCTTGCCAGAGTCTTGGAAGCAGTAGAGAAAAGATTACTTCTTGGCCTCAATCAAGAAAATCTGGTCAAACAATTATCTTGGGAAGGCACTACTAGAGGCAAAAGCTGCAATTGCCCCAGTCTGTAAAGAAGACCTTTCTAAATGGATAGTAGCTACATAGGAGGTAAACCCTGCTGATACACCCATACAAGCCATAGAAGCCCTAACTGAAGCCATTAACAAACTGAACACAAGGAAGTCAAATGAACCTCCAGTTTATTGGGGATGTCAGGAAACAGGACACCTATGGCCAAACTGCCCAAACACTGACAGATGGGGCAAGCCCAAGACGCTGTGACCCAGATGTAATAAAGGCTTTTGTTGGGCAAGATTGCAAGACCAAGCCTTTAAACACTCCCAGCAGGGCGTCCCTCAGCCCAGCAAGTAAGATATTGACCAGTTAATGGTCAATCAATATCTTCAATCTGAGGCCAAAATGGACCCTATACTTAGATGACATTGCCTTTGTGGCTTTAATTGATATGGGGGCAGATGCCATTATCTTAAAAGCTAGGGATGCCGGTGGAAAGAACAGGTCATCAAAGAAGGAGGTACCTTTCTCTGAAGGGGGGAGAGAACTTCCACTTTGACTATGGCCTTGTCTAAATATGATCAGAGTCACCGAACTCAGGGGGCTTCCATAGCCTTGGCAGCTCATGACAAGAGCTTAGGGTGATCACTGATGCCATAAACAAAAGTGTCAATTTGTTAAGTCAACAACAGGAGTCACTGTGCACTTACTCCTCATGTAGTATCTCTGTCCTTAGTGTTCTGTACATTGAGATTTAATGCTATAACTAGTACTCAAACAGTATTTCTCACTTTATGTTTCTGTGTGGGTGCAAACTGTTGAAATCTTTACTTAATGTATGCTAAAATGATCTTCTGTATATAAAGAGAACTGAAAATGAATCTTGATGTGAATGGAAGGGGAGAGGGAGTGGGAAAGGGGAGGGTTGTGTGGGGGGAGGGAAGTTATGGGGGGAAGCCATTGTAATCCATAAGCTGTACTTTGGAAATTTATATTCATTAAATAAAAGTTAAAAAAAAAGCTAGGGATGCAAGAAAAATGCAACATTGGAAGACAGTGCCCAGGCCTGACCTCCAAGGTGTTGGAGGATTAAAATTGGCTGATCATGTCAGCACACCTATAATGTGGCGAGATGACAGCAGAGATACAGGAACCATCTTTTCACTAATTGCTGTGGTTTCCATGACCCTATGGGGGAGAGATGTGCTCTCACAATTGCAAATGGTCCTTACTATGGATCACAAATCTCCACGAGCCTACAGCTTTAATGGAGAACCTACAAGTAAGATTCACCCCCAATTCTATGAGCCACTGTTCACCTCATACAAAAGCCACACCCAAACCCCACTGAATGGGGAAAAACAGGAAACATCTGGGTAGAGCAGTGGCCAATATTACAACCCAAACTTGGCATCTTACAGAATTGGTACAGGAACAATTGGAAAAGGGACACATAGAGCCCTCCACTAGCCCTCACAACATCCCCATTTCTGTGATACAAAAGAAACAGGGAAAATATAGGCTACTACAGGATTTGAGGGCCATCAACAAAATCATAAAAAAGATGAGAACCTTTCAGGTGGCATTCCCCATCCAGGGGCCATTCCTAATGGATAGCACATAGTTACCATTGATGTCAAAGATTTCTTCTTTTCCATTCCCATCGTGGAGGAGGATAAGGCCTACTTTGCCTTTACAGTATGGGAGCCCAATTTCCAGCTCCCCGCAAAAAGATTTCGCCCACAAGGTATGAAAAATATCCCTGCCATTTGCCAAAGATACATTTCTCATGTGACTAGCACACTTAAAGATCAGTGCTTGGTCATATATTATATGGATGATAATTACTTGCTCATGAGAATGCAGCAACTCTGAATGCCTGTCTAATTGAGACAGTAAGAAATTTACAATTCTGGGGCCAGTGCAGTGGTGCACTAGGTTAATCCTCTGCCTGTGGCACCAGCATCCCATATGAGCACCGGGTTCTAGTCCCAGTTGCTCCTCTTCCTGTCCAGCTCTCTGTTGTGGCCCGAGAAGGCAGTGGAGGATGGCCCAAGTGCTTGGGCCCCTGCACCCACATGGGAGACTGGGAAGAAGCTCCTGGCTCCTGGTTTTGGATCAGCATAGCTCCAGCCATTGCAGCCATCTGGGGGGTGAACCAATGGAAGGTAGACCTTTCTCTGTCTCTCTTTCTCCCTATCTGTAACTCTACCTGTCAAATAAATAAATAATCTTAAAAAAAAAGAAATTTACAATTCCTGGGTTTGTCTATTGCCACAGAAAAGGTACAATATTTTCCTCCCTTTCAATTCTTGGATTATCAAATCTCCTCCCATATATCTCCAATGGGCCCAAACCTAAAAGTCAAGCATAAATACTCACTTAATGAACTTCAGCAACTATGCAGCCAAATCAATTGGCTGAAACCCTTCCTTCCCCTAAGACTTTCCTCTTAGACTGCTATTGAACTTACTAAGGGGAACAGCCCTTCTTCAAAAATCATATTGACACCAGCAGCCAAATCCACTATAGGAAAGGTAAACACCCAGTTGTCAAATTTTAAAACATTTAGATATGACTCTCAGGTGCCTCTGTTTGCCCTAACCATATGTACCCTCAAAACCCCCTTAAGGAGTTATTTGGCAACAACACAGACCACTTTTTTGGGTGCACATAACCTGGAGCAAGTGTCGTAAAATAGTTAACAAAGAAGATGCCATCCTTATGATGGGACTTAAATTTATATATATTATGCCAATAAGATATTTAACACAGAACCAGACATAGTGGTCCTATCCCTATCACAATTAGAACTGTCCACATTGATGCAGTATAGCATGCTCTTTCATACTTTAATGATAAATTTCCCAGGACAGGTTGACAATCACCTGCCAGTGGACAGGCTACTCCAGACATTACAAACCTTAGAAAATAGACTATCCAAAACATGCTTTCCCTGCTAATCAACCTATACCCATGGCACCGTGTGTGTTTACAGATGCCAACACATCACTGTTTGGAATAATGATCAAATCCTCAACAGAAAAAGATAAGATCCATGTAGAACCCCATGGGGGATCAGTACAGTTGGGAGAAATAAGGACAATAGTCAAGGTTCTACTCCTTAGCCAGGATGGGCCGGTAAATATATTTTTGGACAGCAAATACTCAGTACAGGTAGCAAAGGTGATCCCTTTTGCAGTCTTTAATCTGACCAATAAGCCAATTGACAGATGTTCACAACACTTAAAGAGCTAACTGAGAACAGAAAACACCCATGGTATATCTCACACAGAAGTTCACATACTGGGTTACCTGGCTTTATTTTCCAAGGCAACAAAAGGTTGATCGTCTTATCTCCTGCAACACGGCTACCATTGGACACCTAGAACAAGCCCATATTCTACACCAAAAATTTCATATGTCAGCAAGCAACATAAAATTGCTTTTCCCAGAGCTAACAATGATCCAGTGCAAACACCTAGTGCTCTCTTGCAAGAATTGTGCACCCCTCATCCTGTTAGGCCCACTGCCACAAGCAGGAGTGAACTCATGAGGCCTTGCTCCTAATAAGCTCTGGCAAGTGGACACCACTCACATTAACTCCTTTGGTAAACTTAAGTTTGTCCATGTGGTGGTAGATACTTATTCAAAGGCTGTATTTTCAACAGCCCAATCTGGAGAAAAGGCTAGTAATGTGATAAAGGCGGTCAAGTCAGCCATGCTGATCCTTGGTGTCCCCTGGATCATAAAGACTGATAACAGGCCAGCATATACATCACAGGAATTCAATTCCTTCCTGAAATCCTGGAACATACAGTCTGTCACAGGTATCCCATTCAACCCACAGGGACAGGCAATCATTGAAACAACTCATAGGACAATTAAAGATCTCTTACAAAAACAGAAAAACAATCATATGCCCCCAGACCCACAGCTTGCTTTGACTGAGGTCCCTTTCACTATCAATTTTCTTACTTTTGATTCCCAAGGGATCAACCCAGCTTACAAACACTGGGGATCCTTTCCATCCCAGACCCAAGCCCATATGGTTAGGTGGAAAGACCCCCCTAATAGGAGAATGGAAGAGACCACACCCTCTGCTAGCCAAGGGTGGAGGATATACTTGTGTCTTTCCAGAGAATGCAGGATAACCCATTTGGGTAGCAGCCAGAAACATCAAGCCTGCAACTGACAGTCAACCAGAACCAGCTGAACAAGACTGAGAGTCCATCTTGTTAGCAGATGCACCTGCCCTATCATCCTAGCCTGAGAAACTGCCCATGGCCACATCCACTACTGCTTTATACCCCACTTAGCTCTGGTCAGCCACTCATATGGCCCACAGCCTGTGTGTGGTTATGCCATTCCTGATTGCCATTGTCCCTCATTCCTACCTCCATCTGAGCAAGCACTCCTGTGGTCTCCCATTTTGAGCACTGGTTAGTCTACGAGGGTACGATCCCCTGGGGGACAACCTAAGACAGGCACAGCCACATATGGAGACCACATGGAAATGGGGTCAACAATGGTATGGCCAAGAATCATGCCTCCTATTGCTCAAAAATAAGCAAAAAAGGGGGAAATGTGGTGGAATGAGAAGGTCATGCCAAGATGGCTGCTGGCAATGGAAACTGCCTGGCAACAGGCTGTGATTGGTTAGGGCATAGACAGCTCCTTGACCAGATTGGCTGCCTTGGCTATTTAAGCTGCTGTACCAACTGAAATAAATGAGTCTGTGGGTTGCTCGCCTTAGGCCTGATTTCACCCAACTCCCAGGGTCTGTGTGGTGACTCGTGCCTCTTGCCCCACCACGTTCCTCCTCTCAGAATGAATCCACCTCAACAGATTTAGATCTCTTTTTAAAATTATACTCCTAATTCAGACACTCCTCTTAATATTTTTTAAATATTTATTTATTTATTTCTTTGAAGGTAGAGTTACAGAGAGAGAGAGAGAGAGAGAGGTCTTCCATCTGCTGGTTCACTCCCAAGATGGCCACAACAGCCAGAGTTATGCCAATTGAAATCCAGGAGCCAGGGGCTTCTTTTGGGTCTCCCACACAACTGCAGGGGCCCTAGGACTCGGGCCATCTTCTATTGCTTTCCCAGGCCATAGCAGGAAGCTAGTTTGGAAGTGGAGTAGCTGGGACTTGAACCAGCACCCATATGGGATGCTAATACTGCAGGTGATGGCTTCATGCACTACGTCACAGTGCTGGCCCCTTTAATATATTTTATATATATACATATACATATATATATATATACATACACACACACACACACACACACACACACATATATATATATATATATATTTGAAAGGCAGAGTTAGAGAGGGAAAGAGAGAGATCTTTTTTCCACTGGTTCACCCCCCAAATGGCTACAATGGTCAGGGTGGGACCAGACTGAAGACAGGGGCCTGGAATTCCATCCAGGTCACCCACATCAGTGACAGGGGCCCAAGTATTTTTTCCATCTTCTGCTGCTTTCACAGGTGCTGGGACTTGAGCAGTGCCCATGTAAGATGCAGGCATCACAGGTGGAAGATTAACCTGCTTTTCCACAATGCCAACCTCTTCTCTTAATATCTTGTTAAGATATGTGACATCTGTAAGGCTAATTCTATTTGATTTGTGAAATTTGTTATTTGTGATGCTTTCCTGTTTTTCTCTTAAACACTTTTATCAGATACGAATTTTGTCAATATTATCACATCCTGGTTGGGGAGCTGCTTCCCATAGTCTATGGACTTGTTGTTCAGCATAGAAATAAAAAGAAGAGGGCAGCACTGTGACATATTGGGTTAAGCTACCACCTCCAATGCCAGCACCCTATATGGGTGCCAGTTCATGTCCTGGAAGCTCCACTTCTGATTCAGCTTTCTTCTTGCTAGTGTGCCTGGGAAAGCAGGATAAGATAGCTCAAGTACTTGGCATCCTGCACACACATGAGAGACCAAGAAGAAGCTCCTGGCTCCTGGCTTGTGCTTCACCCAGCCCTTGCTGTTGTGGCCAGTTGGGGAGTGAACCAGCACATGGAAGAACTCTCTGTCTCTCTCACTCTCTCCCCATACCCAACACTAACTTTCAAATAAATAAATAGCTCTTTAAAAAAGAAATAAGGAGAAAAGTCCAAGAGAGAGTACAAGAGTGAGAGCAAGCTTATTTGCAATAAATGACAGAAGCTCGCACATGTTGGGGAAGGGACTTGGAGTTGGCAATCCATTGCCTCCAGGGGGTTGGTCTGTTTTATGCTATTTCTTTTTTCCCTCTTATGTGTTATGTACTAGTCCCTCACCTGGTGCATGTAGTAGAGGTCATGTTTGGGTTGGCTTCCCTGTCTCTGTCCAGGAGTACAGAAGGGATAAGTAATTGGATCCCCTTCCTCTGTGCAGGAAGTGTTGACTAATATTTTCCATATCCTTGTCTTAGGTGCCATATCACCCCACTTCCTCTCTTTGGTCTATTCTAAATTGTGCTTTGTTACATTTTTTTTCCCCTGGAGAGGTACAATTTTTCTGGAATTCTCCCAAAGTCTACTCTTTTCTCTAACCCTGCTTCAGGGTCCCTCTTGCCCTACAATATGATTTAAAACTTTTTTCTTGCTTATTAGTCTCTGCTGTACATTTTTACTACAGGTATTTCATGGATGTTTACTATTCTTTTTTTCTTTGCATTTATTCTATGCTGTTTTAGGATGCTCATTTTAGTTCTTAAGAAGAAAACCAAAATGAAGAGCTTTCAGTCTTCTGTTCTAACGCATTCACTTGAGGCTAAAAATTTCCTCTAAGCACTGCCTTAAATAACACCTGATGTATTCTTTCTTATGTTCCAGGTCCTGTACCTGCAGACCCTGTCGGCCTCCCAGTTTCTCTATCCCCTTGTGTCTGCAGCTATGCCAACAGATTTATACATCCAACATTGTGCCTGAAATCACAATATTTGCTATCCAGTATCACCATCTCCTAAAATTCTGACCCATGCTCATCCTTGCATTTTTCTTACTTTAAAATCTTGTCTGTCTATAGCCCAGGCCAGTTTTCAAAAGTTTCTGAAAAGGACTCAAACCAGCATCCATATGAGATGTCAACACTGCAGGCGGTGACTTTATCTCCATGCCACCATGCTGGCCCTGACCAAAAACTTTTAAAAGCATGATAGTCATGAGAGCCAGGAAATTCCCTTAGGTATAGTGTTATTTTTTTATTGAATGTTTTAGAAGTAATAGCTCCCTTCGAGCATTTTAGCAAACTGAGAGAACTTGCTGAGATGAAGCTGTTTCCAGGCTTTCCTGTAAAATTAGCTATACCTGGGCCCGGTGCTGTGGTGTAGCAGGTAAAGCTGCCATCTGTGGTGCCGACATTTCCTATGGATGCTAGTTCAAGTCCCAGCTGCTCCACTTCCAATCAGCTCTGTGCTATGGCCTGGGAAAGTAGTGGAAGATGGCCCAAGTCCTTGGGCCCCACATGGGAGACCCAGAAGAAGCTCCTGGCTTCTGGCTTTACATCAGCCCAGTTCTGACCATTGCAGCCATTTGGGGAGTGAACCAACAGATGGAAGACCTTTTTCTCTTTCTCTGACTTTCTATAATTCTACCTTCCAAATAAACAAATAAATCTTTATAAAAAAAAAGTCCTTGGGGCCGACACTGTGGCACAGCCAGTAAAGCTGCCACCTGTAGTGCTGGCATACCATATGGGCACCAGTTTGAGTCCTGGCTGCTCCACTTCTGATCCAGCTCTCTGCTATAGCCTGGGAAGCAGTAGGAAATGGGCCAAGTCTTTGGGCCCTGCACCTGAGTGGGAGACCCAGAAGAATCTCCCGAATCCTGGATTTGGATCAGCCCAACTTCAGTCACTGCAGCCATCTGGGGAGTGAACCAGCAGATGAAAGACCTCTCTTTCTCTCTGTCTCTTTGCCTCTGCCTCTCTGTAACTCTGCCTTTCAAATAAATAAATAAATCTTTTTTAAAAAAGTCCTTGCTATGTTCATGGTAAGGTATTGTTAGCATGCTTAGCGAGTCCTCTTCCAAATCTCAGCAATTTAAACAAAATTCAAATGTTTAAAATTGCTCCCTAGTAAGTGCATACCAGTTTGATTATTGTATTTGTTTTTAGTGGAATAAGGATGTACTGATGTCAGTTTTAAAAAACAACCTACATATTTTGGAAAATCCTACATAATGTATTTACTATTTTCAAAACAAAGTATTATTTTATATACTAACAGACTATATTTGCTGCAAGTTAAAGTCTAGAAGCATGTGCTGGTGCTGTGTTGTACTAGGTTAGGCCTTTACCAGGGGCATTATCATCCCATATGGGTGCTGGTTCATGTACCAGCTGCTCTTTTTCCAATCCAGTTCTCTGCTAATGGCCTGGGAAAGTTGTGGACAATGCTGCACCTTTATGGGAGACCCAGAAGAAGATCCTGGATCCTGGCTTTGGAATGGCCCAGCTCCAGCTATTGCAGTTATTTGGGGGAGTAAATATACAAATTTAAAACCTTTGTCTCTCCCTCTCTCTGCCTGCAACTCTACATATGTTATAATACATAACAGCCATAAAGTGTCATGTATTAAAGAGCTTAGTTAAATGTTTTTTTTAAAGCCTTAGAATGAATTTTACCTATTTCACACCCAATAAGTCCTTTATTCAGGAAGAAGGGTGGAGGGAAGGAGAAATTGTGGGACTAACTTGATCCCATTCCCTGATAAGCTCCTGTATGAATATAGACTGTGTACTCAGCTCTTTCCTGAGATGTCCACTTGATCTATCAGGAGTATTTCAGCCCCCCCTAGTTCTTTGCTGAGATGCACATCTGAGCAGTCAAGTGTGTTCTCTCCATTAAACTGTGTAACTTTGCTTATACCTGTCTGAATGGCTGAGTACTCTCTCAGATTCTGTCTAGAGAGGGGTCCATCCATTCTGACAAATTCTCTACCCACTAATTCTTGCTACCTTCCTTATCACTACTCTCTTACATCTGTTCAAAGTCCACATTATGTTTATGGGTAATGCTTTCAGTATTGTATGTAAAACTAATTTTTGTACAGAATTCTTACACATTTTATTCTTACATATCTGTGCTTTCTACTTTTTTAAAAATACAAGTTTAGTCAGCACGTTTGTGCTTGTTTTTTGAAAAATTTATTTGTTTTAAAGGCAGAGTTATACACAAAGAAAGGGGAAGAGAGAGAGAGAGAGAGCTCTCATCTGCTGATCCACTATCCAAATGGCTGCAACAGCTGGTGCTGGGCTGATCCAAAGCCAGGAGCCAAGAACCTCTTCTAGATCTCCCATGTGAGTGGCAGAAGCTCAGGGACTTGGGCCAATTTCTGCTGCTTCCCCAGGTGAATTAGCAGGAAGCTGAATTGGAAATGGAGTAGCCAAGACTCAAATCAGTGTTCGTATGGGATGCCAGCACTGTAGGCACCAACTTTGACCTGCTAAACCACAGATCTGACCCCTTATTCACTAGAGTGACTTCATGTGTTATTTGCACAGTATGCATTTTTTGATTTTCCCTTATTATCACCCATTTGCATTTTCACTATTTTTGTAGACTACATTACCTGTACCAGGCTGCCTCTGTCCCTTTGACAAAGATTAGTAAATTAATAAGTATTTGAGACCATTTATACCTTGCCATTTACCTACATGTCTATTCTTTGTCCAACATTATGAACTTTCTTTAGATTTATTTATTTGAAAGGTAGAGTTTCAGAGAGAGAAAGAGAGAGATCTTCATCCACTGGTTCACTCCCCAAATGGTTGCAATGGCCATAGCTGGGCTTATCCAAAGCCAGGATCCAGGAGCTTCTTCTGTCTCCCACCTGGGTGCAGGGGCACAAGGAGTTGGGCCATCTTCCACTGGTTTCCTAGGCACATCAGCAGCATGCAGGATTGGAAGTAGAGCAGCAGGGATCTGAGCAGGTGGCCATATGGGATGCCAGCACTACAGACGGAGGCTTTACCCACTAAGCCACAGTACTGGCCCCATATTCTTGATGATTGTATGTTTAGATTAAAGAATAAAATTAGGAATTGTAGATTCCTCAAATTTGCTTTTATTTTTTATTTTCCAGACTTCTCAAGGATGAAAAATAGCTTTTAATTGTCTACAGAATAGCTTACTGAGATTATTGTTGAGATTGTACTGAATCTATTGCTCAAACTTGGAAGAATTTACATCTTAATAATATATCATTTGATCAATAAAAAGACATATATACACAAATTGATTTAAATTTTCTTGTCTTTCAATAGATTTTCAAAAAACTTTCCACACACATCTATATACATTTGATGAATTGATGCTTCAATAATTCTATTATTTTATTCTCAATTATTCTTTTTTATTCTCACTTCTTTCTCTTATTATGTCTTGTTATTTTTGGTTTATTGTAAATTTTTGTGTTATTTGAAATTCAAATTGTCCATGTCTGGTATATATAGTATTATTTTACTTTCTATATTGCCAGTTAAGTTGGTTTCCTGTAATTTCCATCAAGTCTCATCATATATAAAATAATGGCAGGTATTTCTCTCTGAATTTCCAAAATAATGTCAGTGGATTGTCAGAAAAATGAATTTTAATGATTTAGTGAAAGAACATGAAGTGCCCATGACTGCCACTTCACCAAATCCTCTTGCTTTCCTATTCTATGTGTCACAGCTGCTAGAGGGGATGCTAACCTGCCTTTTCTGCCTGCTGTGGCTTGCATGCATGCACTTGGTATGAAACAGTCATGGTATCCCTTCTTTTTGTTGAATTCTCCCTGAAGTGGATTAAGGGTTTCATCTCATTGGACACAATTCAGGCAGACATATCTAGAATGGTTGGTCTGAAATTTGGTTGGTGTATACTGATTTGTGAAAGCCACATGGGAGTTCAGTTTAAATGCAGGTGTGGTCTCCTTTCAGATATTCAAAAACAAAAATATAATATTGTGTTCAAATGTCACAACTATAGAGAAAACATGTCCAGAAATAAAGAATTTAAACCTCTTATTGAGTAGCATGATCATGCAGAACAGGCAGTTTTTCTTTTAAAATATTTATTAATTTATTTGAAAGTCAGCATTACACAGAGAGAGAAGGAGAGGCAGAGAGAAAGAGAGGTCATTTGTTCATTTGGTTCATTCCCCCAGTTGGTTGCAATGGCCAGAGCTGTGTGATCTAAAGCCAGGAGCCAGGAGCTTCCTCCAGGTCTTCCCATGTGAGTGCAGGAGCCCAAGGGCTTGGGCCATCTTCTATGCTTTCCCAAGCCATAAAAAAGAGCTGGATCAAAAGTGGAGCAGCTGGGACACAAACCAGTGCCCATATGGAATGCTGGCACTGCAGACAGTGGCTTTACCTGCTACACTACTGTGCCAGCCCCAGAACAAGCATGTATAACACAGCAAGTTAGAATATTGGATTTTGAATATGAATTCACATTAGGATATGCTGTATATTGTAGGAGTTTATGGATAGAGGTTATGGGCAAACACAAGACTTGTGTAGGTAAGTTTTACATAGATACTTAGGCATGAAGATAAATTTTTCATTACCTACACAATCATATTATTGAAAAATAAAAATAGAGATAAAGGATGGAAAAAGAAAGCAGAGGAGTCATATGTGATTTTTTTCAGGGCCCGTATAAATAGTGACACTTTGGTAAGGGATTTTTCATGAGATTGTTTTAAGGAAAGAAATTTTTCTGAAAAGGAAACTCAAATGTAGCACACACTTATTTTCTATATTTCTGCTTAAACAAAGTGCTTATGCATGTATTACTTTCTTGTAAATTCAAAATGATCAGACAGTTCATCGGGAAAAACAACAGGAGAAAGTCAAAAAATTGATTTAGAGTTCATTTTTCTTTTACAATGTAGATTGATTGACAAAATATTTTTAAAATAAATGTAACCCTTGATATTGTAGAAATATTGCCATATTGCACATGTGTGAAATATGGGAAATACTTATAAATAGTAAAAACACAAAAAGACACACACACACACATAAACTGTACACATATTAGGGTCCATTCTTATCTTTAGGGGGAAAGGACTCAAAGACAAATGTCTCCCCAGTTCTTTAACTCAGAACTACTCTCAGTGGTTCACACATTTTACTGATGAGTAAACTTGCTTCAAGTTTTCCATGAATAGAAATTGAGAAATTTTTCAATTGTACTCTATGGAGCATGTAAGTGACCATACCATAAACTCTCAAATGCAATGGTGTGTTGGAGTTGTTTCCTGGATATTGTTCCTGACCATGTGGGCAGTGAGAGCCACAGGAGAGTTAAAGGTACTCCAGCTGACAGATCTGTTACTTGGAGGCTCCACAAAGGAATCAATGACATCTTTGTGCAACTTGAGGGCTCAGCTGCTCCTCTCCTGATCCAGCTCTCTGCTATGGCCTGAGAAAGCAGTAGAAGATGGCCCAAGTCCTTGGGCCCCTGCACCATGTGGGAGACCTGGAAGAAGCTCCCAGCTCCTGGTTCCTGGCTTTGGATTGGTGCATTTCCAGCTGTTGTGGCCAATTGGGAAGTGAACCATCAGATGGAAGATCTCTCTCTCTCTCTCTGCCTCTCCTCTCTCTGTAATTGAGACTTTCAAATAAATAAATAAATCTTTAAACAAAACAATCAAATAACCCAGCATACAGGTCTTAAGAGTACCTGAAGATGTAGAAAGAGAATGGAATAGAAGGCCTATTTTGTGAAATAATCACAGAAAACTCCCCCAATTTGGAGAAAGAAAGGGATGCCAAGTACAGGAAGCACATAGAACACATAAGAAACATGACCTGAAAAGATCTTCACCATGACACATTGTAGTCAAACTTTCCACAGTAAGGCATAAAGAAAACATTCTAAAATGTGCATGAGAGAAATGCCAGATTGTTTTCAGAGGATCTCCAACTACACTCACAGCTGATTTCTCATCAGAAACCCTATAGGCTAGGAGAGAATGGCAAGATATATTTCAAGTCTTAAGAGAAATAAACTGTCAAGCCAGAATATCATGCCCTGCAATGCTCTTATCTAATAATGAAGGTGAAATCAAGACCTTTAATAACAAACAGAAATTGAAATAATTTGTCATTTCTCATAGAGCCTTACAAAATATGCTAAAGGATTTGCTACACACAGACATACAAAAAGAAAGCCATCATCATGAATAAATGTGATGGCAGAAAATTCCCCAATAAAAGTATGAAAGAAATCCAAAGTAAATGATAGGAATATTCATGGAAAATGGCAGGGACAACAAGTTACTTATAAATAGTTACTTTGGATGTAAAGGACTCCACTCTCCAGTTAAATGATACAGGCTGGCTAAATGGATTCTTTTTAAAAGACCAATCTACTTTCTGCCTACAAGAAAGACATCTCACTAACAAAGATACATGAAGACCAAAAGGATGGAAAAAGATAACTGATGCTAATGAAAATCAAAAAATGCAGATTTAACCATCTAATATCAGAGAAAATAACCTTTAACACAAAAATGGTTAAAAGAGACAAAGAAGGGCACTATGTAATGAGTAAGGGATCAATTCAACAGAAAGATGTGACTGTAATAAATGTATATACACCCAATGGCAGGGAACCTGTCAGGTTATTTAAAAGAACTGCTAATGGATCTAAATGGAGACATAGACTCCAATACAACAGTAACAGGCAAATTCAACACCCAATTTCATCCTTGGATAGATCAATCAGACAGAAAATCAACAAAGAAACAACAAAGCTAATTGACACTATGGACCAAGTGGACCTATCTGATATCTACAGACCTTTCCACCCCACAGTTGCAGAATACACATTCTTCTCATCAGTGTGGTGAACTTTCTCCAGGAAAGACCATACACTAGGCTATAAAGCAAGTCTCAGCAAATTCAAAAAAATCAAAATCATACCCTGCATCTTCTCTGATCACAATGGAATGAACTAGATCATATACAAACTCATGGAGATTGAATAACATGCTCCTGAATGAATAGTGGGACATAGAAGAAATCAAAAGAGAAATAAAAAAAAACCCAGGAGACAAATGAAGACAAAATACACCATATAAAAACTTATGGGACACAGCAAAAGCAGAGTTAAGAGGGAAGTTCATAGCAATTGGTGCCTACATCACGAAACTGGGAAGTCACCAAATAAATGAGCTGTGGATGCATCTCAAGGACCTAGAAAAACAACAAATTAAAGCCCAATTTAGTAGGAAGAAATAAATAACTAAAGAAGAAATAAACAAAATTGAAACAAAAAAAAACACAAAAGATTAAGGACATGAAGAACTGCTTTTTTGAACAAATAAATAAAATTGACCTACCATTGGCCCATATAACCAAATAAAAGAGGGAGAGGACTCAGATAAATAAAATCAGCCATGAAAAAGAAAATGTAGATATGGTCACCCTATAAATAAAAAGAGTGATCAGGAGTTATTACAATGAGTTATATACAAACAAATGAGGAAACCAAAAAGAATAGGCCCAAGTCTAGGAGAAGACAGTTTAAAAATGAAGTGGAAAGAGTGCAGTCTCGGGGAAAAGTTAGGGAGAGAACAGCAGAGGAAACTACACAAATTGGAGGAACATAATGGAACTACTTAGAGGGCAAGGACATGCACAACTTAGGAGTCCAGCAGTGGAGAGCCTCTGCACCAATGTTGGAGAGTGAAGTAAGACCAGACTTCAGCAGCACAAGCCACTGGCAAAAATGCTGTAGGAAAAGCCTAGAAGGAATTTGGCTTGGAGCACTGTGGGGGATAGTGTACCTGTCAAACCGGAGAAAACAAGACAAAGGGGGGACATGTTTTCTCTCTCCCTGATCACACTGCAAAGGCATCATGTAACAAGCTGACACCAAGAAAGTGTCATTTTCAACATATGTAACACCTGTGCCAGCTTGTGTCCGCTCCCAGCAACCAGCCAAGCAGAGACTCCTGAGTGTGGTGGGGAGAACATGACTCGTGACTGTGGGAGGCTTGTGTGTGTGGACTTCGAAAACACTCATGATGCGTGGGAGGACTCAGGGTGTGGCTGAGGCAAGAGCAGTCACTGTGGGAGGCTCCACATGATCAGGGCTCCCTGGTTACCTGGCAAATGACATTGCTGGGGAATCTGAGCTTACACTGAAGACTGTCCAGATACTTTGGGTGGTTCTTGTGGCAGAATGGACAAATAATATACTCATTGGGGCTAGCACCCAGGCACTGGCCTCTTTCGAGGTGAGGAGCTCAGCTAAGTCTATGCAAACAGACAAGAAGAAACCTCCCCTCTGATTAAAAATGAAAAGGAGATTTACCACACCAAACCTGGATGTGTCACCTCAGACACACCCTTCACCCTGGAGTACAGAACAGAGCTCCCTGGCCATACCCACCAGACACCTCTAGATATTCCCTGAAAGCAGACACTAGTCACTCAGACACACCTCAAAGACAAAAGCCACCACACCAAAAACAAAAAAACAAAAAAACAAACAAACAAAAAAAAACAAGTATCTCCACAAATGCCAAAAATAAATGCACCAATTCAAGAAACAAGAATAAGGAAGGCAACATGACACCCCCAAAAAGAATACAACACCTCAAACCTAGATTGTAAAGATGATGAGATTGAAGAAATGCCAGAAATGCAATTCAAACAATTAATCATAGGATTACCTAGGAGGAATCAAAAGCAAATTCATGAACTAATGAAATCCATACATGATATGAAAGAACATTTCTGTCACAAAATTGGGATTCTAAAGAGAAATCAAAATGAAATATTAAAAGTGAAGATTTCAATAGAAAAGATAATACTTACAGTGGAAATCATTAACAGAATTGGGGAAACAGAAGAAAGAATATCCAACTTAGAAAACAAAGAACAGGAAATTATATAGTCAGACCAAACACAAGAAGAAGAAATTAGAAAACTAAAAAATACGATTGGAAATCTACAGGATATAATCAAATGACCCAACATATGGATTCTAAGAGTTCCTGAAGGTGTGGAAAAAGAGAAAGAATTAGAAGGCCTTTTTGGGGCCAGCGCTGTGGCACTGCGGATTAAATCCCCAGCCTGCTGTGCCAGCATCCCATATGGGCACTGGCTTGAGTCCCAGCTGGTCTTCTTCCGATCCAGCTCTATTCAATGGCCTGGGAAATCAATAGAAGATGGTCCAAGTGCTTGGGCCCCTGCATCCATGTGGGAGACCCGGAAGAAGCTCCTGGCTCCTGTTTCCTGGCTCCTGGCTTTGGATCAGCTCAGCTCTGCCCATTGCAGTCATCTGGGGAGTGAACCAGTGGAATGGAAGACTTCTTTTTCTCTGGCTCTACCTCTCTCGCTGTAACTCTGTCTTTCAAATAAATAAAATAAATCTTTTTAAAAAAAGCAAGTCCCAAAGGGACAAATGCCATATGTTCTCTCTGATTTGTGAGAACTAATAGAGCACCTAACAGGAAATCTGTAGAAGTGAAATTGACACTTTGAGAAGTGATGACTTGAACAGCTCTTGTCTTGACTGTTGAGGAATGAGTTTTTTTCCTTAATAGAGAATGGGACTGGGAAGGAAAAGGGAGGAGAAGGTGGGGTGGGAGTGTGAGTGGTAGGGGGCTATGGTGGGAAGAATCACTATATTCCTAAAGTTGTACTTATGAAATTTGTATTCATGAAATAAAAGGTTCCTTTGGGAAAAAAAAAAAAAAAAACAAAGATTCCTGCACACAATCTACCAAAATTGAGTCATGAAGACATAGAACACATAAACACACCAATAACCAGGATGGAGATTGAATCAGTAGTAAAGACCCTTCCAACAAAGAAAAGCCAGACATTTAAATAAGAACTAATTCCAACTCTTCTCAATCTATTCAAAACAATTGAAAGGGAGAGTATTTTTCCAAACACTTTCCATGAAGCTGGCATTACCTTAATTCCTAATTCAGAAAATAAGAATAATAGACCAATTTCCCTGATGAGCATAGATGCTAAAATCCTTAGCAAAATACCAGCCAATTGACTATATCAGAAAGATCATTGACCCAGACCAAGTGGGATTTATCCCCAGAATGCAGGGATGGTTCAACATCTGAAAATCAATAAATATGATACATCATATTAACAAACTGAAGAACAAAACCATATGATTATTTCAATAGATGCAGATAAAGCATTTGATAAAATTCAACACCCTTTTACAATGAAAATGTTAAGCAATTTGGGTACAGAAGGAATATTCCTCAACATAAGGCAAAATTATGACAAACACACAGCCAGCAACCTATTGAATGGGGAAAAATGGCGGTATTTCAGTTAAGATCCAGAACCAGACAAGCATGCCTACTCTCACTGTTGCTATTTCATATTGTCCTGTGTCGCTCCCCCTCTTCATGGAGGAACGACACTAAACCCTGCCTAGGCTTCATATCCGAGTCACGGCACCATTATGTCGCTCCCCGTCTTCGTAGAGGAACGACACAGGACCCTGCGCTGTTCTTTTGTCTGCTCGGCCCTCCCCGGGTTTGCTGCTGGTTCTTCCCAGGTTGGCTACCGACCCTTCCACCTCCGAGGAAGGGCGGTTCCCCCTGCCACCTTCCCCACTTCTGCGGGGGAGCGGCACACCGCCGGCCGGCTCTCTCGGGGGCTGCACAGGTGTTCCTTCAGATAGATGTTCCCCTTAGATGTTCCTGGTGCATGTTGTCTCTCTCCTCCTTTATAGTCCTCTTCCGCCAATCCCAACATGGCTGCCCAGACGCCAAGTACGCTGCTCTCTCCTCCAATCAGGAGCAAGATCAGCTCCTGCAGCTCAATCAAATTGGTGAGAGGCAGCTGCATAGAAGTTGTTACTCCCTTCTCAGCGCCATATTGTGGGAGAGCAGATGCATAGAATAAGTCTTAATTCCAGTAACATAGTCTAGTCCGAGTTGCTCCCCACAGATCCCCCTTTCTTTTTATTTTTGGCATTGATACACGCCTGTCTTCGGTGCCCCGCGGCACACTCTCTGCTCTGCTTGCTAGAGTTGCCCACAGGTGCTTACCAGCCCTACCAATCAGGCAAACCGAGCCCGGGCCCTCTCTTCACCATGTTGTGAGGAGGTTTTTAGGCGCTGATGCATGCCTGTGTTCGGTGCCCTGCAGCGCATGCTCTGCTCTGCTAGAACTGCCTGCAGGTGCTTACAAGCCCTATCAATCAGGCAAACCGAATCCAAGCCTTCTCATTGCCGTATTGTGGGGAGACTTATTGGTGTTGATTCGTGCCTATCTTCGGTGACCTGCAGCTCATACTCTGGTCGAGCTGCCTGCTGGTGCTTATCGCCTTACTAATCAGGCAGACCAAATCCAAGCCTTCTCATTGCGGTATTGTGGGGAGACTTATTGATATTAATTCATGCCTGTCTTCGGTGACCTGCGGCGCATAAGCTGCTAGCCACCCACAGGTGCCACCACCTCCCTAATCAGGCAGACCGAATCCAAGCTCTCTCATTGCCATGTTGAGCGGAGGCCTTATTTTTCTCTATTTCTCTATCTCCGGGCATTCCTATCTCTCCCATTTTACTTCTATCTTCCAGCATTCCTATTTCTCTCATTTTACTTCTAAACTTCTGTTTCTCTTATCCCTGCGGCTTCCCGGCACCCGCCCCGAGGCTGCTTCTCGGCGGCTTCCCGGCTCTGAGCCGCTTCAGCCCGCCCTTCTCTCATCTGCGCGGCTTCCCGGCTTCGCACGCGCATTCCGCGGTCTCCGCGCCCCTTTGCGCCCGCACCATGGCCTCGCACTAGCCCCACGTTCCCTATGTATTCATGCCCCACGCGCTCTCTCTGCACGCGGCGGCTTCCGCAAGTCACACAGCCCCAGCTCACGTTTCCGCCACTGGTATTCAATCTAAGTTCCCCGGGCTAACCTGGCGAATTCAACCTATAGCTTACGTTTCCGCCTAACGGTTTGGCTTCCCATCTTTTGCTCCCCGGGCTAATCTAACGGATTCCAACCTGACTTACGTCTCCACCTCTGGTTTTAGCTTTTCGCCTTTTGTTCCCCGGGCTGACTTAAAGAATTCCAAGCTGGCTTACGTTTCCGCCTCGGCCTGCCCCCGCAGCTTCAATTTCCCTAACATTTTTCTCTACCCGGTATGTTTCCCTAAGTTTTCTTCCAACAATATTCCTCCCTCATTTCTCCTGGCTTCTCCCCACAGTCCGTATCCAAGTCTGTTCTAGCTTTCACTTTCGCTTTCGACCTTAGAGATTTCTCCCAGCTTCTCCCCGTAGTCCGTATCTGAATCTATGAAAGCTTTCACTTTCGCTTTCAATCCTAACTTCTTTCCCACAGTCCATATCCGAGTCTATGCCTAGGCTTTCAATAGCTTCTTCCAGCACCTTTTCTGTCCGGCTTTCCCCTAGGCTCTTTGCTAGTCTCTCTCTCCGGTATTTTCCCACTTCTTCCCATTTCTTCCCTCCTAGGTTCCCTATCCGAGTCACGGCACCATTATGTCACTCCCCCTCTTCATGGAGGAACGACACTAAACCCTGCCTAGGCTTCATATCCGAGTCACGGCACCATTATGTTGCTCCCCGTCTTCGTGGAGGAATGACACAGGACCCTGCACTGTTCTTTTGTCTGCTCGGCCCTCCCCGGGTTTGCTGCTGGTTCTTCCCGGGTTGGCTACCGTCCCTTCCACCTCCGTGGAAGGGCGGTTCCCCCTGCCACCTTCCCCACTTCTGCGGGGGAGCGGCACACCGCCGGCCGGCTCTCTCGGGGGCTGCACAGGTGTTCCTTCAGATAGATGTTCCCCTTAGATGTTCCTGGTGCATGTTGTCTCTCTCCTCCTTTATAGTCCTCTTCCGCCAATCCCAACATGGCTGCCCACACGCCAAGTACGCTGCTCTCCTCCAATCAGGAGCAGCTCAGTCAATCAAATTGGTGAGAGGCAGCTGCGTAAAAGTTGTTACTCCCTTCTCAGCGCAATGTTGTGGGAGAGCAGATGCATAGAATAAGTCTTAATTCCAGTAACTTAGTCTAGTCCGAGTTGCTCCCCACAGTCCTGGAAGTTCTAGCCAGTGCCATTAAGCAAGAAAAAGAAATAAAAATGATAAAAAAATGGGAAGGAAGAAGTCAAACTATCACCATTTGATGATAGCATGATTCTATATATAGGGAACCTAAAAGACTCCATGAAGAGGCTATTGGAACTCACAAAAAGGGTTTAGTAAAATAGCAGGATCTAAAATCAATAGCCTTTATATATACAGACAATGCCATAGCTGAGAAAGAACTTCTAAGATTAAGTCCATTCACAAAGTTACAAAAAAAAATTGAAATAATTTGGAATAAATTTAAACGAGGATGTCAAAATCTCTACAAAGAAAATCACAAAAAATTAAAAAACAAAATAGAAGAAGACATAAAATGTGGAAAAATCTTCCATGTTCATGGATTGGAAAAATCAACATCATCAAAATGTCTATGCTACCACAAGCAATTATAGATTCAATGCCATCCCAATAAATATAACATTCTTCTCAGATCTAAAAAGCATGATGCTAAAATTTATATGGAAACACAGAGATCCTGAATAGCTAAAGCAATCTTAAACAACAAAAATAAAGTTGGAGACTTCACAATACCAGATCTGAAAGCATACTACCAGGCAGTTATATTCAAAACAGTCTGGTAGTGGCAAAAAAAAAAAAAAACCAAAAAAAACCAAAAAACAAAAAACAGACAGACAGACAGACAGACATGTAGACCACTGGAATAGAAAAGAAACTCCAGAAATCAATCTATGTATCTACAACCAATTGAAATTTTACAAAGGAGCAAAAATCAATCCCTGGAGCTAAGACAGTCTCTTCAACAGTTTGATGCTGGGAAAACTGGAACTCTGCAGAAGTATGCAATAAAATCCCTACTTTACACCTTACAAAAAACTCCACTCAAAGGCCAGAGCCGTGGCTCAATAGGCTAATCCTCCACCTTGCGGCACCAGCACACCAGGTTCTAGTCCCAGGCAGGGTGCCAGATTCTGTCCCGGTTGCTCCTCTTTCAGACCAGCTCTCTGCTATGGCCCAGGAGTGCAGTGGAGGATGGCCCAAGTGCTTGGGCCCTGCACCTGCATGGGAGACCAGGAGAAGCACCTGGCTCCTGGCTTCAGATCAGCGTGGTGTGCTGGCTGCGGCGGCCATTGGAGGGTTAACCAACGGCAAAGGAAGATCTTTCTCTCTGTCTCTCTCTCTCACTGTCCACTCTGCCTGTAAAAAAAAAAAAAAGAAATAGCAAAGGAGCTGAACAAACATTTTTTAAAAAGATTTATTATTTATTTATTTATTTGAAAGAAGAGTTACAGAGAAGCAGAGGCAGAGAGAGAGAGAGAGAGAGAAGCCTTCCATCCACTGGTTCATTCCCCCAAATGACCACAATGGCCAGAGCTGAGCTGATCTGAAGCCAGGAGCCAGGAGCTTCTTCTGGGTCTCCCACATGGGTGCAGGTGCCCAAGGACTTGTGCCACCTTCTACTGTTTTCCCAGGCCATAGCAGAGAGCTGGATTGGAAGTGGAGAAGCCAGGACTTAAACCAGCATCCATATGGGATGCTGGCACTGCAGGCAACAGCTTTACTCGTTACGCCACAATACCAGCCTCTGAACACACATTTATTTATTTGAAAGTCAGAGTTACACACAGAGAGAAGGAAAGGCAGAGAAAGAGAGGGATCTTCCATCCTCTGGTTTAGTCCCCAATTGGCTGCAACAGCTGGAGCTGTGCCAATCCAAAATGAGGAGTCAGGAGCTTCTTTCCAGGTCTTCTATGCTTTCCCAGGCCATGGCAGGAGCTAGATATGAAGTGGAGCAGCTGGGACTCAAATCAGCACCTATATAGGAAGCCGGCACTGCAGGCAGTGGCTTTATCTGGTATGCCACAGCACCGACCTAAACACATTTTTCAAGAGAGGAAATTGAAATGGCCAACAGACATATGAAGAAAAGAATTTCTATATTAAAATTGAATTTAAGAATCATTTAGAATAACTCCATTTATTTATATTTGATTTTGTATCTTTCTGCCCAGTTTCATAACTATCTATATGCATTTTGGTAGATTAATGCTTTTTTTAAAAGATTCACTTATTTATTTCAAATTCAGAGCCTCATAGAGAGAGAAAGAGAGGCAGAGAGAAGTCTTCCATCTGCTGATGCACTCCTCAATTGGCTGCATTGGATGGAGCTGTGCTGTTCTGAAGCCAGGAGCCAGGAGCTTCTTCCAGGTCTTCCCATGCAGGTACAGTGGCCCAAGGACTTGGGCCATCTTCTGCGGCTTTCCCAGGCCATACTAGAGAGCTATATCAGAAGTAGAGCAGCCGGCCGGTGCCACAGCTCAATAGGCTAATCCTCCACCTTGCGGCTCCAGCACACCGGGTTCTAGTCCTGGTCGGGGCGCCAGATTCTGTTCTGGTTGCCCTTCTTCCAGGCCAGCTCTCTGCTGTGGCCCGGCAGTGCAGTGGAGGATGGCCCAAGTGCTTGGGCCCTGCACCCCATGGGAGACCAGGAGAAGCACCTGGCTCCTGCCTTCGGATCAGTGCCGTGCGCAGGTTGCAGCACGCCGGCGGTGGCGGCCATTGGAGGGTGAACCAATGGCAAAAAGAAGACTTTTCTTTCTGTCTCTCTCTCTCTCACTGTCCACTCTGTCAAAAAAAAAAAAAAAAAGTAGAGCAGCCAGGACTCAAACTGGAACCTGTATGAGCTGCCAGCACCACAGGTGACAGCTTTACCGGCCACACCACAATGCTGGCCCCAGATTAATACTTATTTTTAGGGGTATTGCAAATGGCATATTTTTAACATTTGAATTCCAACTGTTCATTTTGATATAAAGAAATTTCTTACAATAGTTCATATACTAATTTTGTATGTTTCTCCCTATCTCCATCTACAATCACCAACAGTTAAGATATTGCACTTTTTAATATTTATTTATTTATATATTTATTTGAAAGGCAGAGTTAGAGAGAATGAGAGACAGAGAGAAAAATCTTCCATCTGCTGGTTCAGTTCCCAAATGGCTGCAATAACTGGGGGCTGAGTAAAGCTGAAACAAAGAGCCAGGAGCTTCTTCTGGGTCCCCCACATCGGTGCAGTGGCCAAAACATTTGGGCCATCCTCCATTGCCTTTCTCAGTGCATTAGCAGGGTGCTGTATTGGAAGTGGGGCAGCCAGGTCTTGAACTATCACCCATATGAGATGCCAATACTGCAGGCCATGGCTTTAACCCACTGTGCCACAGTGCTGGCCTCAATACTGCACTTTCAAAATGCTAACCTTAAAATTTTGAACACCACAATTGAGTGATTCAGTCTGAGATCCAATAGAAACAGTGGGGAACCACCAAGTTGCTCTGAACATTTTGTGCTCAAATGCCTGTTCCTGTAATTGATATTATACAACTTCCTTATAGAGAGCTAGTCTGAAGTTCATGGCCTTAGAGCACATTGGCAACTTAAACTTATTTAAAGATAATGATCGATGCTCTTGCAGAAAATTATCTGAAATGCTGACCAGAAGAGGCCCACAACCACACAGTGGGGGAGTCTGTGCACAGTCATGGTGGTTTTTGATAGAAGTTTAGAACTTTGACAGGACACGAGCTGGCATGTAGCATAGTGGAATAAGCCACAACCTGTAATGCTGGGATAAGTTACAACCTGTGATGCTGGTTCAAGTCCTGGCTGCTCCACTTCCAATCCAGCTCCCTAGAAATGTACCTGGGAAAGCAGTGGCAGATAACAAAGTACCTGGGACCTTGTGATCCATGGGGGAGACCTGGATAAATCTCTTGGTTCCTGGATTGAGTATAACCTAGCCCTGGCCATTGCAGACATTTGGGGAGTGACCTGGAAAATGAAAGTGCTCTCTCTTTCTCTCTGTCTCCCCCATCTCTTTTTAAAAAGATGTATGTATGTCATTATTTGAAAGGCAGAGTTAGAGAGAGAGATGGACAGAGAGAAGTCCTCCATCTGCTGGTTCACTGCCTGAATGAACACAGCAGTCAGAGATGAGCCTGTCCAAAGCCAGGAGCCAGGAACTCCCTCTAGGTGTAGGGGTCCAAGCACCTGGGCCATCCTTTGCTGCCTTCTCAGACACACAGTCAGGGAGCTGGATCAGAAGTGGAGCAGTTGGGATTCAAACCAGTGCCCATATGGGATGCTGGCACTGCAGTCAGAAGCTTAACATGCTATGCCACAATAAGTTTTATTGTAGTTGAGTCCCTTCAGGTCTTTATAGATATTGTATATTAACCTTTTATCAATTATGTAGAGTACAACTATATTCTTCAGTTCTGTACGTTCACTTTGCTGCTGAGTGTTTTCTTTGCAACACAGAAGCTTCTTTGCTTTTGGCTCTTTCTTCTTTCATTGCCTGTGCTTCTGGGGTCTTTTCCAAGACATCTTTGCCTATGCCAATGTCTTGCAGAGTTTCCCCAATGGTTTCCTCTAGTAATTTGATAGTATCAGGTCATAGATGTAGATCCTTGATCAATTGTGAGTTGATTTTGTATAGGGTGTTAATACAGGTCTTATTTCATACTTCTGAATGTAGAGGTCCAATTTCTCCAGCACCATTTGTTAAAGAGATAGTCCTTTCTTCAGAGATTGATTTTTAGTTCATTGGTTGATTGTGGATGCATGGATTAACTTCTGTGGTTTATATTTTGTTTCTTTGGTGTACATGTCTATTTTTGTGCCACTTCTAGGCTGTTTTGTTTATAACTGCCCTGGCCCTGTAGTATGTCTTGAAATCTAGTATTGTGATTATTCTGACTTTATTTTCCTTGTTTAAAGTTGCTTTAGCTATTTGGGGTCTCTAGTGTTTCCATACAAATCTGAGAATAATGTCCTTGGTATTTTTACTGGGATTTCATTGAATCTATAAATTGCTTTGGCTGGTTTGAACATTTTTATGATATTAATTCTTCCAATCCACAAATATGGAAGATTTTTCCATTTTCTTTTGTGTTCTTTTTTTTTTTCTTTAATGTTTTGTAATTTCCATTGTGGAGATCTTTCACATCTTTAAATTTTTTCCAAGATATTTAATTTTTGGTTAAACATGTTTATAGCATCAACTTCCCAAGTGTTTCAAGGATTATTTTTGATACAATATTATAATTATAAAAGGCATTGTTAAATACCCATCCCAGATAATAATTTCTGTCAAATCATGTGAAAGTAGATATAATTATAGATGTGAATTTTAATTACAAATATAGATATTGATGAATCCCTTAAAATTCACTATGGTATTTTTGTTTAAATTTTAAGTCATTCCTGAATATAAACTCATGAGTATCATAAAATTTCTGGCAGTGAAGAGTGTTCATAACTTACATTCCTACTTTCTCTGCATTCTGAATGATTTAAAGCTAGACATAAAAGGAAATGTGAGCTTTATAGCCCACAGAGTTGTTAGTCTTGGTGCTTAGCAAAAAAAGACTTCCTTCTGTTGCCCCAGTACCTTGCATCCTTACCTAGTCACTTGCAGTGCACATATTATGTTCTAAATTTACAGTATAAATGAGGGCAGACAAGAACTCATGTTCATTTGTAGGCATCCTAAAAACATCCTAAGTACAACACAAGGAAGTATGGTAGCTCATTTACTCCTTCCCATATCTCGAATCATGTAAGTCATTAAGAAATCCCATATAGAGGAACAACTGAGGAGAGGTCAGGAGCAATGCTCTAATATTTAGGCATTTTTCTTTGTGGAGTGGGCTGAATCGTTGTCAGTCTAAATTCAAACACTCTGCCCCCCAAAAAACAAGAAGGCTAGAAAGGTGATCATACCCAAATTTCTTCTTTTAATTGTAGAGAATCACTTGTGTGGGGCCAGCATTGTGGCACAGCAGGTAAAGCTGTTGCCTGCAGTGCTGGCATCCCACATGGGTGGTGGTTTGAGACCTGGCTGCTCCCCTTCCAATCCATCTCTGTGCTATGGCCTGGGAAAGCAGTAGAAAATGGCCCATGTCCTTGGGCCCGTGCACACACATGGGAGACCTGGAAGAAGCTCCTGGCTACTGGCTTCAGATCAGTGCAGCTCCCACTGTTGCAGCCATTTGGGGAGTGGACCAGCATATAGAAGACCTCTCTCTGACCGCTTCTGCCTCTGCCTCTCTGTAACTCTGACTTTCAAATAAATACATATTAAAAAAGAGAATTTCTTGTGCCAACTACAGTCACCATATTAAATACTGAGAAGAATGTGAAAATTTTGAATTTGAGCAAGGAATTCCTCTCATATGACATGGGTATGAATCTATTGTAAGAACAATATGTATGAGTACATGTTTATAGAATATTCCTGCAGTGGTTTTAGAGTTCTGTGGACTTCAATTTTGTAAAATGATGCCAAATTATTTTTACTTGTTTTCTCAAGAGATAAATCAATTATTTTTCTTTGAAGTGAAGAGACAGCTTTGCACAGTGGCAGTATCGTAGCCAATGAGGTTTATCCGAGGTGCGATTATTGTTAATTGAAGTCAAGAAACAAATCATAAATGGTTGGAAGCAATTAATTCTGGTAGGTGGTAGTTTGCAATAACCAGTAAGGATGAATGAAAATACTTATATATAGATAATGTTACAATTTTAACATGCAAATAAAAAATGCATTTCAAAATGAACATTTTATAAATGGTTCAAAAATAAACATTATAAATTCTCTCCTTAAAATGTATTTCACTTTATAAACTCTCACTTCTTATTCTCAAGACATTAAACTGTGACATGCTTTTATTGGGAAGCAAAGAAAAATGTTCCATTTCACAATATTGAAAACATACAATTTTAAGTTTTGTTGAACAGTTTATAATAGTTGTACTTAAATTTTTAGGCATAAGTATATTTTCTTCATGATGCACCATGATAGATATATTATTTTAAAGGTAGTGGAATATCTGGGGTAAGTGATCTAACAGATTTGTTTTCATTAGAGCAAGCAACTTGCCCCTGTGTATCTAAACTTAGACTGAGTTTCATATCACAACATAATTTACCTTCTGTGCAGGAAAAGTAAAAGATGTTAGATTTCAAATCACAAAATAAGACAGTCCAATTTACTTCTGGTTCTCAGTGATATATTTAGTGTGGTTTATAACACCATGCATTCATGAAAGCTAGATGTTTATTCAAAAATTCACATTTGTACCTTTTTTTTTTCGTTAGCTCTATAGGTCTAAAATTTTCCTAAAGGACAAGTTTTTTTTAAAATACATGTTCATATGTGTTTTCTGCTGTAATCAATTTCTAAAGTGTATACACTGACAAGAAGAACTACACAAAGTACGGTCATCGAACAAGGTATATCTCCTGAGAGGGGCTCCAGGCCGCTCAGCCAGTGCTACTGTTTGTGTTTCCCACACCGCAGGAGCCCTCAGGAGGATGCTAGGACTCTGGTATGCAGTGGGCTGGCCGTCAGGACCACGGGGTGGTGTGCAGTCCCCGCCTGCAGCTTCTTTGAACCCTGGGGCATCAGCTTTCCAATCTCTGTGTGGTGAGGGAGAACTTGAACTTCCAGTATGACCTGATTTCCTTGAGTGAGGCAGCAGATCTCAAGCAGTCCTCTCGGCGTAGGGGTCTGGGTCAGTTTTCTTGTTGCTAATCGTGCAGCAGCACAGGCTCGGTGTGTGAGAAGGAAGCGGTATTATTGACCTCATGGTTTTGGCGCAGGGTCTAGGGGCAGCATCAGGTGATGATCTTCTTGTTGGTAGAGTCCTGGGGTGGCACAGAAACCAGTGGACAGACAGAAGGGGTGCAGAGGGGGCCAATCCAAAGTGGTCTATGTTGCGGTCCCCTAAGGATAAGGCATTAATCCATGAACACATGAATGGATCCTGATCACTTCCTGCAGGGCCTCACCTGTTCTCACTGCTGAATTTCACATCACTGGATTAACCGTGCCCATGAGTTTCAGAGGGGATAAACCATGTTTAATAGAGAGCATGCAGGCTAGCAGGAGGTCCCTAAATTTCCAGGTCTCCTCCCACCTAGTTTTGAGATTTAGTGCTTGTGTCCCTCATGTGGAAGAAGGCACCCTTTCTTAGGGCTTTCAAGGAAAAAAGGAAAGGACTTCAAGTTTTTCTTCTTACTAGGATCACCTATTATTTTCATTGCTTGCAACCTCATCAGATTTTCTGAATCACGAACATGCATATTGCCTGAGTATTACCAAGAAAATCTTACAAGTTGTCATGTGACATGCTAGAAAGGACCCATGTGTGTTAAATGTCCTTATGTACTTCTGGTGTCATGTCAGGGATTTTGTGCTTCAAAAAATGTTCCCAAGGTCATATGTTTATATTTGTTTTTGACAGGCAGAGTTAGACAGTGAGAGACAGAGAGAAAGGTCTTCCTTCCATTGGTTCATCCCCCAAATGGCTGCTATGGCTGGTGTGCTGTGCTGATCCAAAGCCAGGAGCCAGGTGCTTCCTCCTGGTCTCCCATGTGGGTGCAGGGCCCAAGCACTTGGGCCACCCTCCTGCCTTCCTGGGCAGCAGCAGAGAGCTAGACTGGAAGAGGAGCAACTGGGAATAGAACTTGGGGCCCCAACCGGGATTAGAACCCAGGGTACTGGCGCCGCAGGCAGAGGATCAGCCAAGTGAGTCATGGCGCCAGCCTATGTACTTTTTTTAAGCAGTTCATACTGAACAACATTTTCATTATTTTCAGTTCAGGAGAGCCAAAGTGTTATCTTGTAGTTTTTTTTTTTTTTAAAGAATAAGCGAAGAAAAATCCTGTAGTACTTATAATATACAAATGAACTATACTATTAGATATAAATTAAATGTTATATTTTTATGAAGATAAATGCCTAGTAATAAAAGCAAATTTTAAGTTTATTGATTTATAGAATTTCATTTTTGGAAGGGAACCTTCAATATCAGCCAGTTTCATTAAAATTATAATATTTTTTCACTTTTAAGCAATCTCTGGTGTTATTAAGATTTCTTCACTAAACTTACACATTAATAGAATTATCTTAAAATACATTATTAATTACTTAAATACATTAATATAACACATTGGAAAACAAGTCTTACTACCTGCTATTGATTATAGTTATCAGAAGTATTAAGATGTTGTCACAAATTTGAAACAAAAAATTGTTTTGTCTCTGAAGTGATTTTTCAGGAATAATGAATAATGGAAATCTACAAGAGATGTTTGGATAACATTTGCCTCATGGACAATTCATAGAAATATAGCTATTTATCTCTAGTTGTAGGCTTAATTTTGAAGTTATCATTTTTATGGCAATTGTGATAATACAAATGACCACAAATCAAATAATAAAATAATTGAAATTCCTATACTTTGAGAAAATGGATAACTGCTCTGTTAATGTACCAAACATAATTTTTCTATACTAATTTATTAGAAACATTTCAAAAATATCTCTTTCAATTTGGGGAGAGGTAAAGTAATGAAAAAATCAAAATTTCTGAAAATTAAAGTATTTGCATTTAATTTGTTCATTTTCTGCCTCATCACCAATGTAGTTCTTTAATTGGATAGAAAAAAAGTAGATTCAGAATCTACATTTGTTGACCACTAATAACAGAGTAGGGCAGTGAAGCATCATTAGCCCAATGACAGAATTTCAGTGGTGGGGAAATCAGGACTCTTTCTGAATTTTGTTAGGGAAATGTGTTCTCATTTTATGTGGAGCTGTCCACTTTTGGTATTTTTATTTTAATATATATTTTAAAGTTTCAGCAGAACTCAGCCCTACGAGTGTCTACCTTATTTTTTGGGAAAAATCTGACTAATTTTTAAGAATGGGGCATCAATATTGTTTCCTTTTCTCAGTTTTGAATATAGTATATCATTCTGTGAAAACCACCTTGCCAGTGTGCTTTTTGTTTAGTTTTGCTTTTTAAGTGCAAACTTGAAAGTTTTACATATAAAAAGTGACCTTTATGTTTTTCCATATGATTGACAGAGCTTTTACCCAGTTATCTTCATTGTATGACAATAAATCTATTCAATAAAGATTAACAAATGCATTAAAAGTGCAAATAATCACTATGGTATGCTTGCTGGTTTTATTTATGATGATGTATTGATCATCTCTGTCAGGTACTGTGATAGATATGTCTATTGGAAAATATAATTTCATTTCCCAAAAAGGCAAGCAAGTTAAAATCCTTCTGCAATTAGGAAGTCATCCTCTGATAACTTACTGATTCATTTCTTGCTGTCAAAATCAAGAAACCAATTATCTGTTCCACTTGGAGATATTAGGTCCCTGTGGTACTATGAAGAAAATTATTTAGTGCCTTTCAGCTAGTGAAATGATGATTGGTGGGTCTGTTTGTTGAACAAAAGGGAGGGGAAGAGCACACATTAGCTATAAGGTTGTAGCTATCTCAGTGGAGGTAGTCATTTCAGTCTTTGGAATTAATTCTAGAATTTAATGATAACTTTAAGTTTGCGTAAAAAGTGGTTAGTAAAAAAATTTATTTACCTTATATAAACATAAGACTATGTTTTAAAACCTTCTTTACCAGCCAAGATACTCATTTTAATACAAAATGGAAAAATATTCAATACAGTGTCTCCTTTTGGAGGCTTCCTACAAGTGAAAGCAGATTTGTGGGGGATGATTGGGTTTTGAGCAACTTCCTTGCTTCAAAGACAAAACCCACATTGCCTTCGCCTGTCCCTAAAGTGCCAGACTTTTAAGAAGCTACTGTACTCCACCTGCCTTGGATGAAGCAAGCAGCCCCTTTGCTACCAGAATTCCCCAGAAACAGCATGGGCATTTTCCATGGTAGAGACAGCCCTTGTGAACTCTGCAACTGCAGGAGCTCTGGAGCTCTACTTGCTTGCTCTGTATGATATAGAGAAATTCTCACGGCCTCATATCGCTAGTAACAAGTAGCATCTCATACAGAATTCCAGAGTACCAGAACTAAAGAGGCCTCTTCTGAAACTCTTGGCACATGGTGCTGGAAGGCAGGACAGTGCATCATTTTTGCATGCCTTGTAGGCACAAAGGAAAGTTCTCTCCACTATCTAAAGCTCTAGGATTGCTGCTGCTGGTGTTATAAACCCTGGAATAACACTCATCTGTGGGAGTTATACAGTCCTATCTTTGTATGCTTCAGGCTGGAATTCAATCCCTGGAATAATTGGCAGTCAACCTGAGAGACCTGGATAAGGACCCTGCTGTATCCTGTATCTCCAGGGCTGGCACTCTGTGTACTGTATTTCAGAGAGTCATGTAAATACACCTAGACCCTAGGGAATGGAGCCTATAAGCATTCCAGTGCTCCAGACCCAGACCTGCTGATACACAACCCTCAGCATAAACTGTATTCACCCTGTAGGACTCAGGGAATGTCTCCTTAACATTTCCCAGACTTGGGACTTGAACTCATGATGCTAAATTTCTGGGTATTATTCAGGCTAACATATCAGGACCTGGGGAATGTCTTATCCACATAGTATAGTAAAAAGGCCATAAATTTTGCTGCCACAAGCACCAGAAATATTCATGTTTGCCTGGTAGAAAAGGGTAGCATGACCAGAAATGTGGATACAGACATCACAAACCCCAGTATGACTGACAACTCTAGGGACTAAGAACCTATGGAAGCTCACGCCACTTCAAAGTCATACTGTAACATCCACAAAAGGCTGAAGAACGGAAACCTGTGGCACATGTAGACAATGCTGACACTGATTACTAATAAAGAAATCAAGTCTCAAAAACTTCAAAAGATTGAAATCATACCATGTACCTACCTTCTCAGACTGAAATCAATCAAACTAGACATCAATAATAATAAAAAAGGGCACTGGAAAGTTCACAGGTACATGAAAATTAAACAACATGATGACCAATGTATCATTTTAAAAAATTAAAAAGAGGTCAGAAAATTTCTTAAACCAAATGAATATGAAAACACAACATATCAAAGCATAGAACACAGCAAAAGCAGTATTAAGAGGAAATTTTATAATGACAAGTGCTTACATTTAAATTTGAAAGATCTTAAATAAATGGTCTAATGCTGCATCTCAAAAACCCAGAAAAAGTGGCCAGCACTGTGGTGCAGTGGTTTAACACCCTGTCCTGAAGTGCTGGCATCCCATATGGGCAGCGGTTGGAGAGCCAGCTGCTCCACTTTCTATCCAGCTCTTCTTCTTCTTCTTCTTCCTCTTTTTTTTTTTTTTTTGGACAGGCCGAGTTAGACAGTGAGAGAGAGAGAGACAGAGACAGTTATAGACAGTTAGAGAGAGACAGAAAGGTCTTCCTTCTGTTGGTTCACTCCCCTATTGGCTGCCACAACTGGTGCTGTGCCAATCTGAAGCCAGGAGCCAGGTGCTTCCTCCTGGTCTCCCATGTGGGTGCAGGGACCCAAGCACTTGGGTCATCCTCCATTACCCTCCCAGGCCACAGCAGAGAGCTGGACTGGAAGAGGAGCAACTGGGACTAGTACCTGGTGCTCCAACCCGGACTAGAACCTGAGGTGCCAGCACCACAGGTGGAGGATTAGCCAAGTGAGCCATGGTGCCAGCCTCTATCCAGCTCTTTGCTATGGCCTGGGAAAGAAGTAGAAGATGGCCCAAGTCCTTGGGAACCTGCACCTGTGTGGGAGACCTGGAAGAAGCTCCGGGCTTCAGATTGGCACAACGCTGGTCATTATGGCCAACTGGGGAGTGAACCAGTGAATGGAAGACCTCTCTCTCTGCCTCTTCTCTCTGACTTTCAAAAAAATATAAATCTTAAAAAAAAAAAAACACAGAAAAAGAAAAACAAGCCATAGGCAAAAATTAGCAGGGCACAAGAAAAAATAAATATAAGAACAGTCATAAATGAAATTGAAACTAAAAGAATATTAGAGATATAAAACAAATAGCTGGTTCTTTAAGAAGATAAACAAAATAGAACAGTCTTTATCCAGAGTAACAAAAAAAGAAGAAAAAAACCTCAATAAATAAAAGTTGAGAAGAAAAGTAGACATTACAATTGATACTACAGAATATGATGTGTCATAAAAAGCTGCTATGAACTGTGTGTTAACAAATTAAAAGCCTCAAGTAAATTCCTGAATAATACTACTGAAGTAGTAATTAATAAAAGTTTCCCAACAAAGAAAACCCTAAATTCTATAAAACATTTAAAAAGGAATAACTCAAATACTCTTCAAATTACTGCAAAATATTTTAGAGTATACAAAACTGTAAGGGGCCAGCACTGTGGCAGAAGCAGGTAAAGCCCTGGCCTGAGTGCCAGCATCCCACGTGGGTGCCAATTTGAAAATTTGAAGCCTGGCAGCTCCACTTCAGATCCAGCTCTCTGCTAATGGCCTTGGAAAGCAGTAGAAGATGGCCCAAGTCCTTGGACCCCTGCACCCATGAGGAAAACCCAGAAGAAGCTCCTGGCTTCTGTCTTAGGATTGGCTCAGCCCTGGCCATTGCAGCCATTTGGTAAGTAAACCAATGGATGAAAGACTCTTTCTCTCTTGCTCACTCTTGCTTTTGCTATTTATCTTACCCTCCCCCTGCCTCTGTGTAACTGCCTTTCAAGTAAATAAATACTTTTAAAAAAGAAAACTATAAAATACTTTTCAGAAAGCTGGCATTACCAATACCAAAACCAAAGACACAACACAAAAAATAAAACTACAGACCAGTATGCTTGATGAACATAAATGCAGAAGTTTTCAACAAAACATTAGTAAACCAAATCCAAAGCTACATCAGTGATTATACATAACAGTAAGTTTGATTTCATCTAAAGATGCAAGGGTGATTCAACATTTGGAAATCAAAAACCTCATAAATCACATCAACAGAATGAGGGAAAAATCATGTGAGCATTTTAACAGACACAGAAAGCAGTTGATAAAATCGAATATCTCTATAATAAAAAAATCCTCTACAAATTAGGTTAAAAAGAACACATCTCAAAATTATAAAGCCTTTATAAGACAGACCAACAGCGGCGCCGGCGCCGCGGCTCACCAGGCTAATCCTCCGCCTTGCGGCGCCGGCACACCGGGTTCTAGTCCCGGTTGGGGCGCCGGATTCTGTCCCGGTTGCCCCTCTTCCAGGCCAGCTCTTTGCTGTGGCCAGGGAGTGCAGTGGAGGATGGCCCAGGTGCTTGGGCCCTGCACCCCATGGGAGACCAGGAAAAGCACCTGGCTCCTGGCTCCTGCCATCGGATCAGCGCGGTGCGCCGGCCGCAGCATGCTGGCCGCGGAGGCCATTGGAGGGTGAACCAATGGCAAAGGAAGACCTTTCTCTCTGTCTCTCTCTTTCTCACTGTCTAACTCTGCCTGTCAAAAAAAAAAAAAAAAAAAGACAGACCAACAGCTACTTTTATACTGAAAAGTATAAAGCAGAAATCACTTCTTTTCAAATATGGAATAAGAGAAAAATGTCCATTTTTCACCAGTCTTATTCAGTATATTGTTGGAAGTACTAGCACGAACATTTTGGGAGGGAAAATAAATAAGGTAATTAAAATTGGAAAGTAGTAATTCAAAATAGCCATATTTGGGACCAGCTCTGTGGTATCATGGGTAAAGCTACCGCCTGCAGCATGAGCATCCCATATGATCACCAGTTGGATTCTTGGATACTCCACTCATGATCCACCTCTCTACTGATGCACCTGGGAAAGCAGCAGAGGATGGACCAAGTGCTTGGGCCCCTGAACCCATGTGGGAGACTTGGATAAATCTCTAGCTCCTGGCTTCAGACTGACCCAGGCCTGGTTGTTGCAGCGATTTGGGGAGTGAACAAATAGATGGAATATTTCTCTTTCTATGCCTTGCCCTCTCTGTAATTGCCTTTCAAATAAATAAATAAACTTTTAAAATTAAGATTTGCAAATTTTATGATGTTGTACCTGGATGAAAACCAAGCACTACAGCAAAAATCTGTTAGAATTTATAAATCAGTTCAGTGAAATCACAGTTACAAAGGGAGCAAACCAAAACAGTAGGATTTTTATGTACCAACAATGATCTCACTGAAAGAGACATCAGGTTTGAAATCCCATTCACAATATCACAAACACAATCCAATATTTAGGAATAAATTTAACCAAAGAAATGAAAGATCTCTACAATAAAATTTATAAAATATGGATGAAAGAAATCATCAAGGACATAAAAATGTGAAGATATTTCTTGCTCATGGATTGTAAGATTTATTATCATTAAGAATCTATAGCATCTTAAGTATGCATTCAGTGCAATCCCTGTCAATATACCAATGACATTCTTTATAGAAGTAGAAAAACAATCCAAAAATATGTATGAAAAAAACTACCCAGAATAGCAAAGTAAACTTGAGCAAAAAAGCAAAAACAAAAACATGCTGGACAGACACAGAAAGACTAATACCACAGGTTCTCCTTTATATGTGGGAGCTAAAATCACCAAAAAGAAAGGCCTGTATCAATTTTGATGAAAATACAATGTTTTCTCAAACTTCGTTTAAAATCTTTGTCAAACAAACTGATAGGAATTATGTACTACTCTATATTTTTTTAAATAACACTTGAAGATATTACATAGATTAGTCCTTCCTTGTTTCATTTCTTGTATGGGTATTCATTTTCTAGTCTGTCTGTGTCCTTTAAAATTGTTTCCTATTTGTGTCTTCTTTGTACATAGCAATTCTGTTGATTAGATGGATAGATAGATATGTCTCATTTAAAATAATTTTTAACTTTTTTCTTTATTAATTTGAAAGGCAGAGTTACAGAGAGAGAGAGAAAGAGGAGAGACAGAGAGAGAGAGAGAGAGAGAATCTTCCATCTACTGATTCACTCTCCAAATGGCTACAACAACTAAACTAGGCCAGGCCAGAGCCAGCCAGAAACCAGGAACTTCTTCTGGTCTCCCAAATGGGTTCAGGGGTCCAAGAACATGGAGCATCTTCCACAGCTTTCCCAGGCTATTAGCAGGGAGCTGGATCAGAAATGGAGGTACCAGGACTCAAACTGGTACCCATTTGGAATGCTAGCTTTGCAGGCAGTAGCTTTACATGCTATGCCACAATACCAAGCCCTATATTGATCTTGTACCTAGCAATCTGTGTCATTTCATTTTTCAATAAAGGTCGAGGCATCATAGTACCTAATTCAAAGCATATTACAAAGTTTCAGTAATAACATAAAATTGTCAAATAGATCAATGGAAGAAAATAAAATGTCCAGAAATCACTTCATGTGCATTCAGGCAACTGATTTTTGACCAAAGTTCCATAGAATGTACATTTAAAAAGGGGTAGTCTTTTCAATAAACAGTTCTTCAAAACTAAAGTGTGTGTGTGTGTGTGTGGTATTAACCTCTCATTATATATAAAATCAACTCAAGGTGGATCAAAAACCTAAATTTAAGATTTTAATCTATGGCTCTGAACTTTCTGAAAGAAAATATAAGGGGAAACTCTCCAAGATATTTGTGTAACATGATGACTTCTTGGATAAGACCCCCAAAACACTGACAAATGAAGAACTAGACAAATGAATTTATATCAAACTCAGAAGCTTCTGCACAGCAAAAGAAGCAATCAGGGAGTTAAGAGAAGTCTGAAAAATTGGGAGAAAATATTTGCAAGCTCCAACAAAGGGTTAATATGAGAGTATATCCATATATTTTTTTGAAAAGCTCATATTAACTTTTATTTAAGTATGTATATATAAAAGTTTAATCTCATAATTTTAAAGATACATAATTATATATTATGCTGTCAATCTAGTTTATCCATTGTCATGAATCCTTTTGGTCCCTGAACTTGCCTTTGCTTCCTCCCTTACAGCTCTGCGCAGAATACAGCTGCATCCACCATCATGGGTACTAATGAGATCCCAGTCTCAGTTCTTTGAGGATAATGAGGGGCATTCGGCACCATGAACATGTTGTTTGAACATAAATGAGAAAATAAAAACTCTATGAGTGATTTTCATGAGGTTTTTCACATAAAGTGTATTTCATATCCCTATAGATACCAGTTTAAAAATGAGCAAAGAGGGGCTGGCACTGTGGCACAGCAGGTTAACACCCTGGCCTGAAGTGCCGGCATCCTATGTGGATGCCAGTTCGAGACCCAGCTGCTCCATTTCCAATCCAGCTCTCTGCTATTGGCTGGGAAAGCAGTGGAAGATGACCCAAGTCCTTGGGCCCCTGCACACGTGTGAGAGACCTAGAGGAAGCTCCTGGCTCCTGGCTTCGGATTGGCACAGCTCCAGCCATTGTGGCCAATTGGGGAGTGAACCATTGGATGGAGGACCTCTCTCTCTCTCTGACTCCCTGCCTCTCCTCTCTCTGTGTAACTCAGACTTTCAAATAAATAAATACATATTTAAAAAATGAGCAAAGGACCTGAATAGACAGTTCTCAAAAGTATAAATGCAAATGATCAACACACACACTCACACACACACACACATATATATGCTCAATAATGTTAGCTATCAGGGAAGTGCAAATTAATATAACTTCACCCTTATCACAATGAATATTATCCAAAAAGGAGAAAGCATTAATATGCTGGTGAGGATATAGAAAAACTAGAATTTTATACACTGTTATCAGGAGTGTACTTTATACAGTCACCATTGAAAACAATATTGAGATTCCTAGAAATCTAGAAATAGAATCTCCATATGCTCCAATGATCCCAACACTGAGTATTATCCAAAATATTTGAACTCATTGTATCAAAGAGATTCTGCTCCACTATGTTTATAGCAGAACTGTTCACAATAACGAAAATATGGAATCAACCAAATATGCTTAATAAGATGAATGGATAAAGACAATGGGATATATATTCACAATGAACTATTATTCAACTATGAAAAGAATGAAGTCCTGTCATTTGTAGCAAAATGGGTGCTACAAATAGAGAACATAACATTGAGTGAAATAAGCCAGACTCAGAGACACAAAAACTGCTTGTTCTCCTTTGCATGTGGAAGTTAATATTAAAAGAAAAACTTATCCTGAACACAGAATGTTAATTGACAGACACTGGGCTGGGTGGAAGAGATAAAATAAATTTGGATTAAAAAGTTTAGAAATATAGCTGTGGTTCATTAATTGTGATAAGTATATAGGTATAATGATATGAAATATTATTAGAGCATAAGGGGCCAGAGGAATGGGGAAATTTGTAATGTACCACAAAAATCTTGAGGGAAAGATGTCTATATCTGGAAATATTCTATTAGAACCTTTAAAAAGCAAAGAGAAAGTTAAAATTCCATAAAGTCCAGAAAAAGTAAAAAAAAAAAACCTTCAAAATGATGAATTATCAAATGAGTCTAAGATATTTCTAAAAATATGTGTAAAATATGGTAGCCAGGAACAGTTGTAGTATTGTGATGGAGTTGGGGACCTCATAATAACAAAGCCAACCAAGATGGCCATGGGATTCTACTGCTAAGATTGACTTGCACTAGGATGTTAATATACAGGTATTAGTATTAACTATAATTTATAAAACAGATGAAAAAGCATGCAGATGATATGAAATAAATAAATGATGATCACTTTGAAAGATGTGAGAATTTTTGTAGGAGCAATATAGAGTGACCAACAGATATAAATGAAATTGTTGAAAACTAAACAATTACAATATATTAAGAAGAAATATAAATTAAAAATTTTCACAAAATTTAAAAATCCACATCAAATACCATTATAACCATGAAGGAAAAGTGTCAGTAACTTGAATTAAACTATTGACACTTTCAGAAATCAAAGATAAATGTCATAGTTCTGGAAAAATTCATAATTGCCATCAAATATAATACTTGGAAAAGGAGAATGACCAAATTTGCCTAAGAAGTCTCTGAAAAATTGTATACATGAAAATTGTCAGAAAAACTTATGCAATTTTGTGGCCAATGAAAGTTTCTTTAAAAACAAAATACAACCCTGTCGGAAAAAGATTGAAGTCGGCAAACTCAAAAGGCTTCCATAGCCTTGTCAACTCATAACTAGAGCCTAGGGAGATTACTGATGCCATAAACAAGAGTGTCAAATTGTTAAGTCAACAACAGGAGTCACTGTGCACTTACTCCTCATGTGGGATCTGTCCTTAATGTGTTGTCCAATGTGAAGTAATGCTATAACTAGAACTGAAACAGTATTTTACACTGTGTGTTTCTGTGTGGGTGCAAACAGATGAAATCTTTACTTAATATATACTAAATTGATCTTCTGTATATAAAGATAATTGAAAATGAATCTTGGCCAGTGCCGTGGCTCAATAGGCTAATCCTCCACCTTGCGGCGCCGGCACACCAGGTTCTAGTCCCAGGCAGGGTGCCAGATTCTGTCCCAGTTGCCCCTCTTCCAGGCCAGCTCTCTGCTATGGCCCAGGAGTGCAGTGGAGGATGGCCCAAGTGCTTGGGCCCTGCACCGCATGGGAGACCAGGAGAAGCATGTGGCTCCTGCTTTCAGATCAGCGTGGTGTGCCAGCCACAGAGCACCAGCCATGGCAGCCATTGGAGGCTGAACCAATGCCAAAAGGAAGACCTTTCTCTCTGTCTCTCTCACTATCCACTCTGCCTGTCAAAAAAATTAAAAAAAAAAAAGGAAATGAATCTTGATGTGAATGGAATGGGAGAGGGAGCAGGAGATGGGAGGGGTGCAAGTGGGAGGGAAATTATGGGGGGGGGAGCCATTGTAATCCATAAACTGTACTTTGGAAATTTATATTTACTAAATAAAAGTTAAAAAAAATACAACCAAGATGGCCTCAAGTTCACAGTGGTTAATTAGCTTTAAATGGGATACCAAGGATACACATGGGTGATATAAGCTCAAACACACACACACACACACACACAAAATAAATACATTAAAAGAGAATCTAGGTGTTATGAAATAAAATACACTGTGACCAGGGTAAGTAACAATTATTTTCTAGAAGTAATAGCAGAATGACAAGCAAATATGAGGTAAATTACTGGAAATGATAATAATTACCTTAAAAAAGGAAAATGAAATAATTTTCACAAAATGTAAATCAAATGAAGATCATACACTTATCAGAGAAATCTTTAAAATAGATGGATTTTAACTCATTCTATTGAAACTTTCATATATTAATAGGAAGTTTAGAATTTCATGAAATATAAAAAAGAACCTGAAAAGAACCTAATATAGTACCTGAAAAGAGTGACTATCATGTGGGTCTAAAATGTCTCTGAAAACATGTGTGCATGACGGTTGCTAGCACAACTTAGAGAATTTTGATGGAGTTCATGACCTCATAATGAACACTTAACCAACATGGCCATGAATTCACAGTGGCAGGTCTGGAATACACTGGGATATTAAAGAAAAATACAGGTGATGGTAATCTTAAAGACAGTAATAAAAACATGTTGGATTTTTATGAAATAAAATGATGACTGTGAGTAGAAAGGAGTAATTCAGTAGGAGCCATAATAGACAGGCAATGAGATAATGGGAAAGCTAGTGAAAAATAGACTATTATAATACATTAAAAAAGAAATATTTTTAAAAAACAATAAAATTGTAAGTCAAAGATTGTGCTGCTTATTAGAATTAGCTCAAAATATGTTAGTTTTTAAATCTAGTGAAATTTAAAGTTCCATAATAATCAAGAAATGTACTAAGTATATTACCTGGTACTTGTGAATGACTACATTGGACAAAGATAGCCCTGAAAAATTTTGTATATGAACATCATCAGGACAACTTATAGAACTCTGAGGAAGCTGGTGACTCAGCTTCACAGTGTAAGTACTGCCTTCAGCTAAGATACTAAAGATGCTCATAAGTGATATGTCTAAATTCAAAGAAAAGAAAGTTTAAAAGTGATACACACCTTACGATATACAATATATTGTCATTACTGTGAAAAAAAAATCGGTAGCTTGGTCAGAACTATAATAAAATGACAGAGATAAAAGGGAAATTGCTGAGAAGTAGCTCATTATAATTACATTTAAAAAACAACCTTTTCTGTAAATGTAAATTAAAGATGGTATCAATTAAGGGAATCTGAAAATTTGCCAGTATTTGTAACTAGTCTTTCACAGCTTTTTTAAAAAAAAGATTCATTTATTTACTTGAAAGAGTTACACAGAGAAAGAAGGAGAGTCTGAGAGTGAGAGAGAGAGAGAGAGAGAGAGAGAGAGGTCTTCCATCCACTGGTTAACTCCCCATTTGGCCACAATGGCCAGAGTTGCGTCAATCCGAAATGAGGAGCCAGGAACTTCTTTTGGGTTTCCCATGTGGGCCATCTTTTACTGCTTTTGCAGGCCATAGCAGAGAGCCAGATCGGAGGAGGAGTAGCCTGGACTGGAACCTGCAGCCATATGGGATGCTGGCACTGCAGGTGGTGGCTTTACCCACTATACCACAGTGCTGGCCCCTGCCACAGCTTTTAAAGCCCAAAGATGGGGCTTGGCAGTGAGGTCTTCAGCAGAGAACTCCAGACACCTGAACCTTTCCTTGGCTGTGTTGGAATCGCTTTAAGGAGACATCAATGACTCTGCCAAGTATGAGATGTTTACATTTCAGAATGGAGGTGTTCAAATTTTATGCAAATACCCCGAGATTGTCCTGCAATTCAAAATACAGCTGCTGACAGGGAGACAAGTCCTCTGTGACTTCAGGCAGACAAAGGAGAGTGGAAACATGGTGTCCATTAAGGCTCTGAAATTCTGTCAATATCAATTATGCAGCAACAGTTTCTTTTTTCCTATATAATTTGGACAGTTCTCATGCCAGCTATTACTTCTGCAAACTATCAATTTTTGACCCTCCTCCTTTTCAAGTAGAGATTCTCAGAGGAGAATATTTGCATATTTATGAATCACAAGCTCTGTTGCCAGGTGAAGTTCTGGTTACCCATAGGATGTGCAGCTTTTGCAGTAGTCTACATTTTTGAATGCATATTTATTTTTCAGCTTACAAAAGAGAAATATCAATCAAGTGTGCATGACCCAAATAATGAGTACGTGTTCATAGCAGCAGTGAACACAGCTAAAAAATCTGCACTGACAGAACTCTCAGGCACCTGGGCATGGCACACATTGGTCAGGTCCCCTCAACTTGAAGTGAGAGTCCCTTGTTTCCTCGACTAGAGTCTGACTTGACTTGATAGGACCACACCCATCTCCTGCTCATGTTTTGTTCATTCTGGACCAGTGACTCTAAAAGCCAGCAGGATTTGCACAGATTTCCTTGGTGCTGCTGCTTTCTCAGAACAAACACCTCCTTGCAACTAGCTTTATAGAAAGCCCATCTCATATGCACTCAACAAACAGACCTCACTGGGAAGGAATCCCTTTGTCTAGGCCTACTTTTAGCAAGGCAGTAAAACAACTCTTTTATTTTTTTTCTTTAAAGCAGCCATTTTTTTTCTTTAAAGCACAGCCAGCACTGTGATGTAGCAGATAAAGCCGCCACCTGCAATGCCAGCATCCCATATGGGCTCCAGTTCAAATCCCGGCTGCTCCATTTCCAATCCAGCTCTCTGCTATGGCCTGGAAAAGCAGTAGAAACTGGTTCAAGTCCTGAGCCTCTAAACCCATGCAGGAGACCAGGAAGAAGCTCCTGGATCCTGGCTTCAGATCATCTCAGCTCTGGCCATTGTGGCCATCTGGGGAGAGAACCAGCAGATGGAAGACCTCTCTCTCTGTCTCTCTCTCTTTTTCTGTCTCTCTCTCTGCCTCTGCCTCTCTCTGTAACTCTGCCTTTCAAATAAGTAAATAAATCTTTTTAAAAAATACTATCTGGAACATTCAGATACTTAGTGAAAATCTGATTGATTTTTAAGGTTAATCAATTCTCCTTGATTTTGATTCCGTTACTTGAGCTCTGGGCAAAAACAGAAAGTAGGGCGATATCAGAACAAGTAAAGCTGTAGAAGGACTTCTAAAGAAGAGAAAAGATTACATGGATAAAATAATCTAATGAAAATCTTCCTGATAACTATGATTTTTGTCTGACTTTAGTATCTTCTCACTAAAGTATGGACAGGGCCAAGAATAAAGCATTGATTTACTGGCCCCAGAGCCAGAGATAATAATCTGAGGATCAAAAGGATCAAATTGGCAATGTTTTTTCCCCAACACCAAACTTTTCTATTCTTTCAAGATCACCATTTTCCAACACACACACACACACACACACACATACATACTCATTAGGCTGAAAAAGCAAAACTTCTTTATTATAAAGAAACTTTACTGTTGACATTCAGAATGTCTTAATTTATTCTATGGGGCTTCCCATGTCTGTTCATGAAATTTAGGGTAGAGTTGATGTTTTTCTTCACTAACAGATAATCAAAATACACCATGGGCACATCTAATCTTAGTAAAATAATAAAAGCTTTCAATAATCAAAATTATAGCTACCTTTTTTTCCCAATTCAATCCTAATACAGGCTGACCATTTACAGGAGAAATAGGATGTGACAGGTACCTGCAGATAATCTGATTTAGTTAAGCTCTCTCTTCACTTACTATGCTAGAAAAGATGGTAATTCACTTGACTTTTGGCATCACTGGCACTTTCTAGTCAGGTATATGGGTCTAAGGCAATCTGTATCATCTCTCCTGTGCACATGGACCACCTCTGTTCCATGACATAAACTTAAGCAACAATTGTTCTTACAAACTCTAAGAATACAGGTCACTTAAAAAAGCCATCTCTTTGTCATTCCACTTTCAAAACATGTGGCCAATCAGTCTTGGGCATGAGTCAGATTCAAGTCCAACATGGCAGGAGTCACTATTTATGCTCCCCAGATAATCTTCTGAAAGCCCCTCTCTCCTGATCATATGAAGGGAGTTGTTGCATCCTGACTCCTTCCCCTTGGAAGTGTGATAGGACACTTAGCACAGTAGCTAGTCTCTGTTTTTGTTTTTGTTTTTGTTTTTATTGACAGGAAGACCAGTCTGTTCCCTGACTCATACACTCCCAATCCTTTATAAACTTGACATGGTTAAATATCTTGAAAATCATGTAACTCATTTCCTCCTCCTCCTCGTGTAAGAACTAGATCATGTTTTATTCTCTCACCTTCAAACCCTTTGTCTAGTGCCTCAGCTAACATAAATAAGGAGTCTCATTTTAAGATTCTGTCTCATGTGGTTCCAAAACTGCCTCGAATTCAAGTAAGGAAAAATAATTATTATTTTTTTATTAAATGAGGTAGACCAAATGGTGACAGGTGATTTTTTTTTGAGAGGCAGAAAGACATATAGACAGGGAGCTCCCTTTGGTTGGTTCACTCCTAAGATGTCCCAACAGCCAGGGTTTGGCCAATACCAAAACTAGGAGCTGCGAACCCAGTCTAGAAACCTTATGTGGGTGGCAGGAGCCCAAATACTTGAGCTGCCACTGTTGACTCCCTGAGTCTGCATTAGCAGAAAGCTGGAGTCAGGAGCCACAGGTGGGCTTTGAACTCAGGCATGTATGGGACATGGGCATTATAAACAGCATCTTACCCTGGGCTAAATGCTTGCCCTATCAGCAGATGATTTCAAGATATTTACAGCTGAAGTGAGATCACCATTTGACCTGTATTCACCTATCTCCAAGCTTTTATTGGCAGCCGCATGCTCATCTTTATAACAATTAAAAATGTGGTGGAGTTGATGATTTTTATGTAGCAGGGATAAAGGCTCAAATCCCAAGAAAACAGATACGCTACTCTTTTCACAAACCAATAATCTTTCTTCCACAGCGGACTCTCCTTAGAGAATCTACAGGTCAAGAAGAACTCAAGGAGAGGAATATCTGCCTTTCTGGTAATACTATCTTAGGGAACTCATAGGCTATTAAGAAATAATTAACATCAGATAGGTCAAATAATAGATTTTCCATCAAAGAAGATAGTGGCTCCCGGAAAGCCCCAAATAAAGTGACTCTATGTAGAATGAAAATCAGGAGCCGATTTTAAATCAATAGTTTTGTAATATGGAGAAACAATCTAAAATAGAGTCTGCTGGGTTTAAAAATCTCTAGAACTCTGAATTGTGCTTAATGAGAATCAGGCTTTGACTTCCACAGCATTTGGGTTTGGAATTCCTCTTGAATATCAGAAATCTTAGTATTTCAACACGACCCATTTCCACGAGCATCAGAAACACACTAGCTACAACACTGTGGAATGTTTTTCCTGTAATTTGCTGTTTTAACATGTTTTTGCTTGGCATTTTCAAATTTTACTTTTTCTTTTGCCATTAACTATTTCTAGGGTAGCTTTATGAATTTAAGTTTTGGTATTTGTGCAAGATTCACCTGGTAAGAAAGAATAATTTCTAAAAATTACATTTTAATAAATCTTATCAAAGTTCAGAATATGTTAGGATGAAACTATGCACAGTTTACTTTGTGGATGATACCTTTCCTTCATACCCACAGAAAGAACTATATAAACTACACAGATTTGCATTCAGAGGACATGCTAAAACTAAGAGGTAGCATTGACTTAAAATTCTTGGTGGAAGTCAAACCTTTATCATGTAAACATATTTTCCTGTGTAATTTCATGAAAGCTCATTTATTTATCTTGCTAATACCACAGTCCAATATAACTTTATTTCTAAATTCACTTTTACAAGGTATAGCTTTTTGCAAAGATAATAGTAGGAAAACATTTATAAACCATTGATTTTTTTTTCTTTTTGACAGGCAGAGTGGACAGTGAGAGAGAGAGACAGAGAGAAAGGTCTTCCTTTGCCGTTGGTTCACCCTCCAATGGCCGCCACCGCCTGCACGCTGCAGCCGGTGCACCGCGCTGATCCGATGGCAGGAGCCAGGTACTTATCCTGGTCTCCCATGGGGTACAGGGCCCAAGCACTTGGGCCATCCTCCACTGCACTACCTGGCCACAGTAGAGAGCTGGCCTGGAAGAAGGGCAACCGGGACAGACTCCGGCGCCCCGACCGGGACTAGAACCCAGTGTGCCAGCACCACAAGGTGGAGGATTAGCCTAGTGAGCCGTGGCGCTGGCCTAAACCATTGATTTTCATAAATTGGCCCCAATCAGATGTTTAGTAAGCATAGTATTAGCTCCAGTTTTTACTCTCTTTAAAAAAAAAGCACTGGAAACTTTCATTTTGTTAATATTAAAAAAGGCCAATTTATTAGATTCTGTGTCCTACGGACAGCTGAAAGAACCTAACTCTGCTTCCTTTTGGTTCTAACTTCCCCCCTTGTGTATGTATATTTGAGTGTGTGTTCATGAGTATAAAGAAATCATTATTTTTGCAGTAAATGCATTTCTGGCCTAAATGCATTTTAGTCCACTTGCTACAAATCAATTTACTTCCTTCTAAAAATAATGCCTCAGTTGCAATCATCTCCTCCTTAAAATCTTCATGCAAGCAAGCTTAGTTAATAAATACAGATTAATATAGCTGAATACCAATTCCCACCTTAAGCCCTCTTTCTTGGAATATTATCATCAGATTGGTTTATGGAGAGAAGAAAACAACAATAAAGTTGGAAGGGTTGGAGACAGTGGTAAAATAGCAATAAAAATAATTATATAAAAATGCTAAAGATATAACATCTGCTTTTTGCTTAGCCCACTGAGCTTGACAGTTCCTGATTTATGCTATAGTCCATGTTTGAACAGATATGAAAAAGGGAAAGGTAAAAGAATGTCTATGTGAGATTATTAAATAGTGCAGGAAAAATAAGAGCCGTTATTACCCTGGCAAGAAAAAGGGAAACTCAGTGAAATTTCTTTCCATAAATTTGCCTTTGTGATCTGCAAGGTGCTGTTCCTCTGCTTACATTCTGTTACTCTGGCAATGCACTCCTGTGAAATAAAGATTATTAAAGTGCATATGATTATTTTGCTGCTGAGTGAATAAGACAAGCTGCTTCTGAAATGCCTTATCAGAGAAATTCAATTTTAGACCCAATTGTGTTTTTGCCTCCTTCTAGCTTTCTCCTCCTTCCCCTCACTTCAAATAAAGCCATCATCTCCCACGGTTACTACATATTTTGTTACTCATTGACACCCTGAGTATTTTAAGCTTTCTTTTAATTTCATGAACCCATTTTCCCCATTTTATTATAGCTTTAGTCTATTTTCCAGCTATATACCATCTGTTTGGAAATCAGTATGCAATGTGTCTTTGACTTCATTTTTATTATATTGTAGTAATAAAAGTAATGGGTTCTGAACTAAATATAAATACATATATTACCCATTGGATATGCAATATTTGAGCAAAGGATGAGACAAAGAGCTTAGATATGGCATAAGGTATATAATGTGTACATATTTTCCTGTGTAATTTTATGAAAGTTCATTTATCTTGCTAATACTACAACCCAATATTACTTTATTTCTAAGTTCATTATCTGTTTTGCAAAGATAATGGTAGGAAAACACTTATAAAACAGATTTTCATAAATTGGCTCCAATCATATGTTCAGTAGGCATTTTCTTATTGCCAGTTTTCACTCACTTTTAACCAATCTTTAGTCTCTTGGGTATTCCCCATCCCATACCACCCTAAGGTGACATTATAGAGATGGGAAGTTCTATAGTTACATTGATAGTCACACTTTGTTGCCTGATACCTCTACATTTCTATTCAGTTATGTAAGATAGTAGAGGAAAGATTCTCGCAAGTCTTAAAATTATTTAATACCAAACTTCATGAGGTTCTCTGTTATTAGCCAATTTCCTGAAGAGAGAGTGATAATAGTTTTGCTAGCATTATCTATTGATTTTATGGGAACCTATAGTTTTAGCATGTACACAGTCCAAGCAAAGGCTAAGCAAACACAAATTGGCAATGGTTAGTGTGCACTGTTTTCTTGCTATCTGCATGCTGATCTAAGTTTCTCACCTAAACTAGTTTACATCATTATTACATCTAGTTGCCTAAGCTGTACTGCACTACATGAAAGGGAAGATAAAAGAGCAGCTGGGAAGAGATAGAAGGAAGAATCAAAGAACATAAAACACAAAGTCTTCTATTGAGAAGCTGCACCAATTAACTCTAAATTACTGCAGAAAAGAGGAGCCTTCAATGAAAAATATTTGTTGCTGCACTGCATCTTGTTTTAGTGGGGTGTCGTCACTCATGTAACTTGCAGTTAAAGCCATCCCCTTTTAAGAACTACATCTTTTAATCTCTGCTCTTCCCCTCTATAGTTTAACTAAAAGACAATCAACCTTTTAATGTAAGTCAAATGGGAAATATAAAATTGCACCATTTTATCAAGTCTTAAGATACTTCTATTCTCAAAGCATGAGAAGAATCCAAAAATTCATACTTGGCACTTTATTACATTCCAGTTTCTCCGTGCCATCTCCTCATCAGGGTTCTTGGCTGGAATAGCTATTTGAAATCATAAAGGCAATTCAATCTCAGACTGAGTCAAAAATTTTAAAAACAATGGTCAAACTGTACCAATCTGATGTATTATCTTGACCATAACACATGATTCTTAATTTTTAAAATGATATTTTTGTAAATCTGTATTCTTCCTATGTTGAAGTGACACAGTTCTAAAAATTAATGGACTTTCAAGAGAGGGAAGAGATGTATAATTTGGGACATGCTCAAGCTGACCTGCCCCAAATGGTAGAGTTAGAAACATACCAGGGGATTCCAATTCAATCCCATCAAGGTGGCATGTACCAATGCCATCTCACTAGTCCAAGTGATCAATTTCAGTTCACAATTGATCATAATGAAAGGACTAAGAGTCAAAGGGAGCACATAAACAAGTCTAGTACCTGCTAACACTAACTGATAGAATAAATAAAGGGGAGAGTGATCCAACATGGGAAGCGAGATACTCAGCAGACTCATAGAATGGCAGATGTCCTTAATAGCACTCTGGCCTCAGAATCAGCCCTAAAGGCATTTGGATCTGGCTGAAAAGCCCATGAGAGTATTTCAGGCATGGAAAGCCAAGACACTCTGGCAAAAAGATCTCTGTGAGTGAGATCCCAGTGGAAAGAACAGGTCTTCAAAGAAGGAGGTACCTTTCTCCGAAGGGAGGAAAGAACCTCCACTTTGACTATGACCTTGCCTAAACAAGATAAGAGTCGGAGAACTCAGAGGGCTTCCATAGCCTTGGAAACTCATGACTGGAGCATAGGGAGATTACTGATGCCATAGACAGGAGTGTCAATTTGTAAAGTCAACAACAGGAGTCACGGTGCACTTACTCCTCATGTAGGATCTCTGTCCTTAATGTGCTGTGCATTGAGATTTAATGCTATAACGAGTACCCTAACAGTATTTTTCACTTTGTGTTTATATGGGGGTGCAAACTGTTGAAATCTTTACTTAATGCATACTAAACTGATCTTCTGTAAAAAAAAAAAGAAAAAAGAAATTATCAATTCCCAACTTGACTCTCACTGGGATTAAACATGACAATAGGTCTGATCTGATTTCATCATCATTTAAAAAAAATCATCGATTATTTTTCACTTTATGTTTCTGTGTGGGAGCAAACTGTTGAAATCCTTACTTAATGTATGCTAAGCTGATCTTCTGTATATTAAGATAATTGAAAATGAATCTTGATGTGAATGGAAGGGGAGAGGGAGTGGGAAAGGGGAGGGTTGCGGGTGGGAGGGATGGTATGGGGGGGAAGCCATTGTAATCCATAAGTCGTGCTTTGGAAATTTATATTCATTAAATAAAAGTTAAAAAAAATTAATGGACTTTCTTTTCAAGGTATTATTTACTCAAATATGTGATAGTTTTAGGGGAAGTCAGCTAAAATAAACTTAGTAAAATGTTAATGGTTGATAAGCAGGCCTAAATGCTTAGCTTTCCTTTAATTCCATAGCACAAATCCATTAATTTTGGCAAAGGCACCAAGAAATATCCATGCCATTTGAAATGTTCCATGGGAGTCTTTAAAAATAAAGGTCTTGCCTACTCTTTATAGACATTAAAATGCTTCATCCCAAGACCCCTCTATAGCAAATTGCAACCTGTTCTATTTTATCTGCTTTGACAGGATGAAGGGCTGAGCTGGCCCTAGAGAAATGGGATACATGGGATACAGTCTGAGTAGCTCAAACTTGCGATTTCCAATAAACCCTCTCCACAATTAGAGGAAAGGCATAGAGGAAATTCATTTCATCAAAGAGTTGCAACCCATTAAGAATTATTCTATACTTCCTTACTTATTTCATCACTAGCAATCTAACTAAAATTGTATTCCTTCAATGTTTCACTCCAAGCTAACACAAAAGCTCATTTATAATCAGCCTAGTAAAGCACTAGCATGCACACGTGTTCTTTTTATTACCTGACTGTAATACTCATTATCTTAATTCTTGACTTCTTGCAAACTTAAATAAGCACTACTCTTATACAGTCATTATTATTCTTTAAAATTTATTATTTTATTTGAAAGGCAGAGTTATAAAGAGAGAGGAGGAGAGACAGAGAGTGGGAGAGGGAGAGAGACCTTCCATCCTCTGGTTCGCTCCCCAGATGGTTGCAAGAGCCAGGACTGAGCCAGGCCGAAGCCAGGAACCAGAAACTTCTGGGTCTCCCATGAGGGTATAGGCGCTCATGTATTTGGACCATCTTCCACTGCTTTCCCAGGGCCATTAGCAGGGAGCTGGATTGGAAGTACCACAGCTGGGACTACAACTGGCACCCACATCAGATGCTGGTACTGCAGGCCAGGTATTTAACACATTGAGGTACAGCACCTGCCCCAGTCATTATTATTCTTCAGCTATAAGTCCAATTACCTAGTATAGGTTGAAAGCTTGCATAGCTTCCTTTTTTTCTTACTGGCCTAACAATTGCTACTAAGTAAATAATGGGCATATTTTAGTTAGTTAATGCAGGCAAGGCATGAGATTTAAGTTTAATTCTTCACCCACAAATTCCTATACTTGGAATGTTGCTAAAACTTCTCAATATACTACTCAGTTCAGTAATGACAACTCTCACCATCTTTTACCCTTCTGTAAAGTATGTCTGTCTCATTTCTTAGAGTGATTGCATGCACAACAGATACCAAGAGTCTGAAATATTAACTTGGAAAAAATGATGCTTTCCTTTAGATTGTAAAAAGTTATTGTGATTAATCTAGCATTTAAAAAAATATACCAAAGCCACACAATCACAAGTATGCCTCTTTGGAAGTCATCTACAAATATCATATTAATAAAAATGGAAGAATGGGGAAAAACAAAGTCTCTCATCACCACCTCCTAAACATTAACAATAGCATAAATGATAGTCTATTAGGAAAAATCCCAGCAGTTCAGGGAATGTTCCTCAAACACATTATGAAATCCTATATTACAGTAAACACAAGCTGAAGTTCTGACAAATGCAGAAATCATGCAGTCTGTTCCCTTCTCTAATTTCTTATTTTTTGTATGAAAATATCATTAAATTGTACTAATCTGTCAGAAAGGAGAAGAGAATATAATGCAAACTTCTCTCAATTAGCATAGAAATGCATAAAAAAGTGATTTAAAGCACAGACTCAAATGAGATATACCTGCATTTGAGTACTGATTCTACTGACTACTGACAAGTTCTTCAACAGTCTAAGATTCAAATTATTCTTTTATACAATGACAATCATATAAATTTTGTAGGGTTGCTGTAATTGAATGAAATAGGTAAAATGTTCAGCATAGCAAATGTAATATAGCAAGTAAATATTCAACTGTTAGTTGAAACTGAAAGGATTTTCCTGTGAGTTGGGGGAAAATCCACTGGAGAAATATTCATTTTTTTAAAAAAAGTTTTATTTCAAGGGCAGAATAACATACAGAAAGAGAGGGAGAGAGGGAGAGAGGGAAAGGAGGAGAGGGGGAGAGGGGGAGAGAGAGAGAGAATATCTTCCATCCTCTGGTTGTAAGAGACAGGGCTGAGCTAGACTGAAGCCAGGAGCCAGGAGGTTCTTTCAGGCCTCCCATGTGGGCACAGGGATCCAAGCACATGGGCCATCCTTTGATGCTTTGCCAGGCACATTAGCAGAGAGCTGGATCAGAAGTAGAGCAGCTACTCAAAACAGAAAACATTGTATATGAAATATAAAATGGAAAACAAAAAGCATAACCAAGCTCAGAAATAAGATAAAAACCTCCATGGCCCAACATAGAAAAAGAAATTCAAAGCAGGGTGCAGGGCTGAGGCTACTGGCATGCTGGATCCAAAGAGAAATGATGGTAGCCAGAGGTGGGGCTCCAGTGAGGTAAGAACATATGTTTCATAGAAATGGGAAGGAAAGAGTACATGGGACAGCCGGCGCCGTGGCTCAACAGGCTAATCCTCCGCCTAGAGGCGCTGGCACACCAGGTTCTAGTCCCAGTCGGGGTGCCAGATTCTGTCCCGGTAGCCCCTCTTCCAGGGCAGCTCTCTGCTGTGGCCCAGGAGTGCAGTGGAGGATGGCCCAAGTGCTTGGGCCCTGCACCCCATGGGAGACCAGGAGAAGCACCTGGCTCCTGCCTTCGGATCAGCGCAGTGCGCTGGCTGCAGTGCACTGGCTGTGAAAAGAGTACATGGGACATTGAGGGCTGGTACAAGGCTCCTGCTCACCTGAAATAGAGTACAGTGGGGGCTGTGGTTGTGGAGCAGGGGATTAAGGCACCCCTTGCAATACTAGCATCTCATATAGGAGTGCTTGGTCAAGTCCCAAACACTCTGCTCCCAAGTTGGCTTCCTGCCAACAGGCTAGGGTAGCAGTGGAAGATGTTTCAAGCACTTGGGTCCCAGCCACCCATGATGGAAGTCTGGATGGAGTTCCTGGATCCTGGCTTTGGTATAGCCCAAACCTGGCTACTGTGGACATTTGGGGAATGAATCAAGAAGTGGAAGATCTTTCTCCTCTTCTCTCTGTTATCCTGTATTTCAAACAAACAAACAAAATCTTTAAAAAAGAAAGAAAATGCAGTAGCTGAATGTGTAAACCAATACCCAGTAATACTCTGGGTTGAACATCAAACTGTCATTATAAAACCTATGGACGGGCATGTTAGGGAACCAGATGCAGGTAATTGAAAAATCATCATAGGGAGTAAAGAGCAAAGTCAAATAAAAAGAACACTAAGCTCATAAAACCTCCCACTCAAAATAGGCCTGCAAACCAAAATTCACAAAAATCTAATACAAACAAGGTATCAGGGCAGGTGCTGTGGCATAGTGGGAAAAGTTGCTGCTTGTAGTGCCAGCATCCCATATGGGCACCAGTTCAAGTCCCAGCTGCTCTGCTTCTGATCCAGGTCTTTGCTGTGGCCTGGAAAAGCAATGGAAGATGGCCCAAGTCCTTGGGCCCCTAAAGCCACATAGGAGACCTGGAAGAAGATCCTGGCTCCTGGCTTCAGATTGGTGCAGCTCTGGTCATTGCAGCCAATTAGGGAGTGAACCAGCAAATGGAAGACCTCTCACTCTCTCTGCCTCTCATCTCTCTGTGTAACCCTGACTTTCAAATAAATAAATAAATCTTTAAACAACAACAACAAAAAGGTATCGAATAGAATGAACAATTGACAGTCAGAAAATTCTATCATTCCATGTAAAATTAGTTTAATTGAAACAGTTTGACAGGGGCCAGCACTGTGGTACAGTGGGTTAAAGCCCTGGCCTGAAGTGCAGGCATCCCATATGGGTGCTGGTCTAATTCCACTGCTCCACTTCTGATCCAGTTCTCTGCTATGACCTGGGAAGGCAGTTGAAGATGGCATAAGTGCTTGGGCCCCTGCACCTGTGTGGGAGACCTGGAAGAAGCTCCTGGCTTGTGACTTAGAATCGGCACAGCTCTGGCTGTTGTGGCCATCTGGGGAGTGAACCATTGGATGGAAGAACTCTCTCTGTCTCTACCTCTCTCTGAAACTCATTCAAATAAATAAAATAAATCTTAAAAAAAAAACCATCTGACAAAGAGTTAAGAGAAGTACATTTACAATGTTTGAAAATATAAATGAAGGAAGAATTTCTGGCCAAAGTCAGAAATTGTAACATCAAAAAGGAAGAATAAAATAAGAACAGGAAGATAGGGTCAAAAGACGTGAAGTATTCAATGAAATTAACTCAATAACATGGATAAACTCTGGACTTGAATTTGTATATACAAAATCCTGAGGAATCAGCCAAAATTGCTATTAGATCTATTAAATGGGGTCAACAAATTGTAGAATATATCAATATGCTGTGCAAAGATCAAATGCATATCAATATGCTACCAATATATGGGCTACAATATTTGAAAATTAAGTAAATAATTCTTTTTAAAGTGGCATCAACAAAAATAAATACATAGAAATAAATGTTAAAAGAAAAAGGTGTATTTCTATACCTTAAAGTAAAAATGTTAAAAAATCTTAAGAGATCAAAATAAGTGTAAAGATATCTAACAGTTTTCAAGTAAACAGAAAGACCTGTTGACAGCAATGCTCCTCAAATTAATGTATAGATTCAAAAGGATCCCTATTAAAATTTCAGATACTTTCTTTAAAAAACTGACAAACCAATCCTAAAATTTAAGTGGAAATGCAAGGGACCCAGAATACCCCAGGAAAGAGAATTAAGATCCTAAAAGCACACCCATATATTTCTGGTCAATTGAGTGTCAACAAGGGTGCCAAGATAATTTGATGGAGGAAAGAAAAATCTTTTCAACAAATATGCTGTGTTATCCACATACAAATAAATTATGTAATCCCTTACCTCACAGCATATACAAAATTAAGTCAAAACAGATTAAAGACCTATAAAAAATGCTAAAAGAAAACAGAAGGGGGCTGGCACTGTGGTGTAGTGGGTAAAGCTGCAGCCTGCAATGCTGGCATCCCATATGGGCGCCAGTTCAAGACTCAGATGTTCCACTTCTGATCTAGCTCTCTGCTATGGCCTGGGAAAACAGTATAAGATGGCCCAAGTCCTTAGGCCCTCGCACCCATGTGGGAGACCCAGAAGAAACTCTTGGATCGTGGCTTCGGATTGGTTCAGTTCCAGCTGTTGCGGGCATTTGGGGACTGAGTCAGCAGATGGAAGATCTCTCTCTCTCTCGCTCTCACTCTTTCTCTCTCTCTCTATCTGCCTCTGCCTCTCTGTAACTCTGCCTTCCAAATAAACAAATCTTAAAAAAAAAGGAAAGAAAACATAGGGATAATATTCTTCACACTTGCTTAGGATATGATACCAAAAGCACAAGCAATAAAAGGAAGACTTAATGAACAGGACTTTATCAAAATTAAAAGCTTTTGTTTTTCAAAGGACACCATGAAGCAAGTGAAAAGATAACTCATAGAAACTATTTGAAAATGATATAGCTAAAAAAGAACACATATTCAAAATGTGTAAAACACACATAAAATTAACAATGAAAAGACTAAAAATCCAGTTTTAAAAATGAGTAAAAGATCTGAACAGAAATTTCTCTAAAAAAGATACAGAAATGCCACAAATATATGGAGAGATGTTCATTAGTCATTAGTTATTAAGGAGATGCAAACCAAAACTCCAAGCTACCACTTCATGTATATGAGGATGTATAAAGATACAATAACAGATATTAGAAGGTACACAGAAACTGAACATTTCAGATATTGCTGGGGTGATTATAAGATAGTGTAGGTATTTTTGCCACTTCCTCAAAATGTTAAATATAGTTGTCTTGATCATCCAGATAAATTCTACCCCCAGACATATACCCAAGAGAAATAAAAATATATCCATAAAAATCTTACCCATCTATATTCATAGTATGATTATTCACTCTCACCAGGAAGCAGAAATAACCCAAATAATCATCAAATGATAACAAATAAATGAAATGTGGTAGTACTATTCTACAAAAGCAAATAATGAAACACACGCACATGTGACAATATGGACATCAGAAATATTGTGGACGGAGAGCGGCAAGATGGCGAAATAGGAAGGGAGCACACTGATAGTCTGGGGAGAGACAGTTTAATAAAAGTGGAGATACTGCAGGTTCAAGGAAGAGTAGGGGAAGAAACAGCAGAGAAAACTCTTCCAGAACTAGTGATTCACAGTGGACCTGCATGGAGAGCGTGGGAGCCCACAGTTCGGGACCAGCCGCAGACTCAACACACTAGCGCTGGAACGCGAGGTGAGCCGAACCTCAATAGCCCAAGACACCGGCAGGCAAGCGGAAAGAGGAGACTAGAGGGAACGACCCCAGGGGGAAAAGTTCACCAGGCTAACTAGAAGAGAGAGAGAAAAAAAGTGGCTGATACGGACACGGGTTTCTCTCTCTCCGCTCACCTCTCAAAGGTGAGCAAGACAAAGAGCAGGCACCATCTTGGACATACACCATAAGCATAGCAACCTCAGGTCTGAACCAGCCCTGAGCCTAGCACAAAAACCTGACTCTGGATGGGGCGAATTAACAGGAGATTAGGACCTAGTGAATTTGTGGTGCTACTGAACTGAGACTGTGAAAAGAGACGGTGGGGGAGAGAACTCACGGAATTCACATGAGTACTCTCCAGAGACGCTACAATTCCATAACCTTGGCAACCCAGTGGGATACTGAAGGAGAATTTGAGCCCACACTGAGGGCAGAACAGATTCCCTGTGTGGTCGTTGGGAAAGAGCTTCCGATCTCTGGCTCCTGTGGGTATATCATTTGCCTGCTAACTACCTCCAACTTCATTCAGCTGTGAGGAATTACTTCCCTTTTGAATCAAAAAAAGAAAGAGAGAGAGAGAGAGATTTACCATGCCTAAAGTGGGAGTGTCACCTTTGGCACACCAAACAGAGCTCTCAGGCCACACCCATCTCAAGCCTCTAAGGCTCCATCAAAAGCAAACAGTCCACTTAATCTAGAGTCATAGTATAACAAGAAAAAGCACCACAGTGAAGAAACCAAATATCTCCAATATGCCCAACAACAAACGCAAAAACCGAGATAATAGAAACAAGGAAGTCATTATGACCCCCCCAAATGAAAAAGACACCCCAATTCAAGATTATGAAGATGATGACATAGAAGAAATGCAAGAAGCAGATCTCAAAAAATTGATAAGAACATTAAGAAGTTCTCAAAAACAAATTCTTGAACTACACAAATCCTTAATGGACAAGATAGAAAATCTCTCTCGTGAAAATGAAATATTAAGGAGGAATCAAAATGAAATGAAACAACTAGTACAACAGGAAACTGATAGTGACGAGAAATCATAATGAAGTGAAGAATTCAATAGATCAAATGACAAACACATTAGAGAGCCTTACAAACAGAATGGGTGAAGCAGAGAGAGAATATCGGACTTAGAAGATAGAGAACAGGAAAGGATACAGTGAGACCAAAGAAAAGAAGAGGAAATTAGAAATCTAAAACATATTGTCGGGAATCTTAAGGATACTATTAAAAAGTGCAACATTCGGGTTCTAGGAGTTCCTGAAGGCATGGAGAGGGAGAAAGGATTATAATGCCTTTTTACTGAGATATTAGCAGAAAATTTCCCAGGTTTGGAGAAGGACAGAGAAATCCTAGTACAGGAATCTCATAGAACCCCTAATAAACACGACCAAAAGAGATCCTCACCACGACACGTTGTAATTAAACTCTCCACAGTGAAACATAAAGAAAAGATCCTAAAATGTGCAAGAGAGAAACGTCAGATTACTCTCAGAGGATCTCCAATCAGACTCACAGCTGACTTCTCATCAGAAACTCTAAAAGCTAGGAGGGAATGGCGAGACATAGCCCAGGTACTAAGAGAGAAAAACTGCCAGCCCAGAATATTATATCCTGCAAAGCTATCATTTGTGAATGAAGGTGAAATAAAGACTTTTCATAGCAAACAGAAATTGAAAGAATTTGTTGCCACTCGTCCAGCCCTGCAAAAGATGCTTAAAGATGTGTTGCACACAGAAACACAGAAACACGGTCATCAATATGAAAGAAGGTAAAGGAAGGAAACCTCACAGCAAAAGATCACAAAGGAATTCAAAGCATATATTAGAACTTTGGCAAATGGCAGGGCAAAGTTACCACTTATCATTAGTCACATTGAACATTAATGGCCTGAACTGTCCATTTAAAAGACACCGATTGGACAGGGAGGAGGCAAGATGGCGAAATAGGAAGGGAGCACACTGATAGTCTGGGGAGAGACAGTTTTATAAAAGTGGAGATACTGCAGGTTCAAGGAAGGGTAGGGGAGCAAACAGCAGAATAAACTCTTCCGGAACGCGTGATTCACAGCAGACCTGAGTGGAGAGCGTGGGAGCCCACAGTTCGGGACACCAGCGGCAGACTCAACACAACAGCGCTGGAACGTGAGGTGAGCCGAACCTCAATAGCCCGAGACACCGGCAGGCAAGCGGAGAGAGGAGACTAGAAGGAACGACCCCCGGGAGGGGAAAGTTCACTAGGCTAACTGGAAGAGAGAGAGAGAGAAAAAAAAAAGGTGACTGGTACGGACACAGGTTTCTCTCTCTCCGATCACGTCTCAAGGGCGAGGAAGTCAAAGAGCAGGCGCCATCTTGGACATACGTCATAAGCAGAGCGACCTCAGGTCTGCACCGGCCCTGAGCCTAGTAGTTATTTTCTCTGTTCTACTTAATATGACTGGTTTAATTCTGTAATTATCACACAGTTATTCTTAAGTGTTGAAAATTAACTGAAATGTGATCACTGTTAAACATAAGAGTGGGAATAAGAGAGGGAAGAGATGTATAATTTGGGACATGCTCAAGCTGACCTGCCCCAAATGGTAGAGTTAGAAACATACCAGGGGATTCCAATTCAATCCCATCAAGGTGGCATGTACCAATGCCATCTCACTAGTCCAAGTGATCAATTTCAGTTCACAATTGATCATAATGAAAGGACTAAGAGTCAAAGGGAGCACATAAACAAGTCTAGTACCTGCTAACACTAACTGATAGAATAAATAAAGGGGAGAGTGATCCAACATGGGAAGTGAGATACTCAGCAGACTCATAGAATGGCAGATGTCCTTAATAGCACTCTGGCCTCAGAATCAGCCCTAAAGGCATTTGGATCTGGCTGAAAAGCCCATGAGAGTATTTCAGGCATGGAAAGCCAAGACACTTTGGCAAAAGATCTCTGTGAGTGAGATCCCAGTGGAAAGAACAGGTCTTCAAAGAGGGAGGTACCTTTCTCTGAAGGGAGGAGAGAACCTCCACTTTGACTATGACCTTGCCTAAACAAGATAAGAGTCGGAGAACTCAGAGGGCTTCCATAGCCTTGGAAACTCATGACTGGAGCATAGGGAGATTACTGATGCCATAGACAGGAGTGTCAATTTGTAAAGTCAACAACAGGAGTCACTGTGCACTTACTCCTCATGTAGGATCTCTGTCCTTAATGTGCTGTGCATTGAGATTTAATGCTATCATGAGTACTCAAACAATATATTTCACTTTGTGTTTTTATGGGGGTGCAAACTGTTGAAATCTTTACTTAATGCATACTAAACTGATCTTCTGTAAAAAAAAAAAAAAGAAAGAAATTATCAATTCCCAACTTGACTCTCACTGGGATTAAACATGACAATAGGTCTGATCTGATTTCATCATCATTTAAAAAAATCATCTATTATTTTTCACTTTATGTTTCTGTGTGGGAGCAAACCGTTGAAATCCTTACTTAATGTATCCTAAGCTGATCTTCTGTATATTAAGATAATTGAAAATGAATCTTGATGTGAATGGAAGAGGAGAGGGATTGGGAAAGGGGAGGGTTGTGGGTGGGAGGGATGGTATGGGGGGGAAGCCATTGTAATCCATAAGTCGTGCTTTGGAAATTTATATTCATTAAATAAAAGGTAAAAATTAAAAAAAAATTAAAAAATAAATAAAATGTTAGATTAAAAAAAAAAGACACCAATTGGCTGATTGGCTTAAGGAACAAAACCCATCTATTTGCTGCTTACAAGAAACACATCTCTCTAACAAAGATCCATACAGACTGAAAGTGAAAGGCTGGAAAAAGATATACCATGCCAACAGAAATGAAAAAAGAGCGGGCGTAGCCATCTTAATATCGGACAACATAAACTTTACCACAAAAACTGTTAAGAGAGACAAAGAGGGACACTATATAATGATTAAGGGATCAATTCAACAGGAAGATATAACAATTATCAATGTATATGCACCTAATTACAGGGCACCAGTTTATCTAAAAGATTTATTAATGGACTTAAAGGGAGACTTAGACCCCAATACAATAGTACTGGGGGACTTCAATACTCCACTCTCAGAAATAGACAGATCAACAGGACAGAAGATCAACAAGGATACAGTAGATTTAAATGACACTATAGCCCAAATGGATCTAATAGATATGTACAGAACTTTCAAGCCTACAGCTAAAGATTTTACATTCTTCTCAGCAGTACATGGAACCTTTTCTAGGATTGACCACATACTAGGCCATAAAGCAAGTCTCAGCAAATTCAAAAGAATTAGAATCATACCATGCAGCTTCTCAGACCATAAAGGAATGAAGTTGGAAATTAGCAACTCAGGAATCCCTAGAGCATACGCGAACACATGGAGATTGAACAACATGCTCCTGAATGAACAATGGGTCATAGAAGAAATTAAAAGAGAAGTCAAAAATTTTTGGGAAGTAAATGAGGATAACAGCACAACATACCAAAACTTATGGGATGCAGCAAAAACAGTGTTAAGAGGAAAGTTTATATCAATAGGTGCCTACATCAAGAAATTGGAAAGGCACCAAATAGATGAGCTTTCAGTCACCTCAAGGATCTAGAAAATCTGCAGCAAACCAGACCCAAATCTAGTAGTAGAAGAGAAATCATTCAAATCAGAGAAGAAATCAACAGGATTGAATCAAAAAAAACATTTCAAAGAATCAGCCAAATGAGGAGCTGGTTTTTCGAAAAAATAAACAAAATTGACACCCCATTGGTCCAACTAACTAAAAAAAGAAAAGACCCAAATCAATAAAATCAGAGATGAAAAAGGACACGTAACAACAGACACCACAGAAATAAAAGGAATCATCAGAAACTGCTACAAAGACTTGTATGCCAGCAAACAGGGAAACCTATCAGAAATGGATAAATTACTGGACAAATGCAACCTACCTAAATTGAACCAGGAAGACATAGAAAACCTAAATAGACCCATAACTGAGACAGAAGTTCAAACAGTAATAAAGGCCCTCCCAACAAAGAAAAGCCCAGGACCAGATGGATTCACTGCTGAATTCTACCAGACATTTAAAGAAGAATTAACTCCAATTCTTCTCAAACTATTCAGAACAATCAAAAAAGAGGGAATCCTCCCAAATTCTTTCTATGAAGCCATCATCACCTTAATTCCTAAGCTGGAAAAAGATGCAGCATTGAAAGAGAATTACAGACCAATATCCCTAATGAACATAGACGCAAAAATCCTCAATAAAATTCTGGCCAATAGAATGCATCAACACATCAGAAAGATCATCCACCCAGACCAAGTGGGATTTATCCCTGGTATGCAGGGATGGTTCAACATTCGCAAATCAATCAATGTGATACACTACATTAACAGACTGCAGAAGAAAAACCACATGATTATCTCAATAGACGCTGAGAAAGCATTCGACAAAATTCAACACCCTTTCATGATGAAAACTCTAAGCAAACTGGGTATGGAAGGAACATTCCTCAATACAATCAAAGCAATTTATGAAAAACCCACAGCCAACATCCTATTGAATGAGGAAAAGTTGGAAGCATTTCCACTGAGATCTGGTACCAGACAGGGATGCACACTCTCACCACTGCTATTCAATATACTTCTGGAAGTTCTAGCCAGAGCTATTAGGCAAGAAAAAGAAATTAAAGGGATACAAATTGGGAAGGAAGAAGTAAAACTATCCCTCTTTGCAGATGATATGATTCTGTACTTAGAGGATCGAAAGAACTCTACTAAGAGACTATTGGAACTCATAGAAGAGTTTGGCAAAGTAGCAGGTATAAAATCAATGCACAAAAATCAACAGCCTTTGTATACACAGGCAATGCCATGGCTGAGGAAGAACTTCTAAGATCAATCCCATTCACAATAGCTACAAAAACAATCAAATACCTTGGAATAAACTTAACCAAGGACTTTAAGGATCTCCACAATGAAAATTACAAAACCTTAAAGAAAGAAATAGAAGAGGATACCAAGAAATGGAAAAATCTTCCATGCTCATGGATTGGAAGAATCAATATCATCAAAATGTCCATTCTCCCAAAATCAATTTATACATTCAATGCAATCCCAATCAAGATACCGAAGACCTTCTTCTCAGATCTAGAAAAAATGATGCTGAAATTCATATGGTGACACAGGAGACCTCGAATAGCTAAAGCAATCTTGTACAACAAAAACAAAGCCAGAGGCATCACAATACCAGATTTCAGGACATACTACAGGGCAGTTGTAATCAAAAAAGCATGGTACTGGTACAGAAACAGATGGATAGACCAATGGAACAGAATTGAAACACCAGAAATCAATCCAAACATCTACAGACAATTCATGTTTGATCAAGGATCCAAAACCAATCCCTGCAGTAAGGACAGTCTATTTAATAAACGGTGCTGGTAAAATTGGATTTCCATGTGCAGAATCATGAAGCAAGACCCCTACCTTTCACCTTACACAAAAATCCACTCAACATGGATTAAAGACTTAAATCTACAACCCAACACCATCAAATTATTAGAGAGCATTGGAAAAACCCTGCAAGATATAGGGACCGGCAATGACTTCTTGGAATACACTCCAGAAGCACAGGTAGTCAAAGACAAAATTAACATTTGTGATTGCATCAGATTGAGAAGTTTCTGTACTGCAAAAGAAACAGTGAGGAAAGTAAGAGGCAACCGTCAGAATGGGAAAAAATATTTGCAAACTATGCAACAGATAAAGGGTTGATAACCAGAATCTACAAAGAGATCAAGAAACTCCACAACATCAAAACCAACAACCCACTTAAGAGATGGGCCAAGGACCTCAATAGACATTTTTCAAAAGAGGAAATCCAAATGGCCAACAGGCACATGAAAAAATGTTCAAGGTCGCTAGCAATCAGGGAAATGCAAATCAAAACCACAATGAGGTTTCACCTCACCCCGGTTAGAATGGCTCACATACAGAAATCTACCAACAATAGATGCTGGAGAGGATGTGGGGAAAAAGGGACACTAACCCACTGTTAGTGGGAATGCAAATTGGTTAAGCCACTATGGAAGTCAGTCTGGAGATTTCTCAGAAACCTGAATATACCCCTACCATTCAACCCAGCCATCCCACTCCTTGGAATTCACCCAAAGGAAATTAAATTGGCAAACAAAAAAGCTGTCTGGGATGCCGGCACTGCAAGTGGCGGCTTTACCTGCTGTGTTACAGTGCTGGCACCTGGCTGCTCCACTTCTGATCTAGCTCTCCACTAATGTCTGGGAAGACAGTGGAGGATGGTCCAAATGTTTGGGCCCCTGCACACATGTGAGAGACAGGGATGAAGTTCCTAGCTCCTGGCTTCAGTATGCCTCAGCTCTGGCTGTTGCATTTGGGTAGTGTACCAGTGGAAGGAAGTCTCTGTCTCTGTCTCTCCCTCTGTAACTGCCTTTCAAATAAAGAAAAAATCTTTAAAAAATGCTAAGTTCATGGTGTAACAGCTAAGAAAGGTGATGGGTCTGGTAATGAATTTTTTTTTTATCTTTTATTTAATGAATATAAATTTCCAAAGTACGTCTCATGGGTTACAATGGCTTTCCCCCCCCATACCGTCCCTCCCACCCACCACCCTCCCCTTTCCCACTCCCTCTCCCCTTCCATTCACATCAAGATTCATTTTCGATTATCTTAGTATACAGAAGATCAGCTTAGTATACCTTAAGTAAGGATTTCAACAGTTTGTTCCCACACAGAAACATAAAGTGAAAAATAATAGATGATTTTTTTTAAATGATGATGAAATCAGATCAGACCTATTGTCATGTTTAATCCCAGTGAGAGTCAAGTTGGGAATTGATAGTTTCTTTTTTTTTTTTTTTAACAGAAGATCAGTTTAGTGTACATTAAGTAAGGATTTCAATCGTTTGCACCCCCATAGAAACACAAAGTGAAATATACTGTTTGAGTACTCGTTATAGCATTAAGCCTCAGTGTACAGCACATTAAGGACAGAGATCCTACATGAGGAGTAAGTGCACAGTGACTCCTGTTGTTGACTTTACAAATTGACACTCCTGTTTATGGCATCAGTAATCTCCCTATGCACCAGTCATGAGTTTCCAAGGCTATGGAAGCCCCTTGAGTTCTCCGACTCTTATCTTGTTTAGACAAGGTCATAGTCAAAGTGGAGGTTCTCTCCTCCCTTCAGAGAAAGGCACCTCCCTCTTTGAAGACCTGTTCTTTCCACTGGGATCTCACTCACAGAGATCTTTTTGCCAGAGTGTCTTGGCTTTCCATGCCTGAAATACTCTCATGGGCTTTTCAGCCAGATCCAAATGCCTTTAGGGCTGATTCTGAGGCCAGAGTGCTATTTAGGACATCCGCCATTCTATGAGTCTGCTGAGTATCTCACTTCCCATGTTGGATCACTCTCCCCGTTATTTATTCTATCGGTTAGTGTTAGCAGATACTAGACTTGCTTATGTGCTCCCTTTGACTCTTAGTCCTTTCATTATGATCAATTGTGAACTGAAATTGATCACTTGGAATAGTGAGATGGCATTGGCACATGCCACCTTGATGGGATTGAATTGGAATCCCCTAGTATGTTTCCAACTCTACCAATTGGGGCAAGTCAGCCCGAGCATGCCCCAAATTATACATCTCTTCCCTCTCTTATTCCCACTTTTATGTTTAACAGGGATCACATTTTAGTTAATTTTCAACACTTAAGAATAACTGTGTGATAATTACAGAATTAAACCAGTCATATTAAGTAGAACAGACAAAAAAAAATACTATGAGGGATAATGTATTAAGTTGTCCATTGGCAGTCAGGGCTATGCTGATCAAGTCACCATTTCTCATAGTGTCCATTTCACTTCAGGAGGTTTCCTTTTTGGTGTTCAGTCAGTTGTCACCGATCAGGGAGAACATATGGTATTTGTCCCTTTGGGACTGGCTTACTTCACTCAGCATGATGTGTTCCAGATTCCTCCATTTTGTTGCAAATGACTGGATTTCGTTGTTTCTTACTGCGGTATAGTATTCTAAAGAATACATATCCCATAATTTCTTTATCCAGTCTACCATTGATGGGCATTTAGGTTGGTTCCAGGTCTTGGCTATTGTGAATTGTGCTGCAATAAACATTAGGGTGCAGACCGCTTTTTTCTTTATCAATTTAAACTCCTTTGGGTAAATTCCAAGGAGTGGGATGGCTGGGTCGAACGGTAGGGTTATCTTCAGGTTTCTGAGGAATCTCCAGACTGATTTCCATAGTGGCTTGACCAGGTGTAGCCATATTAATATCAGACAAAATAAACTTTAATACAAAAACTGTTAAGAGAGACAAAGAGGGAAACTATATAATGATTAAGGGTTCAATTCAACAGGAAGATGTAACTATTATAAATGTATATGCACCTAATTACAGGGCACCGGTCTATTTAAAAGATATGTTAAGGGACTTAAAGGGAGATTTAGATTCCAATACAATAGTACTGGGGGACTTCAATACTCCACTCTCAGAAATAGACAGATCATCCGGACAGAAGATCAACAAGGAAACAGCAGATTTAATTGACACTATTGCCCAAATGGATCTAACAGATATCTACAGAACTTTCAATCCTACATCTACAGACTTCACATTCTTCTCAGCAGCGCATGGAACCTTCTCTAGGATTGATCACATACTAGGCCATAAAGCAAGTCTCAGCAAATTTAAAAGAATTAGAATCATACCATGCAGCTTCTCAGACCACAGTGGGATGAAGCTGGAAATTAGCAACTCAGGAAACCCCAGAAAGTATGCAAACACATGGAGACTGAACAACATGCTCCTGAATGAACACTGGGTCATTCAAGAAATCAAAAGAGAAATCAAAAACTTTCTGGAAGTAAATGAAGACAACAACACAACATATCAAAACTTATGGGAAACAGCAAAAGCAGTATTGAGAGGCAAATTTATAGCAATAGGTGCCTATATCAAGAAATTGGAAAGGTACCAAATAAATGAGCTTTCAGCGCATCTCAAGGACCTAGAAAAACTGCAGCAAACCAAACCCAAATCTAGTAGGAGAAGAGAAATAATTAAAACCAGAGAAGAAATTAACAGGATTGAATCCAAAAAAACATTACAAAGAATCAGCCAAGCGAGAAGCTGGTTTTTTGAAAAAATAAACAAAATTGACACCCCATTAGCCCAACTAACTAAAAAAAGAAAAGACCCAAATCAATAAAATCAGAGAAGAAAAAGGAAACGTAACATCAGACACCACAGAAATAAAAAGAATCATCAGAAATTACTACAAGGACCTGTATGCCAGCAAACAGGAAAATCTATCAGAAATGGATAGATTCCTGGACACATGCAATCTACCAAAATTGAACCATGAAGACATCGAAAACCTAAATAGACCCATAACTGAAACAGAAATTGAAACAGTAATAAAGGCCCTCCCAACAAAGAAAAGCCCAGGACCAGATGGATTCACTGCTGAATTCTACCAGACATTTAAAGAAGAACTAATCCCATTTCTTCTCCAACTATTCAGAACAATCGAAGAAGAGGGAATCCTCCCAAATTCTTTCTATGAAGCCAGCATCACCTTAATCCCTAAGCCAGAGAAAGATGCACACTGAAAGAAAATTATAGACCACTATCCCTGATGAACATAGATGCAAAAATCCTCAATAAAATTCTGGCCAATAGAATACAACAAAACATCAGGAAAATCATCCACCCAGACCAAGTGGGATTCATCCCTGGTATGCAGGGATGGTTCAACATTCGCAAATCAATCAATGTGATACACCACATTAACAGACTGCAGAAGAAAAACCATATGATTATCTCAATAGATGCAGAGAAAGCATTTGATAAAATTCAACACCCTTTCATGATGAAAACTCTAAGCAAATTGGGTATAGAAGGAACATTCCTCAATATAATCAAAGCAATTTATAAAAAACCCACAGCCAGCATCCTATTGAATGGGGAAAAGTTGGAAGCATTTCCACTGAGATCTGGCACCAGGCAGGGATGCCCACTCTCACCACTGCTATTTAACATAGTTCTGGAAGTTTTAGCCAGAGCCATCAGACAAGAAAAAGAAATCAAAGGAATACAAATCAAGAAGGAAGAAGTCAAACTATCCCTCTTTGCAGATGATATGATTCTGTACTTAGAGGATCCAAAGAACTCTACTAAGAGACTATTGGAACTCATAGAGGAGTTTGGCAAAGTGGCAGGATATAAAATCAATGCACAAAAATCAACAGCCTTTGTATACACAAGTAATGCCATGACTGAGAAAGAACTGCTAAGATCAATCCCATTCACAATAGCTACAAAAACAATCAAATACCTTGGAATAAACTTAACCAAGGACGTTAAAGATCTCTACGATGAGAATTACAAAATCTTAAAGAAAGAAATAGAAGAGGATACCAAAAAATGGAAAAATCTTCCATGCTCATGGATTGGAAGAATCAATATCATCAAAATGTTCATTCTCCCAAAAGCAATTTATAGATTCAATGCAATCCCAAGCAAGATACCAAAGACATTCTTCGCAGATCTAGAAAAAATGATGCTGAAATTCATATGGAGGCACAAGAGACCTCGAATAGCTAAAGCAATCTTGTACAACAAAAACAAAGCCGGAGGCATCACAATACCAGATTTCAGGACATACTACAGGGCAGTTGTAATCAAAAAAGCATGGTACTGGTACAGAAACAGATGGATAGACCAATGGAACAGAATTGAAACACCAGAAATCAATCCAAACATCTACAGCCAACTTATATTTGATCAAGGATCTAAAACTAATTCCTGGTAATGAATTTTATCTACAGTGTAACATTATTATTATCAAAAATTCTGTAGGAATTGTGGGGAGCAGGGCCTAGTGGGGAGCAGGGCCCATCTCCCGTAACATGGCAGGGCCCATTGCCCGGGAGACAAATAAATACTAAGACTATGGACAAATAAATACTGAGGATAAATACTGAGATCACCAAGACTAGACTAAATTACTGGAACTGCTAAGACTAACGCTATGCATCTGATCTCCCACCATATGGTGCTGAGAGGGAGTAAACAACTTCCACACAGCTGCCTCACCAAATCAACTAACAAGCTGCAGGAGCTGATCCTGCCCCTGATTGGAGGAGAGCAGCGTGCTCAGTGCATGGGGAGAGAATGCCAGCAGAGTCAGGATTGGTGGAAGAGGACTATAAAGGAGGAGAGAGACAACATGCAAGAGGAACACCTGAGGGAACCCCTGAGGAACCCCTGAGAGAGCCGGCTGGCAGGTTGCTGCTCCTCCACAGAAGTGGGGGAAGTGGCGGGGTGCCTCCCCTCCGTGGAGGTGGGGGGTGCGGCAGCTAATCCAGGGAAGACCGGGGAAAGAAACAATAGCAAATCTGTTGCCACTCCTCCACGAGCCTGGGGAGTGAGTGACAAATGGTGCTGTGACTCAGATATGAAACCTAGGAGGGAAGAAGCATGAAAATACTGGAGAGAGACTAGGGAGAGCCTAGGGAAAAGCCAGATGGAAAAAAGTTCCGGGAGAAGCTAGCGAAAACCTGGGGAAAAACTCGGATACGGACTGGGGGAAGAAGCTGGAAAATGCCCAGGAGAAGCTAGGAGAAATCTAAGATTGAAAGCAAAAGTGAAAGCTAGAAAAAACTTAGAGTTGGATATGGACTGCAGGGAGAAGCTAGGAGAAATGAGAGAGAAATACTGTTGGAAGAAAGCTTAGAGGGAGATAGAGAAATAGAATAGAGAGATAAAGAGTAATAGAATAGAGAGAAAAATACTGCTGGAAGAAAGCTAGGAAAAGTACCAGGGAGAGAAAAATATAAGCTAGGGGAAAGTGAAGCCGGGGGTTGGCTGAAGTGGAGATGTAAGCTAGGTTGGGATTCGTCAGATTAGCCCAGGGAGCAAAGACGAAAATCTAAGCCGAAAGCAGAGACGTAAGCTAGGTTGGGATTCGTCAGATTAGCCCGGGGAGCAAAGACAGAAAACTAAGCCAAAAGTGGAGATGTAAGCTAGGCCGTGATTCGGAGAAGCCACAGAGCATGGAGGCCGCGGGGCGAGCGTGAAGGGCACAAAGACCATGGAGCGCACGCGAGAAGCAGTGGGGCATGGAAGCTGTGTGATGCCGGGAAGCCGCTGCGGGGTGGGTGCCGGGAACCCGCAGGGATAAGACAGAAATAAGAATGCCCGGAGATAGAAGTAAAATAATAGGAATAAGAATGCCCAGAGATAGAAGTAAAATAAGAGAGGAATAAGAATGCCTGGAGATAGAAGTAAAATAAGAGAGGAATAAGAAAGCCGGATAGAGAAAAACAAAATAGAGAAAAATAAGGAAGTCTCCCCACAACATGGTGATGAGAGGGCTCGGATTCGGTCTGCCTGATTAGTAAGGCGATAAGCACCTGCATGCAACTCTAGCAGAGCAGAGTATGCACCACAGGACACCGAACACAGGCATGCATCAGCGCCTAAAAGCCTCCCCACAACATAGCAATGAGAGGGCTCGGATTCAGTCTGCCTGATTAGTAAGGTGATAAGCACCTGCGGGCAACTCTAGCAGAGCAGAGTATGCGCCGCGGGTCACTGAACACAGGCACTCATCAGCACCTAAAAGCCTCCCCACAACATGGCAATGAGAAAACCCAGGTTCAGTCTGCCTGATTAGTAAGGCGATAAGCACCTGTGGGCAGAGCAGAGCAGAATAGAGTGTGCACCGTGGGGCACCGAAGACAGGCATGTATCAACGCCAAAGAATAAAAAGAAGGGGGAATCTGTGGGGAGCAGGGCCTAATGGGGAGCAGGGCCCATCACCCAGGAGACAAATAAATACCAAGACTATGGACAAATAAATACTGAGGATAAATACTGAGATTACCGAGACTAGACTAAATTACTGGAACTGCTAAGACTAACGCTATGCATCTGATCTCCCACCATATGGTGCTGAGAGGGAGTAAACAACTTCCACACAGCTGCCTCACCAAATCAACTAACAAGCTGCAGGAGCTGATCCTGCCCCTGATTGGAGGAGAGCAGCGTGCTCAGTGCATGGGGAGAGAATGCCAGCAGAGTCAGGATTGGTGGAAGAGGACTATAAAGGAGGAGAGAGACAACATGCAAGAGGAACACCTGAGGGAACCCCTGAGGAACCCCTGAGAGAGCCGGCTGGCAGGTTGCTGCTCCTCCACAGAAGTGGGGGAAGTGGCGGGGTGCCTCCCCTCCATGGAGGTGGGGGGTGCGGCAGCTAATCCAGGGAAGACCGGGGAAAGAGACAACAGCAAATCCGTTGCAGCTCCTCCGCAAGCCTGCGGAGCGAGCGACAGCAATCAGAACAAAATATTAATTTATTAACTTGTATAATAGTCAAATGGACACTGCTTTGATTAGTCTCCATCTTTCTTTTTAGAGATTAAAATATATTTTAACACACAAAAATGCCATGAACCAATAAATTTAAAGTTTCCCCAAACATCAAAGCTCAAAATGATTTTTCTGTTTTTCAATCAATATATCAAGGGCAAATACTCACTTGAGCCAATATTAGAGTACCACTAAAAGTTAAAGGATTCACTTAGTCAAAATGCTACTTTAAAAAAAAAAAGGTGCAATTACTATGCATGAATTCAAGCACTTCGAAAATCATATGCTCTCTGGCCTTCCCAGTAAAGTGTCACCTGACAAGGTCATTATTCAAAGAATGTAGTAATTATTCAGAAATGAGGGAGAACATTCAGTGAGGTATTCTCCCTACTGCTTTCTCTGTTGAAATCACAGAAATGAAAACTGTAATTCAATCTTTTTTAAAAGTTACCTATGAGTTTTCAGTTGGGATGGGAATTATTTCTAACCTTATGAATTTTCACATTACACTGTACTAAAAGAAATCCTTCCAGTTTCCTTTCAATATGACAGTTAAATAAATAGGAAGTCTTCACTTTTGACCTTGCATAGCTATTCAAAAGAAGCAATTCTGTTTGCCACTATTCCATTTACCAAAGATAAAAATGAAGCAAGTTTAAACACTAATTCATCTCTTTTCCAAGATTTGAATGATTTAAGAAAATTATTATTACAAAAAACAAGAGAGAGAGAGGGAGACAGAGGGTAATATTTAGCTCCTAAGCCACAGAAGTTAACAGTTTCTTTCCTTCTGGTAATGATGATTTCAATTTTAAAAACAAAAGAAAAAGGAGGATTTTTCAGGTTGAAGGTAAACATTATATAAATCTAACCATCCACAACTATTATCATTATATTAAAGTTTAACTTCTTGGCCAGTGCCGCTGCTCACTAGGCTAATCCTCCGCCTGTGGTGCCAGCACTCCGGGTTCTAGTTCCGGTTGGGGCACAGGTTCGGTCCTGGTTACCCCTCTTCCAGTCCAGCTCTCTCCTGTGGCCTGGGAAGGCAGTGGAGAATGGCCCAAATGCTTGGGCCCTGCTCCCGCATGGGAGACCAGGAGGAAGCAACTGGCTCCTGGCTTCGGATCAGTGCAGCATGCTGGCTGTAGCGGCCATTTGGGGGGTGAGCCAACAGAAAAGGAAGACCTTTCTCTCTGTCTCTCTCTCTCACTGTCTATCTCTGCCTGTCAAAAAAATTTTTTTTAACTTCTTAGGAAGTTTCACTTTTAATAATATAACAAAATAAATTACCTTTTTTTGACATGCTCTCCAAGAGATATAATGAAACAAAATGTCATATTCTAAAATTTTCTAGACTTCAGTTACATTCATCTCAGGAATGACAAACAGGTCTCATGCTGTAAGCCAACTCCAAATGACTAAAAAGGACCCTGCTGGGGATACTACATCAGGAAATGTCCCTAGGGCATACAAGTTGATCAGTAAAGTGGTAGACTTATTAGGGAAAAAAAGTAGTGATATGTAGCCAAATGTTTCCCAAATTGGCTTTGTATCTATATCTAGGGACAAGAAAAACTATCATGTTTATTCACCCATAAATATATTTAAGGATATGTACTAAAATTGGTTCCTGCCAAAATAATTTAAGCAAAATTCAAATATTTGCTGGCACATAACATAAGAAACAAATAACATACTGAGAGAAAAGGAAGACTTTTTTCAACCAGGAGGAATATATGGGATTGGTAGCAGGGCTGGAGGGAATATGAGCCACAAAAGGAAGAAACTCAATGATTCAAAATATTATTGCTTAGCTGATTCTAAACATTTTATATAAGTGGAATCATACAACATGGTATTTTGTTGTTTGTTTGTTTGTTTTTTGTGAACAGCTTCTTTCATTTAGCATAATGCTTTCAAAACACATCCATGGGGGCCAGTGCTGTGGTGCAGGGGGTTAAGCCTCTGCCTATGGTGCTGATATTCCATTAGGGGTACAGGCTTTTGTCCCAGCTGCTTCTCTTCTGATCTAGTTCTTTGCTAATGGCCTGGGAAAGCAGTAGAATACAGTCCAATCAAATTGCTTGGGTCCTTGCACCTGCATGGAAGACCCAGAAGAAGCTCCTGGCTCCTGGCTTTGTACTGGCCCAGCTCCTGCAATAGTGGCCATTTAAACTAATGGATGGAAGACCTTTCTCTGTTTCTCCCTCTCTCTGTAACTCTGCCTCTCAAATAAATAAAAAAATCATTAAAAAAAATCATGTTGTAGTATGTATAACTTCATTCCTTTTTATGGCCAAATAATGTTTCATTGAACAGATATATTTGTGATTTTCCATTCATCAGTTGATGGATTTTTATGTTATTTTTAATTTTTAACATGTTTTGTTGATATGTTAAGTAATATGATTCTCATTTTGTGTTAGAATTTCAAAGCACATGACAATTGATACCCCTATAACATCTATGAAATTGAATAACAACCGTATTTTGTTTATTTATTTAAAAGATTTATTTTATTTTTTGAAAGAGTTTCAGAGAGTGATAGAGCCAGAGGTAGGTCTTCCATTTGCTGGCTCACTCCCCAGATGACTGCAATGGCCAGAGCAGAGCTGATCTGAGGCCAGGAGCCAGGAGCTTCTTCCAGGTCTCCCATGCAGATGCAGGGGCCCAAGGACTTGGCCACCTCTTCTGCTTTCCCAGGTTATAGCAGAGTGCTGGATTGGAAGTGGAGCAGCCGAGCCTCAAACCAGCACCCATATGGGATGCCGGCACTGCAGGCCAGGGCTTTAACCTGCTGTTCCACAGTACCAGCCCCACTACCATATTTTTAAAGCTGTCAAAAATGGAGAAAACCCTATTTTGATACTCAGCAATAAATCCTTACAAATCAGCAATTACTGAGACTAAATTTACTGGCTTAAGTTGCCTCTAAAAAACAGAAAAATTATGATTTCTGAAGTACTTAATCTGTTACTGAAGAGATTTCATGTTTAGAATCTGTTCCAGTTTAGAAAAAGAATAAAATAACTTGTGCAAAAGAATCATTAAAAGTATCAAGAATAGATGTATTATCCATATTATAAAAGGAAGCCCCACCTATCTCAGATCCAGAAAAATGGGTATTACCACCAGAAGAAGTTATATTCCTCTGGGATCCCATTTCCTCTCAACATATTGCCCAGCTACCCAGAACCTACCCAGAAAACAATGGCTGATTCTATCAGTTCCTAGGAAAAGTCTTGACATACCCCTAACACTCTGGCTTGTTTCCCATTTCTACCTCCAAGTAGATTTTTGTTCACCAACTACAGTGAAAAACTATGGGAAGGAATATTCGTGTAGAAGTTTTTCTGTGGACATGTTTTCATTTATCTTGGTTAGCATTGCTTAAGAATGGAATTCAGATTTCATCTGAATGAACTAAATTACAAAATTGTGAACAGTATTTTTCTAAGATAAGGGATAAGCAACAATATGTGATTTATTTCACATGCTTTTTAAAATATTTTATTTATTTATTTACTTAAAATTCAGAGTTTACAGAGACAGAGGGACAGACAGAGATATTCAATCTGCTGGTTCACTACTCAAATGGTTGCAAGGGACAACTCTGGGACAGCCTGAAGCCAAGAAACTTGAAATCCATCTGGATTTCCCACAAAGGTGGCAAAGGCCAAGCATTCAAGCTCCATTGTACTTCTTTCCCAGGTGCATTAGCAGGGAGCTGAATGAGAAGCAGAGCAGCAAACTGACATAACCAACCGTGTCATAATGCCAACCACTATCATGTATTTTTAGTTGTTGATTTTATATACAAAATCAAATTTAAATTTATTTTATGTTTGATTATTAAGTTGGATTCAGAAGTCTTTACCTATGATATCTACTCATTGTCCAATTTGAAAAAAAAAAATACCTCACATCAATCTAACAGCTACTTTACTACCTAAAAGATCCTTTGTCTTTTGTGAAAAATCACTTTCACATTCATTAAGCATTCTTCAAATGTGACTTTCAGGTTTTCACAGAATTGGAACTATTCCTAGATATGTGCTCATGTTTTTGGAAAGGACTAAAATGGAAAAGTTCTCATTTGTATATTTCTCGTTTATCTTACTTTCTTCCCTAGCATCTCTTATTATGCCCTAAATATGATTTATATTCATTAATCCTTTTGTGGAGTCTGATTCATCTCCAGCATCCAATCAGAAACTTCCTACCTTTCAAAATCATTTTTCCTTTACAATTTGTTAGTTTCTCTGCACTATGCTAGGTTTGAATATGGTTTTCTCCGTAACACATGTTGAAATTTGATTGTCTTTTATACAGTATCAGGAAGTGAGGACTTTCAGGAGTCATTAGGTCATTTAGGATTCATGTTGTCCTGGAAGGACTGGGTTTCTTCTCAGAGGTGTGTGAGTTATTGCTCTTGCAACACTGGATTAGTTACTTCAAGGACAAGTTGCTGTGAAGCCTGGGAATGCTACATGCTTTGTCTCCTCTATGCATATGGTTACCTATCTGCCAGATGCTGTGGCCATGCTCTAGAACCCACTGGCTTCCAGAATCAGCAGCCAAAATCAACCTCATTATAAATTAACCAGTTACAGCAACAGAAAATGAACTCAGTACTGTAACAACCTCCCAATTATCTCTTTCATTTGGTGCAATAATATCCTCCTTGTTTTGCATAGCTGTAACTTAACCTTATGTTAAGCATTGCTTACATTCAAGTCAAAATGATCTTGTAAAAATTAACATAATTTTTATTGTACTCACCACAATGGAGAAATAAATATCTGAGTTCATGGGTGTGCTAAATATTCTGATTTGATCATTGCAAATGGTATTCATGTATTAGAACATCATATTGGTCTGGGGCCATGGCTCACTAGGCTAATCCTCCACCTGCAGTGCCAGTACCCTGGGGTTCTAGTACCGGTTGGGGAGAAGCATCTGAAAGAACAGACAATTCACTAAGCCACAGAGGCATGGTTTAAAGATGAAATCCATCAGAGGAGAACACCAAGTTTTTTACAAAAGACTAAAAATAAATGCAGAAAGGCAGGAAATCAGAATAAGAAAGAAAGCATGATTTTCCCAAAGAAACACGACAACACATCAATATTAGAATGTGAAGATGAAGGCCAGAGCCGTGGCTCAATAGGCTAATCCTCTGGGTTCCAGTCCCAATTGGGGCGCTGGATTCGGTCCTGGTTGCTCCTCTTCCAGGCCAGCTCTCTGCTGTGGCCCAGGAGTACAGTGGAGGATGGCCCAGGCCTTTGGGCCCTGTGCCCACATGGGAGACCAGGAGAAGCACCTGGTTACTGGCTTCAGATGAGCACGGTGCACCAACCACAGCCCACCGGCCGCAGCAGCCATTGGGGGGTGAACCAACGGAAAAGGAAGACCTTTCTCTCTGTCTCTCTCACTGTCCACTCTGCCTGTCAAGAAAAATTAATTAATTAAAAAAATGAAGATCAAGAGATTGATGAAATGCCTGAAAACGAATTCAAAAGAATGGAGATACCTTGGAAAGATAAAAATAGATATACTATAAGATGAGCATTCTCACTCTTGAAAATTTACCCAAGGAAAAGGAAATCAGCATATGAAAAAGTTAATCTTATGAGCATAACAAAAACTGAAAATATATCATTGTAAAAATTAAGAGGGAATGAGAGAGGAAGAATGAGGAAGGATGGGGGTGTTGGTCAGAGGGAGGGTAGGGTAGAAAGTATCACTATGTCCCTAAATCTGTATATATTAAACACATTAATGTTGTTTACTTTAAATTTTAAAAAATTAGAAAAAGATAAAATCTAGGGTCCCCCTTTGCAATTAATAAGACATCTTGGAAGCTAACAAGCTCTATATCCACTTTCATTGTAACTGGTAGCAAAATAGCCAGGTTATTTAGGCAGATGCCTTTAAAATACACTTTAATTTTCATAACAATGTTGATTTTACTTACTGTATTAAGGTGATTTTTTCAACATAACCCTATGAAGTGAGTTGTTATTCATATTTTGTTAAGAATATTTACTAGCATCATGTACTTGGTATGTTGTAGAAGCAAGATTCAAATTACAGAAGATCAGTATCAAAAACACAAATTAGCATTGCATAATCTTCGGAGTCTGTCATACTCACTTTTTAATGATACCTATTCATTTTAATGCCAGTACATGAAATTTAATATACCTAATGCCTATATTATATATTTGTTACTATCCTTTTTGTATTCATATCTATGTGTCTTCAACTGGAAAATAGGTAAACTACATGTCTGAGAGAAAAATAATGTTAGGTCTCTCTACCATGACTGATGAGACACACAGACAGTGAAGCACACTATCTTTAATTCAGTTCTTCCCTCTGAACTCCATAGCAATCATTCCTGAGAAGTCATTACTCACAATCAACATGTTTGAACCAGTCACTACCAAACAATTAAACTTGGCTTGAGGATGGAAACCCATTGCTAATATTCTATACCATTTATACTATTTATCTTCTGTTATGAGTAAATGTTTTACATATATATGTGTATCAATGTTTAATGTTTTAATTACTATTTATGCCATTAAGAGAGGTTAAATATGTTTTCAGAGCATATACTAGTTTATTTTAATATTGCATTGTTTATTTTCCTATTATAACTCAGGAGGTGATGTGATTCTTTCAACATAACATAGTCTTTTGATTTTTTTATAATTTTTTTGGACAGGCAGAGTGGACAGTGAGAGAGAGAGACAGAGAGAAAGGTCTTCCTTTGCCGTTGGCTCACCCCCCCAATGGCCACTGTGGCCGGCGCGCTGCAGCCGGTGCACTGTGCTGATCCAAGAACCTGGGGCATCCTCCACTGCACTCCCAGGCCACAGCAGAGAGCTGGACTGGAAGAGGAGCAACCAGGATAGAATCTTGTGCCCCGACTGGGACTAGAACCTGGTGTGCCGGCACTGCAGGTGAAGGATTAGCCTACTGAGCCACGGCACCAGATGGTATTTTTATTTAAAACTATGAGATAGTGAATGAGGTTGACTACCAAAATACATACATTTTTCACTGATAAAAAGTGCTACAAGATATATTTTTCTACAAACTTCCTGTTAATGACAATAGACATAGGATATTGTTTGCTTAAAACTTTCACATACTTAACTATATAAATTTTCATAATAACTAGAACCAGCATCCTGGTGTAACTGGTAAAGCCACAGCCTGCAACACTGAAATCCCATAAGGCCACCTGTTTGAGTCCCACCTCTTCCATGCCCTATCCAGCTCCCTATTGGTGGCTCAAGAAAAGCAGAAGATGAGAAGATGGAGTAGGGGTACGGGCCCCTGCCACCAATGTAGGAGATCCAGATGAAGCCTCTAGCTTCATCCTGGCCAGTCCTGCCCACTGCTGCCATTTGCAAAGTGAATCAGCCAATAGAAGATCTCTCTCTCTCTCTCTTCTCTTTTTCTGTTTCTCCTTCTCTCTCTGTAACTGCCTTTCCAATACATAAGAAAATCTTCAAAAAAAAAATACAGAGTGACTAGATTTTCCTCCTTCAGTGTAATTCTGAAACAAAATGACTCATAAGTTATATTTAAACAGAGTGAGAAAATATGGCCTTTTTGAACAAGATGGCACCAAAACAAAAAAGCTCCTGCCCCTTCCAAAGTGGATGTCAAGGCAAATGCTGAGGACAAGAAAACAGCACTGAAAGCTATCTACAGCCACCTGTAATAGAGAGACAGGGAGAGAGGGAGAAAAAGGGAGAGAGAGATAGAGAAAGGGAGGGAAGAAGGGAGAAAGAGCAAAAGATAAGGAAGGAGAAGTAGTAGTAGTAGTAGCAGTAGAAGTAGAGGTGGACAAAGAGGAAGAGGAGGAAAAGGAAAAAAAAAACATAGGGAGGGAAGAAGGAAGGAAAGAATGAAGAAAAACAAATAAAACAGTGTAACTCTGGAGGAAGCCCAAAGAACCCTGAAAGTGCACCTCCAGGAGAAACAAGTTGGATTGGCATGCCATCAATTCCCCCTGACAGCAGAGCTTCCATGAGGAAGACGGAAGGCCACACACACTTGCATTTCTTGAGGATGTCAAGGCCAGCTATCACCAGATCAGACAAGCTGTGAAGCAACTCCGACTTAGATGTGGCCAAGGTGAACATGCTGATCAGGCTGATGGAGAGAAGAAAGCATTTAATGAAATGGCTCTGGATTATGATGCTTGGATTTTATAGCAAAATTGGAATCATCTAAACTGGGTCCAGAGGACCAATTCAAAATACCCAATTTCATCATTAACATAAAAGCAATAAAAATACAGCAGGAAGTAAGTTTGAGAATGTCTTCTAGATCATGGTAAAGGATTTAAGTTTAGTTCTGAAATAATGGCAATCAGAGAATTCTGTAAGTGGAATGACATGCTTTAATTTCATTTGAAAGTAAATTGCTCTATTTTCTAAATTAATAATAAAACCAGATAGAGAGTATTGAAAATGGAAAACTATGCAATTGAAGTAAAGACAATAGAGCTGCCTATTTCAATAACCCATAATAAAAATGGTGATTACATGAACCAGAGCGCTAGGAAAGGATAGGGTCAAAAATTGTCATATAAGGGAAATATTTCAAAGACAGTAACAGGGAGGTTTTTATGTATTAATTAGTTTATGTGAAAGGAAAAGAGAGAGAAGATGATTGATGAGTTGATGAGCATCACTATGATTATTTGCAGTTGGACAATTGAAAATTGAAATTCTCAGCTATTGAGATGAATGTCAGATTAGAGAATGTTCTTATTAAACATTTAAATGGGTTATTGTACAGCAGATTAATAGAAGTGAGTAAAAAGAAGAGGTCCAGAATAAATATATAAATTTAGGATTCATTGGTACATAGCTAATTTTTGTTTAATTTTATTAAGTATTTATTTATATATTTATTTATTTGAAAGGCAGAGTGACAGAGAAAGAGACAGAAAATGAGGGAGAGAGAGGTCTCTTTTAAAAAGATTTCTTTATTTATTTGAAAGAGTTACACAGATAGTGAGTAGAAGGAGAGAGAGAGAGAGAGAGAGAGAGAGAGACAGAAGTCTTCCATGTGCTGGTTCACTCCCAATGGGCCACAATGGCCGGAGCAGTTCTCATCTGAAGCCAGGAGCCAGGAGCTTCTTCCAGGTCTCCCAAATGGGTACAGGGATCATCTTATACTGCTTTCCCAGGCCATAGCAGAGAGCTGGATCAGAAGTGGAGCAGCCAGGATTCAAACCGGCACCCATATGGGATGCTGGCACTGCAGGCAGCAGCTTTACCTGCTACACCACAGCACCCAAACACCATGAGAAAGGTCTTTAATCTGCTGATTTATTCCCCAAATAGCCACAAGAGTTAGGTTTGGGCTAGGCTGAAGCCAAAAGCCAGGAACTGCATCCTGATGTCCCACATGCATTGTGGGGGCCCAAGAATTTGGGCCATTTTCCACTGTCTATCCAGGTGCATTAGCAGGGAGATGTATTTGAACCAGAGTGTCGCTCCCCCTCTTCGTGGAGGAACGACACTAAGCCCTGCCTAGGCTTCACATCCGAGTCACGGCACCATTATGTCGCTCCCCCTCTTCGTGGAGGAACGACACAGGACCCTGCGCTGTTCTTTCGTCTGCTCGGCCCTCCCCGGGTTTGCTGCTGGTTCTTCCCGGGTTGGCTACTGTCCCTTCCACCTCCGTGGAAGGGCGGTTCCCCCTGCCACATTCCCCACTTCTGCAGGGGAGCGGCACACCGCCGGCCGGCTCTCTCGGGGGCTGCACAGGTGTTCCCCTTAGATGTTCCCCTTAGATGTTCCTGGTGCATGCCGTCTCTCTCCTCCTTTATAGTCCTCCTCCGCCAATCCCAACTCGGCTGCCCACACGCCGAGTACACTGCTCTCCAATCAGGAGCAAGTCCTACAGTTTATTGGTTGAACTGGAGACAGCTGTGTAAAAGCTGTTTTCTTCTCTCCCAGCGCCATATTGTGGGAGAGCAGATGCATAGAATAAGTCTTAATTCCAGTAACTTAGTCTAGTCCGAATTGCTCCCCACAGATCCCCCTTTCTTTTTATTTTTTTGGCGTTGATACGCGCCTGTCTTCGGTGTCCCGCGGCACACACTCTGCTCTACTTGCTAGAGTTGCCACAGGTTCTTACAAGTCCTATCAATCAGGCAAACCGAATCCGGGTCCTCTCTTCGCCATGTTGTGAGGAGGTTTTTAGGTGCTGATGCATGCCTGTGTTCGGTGACCTGCGGCTCATACTCTGGTCGAGCCGCCTGCTGGTGCTTACCGCCTTAATCAGGCAGACCGAATCCAAGCCTCCTAATTGCTGTATTGTGGGGAGGCCTTACTGATGTTAATTCGTGCCTGTCTTCGGTGACCTGCGGCGCATAAGCTGCTAGCCGCCCGCAGGTGCTCATCGCCTCACTTAATCAGGCAGACCGAATCCAAGCTTTCTCATTGCCATGTTGTGGGGAGGCCTTTCTATTTCTCTATTTCTCTATCTCCGGGCATTCCTATTTCTCCCATTTTACTTCTATCTTCCAGCATTCCTATTTCTCTCATTTTACTTCTAAACTTCTGTTTCTCTTATCCCTGAGGCTTCCCGGCGGCGCCCGCCCCGAGGCTGCTTCTCGGCAGCTTTCCGGCTCTGAGCCGCTTCAGCCCGCACCTCTCTCATCTGCACGGCTTCGCACTAGCCCAGCGTTCCCTATCTACTTGAGCCCCGCACGCTCTCTCTGTGCGCGGCAGCCTCCGCGAATCACACAGCGTCAGCTCACGTCTCCACCACTAGCATTCAATCCAAGTTCCCCGGGCTAGCCTGGCGAATTCAACCCAGCTCACGTCTCCGCCCCACGATTTGGCTTCCCGTCCTTTGCTCCCCGGGCTAATCAGACGGATCCCAATCTGGCTTACGTTTCTGCTTCTGGTTTCAACTTTTCGCCCCCTATTCCCAGGCTAACTTGAGAATCCCAAAGTGGCTTTCGTCTCCGCCTCGGCCTGCCCCCCGCGGCTTCAATTTCCCTAACATTTTTCTCTACCCGGTATGTTTCCCCAAGCTTTCTTCCAACAATACTCCTCCCTCATTTCTCCTGGCCTCTCCCCACAGTCCGCATCCGAGTCTGTTTGTTCTAGCTTTCACTTTCGCTTTCGACCTTAGAGATTTCTCCCGGCTTCCCCCCGTAGTCCGTATCTGAGTCTATGCCTAGGCTTTCAATAGCTCCTTCCAGCACCTTTTTCGTCCGGCTTTTCCCTAGGCTGTTTGCTAGTCTCTCTCTCCGATATTTTCCACTTCTTCCCGTTTCTTCCCTCCTAAGTTTCCTATCTGTCCTAGGTTTCCTATCTGAGTCACGGCACCATTATGTCGCTCCCCCTCTTCGTGGAGGAACGACACTAAGCCCTGCCTAGGCTTCACATCCGAGTCACGGCACCATTATGTCGCTCCCCCTCTTCGTGGAGGAACGACACAGGACCCTGCGCTGTTCTTTCGTCTGCTCGGCCCTCCCCGGGTTTGCTGCTGGTTCTTCCCGGGTTGGCTACTGTCCCTTCCACCTCCATGGAAGGGCGGTTCCCCCTGCCACATTCCCCACTTCCGCAGGGGAGCGGCACACCACCAGCCGGCTCTCTCGGGGGCTGCACAGGTGTTCCCCTTAGATGTTCCCCTTAGATGTTCCTGGTGCATGCCGTCTCTCTCCTCCTTTATAGTCCTCCTCTGCCAATCCCAACTCGGCTGCCCACACGCCGAGTACACTGCTCTCCAATCAGGAGCAAGTCCTACAGTTTATTGGTTGAACTGGAGGCAGCTGTGTAAAAGCTGTTTTCTTCTCTCCCAGCGCCATATTGTGGGAGAGCAGATGCATAGAATAAGTCTTAATTCCAGTAACTTAGTCTAGTCCGAATTGCTCCCCACACAGAGCAGCAGGGATTCAAATCAGCACTCCAACATAGGATGATGGTATTACAAATAGCAGCTTGCCATATTGTGTCACAACACAACACTGGCCCCTATTTTCATTATTTAAAAAAATTAACTTAAATAAAAATTGTAAGTAGCCATCAGATATATTTATTTCAACGTATGCATAAATTATTTAATGCCCAATCAGGCTAAATATATCTATCTTTTTAAACATTATCATTTACTTTGATAGAAATATTTAAAATCATTTCTTATAGTGTTTTTATAGAAAAATGTGCAGTATGGAGTTTTAGTGAACTGAGGGAAGCTAAGTGTAGATTGGCTTTGAGACTGAAAACTCCTTTGAGCCAGTCTTGGGGTACTCCACATTTTTGTGAATTTCAGTTCCAGGAACCACATCAATTTCTCACAGTAAAGAGATGAGAAAGGTCTTTATTCAAGCAGCAGGAAGAGGGAAACAACCATTTTGAAATATGCTCCAAAGTTTCTTAATGACAAGCTCCTCCTTCCCAAGAGAAAATAAGTTTATCAGGACCTCATGAACCTGGAGAATGGCAATGAGACAATTTCAAATCTCTTTAGTCTTACTGTGTCACCCAGAAAGATAAGCAAAAGAATCTAACAGCTACAAAGATCAAATCCCCAGAATTCAGTAACATCGTGGAATACTTTGCTCAGCCATATTTTATGTCACATCAACAGGACTCCTCCAGTAGAGCAGTAATGAGTAAAAATGGAAAGAGCTATGAAACAGATACTGTATTTAAGAAAAATTCTTGGGAAGAAAAAAAAAAGGATTAATCAGGAAAAATGGAAAACAAAACCAATGAATAATGTAAAGTAAGAAAAAATGTATACATAAGTTCCACATATTAACAAAAACTGTAAGTCATGTTAGAAGCCAAGAGAAATCTTAGTTTGAAAAGATCAAGTAAGAAACAGGATCAGATCTAGACAGGGTGTGTTTTTGGAAATTAGTAGATAAGAAATATGTAATAAATACAACTACATGGTAAGGACTGAAATGAAAACATGTTTACAAATGCAAATATAGTGGGTAACGTAAGCAGAGATATGATAATGTTAGCAAAGAATCATCAGAAAATACTGAACATCTAAATAACTGTACACAAATGAAAAAAACAATGCCTTTTTTAGGCTTATCAGTAGACTGCACTCAGTCAAGTGGTGAAAAATATCAGTGAGTTTGAGACATGCCAACAGAAACATCCCAAAAACTGAAAATGGATGAAGTTTTCCCAAATTAAAGATAGATTCTGAACTATGGATCCCAGAAGCCTACAGAACAGCATTCAGGATAAAAGGTATGCAAATTAACACAAGGTCAAATCATATTAAACTGTAAAAAACCCTAAAGTGAAAATCTTGAAATGAAATAAACTGGAAGAAAATGATTACATTAACCTTAAAGGAGGTGGAGGGGAAGGAATGTATTGGATTTCTCTTCAGAAGCCATGTAAGCAAGGAGTGAAATATTTAATCTATTGAAAGAAAAACAGACTTAGAAATTTATGGATAATGAAATTATTCTTCAGGAAGTAGAAAAAAGACATATGACAAGAAAGTAGAGGAGGTTTATCATAAAATAAGTTATTCATAGAAAAGAAAATAATATAGGTCATAAAGCAAAGATTTATATAATGAACAGTGTCAAGGAGGAAATAAATCAAAGTAAAAATAAATTTTTATTTCTTCTATCCTTAATTGACCTAAATGACAACTCTCAAGTTATAATAGAAGAAATATTAGGTGAATTTAATATATACATAAATTAAATGAGTGACAATATTATAATAGATATCAGAGAAGATAATATTGATAATATCTTGATATGTGTCATTTAGACTACCCAGGATATAGCATAGTGTTATTTAAAAATGCACTTAGACTAGCTGTAAATGCATATCAAAAATTTTAGGACAATCCCTAAAAATAATTTTTAAAGAAGTATATTTGTTAAAATAGAAGAAGGAATGTACTTTCAAAATAAACAATTAAAATCTGAGAAAGCAGAAATGAGATAAGGATAGAAAAGGGAAACAAAGAACAGTAATAATAAATAGAAAAGAATCACAAACAGACAGGAATTAAATGATGCCAATAATCACTATCAATGTGAATATTCTATCAGCTTAAAGACATGGGCAACCACAGGATAGGGAGACATAAAAGCAAGATCCTTCTACATGTTGTCTCTAAGAAACCCCCTTTAAATATAAGGGCACAGACATGAAAAGAGAAAGAGCACAATAACACTAATCTAAAAAAAAAAACACACAAAACTGGAATATCTATGCTAATTTAAAATAAAGGATATTTCAAGGCCAGGTAAGTTATCAGACATATCAAATAATGATCTCCTATAAGACAAAAGTTTCTTTAGTATGTTAGTAGCTTATATCAGAGCATCAAAATACATGAGGCCAAAACTGAGAGAACTATAATGAAGAATAGACATCATGTTATATTTGGAGATTTCCAAACCTGTATTTTAGTAATTTATAGATTCCACAAGTTCAAACTCAGAAAACATATTTGAAATGAACAAGATCATAAATCAAAAAGATTGAATTAACATTAATAATATATTTCAGCCACCAACAGCAGAACATTCACTCTTCTCAACTTCGCATAGATAATGAAAAAAGATAAACCACATTTTGGTGAATAAAATATACCTTAATAAATTAGTGAAATAAAAATTATTCAGTCTATCAGTTGATGATGATTTAAACTTGAAATCAGCATTTGAAATATAGTCAGAAAAATCTCAGTATATGTGGAGATTAATGACACATTTTTAAATAATACTTCTAAATTTGTTAAAATGTATTAAGGGACAGGCCTGCAACACTGGCACCCCGTGTGGGTGACAGTTTAACTCCCGGCTGCTCCACTTCCAATCCAGATCCCTGCTAATGTGCCACAGAAAAGAGCAAAAAATAGCCCAGTCCTTGGGACCCTGTAACCACATGGGAGTCCCAGATGAAGCCCCCCAGCTCCTGGCTTGGGCCTGGCCCAGTTCTGGCCATTGCAGCCATTTGGGGATTGAACCACAGGATGGATAATCTCTTTCTCTCTCTCAATCTCTCAATCGCTCTCTCTCTCCCTCCCTCCCTCTCTCTCTCTGCCTCTCCCTCTTTATAATTCTTTCAAATAAAAATTAAAAAGAAAAAAGAATTAAGGATAAAAAAGCAAACTCAGGCACAATAGCAACAAAAATAATAAAATACTCAGTAATACTATTAACCAAAGAGGTGAAACACTTCCATACTGACAATTTCAAAATATCAATGATAAAATTAGATACACAAATAGGAGATCATCCTCTAATCGTGATTTGGAAGAATTATTATTAAAAGGAAAATGGCATATAAACTGATCTATGCAATCCCTACAAGAAGATCAATATCCTTTATATAAATACAGGAAACAATTCTAAAGTTCAGTTGTGACCACAATATAATATAATAAGCACACAAACTTGAGCAAAGAAAACACTGGAGGAAGATATAATTCTTCTTGATTTAAAAATGAATTACAAGGGTGGGCACTGTGATGTAGTGGGGTAAGCCTTCACCTGTGGTGCCAACATCCCATCTCATCCCTGCTGATCCTCTTCAGATCCAGCTCTCTGCTATTGCCTCAGAAAGCAGTGGAAGATGGCCCAAGTGATTGGGTCCCTGCACCCACATGGGAGACCCAAAGGGAGGTAATGTCTCCTGGCTGTGGATCAACACAACTCTGGCCATTATGCCCATTTGGGGAGTGAACCAAAGGATGGAAGACCTTTCTCTCTGTCTCTCCTCTCTGTCTATAACTCTAACTCTCAAATAAAGAAATAAAAAAAATTTAAAAATGATTTTAATGCTACAGTAATAAAACATACTACTGGCCTAAACAGACTATGGAACAGAATAGAGATCCCAAAAATAAATCCATGCACATACAGTGAATTGGTCTTCAAAAAGAAGCTACTGCCATCCACATGAAAGACCTGGATGAAGTCCCTGACTCCTGGCTCTTGCACTCTCTCTCTCCTTCCCTTTCTCCCCCTGTCTCTGTCATTCTGCCTTTCCTGCAAATAAAACAAATCTTAAGAAAATGATTCTATAAAGGTATGCAGAGGGAAAGCTTAACGTTAACATGGCAAAGATTTTTTGGATATGACTGCAAAAGTATTGGAATAAAAGCAAATATAGACAAGTGAGGTTACATCAAACTAAAAAGCTTCTTCAGCAATCAACAGATGAAAAGACACTCTGCAGACTGAGCAAAAATATTTCCAAATGCTACATATAATAAAATGTTAAAATCCAAAATATATGAGATACTAAAATTCAAAAGTTAAGCAACCTAATGGCAAATGCAGAAATACCCAATTAAAAATGATCTTGCAGGGAGACAAAAATAGTCTGAAAAGTCCTGTAAAACTAGAGGAGAAATTGAAGAAATAGTTGTTAATATCATCCCAAATCACAAAGTAACAGATCCAAATGGTTTTACTAGTGAATTATAACAAATGCTAAAATGAAGAAATATACTATTTCTCTGAAATCTCTTCAAAAACAAAGAAGCAGAGGGGATACCTCCTAATTCATTTTATGCAATCAGTGTTAGAGTAAAACCAAACCACATAAAATCATAACATGAAAGAAAACTCAGCCTTAACTCTTATGAATATAGGTCTAAAATCCTCAACTATTAGCAAATTAAATACAATAATATATAAACACAACATGCTCTGGAGAAATGTTATCAAAATTGAGTTATATGAGGCCAATTCAAGATTCAAAAGTCAAAAATTGTAACCAAACTACGCACCAATAAAAGAAGAAAAGCTATACATTATAAATTGTTGAAGCATTCAACAAAATCTAATACACATTTATTGCAATAACTCTCAGTAAATTAGGAATCAGGAGCATTTCTACAACTTCATAAATAGCATCTACAACACAACCCTATAGTTGACATCATACATAAAGGTAAGAAACTGTAGCTTTCTCCACCATGAAGAACAACGTATGGATGCTACTTCAGAACTTTTCTATGCAACATCATAATGTTAAACCTAGCTAGTGCAGTAAGAACCAAAAAGGATACCAAAGAGATAGAGTTTTAGGGAAGCAACTAAATGTTTTCACTGATTATTGTACCATCTATCCCCAAAATTCCTAGGTACCGAGAAAAAAATTCTGAACTAACATACACTTATAGCCAAATTTCAGGCTAAAATGTTAACATACAAACATCAATTGTTTAAACTTAGAATGCATGATTAATGATACAATACCATTTAATTAGCATAAAATGAAATATTTGGATACAAAATACATAGAAGATGTACAAGTGCAATATCAGAAAACTCTCAAAAATAATAAGCTATATAAATAAATTCAGGAGCCAGCACTGTGGTGCAGCAGGTAAAGCCACCACCTGCAGTGCCAGCATCCCATTTGGGCATTGGTTCCTGTCTGGTGGCTCCACTTCCAATCCAGCTTTCTGCTGTAGTCTGGGAAAGCAGTAGAAGATGGTGCAAGTCCCTGGGCCCCTGCATCCACATTGGACACCCAGAAGACGCTTCTGGCTCCTGGCTTAGATTGGCCCAGCTCCAGCCATTGCCGCCAACTGGGGAGTGATTCAGTGGATGGAAGACTGACTCCTTCGCTTTCTCTCTCTCTCTTCCTCTTTCTCTCTCTCTCTATTTCTGCCTCTCTGACTCTCTGCCTCTCTGTAACTGTGCCTTTCAAATAAATAAATCTTTAAAAAGATAAATTCAGAGATATTTCTACCTGAAGTGTGGGAAGATTCATTCATTCTTCCCAACCTGATCTCTAAAGCCAACAAAATCTGTATTATCCCAAGCAAACTATTTTACTATTTTGTCAATATCAACAAAATAATTCTATAAATTATTTGGAAATAAAGACAGAATAGTCAACAAAATACATAAAATGAAGAAGAAATTTGGAAGACTAATTATACAGGAATTCAAGATTACTGTGAAGTTTCAAGTTGTTGGGTTCCTGCCACTCATGTGGAAAACCCAAAATCAGAGCCTCACTGTCACAGAAATCTGATGAATGAACCAGTGAATGGGAGATTTGTTTCTCTGTCTCTCTCTGTGTGTCTCTGTCCCTTTTCCATTCAAATAAAACAAATAACATTTTCTTTAAAAAAAAGAAAGATATTTTTCAGAAGAAGAATCTTCAAATTCTTTAAATTTTGAGGGGCTGGCGCTGTGGCATAGTGGGTAAAGCCGTCGCCCACAGTGCCAGCATCCCACATGGGCAACGGTTCGAGTTCTGGCTGCTCCACTTCTGATCCAGCTCTCTGCTGTGGCCTGAGAAAGCAGTAGAAGATGGCCCAAGTGCTAGGGTCCCTGCACCCATGTGGGAGACCCGGAAGAAGCTCCTGGCTCCTGACTTCAGGTTGGCACAGCTCCAGCTATTGCAGCCAATTGGGGAGTGAACAAGAGGATGGAAGACCTCTTTTTCTGTGCCTCTTTCTCTTTGTGTAACTCTGCCTTTCAAATAAATAAATAAATCTTTCAAAAAATTCTCTAAATTTTGAATTCAATAGAGTAGTAATATTTATTTTATGATAGGACTAAGAACCAAAGAGATCACATAAATAAGAATAGTGTCTGCAAATACTAGCTGATAGAATCAAAAAGGGAGAGAATGATCCAACATGGGAAGTGAGATACACAGCAGACCCATAGAATGGCAAATGTCCTAAACAGCACTCTGGCCTCAGAATCAGCCCCTAAGGCATGCGGATCCGGCTGAAAGGCCCATGAGAGTATTTCAGGCATGGAAAGCCAAGACACTCTGGGGGTAAACAAACAAACAAAAAAAACCTAAATGAAAGATCTCTGCGAGTGAGATCCCAGTGGAAAGAACAGGCCTTCAAAGAAGGAGGTACCTTTCTCTGAAGGGAGGAGAGAACTTCCACTTGGACTATGACCTTGTCCAAATAAGATAAGAGTTGGTGAACTCAAAATGCTTCCATAGCCTTGGAAACTCATGACTGGAGCATAGGGAGATTACTGATGCCATAAACAAGAGTGTCAATTTGTTAAGTCAACAACAGGAGTCACTGTGCACTTACTCCTCATGTAGGATCTTTGTCCTTAGTGTGCTGTACATTGAGATTTAATGCTATAACTAGTACTCAAACAGTTTGTTTCACTTTATGTTTCTGTGTGGGAGCAAACTGTTGAAATCTTTATTTAATGTATGCTAAACTGATCTTCAGTATATAAAGAGAATTAAAAATGAATCTTGATGTGAATGGAAGGGGAGAGGGAGTGGATAAGGGGAGGGTTGCGGGTGAGAGGGACGTTATGGGGGGGAAGCCATTGTAATCCATATTCTGTACTTTGGAAATTTATATTCATTAAATAAAAGTTAAAAAATAACTGAAATTACAAAAAAAAAGAAAAGAAAAAAATATTTATTTTAGCTAACAAGATGCTGATTTTGATGCATTTCCTAACTTGACTATTTAGTTGTTTTGTAATTATGAAAATGAGTCACATTGTTGATAACAAATAAATAACTAAGTAATAATTTCTCTTTCTTGTATGAAAATAACAAAATGTCATTTCTCATGCCTGTAAATCAGAGGATGACGGCTATGGAAAAATATTAAAATAATAAAAATGAGGTAGTTTCCCAGTTTTAGATAGCATGTTAACTAATTAAACATGTTGACACAAAATTAACTGAAACTCCCTGGGATTTACCATATTTAGCCTAGGAAATCTGTATTTGCAATGACTAAGCAAAGTCTAGCAAAAGCAGTGCTAAACGTAATATAGTGTAACATGAATTCTTTATAGTTATTTGTGTTGGTCCTATAATGTACTTTAAAATTTTATATTGAAATATGATCATTTCATTATGTTCACTGTGAAATACATGTAAATATATAACTGTTACCCTAGGCATGTTCCTCATTGCAGTTATTCCTGTAAGTTAATTGTTCCCATTTCACAAATAATCTGCTTTTTTTAATTCTTTTTTTGACAGGGAGAGTTAGACAGTGAGAGAGAGACAGAGAGAAAGGTCTTCCTTCCATTGGTTCACCCCTCAAATGGCTGCTATGGCCAGCACACTGTGCTGGTCTGAAGCTAGGAGCCAGGTACTTCCTCCTGGTCTCCCATGTGGGTGCAGGGCCCAAGCACTTGGGCCACCCTCCACTGCCTTCCCGGGCCACAGCAGAGAGCTGGACTGGAAGAGGAGCAACGGGAACAGAACCGGCACCTCAACTGGGACTAGAACCTGGGGTGCCGGCGCCGCAGGCAGAGGATTAACCTAGTGAGCCACGGCACCACTCTATAATCTGCTTTTTGACATTCACGATGCTACAAGCATCATTTTCAATATTAAGCAAATGAAGGATTTGATGCAATATACATATTTATTATCCATTTTATGTACACATTTATAAATTTATGTGAATGTATACATTTTAGGTGCTTCAAAACCAGTGCCAATGTTGTCTGAATGAGTAACCTGGAACAAGAGTACTGCAAAAAATTATTCAGAAATGAAAAAAATACTTTTCTTGGCACTGGAAATATAATACAACAAAGAAAACATATCCAGCTAACACCTAAGTAACTCATTCTTCAAAAATAACAATAACAGTGGAATTAAGTAAAAATTTTATAATAAATGTAATCAAAATGTTAGAAAACAAAACTTGGAAATGTTTATATGAGTGTTGACACAATATTACCTAAAATGCCTATATGACCAAACGAACACAACAGAAAATTAATGATTAAAAATCTAACTTGGGGCCGGTGCCTTGGCTCACTAGGTTAATCCTCTGCCTGTGGCACTGGCATCCCATATGGGCACCGGTTCTAGTCCCGATTGCACCTCTTGCAGTCCAGCTCTCTGCTGTGGCCTGGGAAAGCAGTGAAGGATGGCCCAAGTGCTTGGGCGCCTGCACCCACACGGGAGACCAGGAAGAAGAACCTGGCTCCTGGCTTTGGATCGGTGCAGCTCCATAACAGCCATTTGGGGAGTGAACCAACAGAAGGTAGATCTTTCTCTGTGTCTCTCTCTCTCTCACTGTCTGTAATTCTGTCAAATAAAAAAAAAAAAAACTAACCCAAGAAGTTGTATAAAGGGGCTGGCATTGTGAGGATAGCTAAACTGCCTCCTCCAATGCCTACATCCCATTTGGAGTACTGGTTCAAGTCCCAGCTGCTTAGCTTCTGATCTCTTTGCTAATGTGCTTTAGAAAGCAGTGGAAGATTATCTAAGTTCTTGGACTCTTGCCACCAATGTGGGAGGCTGAAATTAAGTTATGGGCTCCTGGCTTCAGCTTGGCCAGTGCCAGCTGTTGCAAATAGCAGATGTGATGTGAACCAGTGCAGAGAAGAACTCTCTCTCTCTCCCTTTAAGATAACTAAATAAATCTTTTTAAAAAAATAAAAAAAATAAGAACTTGTGTAAATAAAAAATAAGCTAAAAGAAGACAAGAATAATAAATATCATAAGGATAACTTTGGGAAATAATGGAATAGAAAATGTATAACACATGCCGGTGCTGCGGCTCACTAGGCTAATGCTCCGCCTTGTGGCGCCGGCACACCGGGTTCTAGTCCCGGTCGGGGCGCCAGATTCTGTCCCGGTCGCCCCTCTTCCAGGCTGGCTCTCTGCTGTGGCCAGGGAGTGCAGTGGAGGATGGCCCAAGTGCTTGGGCCCTGTACCCCATGGGAGACCAGGATAAGTACCTGGCTCCTGCCATCGGATCAGCACAGTGTGCCAGCCGCAGCGTGCCGGCGGTGGTGGCCATTGGAGGGTGAACCAACGGCAAAAGAAGACCTTGCTCTCTGTCTGTCTCTCTCTCTCACTGTCCACTCTGCCTGTCAAAAAAAAAAAATGTATAAAACATAAGGCAACAAAGGCAGGTGTTGATTCCTTTGATAATCTAACCAACTAGCTGACAAAACTAAAAAGAATAAAGGAAAGAAATGCAGATATTCAACAACAATGATCAAAAAGTGTCATAACTACAAACCTGAAAATCTAATATAATATTGAAATGCTAAGAGGGAATTACAAGAAAATTTACATCAATAAGTTTGAAAAGCTAGACCAAAGAGATAAATCGCTAAGAAAATAGCACTTTCAAAAATGAACAGATAAAATATACGGCATAAATCTTACCACAACTATGAAACAATCTTACAAAGAAAAATCCCACAACAGATTACTATATCTGAGCTATATATTAAATACTGAAATGAGAGATAATATCAATTTTTACTTTTGATCATAAGTTGTAAAACAATTATACTTCTATTTATCAGCAAAACAACTCAAAAAAAAAGTAACTCAGATATAATATACCACAGCATATATGTGGGTATAAAGCATAAAGTAGATTCTCATCAGTATAAGCATAAAGTAGATACTCATAAGAATAACCATACACTAAGAGTTCAATAAATAGTAAGAAGAAAAAAACACTGTTCCTCAACAGTATAGACAAGGACTGTAAACAATCATCCAATCTCAAAGTGGAAATTTCACTTCTACACATTTTTTTGTACTCTGTTTGATACCTTAGATCAGGGAAAAAATGGTACTTGTCTTTTTGGGACCAATGCCATATAAAAGGATACTTTAAGTTCATGAGAAATTGAATTAAATGATAAATTTATTTGGTATAAAAATTGAAATCCATGTTTAGTTATCTCACAAATATATTCCCATGAACTTTTTGAAGTACCCTCAACTCATGAGTTTCTGTAGGAAAAGGACTATTAATGCCATTTGCTTTTTTCAATTCACTTACCAAATGGATTCTGGGAAATGAGTGCTGAATGTATACATATGTTCTATATTGCTTAAAATGATAGTGTCATATAGTCAGTGTATAATAATGTACCTATATGATAAAATTTTTGAAAAGGTATTACAATTTAGAAACTTTATAACATATCGCATGCATTGATATTGCTAACATTTACTTAAAAATTATTATTTTTGTCAAATATCTCTAGACATTGTAATACCTGGATCAAAGCAGCAGTTCTGAGATTTAGAAATGTGAGAGGAAAGTTTGTGGCCACATGTATTCTAGTTAGTTTCTAATTCTTATGAAATAAGATTCACATATTTATATTATGGCATAACAATATCATCTTCTATTGTTAAATAATAAATTCAGTATTTTAAAATAACTATTTTAAAGTCTTTTTGAAACTTTATTTCTGTTTCCAATATGAAATGTGGTGAAATGTAAATTTTGTTCCTTTTTAAAGAAGATGATTTGAATTTCTCTCTGTTCTACTTCATTATTTACAAAATTAAATCAGAAAAAAGTGAAAGATAAATTAAATTTACCACTAAAGAATTGGTCAGCACCATGGATCAATAGGTTAATCCTCCGCCTGCAGTGCCAGCACACTGGGTTCTAGTCCCGGTTGCTTCTCTTCCAGTCCAGCTCTCTGCTGGGGCCCAGGAATGCAGTAGAGGATGGCCGAAGTGCTTGGGCCCTGCACCCACATGGGAGACCAGGAGAAGCACCTGGCTCTTGGCTTTGGATCAGTGCAGCGCACCAGCCGCACTGGCCAATGAGGGGTGAACCAACTATCTATTGAACCTCTATCCATTGTGGCCATCTGGAGAGTGAACCAGCAGACGAAGACCCTTCTCTCTGCCTCTATCTCTCTCTGTAGCTCTGTATTTCAAATAAATAAAATAAATCTTAAAAAAAGAATTCACAATCAATTGTAATAAATTCCAATTTTTTCAGTCATACATTTAACAAATCTTGAAAAAATTTCGATGGACTGATATTTTACATGAAATTTATTATGCATGCATGCTGAATACTCTGAATCTCTAGACTATTAGAGATATACATTGTAAGTCATACATAATTTATAACAGAGCCAAAAGAGTATTTAATATCTTTTTCTTATTGCTCATATAAAATAACTAAATGCTCAATCCAGGGTATATCCCATAAAGATACAATCATCATTTTATAATCTAAAATTTAGGATAGTTTCAGTAACATTCATGGTCTCCACAGAAATATTTATTAAGTCACCTGATATAAACATTGAATGCCTAATTACTAGGCATTATGCACTTCCTGGCACTGATGGAGGATTTTATCATCCAGGATTCAGGCTTCACTGTAAAGCAAAGCTTTGTCATTATCCAACACATTGACTCTCAACTGCCTTCCCTTTTAGAAGCAGAATCTAGGGAATACTCAGAATATTGTTTGCATATAGAAATGAAATAGCTTAGAATGTCACAGTTTCACATGAGCTTCGTATTTACACCTGAAGAGACAACCAACCATCTATATAAAGATACAAAACTATATATAACATAGTCATCAATCAAAAATGAATTAGTCGATGAATGATCAACATAGTTTCCGGGAAAGATTAAATATACAGCAGCAAATTTCTAGTTTTTCTAGGTATTTGCAAGGAATTGTATATTGCACAGAACAATATAAGAATGGTACAGAAAAGAAAAATGAGAAAGAATAACAGCTCTTTGAAATTAAAAATGTAACTGCTTAAATAAAATTAAGGAAGAACTTAAATATGGAGTTTAATAATCAAATAATTTTATTAAACTGGAATAATTTAAAAAACAAAAGGGGAGTTTTCTATGACTTCAATTAGACTTTAAGAAAGATAAAATAAAATATATATAAGGCAAAAAATTCCAGGTCTGAAATCTTCATTTTAATGGGGTCATCATATGTCAAGAGTGAAGGAAAATTTACAAGAGGCTTATCCTACCAAAACTTCACAATGTCAGTGCAAGAGAGAACATGATTACAACCATTAATGTGAAAACATAATAACCAGCAAAGGAAAAAAATCTAGTATTAGAAATCCAAGTTTGGATGCTAGCAGAATGTTCATAAATATGATAACAAATCTACTGGCTCAATGACTCTGACATAAACAACCTATACCAAATCTATACAAGACAAATATGCTTTCAGATATGATAATCAGTCAAAATGCATTTCTAATTAGATTTGTAAATGTGTAGCTCTAAGGACATAACTCAAAAGGAAGTAAAAATCAGGAAAATTGGACTAAGAAGCTCTATGCAGAAATGGATGCAATCAGTAAAGATGAGACATCCAACAAAACAGTCAAAAATATTTGTAACCCATTGTGATAGGGAGGATTAATATCCAAAATATAGCAACAACTCAAAAAACTCGACAACTGCGAAGCTGCTGTGGCACAGCAGGTTAAAGGACTGGCCTGCAGCACCAGTATCCAATATGGGTGCCTGTGCATGTCCTGGTTGCTCCACTTCCAATCCAACTCCCCACTAATGTACTTGGGAAAGCAACTGAGGATGGCCTAAGTCCTTGGGCCCCTGCACCAACAAGGGGGATCTGCAAGAAGATTCTGGATCCTGGTTTTGGATAGGCTCAGCTCTGGCTGTTGTGGCCATTTGGGGAGTGACTCAGTGGATGGAAGACTTCTCTCTCTCTCTCTCTCTCCCCCCCCCCCTTTGTAACTATGTCTTTCAAATAAATAAAATAAATCTTAAAAAAAAGTTCAATAGCAAAAAAAAACCAAATAATTTAAGAAATTGGCAAAGGACCTAATAGTTCTCAAAATAAGAAATGCAAATCAAAACCACAATGAGGTATCGCCTCATCCTGTCAGAATGGCTATTCTGAGAGAGAGAGAGAGAGAGACAGAGAGAGAGACAGAGAGAGACATAGAGAGAAATTCTAGCAAGTATATGGAGAAAAGGGAACCCTTACATACTTTGGTGTAACTAAATTAGTTCAGCCACTGTGGAAAACTGCATGGACATTTCTAAAAAACTGGAAAAGGATCTGCCATAAAATCCAGAAATCCACATCTGGGTATATACTCCCCCCAAAAAATGAATATACTTTTATAACAACATTGTTCACAGTATCCAAGATATGGAATAAACCACACTGTCCATTTCTCTAATGTATAAAGAAAAATCTCATACACACACACACACACACACACACACACAGAGTGGAATTCAGGTTTAAAAAATGAATGAAATCCTGTCATTTACAGCAAAACTGATGAGACTGGAGGACACCACATTGAGTGAAATAAGCCAGACACAGAAAGACAGGTAGCATACATTCTCCTTTACACGTGGGAGCTAAAGCTAAAAGGGAAAAAAACCAACCTGAACACAGAATGTTGATTACTAGAGGCTGGTCAGAATAGGAAGGATAAAAGGTTTCCAGATTAAAAAAAAAAAAAAAAAAAAAGGGAAGCCGAGTTTAGTTTATGAGATGTTAACAAAGGAAATGGGGAGAAGGATATATGGGAACTCTTTGTATAACCACTTCACAATTTATCTTTTATAAATTTAAAACTAATCTGAAATAAAATGTAAAAAAAAAATTGGAAAGAGAATAAAAAGTAGTATAGTGTTACCTCATGAAAGTTACAATGAGGTATCCCATCATGACATCTTTGAACAAGATTTAGACTAGAAAATAAGTTGGTTTCCAAAACTTTGAAGAGCAAGAAGCAAGCTTATTGGTCAAAGTAGAATAGATAATAATCTAGAGAATTTATAGCAATGAAGAATTTTATTTACTTATTTTTAATCTGCCATCTATATTAAAAAAAAAAAAACAGAAACTGAAGGTACAATATAAATAACACATATGTTCAAGAGACTTTGAATTTTAAGTTAACCCTCGGCACAAATTTGATTGATTTATTGGAATATGTGAAAACACTATCCATTTCATGGCAGATATATCTGCTTTGAGTATTTGAAAGGGCATGGTGGGCCGGCGCCATGGCTCACTAGGCTAATCCTCCGCCTAGTGGCGCCAGCACACCGGGTTCTAGTCCCGGTTGGGGCGCCGGATTCTGTCCCGGTTGCCCCTCTTCCAGGCTGGCTCTCTGCTGTGGCCAGGAAGTGCAGTGGAGGATGGCCCAGGTGCTTGGGCCCTGCACCCCATGGGAGACCAGGAAAAGCACCTGGCTCCTGGCTCCTGCCATCGGATCAGCGCGGTGCGCTGGCCACAGCGCACCGGCCGCGGCAGCCATTGGAGGGTGAACCAACGGCAAAAGGAAGACCTTTCTCTCTGTCTCTCTCTCTCACTGTCCACTCTGCCTGTCAAAAAATAAAAAAAAAAAAAAAAAAGAAAAAAAAAAAAAGAAAGGGCATGGTGAAATGGAACTCCACAATGCCATCAGCTGATTCCAGTGGCTGAGCTCCAGAAGGTCCCTGATTTACTCTTTGTAACCAAAGACACATCCTTAGCTGGAAATGTCCTAGGGCTGTGCATCTGCCTAGATGCACCACACCCCTTCCTTTCCGAAAGTGAATGTCATCTATGCTTTCTGGTGGTGCTTCATTCTCATTACAGTCAAAATACAGTTTACCAACCTCATCTTACTGCCAATCCCCTCTACTGGCTGACAGGCAGGGGGCAGGAACTTGGGTCAGAGTGACTGGAGGGGGCGGGGCCGGGCTCAAGAGTGACAGGTAGGGGATGGGGCTTGATTTAGAGAGACAGGGAGGGAGCAGGGCCAGGCTCAGAGTGACAGGCAGGGGGCGGGACTTGGGTGAGAGTGACAGGGAGGGGGCGCGATTTGGCTCACAGTGACAGGGAGGGGGTGTGACTTGGCTCAGAGTGACAAAGAGGGGGCCGGCCGTTCTCAGAGTGACAGGCAGTGGATCCGAGCTCAATTCTGGGCTTGGACAGATGCTTTCCCTCAATGGCTATGGGAACAGAGCCACGAAGCCAACTACACCTGGTCTCACAGGATGGGAATCAGGCACTGGGGTGGGAGGGGTATTCCCAGAGGTCCAGGACAGGGACAGGAAGACAGGGCCGTCCATCAGCCCATCAGCTCGGGAGAGGAAATTCCAAGGGCCGGAATGGCGGGTGATGTGAGGGAACCCAGTGTCCGCCCTGCGAAAGGTGACTGGAGGGAGGCCAGGGCCCTAGGGGTGGGATCGGGGTGACCTGGACCCTCCCAGGGACCCTACACTGAGCCCAGGGACCTGGGGGTGAGGTCGGGGCTACCTGGATCCTCCCAGGGGGTCACACCGAGCCCACGGCCCTGGGGATGGGGTCGGGGCGACCTGGACCCTCCTGGGGACCCCACACAGAGCCCAGGGCCCTGGGGGAGGGATCTGGCGGCCTGGACCCTCCCAGGGGGTCACACGGAGCCCAGGGCCCTGGGGATGGGTTCCACCCCTGCCTTCCGGACCCGGGGCGCTGTCGATGACCCCACACTGACCGGTCGCGGGGTCCATCCACGAGGTCTGATTCGTGTCGTGGTCGATGTAGAAGAGGAGGCCGTCGTAGTCGCTCGTCCGCTCCCAGCCGGCGGGCAGCGGCAGCTCAGGGCTCTCCCGGGCTGGCGGCAGCGGTGGCTGAGGCGCTGCGGGCGCTGGGGACGCGGGCGGTGAGGGCGGCGGGGACGGGGATGGCGACTCCCGGGCGGCATCGCCCTGCGGTCCCCGTCCCCGCCGCCGGCCGCCCCCGCTCAGCCTTGGCATCCTGGCCCCGCCTGGCCGCGCCATCAGCCAGTGCGGAGTCACCGTGCCGGCCGCCCCTCCGTTCCCGCTGCGAGCGGACATCTTGGTTTCTCGGGAGGGGCGGGGCTCGAGGAGGCCACACTCCAGGCGGCCATGTTGGTTCCTCGGAAGGGCGGGGCCCGCGACGGTCACGCCTCCCAGGCAGCTCCGCCCCCTGTGCAACGCTGCTGCCCACCATCTTGATTCTTTCATGTTTTTTTTCTTGTCATAATAACTCAACATATAGGTTACATTTTATTAGGCGTTATAAATCATCACCCAAGTGTAAAATGCATGAATGGTCTCCACAACCTCCATTTTGTGTTTCCTCTTTTCTTCTGTCTGCCTGTCACTGTTTACATGCATTCCAGTCCTGGGGGCCCGGTGCACCTGCTAGAGACCCGGATGGAGCTCCTGGGGGAACCAGGATGGAAGCCCTAGAGACCCGTATGGAGCCCCATGTACCTGATAGAGACCCGGATGGAGCCCTGGGGGACCCAGATGGAGCCCCAGAGACCAGATGGAGCCCTGGAGGACCCAGATGGAGTCCCTAGAGACCCATATGGAGCCCATGCACCTGATAGAGACCCGGATGGAGCCCCTAGAGATCCAGATGGAGCCCCTAGAGACCCGGATGGAGGCCGCAGGGGCCCTGTGCACCTGCTAGAGACCCGGATGGAGAGCTCCAGGCTCCTGACTCCAGCCTGGCCCCACCCGGTAGCTGTTGCTGTGGGCATTTCAGGAATGGACCCAGTGGATGGCAGAGGGAGCAGGACGCTGTGCTAGGACATGGACTGGGTAGACAAGAGCCAAGGATGCCAAAATTTCTTTAAGAAATTTTCCAAAGGAGGATTGGGGGTGCTCTCAACTCAGGTGGGGGGGTGCTCTCAGCTCAGGTGGGGGGGCTCTCAGCCCAGGTAGGGGGTGCTCAGCCCAGATGGGGGGCTCTCTTTTCCCAGGTAGGGTGGTGTTTTCAGCCCAGGTGGAGTTCTCAGTGCAGGTGGGGGAGCTCTCAGCCCAGGGGGGCAGGGCTCTCCGCCCAGGCGGGGGCGGGGCTCTCAGGGGCAAGATGTTGACTTGGGCTGGAGATACTAAGCTACAACAGACGAGATGGGATGTGCCGGGTGGGAAGAGCTGTGCCGTTTGGAGCCACACACTCGGCCAGCAAGAGCACAGCGTGCCAACTGTTCCAGCAGAGACCCTGGTCCTGCCACGATGGAGGCAGGAGCCTTCCTCAGAGCTATTTCTGTCTGCTGGCATTATGCTGGCACTTACAGCACTTCTGAGAACATATAAAATTTGTGGGGACTTGACATGAGGCTCTACAAATGGTGCCCGCCGCAGGTTTGCACGGGCTGAGTGTCCCTTATCCGAAATGCTTGGGGCCAGAAGTGTTTTGGTTCTCGGAATTTTTTTTCAGATGTTTGCAATATTTGCATATTCATGATAAGAAGACTTGGAAGGGGACAAAAAAAAAAAAAAAAGCCCTGGTTGGGGGCTCTCAGCCCAGGGGGCGGGGTTATCAGCCCAGGTTGTCTGCTCCAGGCGCTACCTGCTTATGCCGCTGTACCAGGACACCTCCCAGGAGGGCACCGGCCAGTGTCAGTGCGGCGGTGGCCAGGCTCAGAGGCAGCACGTAGGTGCCGTGCGCCCTCGCCAGGCTCTCCCTGGACGTGGGGAAGTGCAGCAGGAAGGGGAAGCCCAGGGCGTTGTGCCCCCACCGATCAGCTGCCACGTTCCAGGTCATGACGGTCAAGGTGCAGCCGCCACTTAGTGCCAGGAACAAGGTGGATGTCTTGGAGTCTAGCTCCGGCAGCTCCCGGAACCCTGGCTGGGCCCAACCCAGCAGCAGCGCCGCAGCCTTGGCAAAGTTGGTGAAGAACAGCAGGTCCCGGCCATACTCCATCTTGGCCGGGAGCACCCAGCTGCTGTCGATGTGGCTGCACATGGGCACCGCCCGCAGGGCCCCCGACACGTTGACCCACTGGTAGTAGACGGCCGCCCAGAACTCGATGGACACAAAGGGCACCAAATTGCTGCAGAACTCCTAGAGGTGCCACGAGGTGCTGCAGACGAGGCTCAAGGCCAGGGCCCAGGACAACGCCACACACAGGACGCTGAGCAGCCGACAGACCCACGGCTTCACGGCAGAGACGCACACTAGAGAGGAAACAACAACAACAACAAAAAACACAGATTTCATGAACCACTGTTCAGGGAGGATTGTGGGGCCCTGAGCCTGAAATCCATCCAGGTCTCAGCAGATGTATAGGGCCCTGAGCCTGCCCCCAGAACCTCCATCCGGGTCTCAGTAGGTGCACAGGGGCCCTGACCCAGAAATCCATCTGGGTCTCAGCAGGTACACAAAGGGCCCTGACTCAGAAATCCATCCGGGTCTCAGCAGGTGCACGGGGTCCCCAGGAGCTCCATCCGGGTTTCAGCAGGTGCACAAAAGGTCCTGAGCCTGAAATCCATCCAGGTCTCTACAGGTGCATGGAGCCCTGAGCCCACCCTCAGGACCTCCATCCTGGTCCCCAGCAGGGGGAGTCAGGGTCCACTCACCCGCTGTGCAGTGTCCAAATGAACCAGACGTGGTGTGAGAAAAAGGCTGGTGGCTTGCGGGCCCCTCAGGATAGACACTGCAGCCATAGGTTCTCATCTCTCCTCCCTACCCCCAACTAGAGGAGGGGTCACCAGCACACCCTTAACCCTCCTCTCTCTCTCTGCTGAGCCCTCCACGCTTGGCCCAAAGTCCATAGTCTGTGTCAACTCACTGCCTTCTAAATTCTCATAATGACATTGCTGTCTTTATGATGTCATGGCCACTGCCTCCCGGGGTTTGGTATCCATCTACACTGCCTCCCGGGACTCTATCCATCTACACTGCCTTCCGGGGGTCAGCAAGAGCAGGAGGCCAGACTGGGGAGCCAGGGCTGGGATTTGAACACGGGTCCTCTAAGGTGGGACATGGACAATTAATCCACAGAACCATCCATAAGTCGATCAACAAACTCACCTATTTCTAAGCGTACACAGATAAAACAACAACCCTAAAGTTGGGGTTAGGGTTAGGGCTAGGGCTAGGGTTAGGGTTATGGTTAGGTTAGGGTTAGGGTTAGGGTTGGGGTTAGGGTTAGGGCTAGGGCTAGGGTTAGGGTTGGGTTAGGGTTAGGGTCAGGTTAGGGTTGGGGTTAGGGTTGGGGCTGGGGCTGGGGCTGGTGTTGGGGTTGGGGCTGGGCCTGGGAGCCAAGGCCAGGGTTGGGGTTGGGGTTGGGGTATGGCTTAGTGTTAGGGTTAGGGTTGAGTTTATGGTTAGGTTTCAGGTTTGGGTTCGGGTAGGGGTAGGGGCTAGGTTAGGGTTGGGGTTGGGGTTGGGTAAGGGTTAGGGTTAGAAGCATGACTCAGCAGGCCTAGTGCCATGACTCAGCAGGTTAGGTTTGGTGTTAGGGTTAGGGTTGGTTTGGGATTTGGGTTTGGGTTAGTGTTAGAAGCATGACTCAGGAAGTCTAGAAGCATGACTTGGCAATTTTAGAAGTACAACTCAGTAGGTCAAGGAGTATGACTTAGTAGGTGTAGTTTTATGACTGTAGGTGTGTACTTGTGGTAGGTAATGATGACTCAGCATGTATGAAATGGTGAGTCAGTAGGTACAGAACGATGTCTGAGTTGATATGTAATGATGAATGAGTAGGTTTGAAACGGTGACTCCGCAGGTGTGTAATAACGATGACTCACCAGGTATGTCATAACAATGGTTCAGCTGGTGTGTAATAATGTCTTACCATGTATGTTAATGATGCATCAGCAGGCAGGTAATGATGAGTCAGTGGGTGTGAAATGATGACTCAGGAAGTGTAGTAGGATGACTCTGCAAGTATAGTAGAATGATTCAGCATGTATAGTAGGATGACTCAGCAATTATAGTAGGATGAATGAGTGTATATGTCAGGATGACTCACTGGGTATGTAATAATGATGAGTCAGCAGGTATGTAATAATGATGACTCAGAAGGTATGCAATAGTGATGCATTAGCAGGTGTGTAACTAAGTGTATAATAGTCATGACTCAGCAAGTATGAAATGATGACTCACCAGGTGTGTAATAATGATGACTCACTAGGTAAATAATAATGCTGAGTGAGTGAGTATGTAATAATGATGAGTCAGCAGAAATGTTATGATGACTCAGCAGGAATTTCAGCTTGACTCATGAATTCCTTCTTTCCTTCCTTTCCTCCCTCCTTCCTTCCTTCCTTCCCTCATTCCTTTCCTCATTCCTTCCCTCCCTCCTTCCTTCTTCCTTCCCTCCCTCCTTCCTTCCTTCCTTCCTTCCCTCCTTTCCCCTTCCTTTCTCCCTCCCTCCTTTCCTTCCTTCCTTTCTTCCTTCACTCCTTTCTTTCCTCCCTTCCTCCTTCCTTCCTTCCCTTCTTTCACTCTTTCCTTCCTTCCCTCCTTCCCTCCTGCCAGTCACATCTGGCCCACTTCTGGGTTCCTGGGCCCACTGCCAGTAGACTTCCAGACCACATATGGGTTCCCAGACCCACTTCCAGTCATTTTAAACCCACTTCTGGTTCATTTTCAGGTTCACAGAGTCACTTCCGGTATTTCCAGGTCCACTTCTGGGTTCCCAGGGTCACTTCTGATCCACTTCCAGGTTCCTAATTTCACTTTCAGTCCATTTCATGTCACTTCCAGTCAGCTTCATGGTTCTCAGACTCACTTCCGGTCCACTTCCGGGTTCCTAAGTCACTTTCAGTCCACTTCTGGTGTCCCAAGTATTTCAGGGTCTCTGGGGGGTCTCTGAGATTCTTTGTTGTCCCAGGAGATCTCTGGGGGCCTCAGGGGGTCCCTGGGCATCTCTGGGTGTCTTGGAAATCTCTGGGGGTCCCAGGGGTTCTCTTGGGATCTCAGGGTGTCTCAGGACAGTCTCTGAGGGTCCCAGGTGTCTGTGAGGGTCTATGGGGTCTTTTGGGGGTCTCTCAGGGTCTCTGGTCTCTCTGGGGGTCTCTGAGGTTCTCTCACAGTCTCTGGGATCTCAGGGGGTCCCTGGGCCTCTCTTGGAGTCACTGGAGGTCCAGGGGTTCTCTGGGGGTCTCTGAGAGTTTCTGGGGGTCCCAAGTGTCTCTGGGGTCCTAGGCATCTCTGAGGGTCTCAGGGGGTGTCTGGGGGTCTCAGCGGGTCTCAGGGGGTCAGGGCTCTCTGGTGATCTCTGGGGGACTGTGGGGATTTCTGGGGGGGGTCTCTGGGGTCTCAGGGAATCTCAGGTTCTCAGGGGAGTCTCTGGGGGTCCCAGGTGTCTCTGGGGGTCTGTGCCTGTCTTTCTCTCTCTGTGTATCTCTGAGTTTCAAATAAAATGAATAAATCTTAAAGAAACAGAATGTCGTTGTAAAAATAAAAAGGAAAATAAGAAAAGAAGGAGGGATGGAGAGAGGGAGAGAGAGAAGGTAAAGTGGGGAATATCATTATTCTCTTAAAACCATATATATGAAATATATAAATTTGTTCCATTCATTTAAAAATTTTTTAAAGATTTATTTATTTATTTGAAAGACACAGTTACAGAGAGGCAGAGAGGGGGGAGGAGAGAGAGAGAGAGAGAGAGAGAAAGAGAGAGAGAGGTCTTCCATCTGTTAGTTTAATCCCCAATTGGCCCAGCCAATCAGAGCTGGACCAGTCTGAAACCAGGGGTCAGGAGCTTCTTCCAGGCCTCCCATAGGGGTGAAGGGGCCCAAGACTTGGGCCAACTTCTACAGCTTTCCCAGGCTACAGCAGGTTTCTGGATAGGAAGTGGAGCAGTCAGGTCTTGAATCAGTACCCATAAGGAATACCAGCACGGCAGATGGCAGATTTAGCCACTATGCCACAGCACCGGCCCCTCCATCCATTTAAGTATAAACTATTTTAAAATTAGTAAATGCAGTATAGAAATGAAGAAATATAAATATACAATTAACTTAGGAAATAAAATTCACACATTAATAATGAAACAAGTTTAATGCAAAACAATGAGATGACATTTTAATGACTCAGTTGATTCTTTTAAAATTTTTCAATACCTCTTATTACTAAGCATTTTCTCAAGAAAATTACTCTTCTACAATTTTGGTAGCTAGATAAATTACTGCTCTCTTTTCTATAGGGAAGGTTAGCATTTTTTACCATAGTCCTTAAAATGCCACTACTCTGGGACCCAGTAATTACCTCTCAGGCTTAGTAGTTCAACTTACATAATGCAGTCTAAACTTAAAAATCAGACATATGCATAATGACTTATATGAAGAGTGTTTACTATAGTTATTCATCATAGAAAAATTGTAAAACTTAAGTGGTCAAAATGAAAGGTTAATATTTTCAGCCAATTAAAATTATGACCTTTAAAAAGAATAGTTAACAACTTGAAGGGAAAAGTTCATTACACACTGTTGAGTAGGAAAAATAGACTACAAAATACCATGTCTACCTTGGTCATAGTTTTGTTTGTAAAAGTATATGTATATATGTGGTTATCTGTGTGTAAATGTTAAGTGACTAAATATAGAAGGAGGTTTGATCTCTACCCATAGCCTATATTACATTTCCAAATGTTCTGTGATGTACATATAACACATACATATAAACAGAGACACATTTTAGAATGAAGTTAAGGAAAATCTTAAAAATATTTATATAGTTTAAAGGCAGTTATAGAGATGGTGAGGGAGAAAGAGAGAAAAGAGAGATCTTCCATCTGATGGTCCACTCTCCAAATGGCCACGATGGCCAGCACTGGGCCATGCAGAAGCCAGGAGCCAAGAACTCTATCCAGGTCTCCCACATGGATGGTAGGAGTCAAGTACTTGCCCTTCTTCTGCTGCTTTGCCAGGGTAAATTAAAAGGGAGCTGGATCAGAAGTGGAGCAGCCAGTACTTGAACCAATGATCATATGAGATCCCAGCATCACAGCTAGTGGCTTAACCTACTGCACCTCAATGCTGGCCTCCAGAAATGTTTTAAAATTAGGATTCTGGAAAGGAAGTTTACAGAAAATCAAAGGGAGATGACTAAGAAGATTCTTGTGGTCAAGGATTGGAGTTGGAGACAACAATGAGAACACATTCAGCTTACGATAGATAGATAAAGGATAGGAATATTTATAAATCCATATATACGGAGTTGTTTACATACATTCCCTTGCTCTGACAGCTGATAGGGCTTGGAAGTAACAACAACCCAGCAGCATTGAACATACATAGTGCCCAGATCTTGATTTCCAAAACTATTCTACAATCAAAGGATCCAGGGCTCTTTGGAAAAATGGCTGAGTCTGTCTCAGGCAAGGAGATATACAAATATGAGCCTGGGACATGTCACAGTGCCAGAGAATAAGATGTTCCCCTAATGAATAAATAATTCCATCATGAGGGGGTGTGACAATGGAACCAGATGAAAAATTCCCCAATGGCCAAAACTGGAATAAGTTAAATAATAACATACACATGTATAGGGTTCTTTTTTCATAATGTGTATTTTCTGTGTAATTGGACAATATTCAAAATATAAAGTAAATATTGCTGAATCAACAGTGACATGGATGAATGACTGAATACATAAATAAATGAGAGATAATACTTCCAGGCAAAGAATCCCAAACAAATTCCAACCTCAAGGATATGTGTCAACTCTACTTCTTAAGCATGGGCTATTCATAGTGACCCTGTTCCAAAGAGTACAGGAAGGAAAAGAGTCACAAAAATCTAAATTTTGATCCACATTTACAGAATAATTCAAACTTTTAGGAAGAAAAATCTATGTTTCCCAGACCTACCCAAAGTAGAAATAAACAGAGAAAGGTTTAAAATTTCTTTTGGAAAATCAGCATTACAATGATAATGATGCAGGTGGAACATGACTTGAAAGAAAAATTAAGTTTCTTAAAAGTATCCCTTTCAAAAACAGAGCTAGAACTATCCTAAACAAAATATTAATATAATAAATGAAATTACATATGAAAACATAAAAAATCAAAAGTAAGCAATATATAATAAAAATGCAAGGGTTGTTAAGATTCCCTTACAAGTCATCCAGGCAGGTAAAAAATTACAAGAAGAAAATTGTGGGGAGCAACTCGGACTAGACTAAGTTACTGGAATTAAGACTTATTCTATGCACCTGCTCTCCCACAATATGGCACTGGGAGAGGAGTAAACAGCTTCTACGCAGCTGCCTCCAGTTTGACCAATAACCTGCAGGAGCTGATCCTGCTCCTGATTGCACGAGAGCAGCGTACTTGGCATGTGGGTAGCAGAGTTGGGATTGGTGGAAGAGGACTATAAAGGAGGAGAGAGACAACATGCACCAGGAACATCTAAGGGGAACACCTAGGAACATCTGAGCAGCCCCCGAGAGAGCCGGCCAGCAGTGTGCCACTCCCCCGTGGAAGTGGGGAAAGTGGCAGGGGGCACCGCCCTTCCATAGAGGTGGAAGGGACGGCAGCCAACCCAGGAAGAACCAGCAGCAAACCCGGGAAGGGCCGAGCAGACAAAAGAACAACGCAGGGTCCTGTGTTGTTCCTCCACGAAGAGGGGGAGCGACAAAAATCACATGCTCACTCTGGTCACATGTTTAAAAGCAAAGTTCAGCATCCAGTTAAAAAAAAAATACAGAGTAACAAAGAAAACAACAATCCAGTGTCTTAATCTAATCAACAGAGAAGGGAACCTACAACAACCACCACTAATGCAGAATCATTGAAATTGTTTTCTCTAGGGGTAAACCTAGTCCCTGATGCCTGCACTATCTCTTCAACTTTCTACTGCAGGAGTAGTCAGTGAAATATTACAATAAAAAAGGAAGTATAAGGTTTAAATGTCAATTTCTGAGCAGTAAAATATGAATATATTGGATGATGTTTATATAATGGCTAATCCATGAAATACAAAAACAAATACAACTTATAAATGAGATTACTGGAAAGACACACTCTCACATACACACACACATGAGCAGGAAGTGAATAGAAAATTAAGACAATAGGCAAATTAGAAAAAAATGAAAAGGGAAAGGGAAATGAGTAAATAATGCGATGTCTTTAAATGTTCTTTAAGTCACTATTTAAAAAAAAAAACACTCACAAATGTCTCTGAAGAACCAAAGTGACTCCATTTTAAAACAATAAAAAAAGCAGCCTCCATTTCCCATAGCAGACCTGAATCCTTGTAAAAGCAGGCATTCAGGCATTCTGGAGATATCAAAGCTTACCAGGGACAGCTAGCTCGGTAGACCACGGACAGCACAGTAGAGATTGCTAAACAAAGTAACTCCCTGTACCCAAAGCTTCCATGCTGTATGTAACTCTTGTTACTGCTGATGTAGCCCTTTTTTCCTTTAAAAACTCTCCCAAAGACCGGGGCCTCATTCCTTCCTCCACTGTGCTGGTTGGATGGATGAGGTCCCTGTCACGGCTTGTACTCCCGAGTAAACCTTACTTTTGCAGTTCAGTGTGGTCGACTCTCTGGGGTCTCTGCGGGGATCTAATGATCTGGGCACAACATATTTTTTGGTGCCCAACAGTCTCAACAGAGAAATGTGTCACATGCAAGCTGAAAAGAAGGCTCAGATGCCAGTAAATAGCCATTAGATTGTAATTCACCTGAAACAGGTGCTGTGACCTCCAGGTAGGATCCTCTGAGTGACAGGGACCAGAAAGCAGGAGGAAACCCAGCAGGAGGTAGAACCAGGGGTGAAAAGCCCTCCCACTACAGGTAGGGCAGAGCCATAGAGAATGAAGTTTTGGTACTGAACCCAGGACTCCCCTCTTATTTTTTCCCATCTGGCACGTCAGCACTGTGAGGATGGTGATTGGTTGCATCTTTTGTGATGTTGTACATGCTATCTAAACTGTCCAATCAGTGGTGGTGGAATAAATATTACATAATCACATGGGATCTTGACATATTAATCGTTGTCCAGTTCTATGGCAGACAGAGGTCCTAGGAGGGGGTTGTGCTGCTGGGAGATTCATCCATTGTTCTCAGACAGTCTTTCTCCACAGAATTCCGCACCCCTCAGCAGCCATGAGAAGATGAGCACAGGGCAGGCATGCAGAGATGGGGAAGGTGGTGAGGGCTCTGGAATCTGTGGTCCCATCTTGCTACTGGCACAGTGCTTCCCTCAGCTCCTCTGTCCACAGTTTCGGGGCTGGGCTGGCACCTGAACTCCACAAGTCTTGTCCCTTCCTGGCAGGGACTTGTTGGCCCAGGAGTCCGGGAGTCATCTCTGGGCACCTGTGTGGTGGCAGCCTTGCATTTTCCCTGATAGTGCAGTGGGGACCAGATGGTTACTAGAGAGAATCCAGGCTGTGTGTTGGGGTTCATGCAGGTGAGAGGCTGTCATTTATGAGGTGCCTGGCTCCTCTTTTCTTCCCAGGGTGACCTGATTCCCCAAGTTTTCAGAAGACATTGGAAGCAAGGTCTCTGTCCCAGACCTTGATCTCTCAGCATAGCTGTGTCTGGGATCTGACCTCATTTTATGTTGCCAACATAAGTTCCATAGACCAGGTAACTACATTAAATTCTCATCCACCATTAGCTGCAGACAGGCATTAATCTAAACTCAGATCCAGAGATTAGCCATTTTTTTGAATATGATACAATGTGTGGGGTTTTGCTTCTGATTTCTTCTCTCTTTATTAAAAAAATATTTTGACTTTCATTATTTTTGTGGTCTTTCATTTCTTCATTAATTTTTATTGCCAAATAGTATGCCATTATAAAAGATATACTGAACTCTGTTTTTCTTGCACATTAGTATTTGGGTTGCTTTCATATTTGGCTTTCATGAATATTGCTGCAGTGAGCCATTATGGGCATATAAATTTTGTATCTTTTAATGGCCTACCTGGGAGATAACCTGCTGAGGCTATAAATAGTCCCATGTAGAACATGCTGAAAAACTGTCAAATTATTTTTCATAATGCCTGCACTATTTTATTTAGGTATATGATGCTTCCATGTTCTTAATGTCCCTGTCAACATTTATCTATGGCTGAATCAGTCATTTTACTATATATGAATTTATATCTTCCTGAAGATTTGATTGCATTTCAAATGACTACTATTTTTTGCTGTATTAAAATTTAAGTCTCTTACTGAAATCACTGCTTTATTTTAAAAATTGCATGTTCTTATATTTTGTATTTTTCAAATATGAAATCCAAGTTTTTTTTATTTTTCTTAGTGGTATTTTCACTTTAATGCTACATTGAATGTTAATGCTAATTGTACTTTCATAATGTTTATTTTTGATACACAGGAATATATTTGATACTTATATCTTTATTTTATAATCTGAACGTCACTGAGTTTTACTTTGGCATTTTTGTGAATACCTCAGAATGTCTTTTGCTTGCAAGATATGTCTTAGGTGTTACAAATCATGTTTGCTCTCTTGTATGCAATCTGGAATATTTTCTGTGTGTGTGTGTGTGTGTGTGTGTGATTTTCACAAGTTGTATGAAAAAAAAATTTCTCCACAGTCAAGACAAGTGCTATTCAAAGTCATGAAATCTTAAAATTCTAATTCTACTTCTATAGATTACCATTTAGGTGTTCTATTAGTTATCAAATATCAGAGATTGTATTTGTCCTTTTGGGGTTGGCTTATTTCACTAAGTATGATTTGTCCAATTACATCCATTTTGTTCCAACTGAAAGGATTCCATTTTTTTTTTAACTGCTGTGTAGTAAGTGTTCTGTGGTGTACATACCCCATAATTTATTTCATCTTTAGTTGATGGACATTTGGATTGATTGCATATCTTATCTGTTATGAATTGAGCTGCAATAAATATGGGGTACAGGTACTCTTGCATATGTAAATTTCATTCCCTCTGGATAAAAATCCCAGGAGAGGAATGGCTGGGTTATATGGTAGTTCTATATTCATGTTACTGAGGTATCTTGATACTGTCTTCCACAGTGGCTATACCAGTTTACAATTCCACCCACAGTGGATTAGAGTACCTTTCTCTCCACATTCTCACCAGAATTTGTTATTTGTTGATTTCTGTATGAAAGCCATTCATATGTGGGTGAACTGAAACTTCATTGTGGTTTTGATTGTATTTTCCTCATAGCTAGTGAATGTGAGCATTTTTTCATGTGTCTATTGGCCATTTGGATTTCCCATTTTGAAAAAATGACTGTTTAACTGGGTTTTTTGTTTTGCTGTTGTGGAGTTTCTTGATCTCTTAGTAGATTCTGGTTATTAATCCTTTATCAGTGGCATGGTTTGCAAATAATTTCTCCCATTCTGTTGGTGGCCTATTCACTTTGCTAAGGGTTTTTTTTTTTGTTTGTTTGTTTTGCAGTGCAGAAATTACATCTCAAATTGATGTAATCCCATTTGGCAATTTTGGTTTTGATTTGCTGAGCATATGGGGTCTTTTCCAAGAACTCTTGGTCCATGCCAGTGCCTTGTAGGGTTTCCCAAAAAATTATTTAATAATATGATGATATTGAGTCATAGATTTAGGTCATTAATACATTTTGAATGGATTTTTTGTAGAGAGTAGGGTAATATTCTTGTTTCATACTTCTGTATGTGGAATCCCAGATTTCCCAGTACCATTTGTTGAAGAGAATATCCTTGTCCCAGGGATTGATTTTAGCCCCTTTGTCAAAGATAATTTGGTTGTAGATGTGTGGATTGATTTTTGGAGTTTCTATTCTGTTTAATTGGCCTGTCCATCCTGCAAATTCTTGGATGTTTTGATTATAAATGTTGTGCAGTATATCTTGTGTCATAAAGGAGTTTAGCAGGATTCCCTCTTTCAATTGTTTTGAATAGGTTTAGAAGAATTGGAGTTTGTTCTTTAAATGTCTGGTAGAATTCAGCAGTAAAGCCATCAGTCCTGTGCTTTTTTTTGCTGGGAGGGTCTTTATTACTGATTCAATTTCTATCTTGTTTTTTGGTCTGTTTACGTTTTCTGTGTCCTCATGGTTCAATTTAGGTAAGTTTTATGAGTCCAGAAAATTAACCATTTCTTCTAGGTTTCCCGATTAGTTGGCATACTGTTCTTTGTGGTAATTGCTAATGATTCTTTTTATTTCATTGGTATCCACTGTTACATTTCCTTTTCCAGCTCTACTTTTATTTCTTTGTATTCTTCCTCTTTTTTGGTTAATTAGGCCAGTGTTGTTTCAATTTTGTTTATTTTTTCAAAAAACCTGCTTTTCATTTTGCTGATCTTTTGTATTCTTTTTTGGTTTCAGTTTTGTTTATTTTTTCTCTAGTTTTAAGGTTTTTCTTCCTCCTACTAATTTTGGGTTGTTTTATGGTTGTTTTTCTAGGACCTTGAGATGCATTGATAGCTCATTTATTTGGTTCCTTTCCAATATCTTTCTTTTTTAAAAAAAGATTTATTTATTTATTTGAAAGGCAGAGTTACAGAGAGGCAGAGTCAGAGAGAGAAAGGTCTTCCATTTGCTGGTTCACTCCCCAGTTGGCCGCAATGGCTGGAGCTGCTCTGATCCAAAGCCAGGAGCCAGAAGCCAGAAGCTTCCTCCAGGTCTCCCACACGGGTGCAGGAGCCCAAGCACTTGGGCCATCTTCTACTGCTTTCCCAGGTCATAGCAGAGAGCTGGATCAGAAGAGGAGCAGCCGGGACTAGAACTGGTGCCCAAATGGGATGCCGGTGCTTCAGGCCAGGGCATTAACCCACTGCACCACAGTGCTGGCCCCTCCAATTTCTTGAAGTAGTGACCAGTTGCTATAAACTTTCCTCTTAACACTTCTTTTGCTGTATCCCAGAAGTTTTCATATATTGTATTGTCATCTTTATTCATTCCAGAATTTTTTTCTATTTTTATTTCTTCAGTGACCCACTGTTCATTCAGGATCATATTGTCCAGTCTCCATGTGTTTGCATGTGGTCTAGAGATGCTTGATTTGTTGATTTCCAGCTTCATTCCTTTGTGGTTATAGAAGAAACATAGTATGATTTCAGTTTTTTTGAATTTGCTGAGACTTACTTTGTGGCCTAGTATGTGGTCTACCCTAGAGAAAGTTGCATGCACTAGTGAGGAGAATGTATATTCTGCATCTGTAGGATGAAAAATTCTGTTGGAGCTGATGCTGGGGCATAGCAGGTAAAGCTGCCACCTGCAGTGCCAGCATCCCATATGGGCACCAGTTTGAATCTAGGCTGCTCCACTTCTGATCCAGCTCTCTGTTATAACCTGGGAAAGCATTGAAAATGACCCAAGTCCTTGGGCCCCTGAACCCTCATGGGAGACCCAGAAGAAGCTCCTGACTCCTGGCTTTGGATCGGCATAGCTCAGGGCATTCCAGCCAATTGATGAGTGAACCAGCAGATGGAAGATCCCTCTCTCTCTCTCTCTCTCTCTCTCTCTCTCTCCCTCTCCTTTTCTCTGTGTGTAACTCTGACTTTCACATAAGTAAATAAATCTAAAATGAAAAGTTCTGTAGATATCTGTTAGATTATTTTGTTCTATAGGGTCTATTAGCTCTGTTGTTTCTTGCTGATTTTCAATCTGGTTGATTAGTTCTTTGCTTCAAGTAGAGTATTAAAGACCCCATTACAATTGTATTGGGGTTTATGGCTCCCTTTAACTCCATTAACAGTAGTCACATACTCCTGTTGAATTGATACCTTCTTTGTCTCTTTAAATTTTTTTTATGTTAAAGTCTATTTTGTATAATATTAGGATGGCTATACCATCTGTTAACATGGAATAACTTTTTTCATCTGTTTACTTTCAGTCTGCATGTGTTTTTGTTTGGGGGATGTGTTTCTTATATGCAGCAATTAGATGGGTTTTGTTTTTTAATCCATTCAGCCACTCTTTATCTTTTAACCAGAGAGTTGAGGCCATTTACATTCAAGGTGAATATTGATAAGTAACAACTTGGCCCTGCCATTTTTCCATAAATATTCATATTGTTTACTTTGGCTTTCCTTTAAACTTTTACTTGGAGATTTTCTGGTTTCACCTTTTGTAGCGATGACTATGTTTCTGTGTATAGCACATCCTAAAGCATATTTTTTATGGCTGTAGGAGCAGTGACAAACTCTTGATTTCTGATTGTTATGAAAGTTCTTTATTTCACCTTTATTTGTAAGTGAGAGCTTTGCTGAGTATAGTATTCTGGGTTGACAATTTTTTTTGCTTAAGACTTGGAATACATCTTGACATTCTCTCTTAGCCTGTAGGGTTTCTGATGAGAAGTCTGATGTGAGTCTAATTGGAGATCTTCTGAAAGTAAATTGGTGTTTCTCTGGTGCACATTTTACAATCTATTTTTATGTTTTACTGTGAAGAGTTTGACTTCAATGTGTCATGGTGAAAATCTTTTCTGGTCATGTCCATTAAGAGCTCTGTGTGTTTCCTGTACTTGGACATCCCTTCCTTTCTCTAAATTAAGGAAGTTTTCTGTAATTTCTTCTTCCTTTTTTCTTTTTTTTTCTGACTGTAAATTTTCCAGAGACTTGTCTTCTAACTTGTATATTCTTTCTTCTACCTCATTGAGTCTATTCCACTGCCTCATCGAGAGGCTTTCCACTGTATTTATTTTTGTTCCTTGAATTCTTCATATCCAATAATTAATTTTATTTCATTTTAAAATCTCAATTTCATGGGGAAACTTTTTTGTCATGTTTGGATATTAGTTCATGAATTTGTTTTTGATTACTTACAGTTCTATGATTAATTTATTGAATTCCATTTCTGCTATTTCTTCCATCTATTCTTCACATTCTATTATTTAAGAGTTTTGTCCTTTTGAGATCATCATGTTGTCTTCCATTTTCTTGTTTATTGAATTGTTTCATTTATTATTAGACATTTGTGGTGATACTTGTTAGTTTATTTTTCCTCTGTGATGTCTTTTATATTTGGACTCTGCTTCTTTGGCTTAGAAGAGTGTTCTTTCAGTGAATACCTAGAGTTGAATGCTGGGTGTGGTCAGGGAGTTCTGCACAGTGTTTCAAGTGAAGGGAGTGTCCAGGGTGACTGTCGCTCCCCCTCTTTGTGGAGGAACGACACAGGACCCTGCGCTGTTCTTTCGTCTGCTCGGCCCTCCCCGGGTTTGCTGCTGGTTCTTCCCAGGTTGGCT